>NW_028126523.1:0-600000 GCF_965194825.1 Balaenoptera physalus
TTTTTCTTAAACTTGTTGTTGTGGAAAACATCAAGACTAAGAAAAGGGAAAAATACATGTCAGCTTCACTTGTGTTCAGGAATTAATGCTTTACGGATTCACTTTATTCCCTGTGTGTGTGCTCTGCGTGTGCATGTGCCTGTTTGCATACATATGCTGTGCATGTGCATAGGTATGTGAACTTGCACACATTAGTGTGTGCATGGGCATATGGGTGCATGTGTGTTCACATGCTAGTGTGTGAATATAGTTGTGCTGTGCACGTGCATATGTTTGTGTGTGTGCTGTGCCTGCCTGTGCGCACACCTGTGTGTTTGCTGGAACCACTTGCAAGTTGGCTGCAGACTGAATTGTGCCCGAGATATATCCGCACGCAGCTGCTCTAACAATCCTGCGTAGCCACGTAAAGGTCACAGATCTCAGGGATTTAAATGGATGGAGCAGGATATCCAGACACAGAGTTTGTCTTCCAATGACTGTCACTGTCTTAGTAACATCCTTCACACCTTCTTTAAGCCCCATTCAGGGTCCAGTTTAGACTCCCATTACATTCAGTCACCTGTCCCAGGTCCCCTAAAGCAACAATGTCACCGTTGGAGAGCCCGGCCAAGGCTGGGGGTGCCCCTCCTGTTGGCCTGGCCTCCAGGCCCTGCCCTTGGCTCCTGTTTTCTCATATCTCAGCCAGGCCCCGACTTGGATCGGGCCGCCACCTCTTTCCTCACAGGGTCCCATCGCCCAGTCAAGGGGGTTCATTCTCCCCAAACACAGCATCAGGAGTCAGGGGCTGACAGTCCCCACTGGGTCTCCTTCATGTGAGACCCTGTGCTGTTGAAAGAGCAGGCACCCTGCCCTCGGGGGTGGGGGACTGGGGGGCGACATGCGGCCCACGATGGGCAGGCGGGTCTCCGGGTGGGGCGAGCCAGTGTGCAAGGAGTTCCGCGGTGGGTTCTCCTCTCCAACGGCTTCTGTGCCCCTACCTCTCCCCGTGCCTCCCCTCGAAGACAGCACGGTGCCCGGGTTGGGAACCATGGGAGCCGTCAGCCACCGCCCCCTCTACACACACACACACACGCACACGCACACGCACACGCACACGCACACGCTGCAGGGAAGCAGGACCTGAGTGCAGGGCTCTCAGCGGCCCTGAGCGCCCCGCCCGGAATCGGCCAGCCGAATGGACAGACCGGATCTCCCGGCCCGGACCATGCAGGACTCTCCTGACCTGGCTTGCAGTGTGGCCGCCTCCTTCTGGAAGCCTGGGAGGCTGGAATCAGGCCACTTCTTATCTGTCCTGGCAGCAGACTGGGCTGCACTCTAAGAAGTTAGTGGCTCGCCCGTGGATCCTGACCATCAGGTGGCCAGAGAAATTGGGAACATTTCTGTTTTGCCTGTTGAAATGTTTAATGACAAAGATTTTGTTCAGTTTCCTGATGTGGGTGTCCAAAGATGAGAGACCCATGTGTGTGATCTGTACCTCCTATGAGATCAGCCGTAAGCTAGTTGAAACATGATCAAGTTGTGTCTACATGGTAGATTTAGACCTCTGCATGTCCTGTCTACTGATTATGTTTAGAGCTGACCATGTGTTGTCTATAATAAGAAGATTTAGACCTGATCATGTTCTGTGTACGCTAGGACTATGGGGACCTGGGTAGAGACCCGGCCTGGCCTCAGTACTGGGAAGCTCCATGCCTGCATCTGAATGTCAGTGCTTAGATGTCTGGGGTCTGGAGCTGAGGTGGGCTTGTCTACGTAACAGCCTCTCTTCTGAGTGTGGTGACCTGGTCCTCCCAAGGGTCAGTGCTATGGTCGGGGCCTTAGTCTTAATCCCTGCAAGGTTCACCTTCCCTGGGGCTCATGGAGAATCCTCAGGAGGACTACCTGGCAATAATTCCAATTTACCAGCACGTGCATGGTGCATAGGGAAGCAGGTTTAGCTGCTGAATTGATTGCAGGGCACGCAGATCGGGCAAAAGGCCGATGGGTGACAGCTGAGGCTGCTGCTGAGCTCTCCCTCCAGTCTACCGTCCCTACTCAGCAGAGTCCAGAGCTGCCCCTCGGCTTTCAGCCCTGCTGTCCTGTGAGCTTTCTCAACATGTAAGTGAGACGAGAAAGGACTGAGCATGCCAGCACCAGGGTCGTGTGTCCAACTCTAGTATGAAAGCTGTAAAAACAGTTAAAATCACACAGAACCAAAGTGAGAAGAGGAGGACTCCTCTGGGACAAGTGTGGGGAAAGGAGACCCACCTGACACTTTTTCCCATCCCAGGAGGTCCCAGGGACCCAGCTTGTTTCCACATTGGGGGAGCCCCCTGCAGAGCCATGGTGTCCTGACCAAGGGGACGTGTGACCCCAGGTGCAGGGTCTGGGGAGGTGAGGGCACCCTGGGACTGTGGACATGTGACCCAGGTGGAGGGGCCTGGGGAGGTGGGTCACCCTGGTGAGTGTGGATGTGTGGCCCCAGGTATAGGGTGCGGGGACTGTGTGGGTCTCACCTTACCTGCATGGGTCAGGATCACATGGATGGGGAGACCGCATATGCGCTCTTTGCCTGCAGTGTGTCCTGTCCCCTTTGAGATTTCCAACCTCTGCATTAAGGGTGTTGTCCTGATTAACCTGTGGTTCCTTTTCTTCTCTTCATCTTGTCACAATCATATTAGGTCAGGCACGTTTGAGTGGGTTGCTGCTCTGTGTTCCGGTGAGTGACAACACTTGGTCGCATCGTATTAATACTATAGCATATCATATGTCTAATCTATGGGGGTCACCACTGCCTGGGTCCCCCTGGACAGAGGTCAAGTGAGCACAGACTAGCCCCCCCTAAGAATGGTCTCCCATGTTCTCTGTGAGGGTACCGTGATGGCCCCTATGGTAGGGGACTGTGTCTGGGCCTCCGACATTTGTGATGAAGGGGAGTCGAAATGGAATCTCAATTAACAAGACATTATTTTAAGAATTTATTTTAAGTGAAATAAAACACACGTCACATACCCTTTACCATCATCACCGTTTTAAGTGCACGTTTCTGAGGCGTCAGATAGATTCACTTTCTCGTGGAGCCATCACCACCATCACTAGAACTTTTCATCTTGCAAAACCAAAATTCCACAACCATGAAAGTCTCATTCCCCATCCCCTCCCACTGCCCCTGGCACCGATATCCACTTCAGTCCCTGAGTTGTCGACTCCAGGGCACCCACTGGAGTGGAATCCTGCAGTGTTTGCTGACGGGTCATTTTGGAAGAGCTGACTTTCAGTCTGAAGCTCTGCCTGTTGGCATCTGAAGAATCTGCATTTAAGGAGAGGGTGTATGAGGAAGGGGGTGTCTGCGGGACAAAGGTGTCCGGGGTGCAGGTGAGCCAGGACCTGACCAGCTGCCTTTTGGGTCCTCTGGTCCCATCTCTTGGTCTGTGCCTCATCTGCATCATCACTGTCCCCGCTGGCACCGCTGGGGTGTTGTTGTCTGAGTGAGAGTCCCCTGGTGCCCCTGCTCTCCTCCCCTCCTCCTGCTGGTTGCGGAGGGAACTGCTTGCTGGGTGGTCTCTACTCCTGAGGCATGAAGGACCCTGTAGCATGGACCTGCAGACTGTGGGGTGTGGTCCCAAGAGCATGGGGCCCACATAGGACACGACATCGGGGCGTGACAAGTGCTAGGGCTGCCTCATCACTGACAGGGAATGTTGCCCAGATCCTGCTCCAGAGGGCGTGGTGGGTGGCCTGGGACCCTAGAGGCCCCATTCCTATACTGGAGCTTGGAGAGTGCATCCCCATGGGCTTCAGATTCACCCCATATCTCAGCCATATCCCTCTGTCCTGTCTTTGAACTCAGGAAAACGAGCTCTCTTGTCCACAACATAGGCCTGGTCCTCTTGATACTAGGTTTCTTTAAGTTAGGCGTCCTGGGATAGCAGCTCCTTTTAGGCCTGAGAAGGAACAACTCCGGAGTGTACAACAATTTCAGAGGAAACTAATATTCAATGACTATCCCTAACTACTCGGTTGTTGACTTCTGTTAGTCATTATTCTCCTGGTTTTAGCTCTGATGTGGGGATTACAGAGGAGTCAACATTTAAATCTTCGTAATCTGTGTATTTGTAGCTTCAGTATCATTACTGACCCATAGTTTTTTACGGTTTGGGAAGAGTTATTGATTTCATGTATCATGTAAAGGATTCACAATGATGATAGGACAATTAAGATTACAATAATAGCTAGTAAATTGTTCACATTTTCTCTACCTGTGCATCTATTGTATGCATATGAGTTTAGATGTCAATATTAGTGAAATGATATAGAGGACTAGAGAACTTATTTTAAAAATCACTATTAATGTGTGATGAAGAAAATGTAAAAGTTCTTCCATAATCGGTGATGTTGTATCTTGAGAGCCTAGATGAAATTGATATGCCTTAGTCATATACAGGATTTTAGCCTATCATTTAACTTTGACAAAGCTACATCACTTTTTACTTTTATCTCATTTATTGAGGAAGACATAATTGTTATGGTGTTGGCTTGAAACTGGTTGAAAAGGACTTGAGTCCTTCCTTATTTTACATTTACATAGGTAGGATCTTGAAACGTAGGATATGGTGGAGGACATCCGTGTAACCATTCTAGGTTAGGAGTAGCAATTTCCACTGCTAAGACTTCTTGTTTAGACACAAATGCTTTTCAAAGTATGAAGATTATTAGCATTACTGCTGCTACTGAGATGAATGAGCCTAAAGACAAAACATTTCATGTTGTGTGTGTCTCAGGGTACTCAGACTAACGTAGTGACATCCCTGAGAGGCCACGAAAGTGCGGCAGGAAGTCATATTTACTACTACAAATATACTTGTGAAGTGAATTTTTGCTCATGCTGAGTTAACTGTATAACCTGAGAATAGTGGGAATCAGTGTAGAAAGCCTCCTATAATAGTGAAGACTGCTCCCATGGACATTAGGTCATGGAAGTGTGCTACTACATAGTATGTATCCTGGAGGACAATGTCTGGGGATGAGTTGGCTAAGATGATTCCTGTCAAACCACCTACTGTAAAAAGAAAAACTAAAGCCTAAATCTCATAATATAGTGGGAGGTCATATAGAATTACCTCCGTGAACAGTTGCTAACCAGGGACTTCCCTGGTGACGCAGTGGTTAAGAATTCGTCTGCCAATGCAGGGGACACGGGTTCGAGCCCTTGTCTGGGAAGATTCCACATGCCGTGGAGCAAAAAGCCCGTGTGCCACAACTACTGAGCCTGCCCTCTAGAGCCCGCAAGCCACAACTACTGAAGCCCACGCGCCTAGAGGCCGTGCTGTGCAACAAGAGAAGCCAGTGCAATGAAAGGGCCGCACACCACAACGAAGAGTAGCTGCCGCTCACCGCAACCAGAGAAAGCCCATGCGCAACAACCAAGACCCAACTCAGCCAAAAAATAAAAAAGAAAAGAAAAAGAAAAATTAAATAAGGAGTTGCTAATCAGCTAGATACTTTTACTCCTGTAGGGATAGAAGTAATTACGGTAGCTGATGCAAAGTATGCTCCTGAGTCCACAGCTATCCCTATGGTAAACATGTGATGGGCCCACAAGAGAACTCCTAAAAAACCAGTGGACATGACTCATACTATTCCCAGATAGCTGAAAGGCAATTTTTGTCCTAAATAGTATGTAATGATATGTGAGTTTATAACAAACCCTGTTAGGCCATGAATACAGACTTCAGGGTGAGCAAAGTATCAAAAGAGGTGTTGGTATAGGATTCGGTCTCCTCCTGCAGGGTCAAAGAAAGTAGTGTTTAGATTTCTATCTCTTAACAGCATGGCAATTCTGGCTGCTTGGACTGAGATTGGTAATTATAGTAATAT
The DNA here is from genome assembly GCF_965194825.1 of Balaenoptera physalus. Lineage (NCBI taxonomy): Eukaryota > Metazoa > Chordata > Mammalia > Artiodactyla > Balaenopteridae > Balaenoptera > Balaenoptera physalus. Next base: position 5,857 of record NW_028126523.1, read on the forward strand.
GGCTATAGTTGGGGAAGATTAAACAAATAATGGTGTTTGGTATTGGGATATGACTGCTGGTTTTGTATTAAAGATTATAGTAATAAAAGTAATAATACCAAGAATTGAGGAGACACCTGCTAAATGTAAGGAGAAAGCAGTTAGGTCGACAGAGGCTCCTGCATGGGCCAGATTGCAGGCTAGAGCTGAATACACGGTCCCACTGGTACCAGAACCAGCTTCTACTATTGGTGATATGAGTAGGAGTAAGAATGATGGGGGAAGTCGTCAAAAGTTTATATGATTTATTGGGGGAAATGCTACTTCAGGTGTCCGAGTTATTAGTGGCTCAAGTCAGTTTTCAAAGCCTGCAATCATAACGGGTACAGCAATAAAGAAAATTATTACAAGTGCAGGGACTGTTATGACAACCTTACAGATTTGGGCATCTCCAAGTAGCGGTCCAGGTCAGCATAGCTCAGCCTGGATTAATATAATTAAGGTGCTGCCTGCTACTCCAGCTCAAGCACCAAATAATAAATATAAAATGCCGATATCTTTGTGATTTGTTGAAAATAATCAGCAGTGTATGAACAGAGGTAAAATGACTGAGTTAGCATTAGACTGTAAATCTAAAGACAGAGATTTTACCCTCTTTCTGGCAAACCCTGTGGTGAATCAACAAATTTAATTGTAACTTCAGAGAAGCAGCTTCAATTCTGCCAGTGATTATCCTGCTCTTTTTTTTTTCTTTTTTTCTTTCTCAAATGAAGGAGAAGTAGACTGAAGCCAGTTGACTAGAGGATTTGCCTGTTAACTAAAGTTTCCTGGGGTTAAAACTCATCAATCTCGTAAAGATTTGGCTTCAATACAGTGTTTGCTTTACATTCAATTGATGTAGAATAAAGTCTTGCAATCCTTATTTTTAGGAATTAAGTAAATTTCACTTGTTTAGGGTTTTGAAAGCTCTTGGTCTGAACTAACCTAAATTCCTAGTCCAGCACCGATAGAATGGGTGTTGTGTGTAGTAACCGTGTGGGTATTATGATTGGTAATGATAGGAAGGTTATTTCTTTGTATGTTCAAATTGTTTTGTGTTTGTTTTGTTTAATGAAGGGAATATAGTTAGTGATGTGGAGTATGTTAGCTACAAGTAGAAATATATGCTGAGGACTGCTATGATGGCTATTAGTGTTGGTAGAATGATGTTGTCGTTTTTGTTATCTCTTGGATAATTATTCATTTGGGTAGAAAGCCTGATAGTGGTGGGCGATGTCCTAATGATACTATAATGGTGAGGAAAATGATTGTGATGGGAGGTGTTTTATCTCATGTGTGTGATAATGATACTCTTGTAGTACATGATCTGGGCATAAATAAGAAGAAGATAGTGTTATTATGATATAAATTAGTATGTTTAGGATTGTTATATTCTGAATATACATTATAATAGCTGTTATTCATCCTATAAGGGCAATTGATGAGGAGGGTGTAATACTTTCCAGGTGAGCATGGCGAAGTCTGCCTCAGCCTCCAGCTATGATTTATAATATCACTATGATTAATAGTATATTTAGGTTGATGGATGGTGACATGTGGTATAAAACTGATAGGGGTGCAATTTTGTCATGTTGATAGCATCAGGTCTGCTGTTCATGGGATGCCTCGTGTGACTTCAGGCACTCAGAAGTGAAATGGGGAAAGTCCTACTTTTGTGACAAGGGCGATTGTCATGAGGGTGGATGCTGCTGGATTAAAGATTCTTGTTATTCATTGTGCTCTTTGACCAGAGTATATTAGATTAATGATAATAGCCATTATAAGTAGTATTGATGTGGTGGACTGTTTTAGGAAATATTTGTTGGATGCTTCTGTAGCTTATGGGTTCATGTTTTTTTGTTAGAATGGTAATACCATTAACCAGTGTGAGCTTGTTATACAATTATATTTCCTGAGAAAATGGTCAGTAGAATGATGGTAAAAACAATGAGAGTTTATTAGCACAGGAAGGATATACAAAAATATTTTGGGGGTACGGGCCTGAAGCTTACTTAGAGAACTTTACTATATAGCATGTGGTGTAATGTGGTAGGTAGCATGGAGAATGTAAAATTATTAGGAAGAATTCAATTCCAGGAATAAGAGCATTGAAACCTCTATGATTTACTCTATCAAAGAATCTCTTTTGTCAGACATATTTCTTAAATTTGTGGTGGGTTGCCTGGTATGATGACAAGTAGTGAAATCTCTCATATACATAAGGTTAATGTTAGTCGTAAAAAACTTTTCATAAGAGCTGTATGCGTTGATCATATCAAAATTGTAGGTAGGAGGCTCAAATTCATAGAAAGGAGATTGTTAGATGTGTTTTAATGATGACTTGGGCTGTATATAATTCTGGCACCTAGGGATTGTCGAATGCTCCGAAAAATAGATTGCTGTGGAAATGTTTATTATAGGGAAATTGACATATTCTCTAGGAGGGACGGGGTGAATGGGCCTGCTACATTTTCTACATTGAAGACTTATACAGGTTTTGATGCTACTTCCGTTAAATCAAGTGGGGCTTCATTGGATTTCTGCTACTGCGGAGATAATCAAATTCTGGGTAGGGGTCAGGAGAAAATGAGTCATAGGTGTTCTTGTGTAATAATTACTGTTGAAAGTGTAAATGATCCATTTATCAGTAAGACTGAGAAGAGAATAACTGCTACATTACTTCATATGAGATGATTGTCTGTGCTATTGTTCCTAGAGCTCCAGTGAGTGTGTATTTTGAATGTGAAGTTCATCCAGATCTGAGGATGGAGTAAATGGCTAGGTGTGATATGGCTAATAGAAATAATATGCCTACATTTATATTAATTAGTGGATAAGATATGGGAAGAGGAATTCATGTTGTGAGAGCCAGGGTTAAGGCTAGCATTGGGGTTAAGGCTAGCATTGGGGTTAAGTCTAGCAAGAGAAGCCACCGCAATGAGAAGCCCGCGCACCGCAACAAAGAGTAGCCCCCGCTTGCCGCAACTAGAGAAAGCCTGCGCATAGCAACGAAGACCCAACACAGCCAAAAACAAATTAATTAATTAATTAGTTAACTATTTTAAACAAAAGTACTATATCCTTCTGTACAGCTTCTCTGGGAAGAACAGAGAGATGGCGTAGGAGAGTGAGAAAGACCAATATTTAGTGCACATCTCTCATGCAGGTGCTCTGCTGGCTCAGATAGATTTATCCCCACTTTACAAAGGAGGAAATAATCTCAGAGAGGTTTAGTAATTTTCCCAAAGCCAAACAGCTATGGAGTGGCAGAACCAAGATCTGAACCAAGTCTGTTACCTTCAAAGCCTAAGTCCTCATCACAACAAAACTCAATTAATATTTACATTTATCGAATTACATGGCAACCTGGGGAGTTCTTGGCACAATCCTGAATAAGAGTGAGAAAGAAAGAAATAGCATTGTTCCTATAGTCAACCCAAATTTTTGGAGCAGCTGCTAGATGCCTGGCCCTTTTTGGGGTTCAGCAGTGATCAAGACAGGAAGAGTCCTGCTTTCATGAACCACGTAGTGGGGAGGAGAGACGGGTGCAACTTGGGTGAGGGATTTCACCTTGCTGGACCTCTGTTTTGTCATCTGGAAAATGGGATGGGTGTTCCTCATTTTCTGGGATTGTCCAGCCCTCACATTCTCTGATTCCATAAGAAGCATTTGTTTTCCTGTTTCTTTCAAATTCATTCAGGCCGTGAGCTGTGATGAATGTTGTTAGCTGCTCCCCAAATCACTCTATTCCCACCCTTTTCCTGTGATCAGGTCTTTCCCGAAACATGACTCACAGTCAGTCAAGTCACAGAACCGAAGGGGCACCCAGCAGAAAAATCCCAACCCTTGCTTCCCAGGAGCTCTGCGGTCTACCTGCCAGGTAAACTTAACTCACCTGGCACAAGGTGGCCATCCCTGGTGTCACATCAACATGATCTCAGGCACAAACCTCCTTGTTTTTCCATTTTGTCTTGAAGTTACTTGTTGAAACAACTGCACAAATATGACACAGATATAAAATCAGGCATCTTCTGCCCCCAGTGCCTACTAATAAATGATTTTCTGCCACTTTAATGATAAAGATAGAACATTTCAACATTCTGCTACCCTTATTATTTGTCATTTTTGTTGATATTTCTATGGACTACATCTTTCAATATTTTAACAATGGAACATTTATTTAGGGTGTTCCAGACCCAGCCTTTAGTGGTAAAGGTTTTGTTGTTATATTTCTATTATGTTTCCTTTAAAAATCATTATCCTATTTAAATGGATTAAGTCAATTCTATAGGCATTTACCTTATGATATTGATGAAATTGATACATAGAGGGCAGTAGTACAAGTTGATTGGACTTGAGAACCTCTATTAGCACAGTTAAGCATAAATATTATCTATATGTAAACCAAAGTACAGGCCGAGTGAGATTCTCTGACTTTTTTCCACTGTCTGCCCCTCAAGCCTGTGAGAAATGGAATAGTTCTTGCCCTATCAGTAAACAAAGGATGTCACAGTCTTCAGCACTTGCAGCCCTCCAATGTGAGCCGGCGGGCCCTGAGGCACTCAGGATATGCAAATACAGAATGCAGGCCCCAGAGAGCTGAGGTGCATATCAAAGGAAGGAATTCAGTGAGCCCAGGCAAAGAAAAGCGCCGCATTCCTCACCTTGGGAGAGCTGGTTTTCCTTAGTTAACAATCACCTTTTGATGTTCCCCATTACCTGCGCCAGTTCCCTGCCCTGTCCCCTCCCCCCGGTACTTTAGCTCAGGGAGGAAGGAGCGCAGAGGGACTCGGCTGAATAAGGGGCCTGTGCGCCTCGGGAGGAGTTTTCAGCTGCTTTCCCCGCAGTCGGGAAGAGGGGCGCTGAGGCTGCAGCTGGACCCTGTGCCTCCCTTGCCCCGTTTCCCCTCAGGACGCTCAGGCCGACCCCCTCCTCACGCCCACCAGGCCTCGCGAGCCAGGACGAGGGCAGGGGCGAGAGGAGGGACCGAAGTTCCCGGGGACCAGACGCTGGAGGCCGCTCTTTCTGCACAGCAGCGGCGGGTGGCAGCGAACCCCTGCCCCTCAGAAGCTGGTCTTGTGCTGCCGCCCGGGCACCGGACAAGGCGGAGGGTCGGCGCCCACTTACCCGGCCCGCCGTCCCCGCGACTGTCATGGCTTCGGCCGCTGGGGCACCTCCAGAGCCGGCAGCCTCAGTGAGGTCGCCCTCCCCTCGGGCTCCGAGGCAGTTCCGTGAAGGCGGAGGGAAGAGACCCCGCCTGAGCCGGGAGTTCCAGCTCTGAGGAAACGCGGGCTCTGTTCAGCGCGCAGTGGGTGGGACCGCTCTGCCCCGAGGCCTTCCGGGAGGGAGCGGGGCGGCGGGGGAGGGAGCCGCCAGGAGCGCAGGGCCCCGTCGGGGGTCCTGGAGGGGCGGCCTGGCCTGGGGGCCACGCCCACTGTGGCCGCAGCCCAGGCCTTTTTCCTGGAATCCTACACAAAAAAATTAGAAAGATACACAGTCTATAGTAAATATTCACAAATGATTGTTGCTGCTGTGCTCACTATTCTATTAAAGGTGTAAAATCCATAAAACACTTTAAGTTCAAAATTAAATATGAATTTTTACCTTTCTTATTATGTCCCTGATATTCACAGTTGTGGTTAATGAATCAGAGACTGTGGCATCACTAGTTAAAAATGAGCTTGTTAAAAATATAGAACTCAGGCCCACCGGACCTACTGAATCACAATCTGCACTTTTACAATCTCCCCAGTGTACTCGTGTACCCATGAATAGTTGAAAGGTACATTTTTACCTCGACAGGTCTTTTCTCTATGAGAAATACACACATTTTATCCAGTTTGATATAAATAAAACACTCAAAAATGCATATGCCTGTGTTGAAACCATCATTTTATCATTTCTTTTCCAGACAAGTATAGTCTCTATACTGGTTTTGTGGATCACATGCCATACTCTTTTCTTGTAGTTAGAAATAAGGTAGAGCAAGTTACTTTGTAAAAAAAAAATTATATATATATATATATATATATGTATGTATTAGTGGATAATTGAAGACACTCTTCTAAATTAAAACCTTCTCTTAACTTGCTGTTTTCTTCTTGGGTCATATTATGAGCTCTTCCCGTGGCCACATGGCATGTGTACGTTTAATTTCAGGGACTGCTGACATTCCAGGATGTGGCCATAGATTTCTGTCAAGAGGAGTGAGAATGCCTGGACCAAGATCAATGGGAATTGTACAGGGATGTGATGTTAGAGAAGTATAGGAACCTGCTCTCCTTGGGTGAGGATACCTTCCTTCCAGAATTCCTTATCCAACCACTGGGTTTGCAGTCCTTCATTTGTAGAATGTCTCCTGGAATCTTCTGCTTCCTACAATAGGGTTTCAGATTGCAACGTTTCAGGAAAGATTGGGAGTTTGTGGGTATAATTTTTCTTATTCTTTTAAAATTGCAGCCTCCCTTTTAATATACTTTGTAACTGCTTGGGATGTGTCTATATGAACTGTGTACTATATGCTTCTGTTGTAGTCCTTACAATATTTCATTGTCTTATTTTCTCTAACAATTTTCCATGGATTCTTTGGGCTTAAGGTATATTAAAAGGGAGACTGCGAATCTGGGACTTCCCTGGTGATGCAGTGATTAAGAATTCGCCTGCCAATGCAGGGGACCCGGTTCGATCCCCGGTCCGGGAAGATCTCACATGCCACGGAACAACTAAGCCAGTGGGCCACAACTACTGAGTCTGCACGCCACAACTACTGAAGCCGGTGTGTCTTGAGCCCGTGCGCCATTTATTTTTTGGAGAATAAAACCACTTCTGAGTGATTAAAATTTAGGCCAGCTAGTCAAAATGCTTTATCACCTGTTCTTCTAAAACACTGGTCAATGGAACAAGTTTTACTAGGGATAACAGTGTAATTGTATTCTGGAGTTCATATGGGCAATATGGTTTATGACCTTGATGCTGGATCACGACATTTCAACGGTATAACTGCTATTAATTGTCTGTTTGTTCAACGATTAAAGTCTCACGTGATCTGAGTTCAGACTGGAGTCATCCTGGTTGGTTTCTGTCTATTGCAGATTTCTTCCAGCATGAAAGGACAAGAGCAATACGGCTTCCTTTACAAAATGTCTTCAAACTAAATGATGATATAATCTACATTCAATTAATTTATACATACCCTACTGTAGAACAGGGTTCGTTACGCAGGCAGAATCCCGGTAATTATGTAAAACTGAAACTTTTTCTGCACTGGTTCAAGTCCTCTTCCTAAGAATATGTTTATAATCAACATTCTTTCACAAATTACCCAATTTAATTCACCATAGCATTCCTCATATTAACTAAATGGAAAATCCTAGGCTATATACAAATCCAGAAAGGGCCAAAAATCATCAGCCCCCATGGATGATTACAACCCATTGCTGAGGCATTCAAATTACTTATTAAAGAACCACTATGTCCATCAACATCATCAATTTATATATTATTGCCCCAAAGCTAGCCTTAACCCTGGCTCTCACAACATGAATTCCTCTTCCCATATCTTATCCACTAATTAGTATAAATGTAGGCATATTATTTCTATTAGCCATATCACACCTAGCCATTTACTCCATCCTCAGATCTGGATGAACTTCACATTCAAAATACTCACTCACTGGAGCTGTAGGAACAATAGCACAGACGATCATCTCATATGAAGTAATGTAGCAGTTATTCTATTCTCAGTCTTACTGGTAAATGGATCATTTACACTTTCAACAGTAATTATTACACAAGAACACCTATGACTAATTTTCTCCTGACCGCTACCCAGAATTTGATTATCTCCGCAGTAGCAGAAATCCAGTGAAGCCCCACTTGATTTAACAGAAGTAGAATCAAAACCTGTACATGTCTTCAATGTAGAAAATGTAGCAGGCCCATTCACCCCGTCCTTCCTAGAGAATATGTCAATTTCCCTATAATAAACATTTCCACAGCAATCTATTTTTAGGAGCATTCGGCAATCCCTAGGTGCCAGAATTATATATTCTTTCATCTTTTAAATATAGTTTTTTTTTTAAAAATAATTTTTATAGTTTTACTACCTTTAAACAAAATGTACTCCATTGCTGTGGAATATTCCTTCATAGGAGCGTGCATGGTTCATTTCTGCATCCGTCTGTGATGGCCTTCAGGTTCTTTCAGGTTTGGCTCCTGTGGCTGCACGTCTATGTCCGTGTGTCCTGGTGCAGGGCTGGTGGGTTTGTGTTCAACTGGGAGGAGCACTGTGGGTCTCCGTGCACGGACGTCGCTATCTGAGGCCCGATTGCTTCAGAAGTGGTTGCATCCCCCCGTTGCGTACCAGGCTTTCCATTGCTCCACATCCTGCTGATAATTGATACTATGTCTTTCATGTCTGCCATTCTGGTAGGTGTATGCACAGTATTTTGCTTATGGCTTTAATCCCTCTGTTGTTAGTGAAGTTGTGCATCTTGTGGTATTCATGGACTATTTCCTGTTGTTTTTTGAAAAGTTTTAAAAATTGTGGTCTGGTACACATAACGTAAAATGTACTATCTTAACCATTTTTAAGTGCACATTTCAGGGTCAAGAAGTAATTCACACTGTTGTGCAAACCTGACCACCATCATCCTCCAGAACTTTTTCATCTTGCAAAATTGAAACAGTCCCCATTAAACACTCACTCCCCATTGTCCTTCCCTCAGCCTCTGGCCCCCAACGTCCTACTTTATGTCCTTATATTTCCAACTGCTCTAGGGGCCTTGTATGAGTGGATCAAGCACTGTTTGTTTTTTTGTGTCTAGCTTACATCACTGAGCATAATGCCCTCAAGGTTCATCCCTGCTGCATCCTGTGTCAGAATTGACTTCCTTTTTAGGCTGAAGAGCATTCCCTTGTATTGATGGACCGTGTTTTTCTTCTCCATTCATCCATTAGTGGACACATGTAATATCTACATTCATTTCTACTGTCATAATATTTGTGGAATAAACTCAGAAAGTCCTATGAATCAAAAGTCATTTGCCATTAACTTTTTTCTTAAACTTGTTGTTGTGGAAAACATCAAGACTAAGAAAAGGGAAAAATACATGTCAGCTTCACTTGTGTTCAGGAATTAATGCTTTACGGATTCACTTTATTCCCTGTGTGTGTGCTCTGCGTGTGCATGTGCCTGTTTGCATACATATGCTGTTCATGTGCATAGGTATGTGAACTTGCACACATTAGTGTGTGCATGGGCATATGGGTGCATGTGTGTTCACATGCTAGTGTGTGAATATAGTTGTGCTGTGCACGTGCATATGTTTGTGTGTGTGCTGTGCCTGCCTGTGCGCACACCTGTGTGTTTGCTGGAACCACTTGCAAGTTGGCTGCAGACTGAATTGTGCCCGAGATATATCCGCACGCAGCTGCTCTAACAATCCTGCGTAGCCACGTAAAGGTCACAGATCTCAGGGATTTAAATGGATGGAGCAGGATATCCAGACACAGAGTTTGTCTTCCAATGACTGTCACTGTCTTAGTAACATCCTTCACACCTTCTTTAAGCCCCATTCAGGGTCCAGTTTAGACTCCCATTACATTCAGTCACCTGTCCCAGGTCCCCTAAAGCAACAATGTCACCGTTGGAGAGCCCGGCCAAGGCTGGGGGTGCCCCTCCTGTTGGCCTGGCCTCCAGGCCCTGCCCTTGGCTCCTGTTTTCTCATATCTCAGCCAGGCCCCGACTTGGATCGGGCCGCCACCTCTTTCCTCACAGGGTCCCATCGCCCAGTCAAGGGGGTTCATTCTCCCCAAACACAGCATCAGGAGTCGGGGGCTGACAGTCCCCACTGGGTCTCCTTCATGTGAGACCCTGTGCTGTTGAAAGAGCAGGCACCCTGCCCTCGGGGGTGGGGGACTGGGGGGCGACATGCGGCCCACGATGGGCAGGCGGGTCTCCGGGTGGGGCGAGCCAGTGTGCAAGGAGTTCCGCGGTGGGTTCTCCTCTCCAACGGCTTCTGTGCCCCTACCTCTCCCCGTGCCTCCCCTCGAAGACAGCACGGTGCCCGGGTTGGGAACCATGGGAGCCGTCAGCCACCGCCCCCTCTACACACACACACACACGCACGCACACGCACACGCACACGCACACGCTGCAGGGAAGCAGGACCTGAGTGCAGGGCTCTCAGCGGCCCTGAGCGCCCCGCCCGGAATCGGCCAGCCGAATGGACAGACCGGATCTCCCGACCCGGACCATGCAGGACTCTCCTGACCTGGCTTGCAGTGTGGCCGCCTCCTTCTGGAAGCCTGGGAGGCTGGAATCAGGCCACTTCTTATCTGTCCTGGCAGCAGACTGGGCTGCACTCTAAGAAGTTAGTGGCTCGCCCGTGGATCCTGACCATCAGGTGGCCAGAGAAATTGGGAACATTTCTGTTTTGCCTGTTGAAATGTTTAATGACAAAGATTTTGTTCAGTTTCCTGATGTGGGTGTCCAAAGATGAGAGACCCATGTGTGTGATCTGTACCTCCTATGAGATCAGCCGTAAGCTAGTTGAAACATGATCAAGTTGTGTCTACATGGTAGATTTAGACCTCTGCATGTCCTGTCTACTGATTATGTTTAGAGCTGACCATGTGTTGTCTATAATAAGAAGATTTAGACCTGATCATGTTCTGTGTACGCTAGGACTATGGGGACCTGGGTAGAGACCCGGCCTGGCCTCAGTACTGGGAAGCTCCATGCCTGCATCTGAATGTCAGTGCTTAGATGTCTGGGGTCTGGAGCTGAGGTGGGCTTGTCTACGTAACAGCCTCTCTTCTGAGTGTGGTGACCTGGTCCTCCCAAGGGTCAGTGCTATGGTCGGGGCCTTAGTCTTAATCCCTGCAAGGTTCACCTTCCCTGGGGCTCATGGAGAATCCTCAGGAGGACTACCTGGCAATAATTCCAATTTACCAGCACGTGCATGGTGCATAGGGAAGCAGGTTTAGCTGCTGAATTGATTGCAGGGCACGCAGATCGGGCAAAAGGCCGATGGGTGACAGCTGAGGCTGCTGCTGAGCTCTCCCTCCAGTCTACCGTCCCTACTCAGCAGAGTCCAGAGCTGCCCCTCGGCTTTCAGCCCTGCTGTCCTGTGAGCTTTCTCAACATGTAAGTGAGACGAGAAAGGACTGAGCATGCCAGCACCAGGGTCGTGTGTCCAACTCTAGTATGAAAGCTGTAAAAACAGTTAAAATCACACAGAACCAAAGTGAGAAGAGGAGGACTCCTCTGGGACAAGTGTGGGGAAAGGAGACCCACCTGACACTTTTTCCCATCCCAGGAGGTCCCAGGGACCCAGCTTGTTTCCACATTGGGGGAGCCCCCTGCAGAGCCATGGTGTCCTGACCAAGGGGACGTGTGACCCCAGGTGCAGGGTCTGGGGAGGTGAGGGCACCCTGGGACTGTGGACATGTGACCCAGGTGGAGGGGCCTGGGGAGGTGGGTCACCCTGGTGAGTGTGGATGTGTGGCCCCAGGTATAGGGTGCGGGGACTGTGTGGGTCTCACCTTACCTGCATGGGTCAGGATCACATGGATGGGGAGACCGCATATGCGCTCTTTGCCTGCAGTGTGTCCTGTCCCCTTTGAGATTTCCAACCTCTGCATTAAGGGTGTTGTCCTGATTAACCTGTGGTTCCTTTTCTTCTCTTCATCTTGTCACAATCATATTAGGTCAGGCACGTTTGAGTGGGTTGCTGCTCTGTGTTCCGGTGAGTGACAACACTTGGTCGTATCGTATTAATACTATAGCATATCATATGTCTAATCTATGGGGGTCACCACTGCCTGGGTCCCCCTGGACAGAGGTCAAGTGAGCACAGACTAGCCCCCCCTAAGAATGGTCTCCCATGTTCTCTGTGAGGGTACCGTGATGGCCCCTATGGTAGGGGACTGTGTCTGGGCCTCCGACATTTGTGATGAAGGGGAGTCGAAATGGAATCTCAATTAACAAGACATTATTTTAAGAATTTATTTTAAGTGAAATAAAACACACGTCACATACCCTTTACCATCATCACCGTTTTAAGTGCACGTTTCTGAGGCGTCAGATAGATTCACTTTCTCGTGGAGCCATCACCACCATCACTAGAACTTTTCATCTTGCAAAACCAAAATTCCACAACCATGAAAGTCTCATTCCCCATCCCCTCCCACTGCCCCTGGCACCGATATCCACTTCAGTCCCTGAGTTGTCGACTCCAGGGCACCCACTGGAGTGGAATCCTGCAGTGTTTGCTGACGGGTCATTTTGGAAGAGCTGACTTTCAGTCTGAAGCTCTGCCTGTTGGCATCTGAAGAATCTGCATTTAAGGAGAGGGTGTATGAGGAAGGGGGTGTCTGCGGGACAAAGGTGTCCGGGGTGCAGGTGAGCCAGGACCTGACCAGCTGCCTTTTGGGTCCTCTGGTCCCATCTCTTGGTCTGTGCCTCATCTGCATCATCACTGTCCCCGCTGGCACCGCTGGGGTGTTGTTGTCTGAGTGAGAGTCCCCTGGTGCCCCTGCTCTCCTCCCCTCCTCCTGCTGGTTGCGGAGGGAACTGCTTGCTGGGTGGTCTCTACTCCTGAGGCATGAAGGACCCTGTAGCATGGACCTGCAGACTGTGGGGTGTGGTCCCAAGAGCATGGGGCCCACATAGGACACGACATCGGGGCGTGACAAGTGCTAGGGCTGCCTCATCACTGACAGGGAATGTTGCCCAGATCCTGCTCCAGAGGGCGTGGTGGGTGGCCTGGGACCCTAGAGGCCCCATTCCTATACTGGAGCTTGGAGAGTGCATCCCCATGGGCTTCAGATTCACCCCATATCTCAGCCATATCCCTCTGTCCTGTCTTTGAACTCAGGAAAACGAGCTCTCTTGTCCACAACATAGGCCTGGTCCTCTTGATACAAGGTTTCTTTAAGTTAGGCGTCCTGGGATAGCAGCTCCTTTTAGGCCTGAGAAGGAACAACTCCGGAGTGTACAACAATTTCAGAGGAAACTAATATTCAATGACTATCCCTAACTACTCGGTTGTTGACTTCTGTTAGTCATTATTCTCCTGGTTTTAGCTCTGATGTGGGGATTACAGAGGAGTCAACATTTAAATCTTCGTAATCTGTGTATTTGTAGCTTCAGTATCATTACTGACCCATAGTTTTTTACGGTTTGGGAAGAGTTATTGATTTCATGTATCATGTAAAGGATTCACAATGATGATAGGACAATTAAGATTACAATAATAGCTAGTAAATTGTTCACATTTTCTCTACCTGTGCATCTATTGTATGCATATGAGTTTAGATGTCAATATTAGTGAAATGATATAGAGGACTAGAGAACTTATTTTAAAAATCACTATTAATGTGTGATGAAGAAAATGTAAAAGTTCTTCCATAATCGGTGATGTTGTATCTTGAGAGCCTAGATGAAATTGATATGCCTTAGTCATATACAGGATTTTAGCCTATCATTTAACTTTGACAAAGCTACATCACTTTTTACTTTTATCTCATTTATTGAGGAAGACATAATTGTTATGGTGTTGGCTTGAAACTGGTTGAAAAGGACTTGAGTCCTTCCTTATTTTACATTTACATAGGTAGGATCTTGAAACGTAGGATATGGTGGAGGACATCCGTGTAACCATTCTAGGTTAGGAGTAGCAATTTCCACTGCTAAGACTTCTTGTTTAGACACAAATGCTTTTCAAAGTATGAAGATTATTAGCATTACTGCTGCTACTGAGATGAATGAGCCTAAAGACAAAACATTTCATGTTGTGTGTGTCTCAGGGTACTCAGACTAACGTAGTGACATCCCTGAGAGGCCACGAAAGTGCGGCAGGAAGTCATATTTACTACTACAAATATACTTGTGAAGTGAATTTTTGCTCATGCTGAGTTAACTGTATAACCTGAGAATAGTGGGAATCAGTGTAGAAAGCCTCCTATAATAGTGAAGACTGCTCCCATGGACATTAGGTCATGGAAGTGTGCTACTACATAGTATGTATCCTGGAGGACAATGTCTGGGGATGAGTTGGCTAAGATGATTCCTGTCAAACCACCTACTGTAAAAAGAAAAACTAAAGCCTAAATCTCATAATATAGTGGGAGGTCATATAGAATTACCTCCGTGAACAGTTGCTAACCAGGGACTTCCCTGGTGACGCAGTGGTTAAGAATTCGTCTGCCAATGCAGGGGACACGGGTTCGAGCCCTTGTCTGGGAAGATTCCACATGCCGTGGAGCAAAAAGCCCGTGTGCCACAACTACTGAGCCTGCCCTCTAGAGCCCGCAAGCCACAACTACTGAAGCCCACGCGCCTAGAGGCCGTGCTGTGCAACAAGAGAAGCCAGTGCAATGAAAGGGCCGCACACCACAACGAAGAGTAGCTGCCGCTCACCGCAACCAGAGAAAGCCCATGCGCAACAACCAAGACCCAACTCAGCCAAAAAATAAAAAAGAAAAGAAAAAGAAAAATTAAATAAGGAGTTGCTAATCAGCTAGATACTTTTACTCCTGTAGGGATAGAAGTAATTACGGTAGCTGATGCAAAGTATGCTCCTGAGTCCACAGCTATCCCTATGGTAAACATGTGATGGGCCCACAAGAGAACTCCTAAAAAACCAGTGGACATGACTCATACTATTCCCAGATAGCTGAAAGGCAATTTTTGTCCTAAATAGTATGTAATGATATGTGAGTTTATAACAAACCCTGTTAGGCCATGAATACAGACTTCAGGGTGAGCAAAGTATCAAAAGAGGTGTTGGTATAGGATTCGGTCTCCTCCTGCAGGGTCAAAGAAAGTAGTGTTTAGATTTCTATCTCTTAACAGCATGGCAATTCTGGCTGCTTGGACTGAGATTGGTAATTATAGTAATATGGCTATAGTTGGGGAAGATTAAACAAATAATGGTGTTTGGTATTGGGATATGACTGCTGGTTTTGTATTAAAGATTATAGTAATAAAAGTAATAATACCAAGAATTGAGGAGACACCTGCTAAATGTAAGGAGAAAGCAGTTAGGTCGACAGAGGCTCCTGCATGGGCCAGATTGCAGGCTAGAGCTGAATACACGGTCCCACTGGTACCAGAACCAGCTTCTACTATTGGTGATATGAGTAGGAGTAAGAATGATGGGGGAAGTCGTCAAAAGTTTATATGATTTATTGGGGGAAATGCTACTTCAGGTGTCCGAGTTATTAGTGGCTCAAGTCAGTTTTCAAAGCCTGCAATCATAACGGGTACAGCAATAAAGAAAATTATTACAAGTGCAGGGACTGTTATGACAACCTTACAGATTTGGGCATCTCCAAGTAGCGGTCCAGGTCAGCATAGCTCAGCCTGGATTAATATAATTAAGGTGCTGCCTGCTACTCCAGCTCAAGCACCAAATAATAAATATAAAATGCCGATATCTTTGTGATTTGTTGAAAATAATCAGCAGTGTATGAACAGAGGTAAAATGACTGAGTTAGCATTAGACTGTAAATCTAAAGACAGAGATTTTACCCTCTTTCTGGCAAACCCTGTGGTGAATCAACAAATTTAATTGTAACTTCAGAGAAGCAGCTTCAATTCTGCCAGTGATTATCCTGCTCTTTTTTTTTTCTTTTTTTCTTTCTCAAATGAAGGAGAAGTAGACTGAAGCCAGTTGACTAGAGGATTTGCCTGTTAACTAAAGTTTCCTGGGGTTAAAACTCATCAATCTCGTAAAGATTTGGCTTCAATACAGTGTTTGCTTTACATTCAATTGATGTAGAATAAAGTCTTGCAATCCTTATTTTTAGGAATTAAGTAAATTTCACTTGTTTAGGGTTTTGAAAGCTCTTGGTCTGAACTAACCTAAATTCCTAGTCCAGCACCGATAGAATGGGTGTTGTGTGTAGTAACCGTGTGGGTATTATGATTGGTAATGATAGGAAGGTTATTTCTTTGTATGTTCAAATTGTTTTGTGTTTGTTTTGTTTAATGAAGGGAATATAGTTAGTGATGTGGAGTATGTTAGCTACAAGTAGAAATATATGCTGAGGACTGCTATGATGGCTATTAGTGTTGGTAGAATGATGTTGTCGTTTTTGTTATCTCTTGGATAATTATTCATTTGGGTAGAAAGCCTGATAGTGGTGGGCGATGTCCTAATGATACTATAATGGTGAGGAAAATGATTGTGATGGGAGGTGTTTTATCTCATGTGTGTGATAATGATACTCTTGTAGTACATGATCTGGGCATACATAAGAAGAAGATAGTGTTATTATGATATAAATTAGTATGTTTAGGATTGTTATATTCTGAATATACATTATAATAGCTGTTATTCATCCTATAAGGGCAATTGATGAGGAGGGTGTAATACTTTCCAGGTGAGCATGGCGAAGTCTGCCTCAGCCTCCAGCTATGATTTATAATATCACTATGATTAATAGTATATTTAGGTTGATGGATGGTGACATGTGGTATAAAACTGATAGGGGTGCAATTTTGTCATGTTGATAGCATCAGGTCTGCTGTTCATGGGATGCCTCGTGTGACTTCAGGCACTCAGAAGTGAAATGGGGAAAGTCCTACTTTTGTGACAAGGGCGATTGTCATGAGGGTGGATGCTGCTGGATTAAAGATTCTTGTTATTCATTGTGCTCTTTGACCAGAGTATATTAGATTAATGATAATAGCCATTATAAGTAGTATTGATGTGGTGGACTGTTTTAGGAAATATTTGTTGGATGCTTCTGTAGCTTATGGGTTCATGTTTTTTTGTTAGAATGGTAATACCATTAACCAGTGTGAGCTTGTTATACAATTATATTTCCTGAGAAAATGGTCAGTAGAATGATGGTAAAAACAATGAGAGTTTATTAGCACAGGAAGGATATACAAAAATATTTTGGGGGTACGGGCCTGAAGCTTACTTAGAGAACTTTACTATATAGCATGTGGTGTAATGTGGTAGGTAGCATGGAGAATGTAAAATTATTAGGAAGAATTCAATTCCAGGAATAAGAGCATTGAAACCTCTATGATTTACTCTATCAAAGAATCTCTTTTGTCAGACATATTTCTTAAATTTGTGGTGGGTTGCCTGGTATGATGACAAGTAGTGAAATCTCTCATATACATAAGGTTAATGTTAGTCGTAAAAAACTTTTCATAAGAGATGTATGCGTTGATCATATCAAAATTGTAGGTAGGAGGCTCAAATTCATAGAAAGGAGATTGTTAGATGTGTTTTAATGATGACTTGGGCTGTATATAATTCTGGCACCTAGGGATTGTCGAATGCTCCGAAAAATAGATTGCTGTGGAAATGTTTATTATAGGGAAATTGACATATTCTCTAGGAGGGACGGGGTGAATGGGCCTGCTACATTTTCTACATTGAAGACTTATACAGGTTTTGATGCTACTTCCGTTAAATCAAGTGGGGCTTCATTGGATTTCTGCTACTGCGGAGATAATCAAATTCTGGGTAGGGGTCAGGAGAAAATGAGTCATAGGTGTTCTTGTGTAATAATTACTGTTGAAAGTGTAAATGATCCATTTATCAGTAAGACTGAGAAGAGAATAACTGCTACATTACTTCATATGAGATGATTGTCTGTGCTATTGTTCCTAGAGCTCCAGTGAGTGTGTATTTTGAATGTGAAGTTCATCCAGATCTGAGGATGGAGTAAATGGCTAGGTGTGATATGGCTAATAGAAATAATATGCCTACATTTATATTAATTAGTGGATAAGATATGGGAAGAGGAATTCATGTTGTGAGAGCCAGGGTTAAGGCTAGCATTGGGGTTAAGGCTAGCATTGGGGTTAAGTCTAGCAAGAGAAGCCACCGCAATGAGAAGCCCGCGCACCGCAACAAAGAGTAGCCCCCGCTTGCCGCAACTAGAGAAAGCCTGCGCATAGCAACGAAGACCCAACACAGCCAAAAACAAATTAATTAATTAATTAGTTAACTATTTTAAACAAAAGTACTATATCCTTCTGTACAGCTTCTCTGGGAAGAACAGAGAGATGGCGTAGGAGAGTGAGAAAGACCAATATTTAGTGCACATCTCTCATGCAGGTGCTCTGCTGGCTCAGATAGATTTATCCCCACTTTACAAAGGAGGAAATAATCTCAGAGAGGTTTAGTAATTTTCCCAAAGCCAAACAGCTATGGAGTGGCAGAACCAAGATCTGAACCAAGTCTGTTACCTTCAAAGCCTAAGTCCTCATCACAACAAAACTCAATTAATATTTACATTTATCGAATTACATGGCAACCTGGGGAGTTCTTGGCACAATCCTGAATAAGAGTGAGAAAGAAAGAAATAGCATTGTTCCTATAGTCAACCCAAATTTTTGGAGCAGCTGCTAGATGCCTGGCCCTTTTTGGGGTTCAGCAGTGATCAAGACAGGAAGAGTCCTGCTTTCATGAACCACGTAGTGGGGAGGAGAGACGGGTGCAACTTGGGTGAGGGATTTCACCTTGCTGGACCTCTGTTTTGTCATCTGGAAAATGGGATGGGTGTTCCTCATTTTCTGGGATTGTCCAGCCCTCACATTCTCTGATTCCATAAGAAGCATTTGTTTTCCTGTTTCTTTCAAATTCATTCAGGCCGTGAGCTGTGATGAATGTTGTTAGCTGCTCCCCAAATCACTCTATTCCCACCCTTTTCCTGTGATCAGGTCTTTCCCGAAACATGACTCACAGTCAGTCAAGTCACAGAACCGAAGGGGCACCCAGCAGAAAAATCCCAACCCTTGCTTCCCAGGAGCTCTGCGGTCTACCTGCCAGGTAAACTTAACTCACCTGGCACAAGGTGGCCATCCCTGGTGTCACATCAACATGATCTCAGGCACAAACCTCCTTGTTTTTCCATTTTGTCTTGAAGTTACTTGTTGAAACAACTGCACAAATATGACACAGATATAAAATCAGGCATCTTCTGCCCCCAGTGCCTACTAATAAATGATTTTCTGCCACTTTAATGATAAAGATAGAACATTTCAACATTCTGCTACCCTTATTATTTGTCATTTTTGTTGATATTTCTATGGACTACATCTTTCAATATTTTAACAATGGAACATTTATTTAGGGTGTTCCAGACCCAGCCTTTAGTGGTAAAGGTTTTGTTGTTATATTTCTATTATGTTTCCTTTAAAAATCATTATCCTATTTAAATGGATTAAGTCAATTCTATAGGCATTTACCTTATGTTATTGATGAAATTGATACATAGAGGGCAGTAGTACAAGTTGATTGGACTTGAGAACCTCTATTAGCACAGTTAAGTATAAATATTATCTATATGTAAACCAAAGTACAGGCCGAGTGAGATTCTCTGACTTTTTTCCACTGTCTGCCCCTCAAGCCTGTGAGAAATGGAATAGTTCTTGCCCTATCAGTAAACAAAGGATGTCACAGTCTTCAGCACTTGCAGCCCTCCAATGTGAGCCGGCGGGCCCTGAGGCACTCAGGATATGCAAATACAGAATGCAGGCCCCAGAGAGCTGAGGTGCATATCAAAGGAAGGAATTCAGTGAGCCCAGGCAAAGAAAAGCGCCGCATTCCTCACCTTGGGAGAGCTGGTTTTCCTTAGTTAACAATCACCTTTTGATGTTCCCCATTACCTGCGCCAGTTCCCTGCCCTGTCCCCTCCCCCCGGTACTTTAGCTCAGGGAGGAAGGAGCGCAGAGGGACTCGGCTGAATAAGGGGCCTGTGCGCCTCGGGAGGAGTTTTCAGCTGCTTTCCCCGCAGTCGGGAAGAGGGGCGCTGAGGCTGCAGCCGGACCCTCTGCCTCCCTTGCCCCGTTTCCCCTCAGGACGCTCAGGCCGACCCCCTCCTCACGCCCACCAGGCCTCGCGAGCCAGGACGAGGGCAGGGGCGAGAGGAGGGACCGAAGTTCCCGGGGACCAGACGCTGGAGGCCGCTCTTTCTGCACAGCAGCGGCGGGTGGCAGCGAACCCCTGCCCCTCAGAAGCTGGTCTTGTGCTGCCGCCCGGGCACCGGACAAGGCGGAGGGTCGGCGCCCACTTACCCGGCCCGCCGTCCCCGCGACTGTCATGGCTTCGGCCGCTGGGGCACCTCCAGAGCCGGCAGCCTCAGTGAGGTCGCCCTCCCCTCGGGCTCCGAGGCAGTTCCGTGAAGGCGGAGGGAAGAGACCCCGCCTGAGCCGGGAGTTCCAGCTCTGAGGAAACGCGGGCTCTGTTCAGCGCGCAGTGGGTGGGACCGCTCTGCCCCGAGGCCTTCCGGGAGGGAGCGGGGCGGCGGGGGAGGGAGCCGCCAGGAGCGCAGGGCCCCGTCGGGGGTCCTGGAGGGGCGGCCTGGCCTGGGGGCCACGCCCACTGTGGCCGCAGCCCAGGCCTTTTTCCTGGAATCCTACACAAAAAAATTAGAAAGATACACAGTCTATAGTAAATATTCACAAATGATTGTTGCTGCTGTGCTCACTATTCTATTAAAGGTGTAAAATCCATAAAACACTTTAAGTTCAAAATTAAATATGAATTTTTACCTTTCTTATTATGTCCCTGATATTCACAGTTGTGGTTAATGAATCAGAGACTGTGGCATCACTAGTTAAAAATGAGCTTGTTAAAAATATAGAACTCAGGCCCACCGGACCTACTGAATCACAATCTGCACTTTTACAATCTCCCCAGTGTACTCGTGTACCCATGAATAGTTGAAAGGTACATTTTTACCTCGACAGGTCTTTTCTCTATGAGAAATACACACATTTTATCCAGTTTGATATAAATAAAACACTCAAAAATGCATATGCCTGTGTTGAAACCATCATTTTATCATTTCTTTTCCAGACAAGTATAGTCTCTATACTGGTTTTGTGGATCACATGCCATACTCTTTTCTTGTAGTTAGAAATAAGGTAGAGCAAGTTACTTTGTAAAAAAAAAATTATATATATATATATATATATATGTATGTATTAGTGGATAATTGAAGACACTCTTCTAAATTAAAACCTTCTCTTAACTTGCTGTTTTCTTCTTGGGTCAAATTATGAGCTCTTCCCGTGGCCACATGGCATGTGTACGTTTAATTTCAGGGACTGCTGACATTCCAGGATGTGGCCATAGATTTCTGTCAAGAGGAGTGAGAATGCCTGGACCAAGATCAATGGGAATTGTACAGGGATGTGATGTTAGAGAAGTATAGGAACCTGCTCTCCTTGGGTGAGGATACCTTCCTTCCAGAATTCCTTATCCAACCACTGGGTTTGCAGTCCTTCATTTGTAGAATGTCTCCTGGAATCTTCTGCTTCCTACAATAGGGTTTCAGATTGCAACGTTTCAGGAAAGATTGGGAGTTTGTGGGTATAATTTTTCTTATTCTTTTAAAATTGCAGCCTCCCTTTTAATATACTTTGTAACTGCTTGGGATGTGTCTATATGAACTGTGTACTATATGCTTCTGTTGTAGTCCTTACAATATTTCATTGTCTTATTTTCTCTAACAATTTTCCATGGATTCTTTGGGCTTAAGGTATATTAAAAGGGAGACTGCGAATCTGGGACTTCCCTGGTGATGCAGTGATTAAGAATTCGCCTGCCAATGCAGGGGACCCGGTTCGATCCCCGGTCCGGGAAGATCTCACATGCCACGGAACAACTAAGCCAGTGGGCCACAACTACTGAGTCTGCACGCCACAACTACTGAAGCCGGTGTGTCTTGAGCCCGTGCGCCATTTATTTTTTGGAGAATAAAACCACTTCTGAGTGATTAAAATTTAGGCCAGCTAGTCAAAATGCTTTATCACCTGTTCTTCTAAAACACTGGTCAATGGAACAAGTTTTACTAGGGATAACAGTGTAATTGTATTCTGGAGTTCATATGGGCAATATGGTTTATGACCTTGATGCTGGATCACGACATTTCAACGGTATAACTGCTATTAATTGTCTGTTTGTTCAACGATTAAAGTCTCACGTGATCTGAGTTCAGACTGGAGTCATCCTGGTTGGTTTCTGTCTATTGCAGATTTCTTCCAGCATGAAAGGACAAGAGCAATACGGCTTCCTTTACAAAATGTCTTCAAACTAAATGATGATATAATCTACATTCAATTAATTTATACATACCCTACTGTAGAACAGGGTTCGTTACGCAGGCAGAATCCCGGTAATTATGTAAAACTGAAACTTTTTCTGCACTGGTTCAAGTCCTCTTCCTAAGAATATGTTTATAATCAACATTCTTTCACAAATTACCCAATTTAATTCACCATAGCATTCCTCATATTAACTAAATGGAAAATCCTAGGCTATATACAAATCCAGAAAGGGCCAAAAATCATCAGCCCCCATGGATGATTACAACCCATTGCTGAGGCATTCAAATTACTTATTAAAGAACCACTATGTCCATCAACATCATCAATTTATATATTATTGCCCCAAAGCTAGCCTTAACCCTGGCTCTCACAACATGAATTCCTCTTCCCATATCTTATCCACTAATTAGTATAAATGTAGGCATATTATTTCTATTAGCCATATCACACCTAGCCATTTACTCCATCCTCAGATCTGGATGAACTTCACATTCAAAATACTCACTCACTGGAGCTGTAGGAACAATAGCACAGACGATCATCTCATATGAAGTAATGTAGCAGTTATTCTATTCTCAGTCTTACTGGTAAATGGATCATTTACACTTTCAACAGTAATTATTACACAAGAACACCTATGACTAATTTTCTCCTGACCGCTACCCAGAATTTGATTATCTCCGCAGTAGCAGAAATCCAGTGAAGCCCCACTTGATTTAACAGAAGTAGAATCAAAACCTGTACATGTCTTCAATGTAGAAAATGTAGCAGGCCCATTCACCCCGTCCTTCCTAGAGAATATGTCAATTTCCCTATAATAAACATTTCCACAGCAATCTATTTTTAGGAGCATTCGGCAATCCCTAGGTGCCAGAATTATAGATTCTTTCATCTTTTAAATATAGTTTTTTTTAAAAAATAATTTTTATAGTTTTACTACCTTTAAACAAAATGTACTCCATTGCTGTGGAATATTCCTTCATAGGAGCGTGCATGGTTCATTTCTGCATCCGTCTGTGATGGCCTTCAGGTTCTTTCAGGTTTGGCTCCTGTGGCTGCACGTCTATGTCCGTGTGTCCTGGTGCAGGGCTGGTGGGTTTGTGTTCAACTGGGAGGAGCACTGTGGGTCTCCGTGCACGGACGTCGCTATCTGAGGCCCGATTGCTTCAGAAGTGGTTGCATCCCCCCGTTGCGTACCAGGCTTTCCATTGCTCCACATCCTGCTGATAATTGATACTATGTCTTTCATGTCTGCCATTCTGGTAGGTGTATGCACAGTATTTTGCTTATGGCTTTAATCCCTCTGTTGTTAGTGAAGTTGTGCATCTTGTGGTATTCATGGACTATTTCCTGTTGTTTTTTGAAAAGTTTTAAAAATTGTGGTCTGGTACACATAACGTAAAATGTACTATCTTAACCATTTTTAAGTGCACATTTCAGGGTCAAGAAGTAATTCACACTGTTGTGCAAACCTGACCACCATCATCCTCCAGAACTTTTTCATCTTGCAAAATTGAAACAGTCCCCATTAAACACTCACTCCCCATTGTCCTTCCCTCAGCCTCTGGCCCCCAACGTCCTACTTTATGTCCTTATATTTCCAACTGCTCTAGGGGCCTTGTATGAGTGGATCAAGCACTGTTTGTTTTTTTGTGTCTAGCTTACATCACTGAGCATAATGCCCTCAAGGTTCATCCCTGCTGCATCCTGTGTCAGAATTGACTTCCTTTTTAGGCTGAAGAGCATTCCCTTGTATTGATGGACCGTGTTTTTCTTCTCCATTCATCCATTAGTGGACACATGTAATATCTACATTCATTTCTACTGTCATAATATTTGTGGAATAAACTCAGAAAGTCCTATGAATCAAAAGTCATTTGCCATTAACTTTTTTCTTAAACTTGTTGTTGTGGAAAACATCAAGACTAAGAAAAGGGAAAAATACATGTCAGCTTCACTTGTGTTCAGGAATTAATGCTTTACGGATTCACTTTATTCCCTGTGTGTGTGCTCTGCGTGTGCATGTGCCTGTTTGCATACATATGCTGTGCATGTGCATAGGTATGTGAACTTGCACACATTAGTGTGTGCATGGGCATATGGGTGCATGTGTGTTCACATGCTAGTGTGTGAATATAGTTGTGCTGTGCACGTGCATATGTTTGTGTGTGTGCTGTGCCTGCCTGTGCGCACACCTGTGTGTTTGCTGGAACCACTTGCAAGTTG
Organism: Balaenoptera physalus; assembly: GCF_965194825.1. Taxonomy (NCBI): domain Eukaryota; kingdom Metazoa; phylum Chordata; class Mammalia; order Artiodactyla; family Balaenopteridae; genus Balaenoptera; species Balaenoptera physalus. The sequence goes on from NW_028126523.1 coordinate 30,191, forward strand.
GCTGCAGACTGAATTGTGCCCGAGATATATCCGCACGCAGCTGCTCTAACAATCCTGCGTAGCCACGTAAAGGTCACAGATCTCAGGGATTTAAATGGATGGAGCAGGATATCCAGACACAGAGTTTGTCTTCCAATGACTGTCACTGTCTTAGTAACATCCTTCACACCTTCTTTAAGCCCCATTCAGGGTCCAGTTTAGACTCCCATTACATTCAGTCACCTGTCCCAGGTCCCCTAAAGCAACAATGTCACCGTTGGAGAGCCCGGCCAAGGCTGGGGGTGCCCCTCCTGTTGGCCTGGCCTCCAGGCCCTGCCCTTGGCTCCTGTTTTCTCATATCTCAGCCAGGCCCCGACTTGGATCGGGCCGCCACCTCTTTCCTCACAGGGTCCCATCGCCCAGTCAAGGGGGTTCATTCTCCCCAAACACAGCATCAGGAGTCAGGGGCTGACAGTCCCCACTGGGTCTCCTTCATGTGAGACCCTGTGCTGTTGAAAGAGCAGGCACCCTGCCCTCGGGGGTGGGGGACTGGGGGGCGACATGCGGCCCACGATGGGCAGGCGGGTCTCCGGGTGGGGCGAGCCAGTGTGCAAGGAGTTCCGCGGTGGGTTCTCCTCTCCAACGGCTTCTGTGCCCCTACCTCTCCCCGTGCCTCCCCTCGAAGACAGCACGGTGCCCGGGTTGGGAACCATGGGAGCCGTCAGCCACCGCCCCCTCTACACACACACACACACGCACACGCACACGCACACGCACACGCACACGCTGCAGGGAAGCAGGACCTGAGTGCAGGGCTCTCAGCGGCCCTGAGCGCCCCGCCCGGAATCGGCCAGCCGAATGGACAGACCGGATCTCCCGGCCCGGACCATGCAGGACTCTCCTGACCTGGCTTGCAGTGTGGCCGCCTCCTTCTGGAAGCCTGGGAGGCTGGAATCAGGCCACTTCTTATCTGTCCTGGCAGCAGACTGGGCTGCACTCTAAGAAGTTAGTGGCTCGCCCGTGGATCCTGACCATCAGGTGGCCAGAGAAATTGGGAACATTTCTGTTTTGCCTGTTGAAATGTTTAATGACAAAGATTTTGTTCAGTTTCCTGATGTGGGTGTCCAAAGATGAGAGACCCATGTGTGTGATCTGTACCTCCTATGAGATCAGCCGTAAGCTAGTTGAAACATGATCAAGTTGTGTCTACATGGTAGATTTAGACCTCTGCATGTCCTGTCTACTGATTATGTTTAGAGCTGACCATGTGTTGTCTATAATAAGAAGATTTAGACCTGATCATGTTCTGTGTACGCTAGGACTATGGGGACCTGGGTAGAGACCCGGCCTGGCCTCAGTACTGGGAAGCTCCATGCCTGCATCTGAATGTCAGTGCTTAGATGTCTGGGGTCTGGAGCTGAGGTGGGCTTGTCTACGTAACAGCCTCTCTTCTGAGTGTGGTGACCTGGTCCTCCCAAGGGTCAGTGCTATGGTCGGGGCCTTAGTCTTAATCCCTGCAAGGTTCACCTTCCCTGGGGCTCATGGAGAATCCTCAGGAGGACTACCTGGCAATAATTCCAATTTACCAGCACGTGCATGGTGCATAGGGAAGCAGGTTTAGCTGCTGAATTGATTGCAGGGCACGCAGATCGGGCAAAAGGCCGATGGGTGACAGCTGAGGCTGCTGCTGAGCTCTCCCTCCAGTCTACCGTCCCTACTCAGCAGAGTCCAGAGCTGCCCCTCGGCTTTCAGCCCTGCTGTCCTGTGAGCTTTCTCAACATGTAAGTGAGACGAGAAAGGACTGAGCATGCCAGCACCAGGGTCGTGTGTCCAACTCTAGTATGAAAGCTGTAAAAACAGTTAAAATCACACAGAACCAAAGTGAGAAGAGGAGGACTCCTCTGGGACAAGTGTGGGGAAAGGAGACCCACCTGACACTTTTTCCCATCCCAGGAGGTCCCAGGGACCCAGCTTGTTTCCACATTGGGGGAGCCCCCTGCAGAGCCATGGTGTCCTGACCAAGGGGACGTGTGACCCCAGGTGCAGGGTCTGGGGAGGTGAGGGCACCCTGGGACTGTGGACATGTGACCCAGGTGGAGGGGCCTGGGGAGGTGGGTCACCCTGGTGAGTGTGGATGTGTGGCCCCAGGTATAGGGTGCGGGGACTGTGTGGGTCTCACCTTACCTGCATGGGTCAGGATCACATGGATGGGGAGACCGCATATGCGCTCTTTGCCTGCAGTGTGTCCTGTCCCCTTTGAGATTTCCAACCTCTGCATTAAGGGTGTTGTCCTGATTAACCTGTGGTTCCTTTTCTTCTCTTCATCTTGTCACAATCATATTAGGTCAGGCACGTTTGAGTGGGTTGCTGCTCTGTGTTCCGGTGAGTGACAACACTTGGTCGCATCGTATTAATACTATAGCATATCATATGTCTAATCTATGGGGGTCACCACTGCCTGGGTCCCCCTGGACAGAGGTCAAGTGAGCACAGACTAGCCCCCCCTAAGAATGGTCTCCCACGTTCTCTGTGAGGGTACCGTGATGGCCCCTATGGTAGGGGACTGTGTCTGGGCCTCCGACATTTGTGATGAAGGGGAGTCGAAATGGAATCTCAATTAACAAGACATTATTTTAAGAATTTATTTTAAGTGAAATAAAACACACGTCACATACCCTTTACCATCATCACCGTTTTAAGTGCACGTTTCTGAGGCGTCAGATAGATTCACTTTCTCGTGGAGCCATCACCACCATCACTAGAACTTTTCATCTTGCAAAACCAAAATTCCACAACCATGAAAGTCTCATTCCCCATCCCCTCCCACTGCCCCTGGCACCGATATCCACTTCAGTCCCTGAGTTGTCGACTCCAGGGCACCCACTGGAGTGGAATCCTGCAGTGTTTGCTGACGGGTCATTTTGGAAGAGCTGACTTTCAGTCTGAAGCTCTGCCTGTTGGCATCTGAAGAATCTGCATTTAAGGAGAGGGTGTATGAGGAAGGGGGTGTCTGCGGGACAAAGGTGTCCGGGGTGCAGGTGAGCCAGGACCTGACCAGCTGCCTTTTGGGTCCTCTGGTCCCATCTCTTGGTCTGTGCCTCATCTGCATCATCACTGTCCCCGCTGGCACCGCTGGGGTGTTGTTGTCTGAGTGAGAGTCCCCTGGTGCCCCTGCTCTCCTCCCCTCCTCCTGCTGGTTGCGGAGGGAACTGCTTGCTGGGTGGTCTCTACTCCTGAGGCATGAAGGACCCTGTAGCATGGACCTGCAGACTGTGGGGTGTGGTCCCAAGAGCATGGGGCCCACATAGGACACGACATCGGGGCGTGACAAGTGCTAGGGCTGCCTCATCACTGACAGGGAATGTTGCCCAGATCCTGCTCCAGAGGGCGTGGTGGGTGGCCTGGGACCCTAGAGGCCCCATTCCTATACTGGAGCTTGGAGAGTGCATCCCCATGGGCTTCAGATTCACCCCATATCTCAGCCATATCCCTCTGTCCTGTCTTTGAACTCAGGAAAACGAGCTCTCTTGTCCACAACATAGGCCTGGTCCTCTTGATACTAGGTTTCTTTAAGTTAGGCGTCCTGGGATAGCAGCTCCTTTTAGGCCTGAGAAGGAACAACTCCGGAGTGTACAACAATTTCAGAGGAAACTAATATTCAATGACTATCCCTAACTACTCGGTTGTTGACTTCTGTTAGTCATTATTCTCCTGGTTTTAGCTCTGATGTGGGGGTTACAGAGGAGTCAACATTTAAATCTTCGTAATCTGTGTATTTGTAGCTTCAGTATCATTACTGACCCATAGTTTTTTACGGTTTGGGAAGAGTTATTGATTTCATGTATCATGTAAAGGATTCACAATGATGATAGGACAATTAAGATTACAATAATAGCTAGTAAATTGTTCACATTTTCTCTACCTGTGCATCTATTGTATGCATATGAGTTTAGATGTCAATATTAGTGAAATGATATAGAGGACTAGAGAACTTATTTTAAAAATCACTATTAATGTGTGATGAAGAAAATGTAAAAGTTCTTCCATAATCGGTGATGTTGTATCTTGAGAGCCTAGATGAAATTGATATGCCTTAGTCATATACAGGATTTTAGCCTATCATTTAACTTTGACAAAGCTACATCACTTTTTACTTTTATCTCATTTATTGAGGAAGACATAATTGTTATGGTGTTGGCTTGAAACTGGTTGAAAAGGACTTGAGTCCTTCCTTATTTTACATTTACATAGGTAGGATCTTGAAACGTAGGATATGGTGGAGGACATCCGTGTAACCATTCTAGGTTAGGAGTAGCAATTTCCACTGCTAAGACTTCTTGTTTAGACACAAATGCTTTTCAAAGTATGAAGATTATTAGCATTACTGCTGCTACTGAGATGAATGAGCCTAAAGACAAAACATTTCATGTTGTGTGTGTCTCAGGGTACTCAGACTAACGTAGTGACATCCCTGAGAGGCCACGAAAGTGCGGCAGGAAGTCATATTTACTACTACAAATATACTTGTGAAGTGAATTTTTGCTCATGCTGAGTTAACTGTATAACCTGAGAATAGTGGGAATCAGTGTAGAAAGCCTCCTATAATAGTGAAGACTGCTCCCATGGACATTAGGTCATGGAAGTGTGCTACTACATAGTATGTATCCTGGAGGACAATGTCTGGGGATGAGTTGGCTAAGATGATTCCTGTCAAACCACCTACTGTAAAAAGAAAAACTAAAGCCTAAATCTCATAATATAGTGGGAGGTCATATAGAATTACCTCCGTGAACAGTTGCTAACCAGGGACTTCCCTGGTGACGCAGTGGTTAAGAATTCGTCTGCCAATGCAGGGGACACGGGTTCGAGCCCTTGTCTGGGAAGATTCCACATGCCGTGGAGCAAAAAGCCCGTGTGCCACAACTACTGAGCCTGCCCTCTAGAGCCCGCAAGCCACAACTACTGAAGCCCACGCGCCTAGAGGCCGTGCTGTGCAACAAGAGAAGCCAGTGCAATGAAAGGGCCGCACACCACAACGAAGAGTAGCTGCCGCTCACCGCAACCAGAGAAAGCCCATGCGCAACAACCAAGACCCAACTCAGCCAAAAAATAAAAAAGAAAAGAAAAAGAAAAATTAAATAAGGAGTTGCTAATCAGCTAGATACTTTTACTCCTGTAGGGATAGAAGTAATTACGGTAGCTGATGCAAAGTATGCTCCTGAGTCCACAGCTATCCCTATGGTAAACATGTGATGGGCCCACAAGAGAACTCCTAAAAAACCAGTGGACATGACTCATACTATTCCCAGATAGCTGAAAGGCAATTTTTGTCCTAAATAGTATGTAATGATATGTGAGTTTATAACAAACCCTGTTAGGCCATGAATACAGACTTCAGGGTGAGCAAAGTATCAAAAGAGGTGTTGGTATAGGATTCGGTCTCCTCCTGCAGGGTCAAAGAAAGTAGTGTTTAGATTTCTATCTCTTAACAGCATGGCAATTCTGGCTGCTTGGACTGAGATTGGTAATTATAGTAATATGGCTATAGTTGGGGAAGATTAAACAAATAATGGTGTTTGGTATTGGGATATGACTGCTGGTTTTGTATTAAAGATTATAGTAATAAAAGTAATAATACCAAGAATTGAGGAGACACCTGCTAAATGTAAGGAGAAAGCAGTTAGGTCGACAGAGGCTCCTGCATGGGCCAGATTGCAGGCTAGAGCTGAATACACGGTCCCACTGGTACCAGAACCAGCTTCTACTATTGGTGATATGAGTAGGAGTAAGAATGATGGGGGAAGTCGTCAAAAGTTTATATGATTTATTGGGGGAAATGCTACTTCAGGTGTCCGAGTTATTAGTGGCTCAAGTCAGTTTTCAAAGCCTGCAATCATAACGGGTACAGCAATAAAGAAAATTATTACAAGTGCAGGGACTGTTATGACAACCTTACAGATTTGGGCATCTCCAAGTAGCGGTCCAGGTCAGCATAGCTCAGCCTGGATTAATATAATTAAGGTGCTGCCTGCTACTCCAGCTCAAGCACCAAATAATAAATATAAAATGCCGATATCTTTGTGATTTGTTGAAAATAATCAGCAGTGTATGAACAGAGGTAAAATGACTGAGTTAGCATTAGACTGTAAATCTAAAGACAGAGATTTTACCCTCTTTCTGGCAAACCCTGTGGTGAATCAACAAATTTAATTGTAACTTCAGAGAAGCAGCTTCAATTCTGCCAGTGATTATCCTGCTCTTTTTTTTTTCTTTTTTTCTTTCTCAAATGAAGGAGAAGTAGACTGAAGCCAGTTGACTAGAGGATTTGCCTGTTAACTAAAGTTTCCTGGGGTTAAAACTCATCAATCTCGTAAAGATTTGGCTTCAATACAGTGTTTGCTTTACATTCAATTGATGTAGAATAAAGTCTTGCAATCCTTATTTTTAGGAATTAAGTAAATTTCACTTGTTTAGGGTTTTGAAAGCTCTTGGTCTGAACTAACCTAAATTCCTAGTCCAGCACCGATAGAATGGGTGTTGTGTGTAGTAACCGTGTGGGTATTATGATTGGTAATGATAGGAAGGTTATTTCTTTGTATGTTCAAATTGTTTTGTGTTTGTTTTGTTTAATGAAGGGAATATAGTTAGTGATGTGGAGTATGTTAGCTACAAGTAGAAATATATGCTGAGGACTGCTATGATGGCTATTAGTGTTGGTAGAATGATGTTGTCGTTTTTGTTATCTCTTGGATAATTATTCATTTGGGTAGAAAGCCTGATAGTGGTGGGCGATGTCCTAATGATACTATAATGGTGAGGAAAATGATTGTGATGGGAGGTGTTTTATCTCATGTGTGTGATAATGATACTCTTGTAGTACATGATCTGGGCATAAATAAGAAGAAGATAGTGTTATTATGATATAAATTAGTATGTTTAGGATTGTTATATTCTGAATATACATTATAATAGCTGTTATTCATCCTATAAGGGCAATTGATGAGGAGGGTGTAATACTTTCCAGGTGAGCATGGCGAAGTCTGCCTCAGCCTCCAGCTATGATTTATAATATCACTATGATTAATAGTATATTTAGGTTGATGGATGGTGACATGTGGTATAAAACTGATAGGGGTGCAATTTTGTCATGTTGATAGCATCAGGTCTGCTGTTCATGGGATGCCTCGTGTGACTTCAGGCACTCAGAAGTGAAATGGGGAAAGTCCTACTTTTGTGACAAGGGCGATTGTCATGAGGGTGGATGCTGCTGGATTAAAGATTCTTGTTATTCATTGTGCTCTTTGACCAGAGTATATTAGATTAATGATAATAGCCATTATAAGTAGTATTGATGTGGTGGACTGTTTTAGGAAATATTTGTTGGATGCTTCTGTAGCTTATGGGTTCATGTTTTTTTGTTAGAATGGTAATACCATTAACCAGTGTGAGCTTGTTATACAATTATATTTCCTGAGAAAATGGTCAGTAGAATGATGGTAAAAACAATGAGAGTTTATTAGCACAGGAAGGATATACAAAAATATTTTGGGGGTACGGGCCTGAAGCTTACTTAGAGAACTTTACTATATAGCATGTGGTGTAATGTGGTAGGTAGCATGGAGAATGTAAAATTATTAGGAAGAATTCAATTCCAGGAATAAGAGCATTGAAACCTCTATGATTTACTCTATCAAAGAATCTCTTTTGTCAGACATATTTCTTAAATTTGTGGTGGGTTGCCTGGTATGATGACAAGTAGTGAAATCTCTCATATACATAAGGTTAATGTTAGTCGTAAAAAACTTTTCATAAGAGCTGTATGCGTTGATCATATCAAAATTGTAGGTAGGAGGCTCAAATTCATAGAAAGGAGATTGTTAGATGTGTTTTAATGATGACTTGGGCTGTATATAATTCTGGCACCTAGGGATTGTCGAATGCTCCGAAAAATAGATTGCTGTGGAAATGTTTATTATAGGGAAATTGACATATTCTCTAGGAGGGACGGGGTGAATGGGCCTGCTACATTTTCTACATTGAAGACTTATACAGGTTTTGATGCTACTTCCGTTAAATCAAGTGGGGCTTCATTGGATTTCTGCTACTGCGGAGATAATCAAATTCTGGGTAGGGGTCAGGAGAAAATGAGTCATAGGTGTTCTTGTGTAATAATTACTGTTGAAAGTGTAAATGATCCATTTATCAGTAAGACTGAGAAGAGAATAACTGCTACATTACTTCATATGAGATGATTGTCTGTGCTATTGTTCCTAGAGCTCCAGTGAGTGTGTATTTTGAATGTGAAGTTCATCCAGATCTGAGGATGGAGTAAATGGCTAGGTGTGATATGGCTAATAGAAATAATATGCCTACATTTATATTAATTAGTGGATAAGATATGGGAAGAGGAATTCATGTTGTGAGAGCCAGGGTTAAGGCTAGCATTGGGGTTAAGGCTAGCATTGGGGTTAAGTCTAGCAAGAGAAGCCACCGCAATGAGAAGCCCGCGCACCGCAACAAAGAGTAGCCCCCGCTTGCCGCAACTAGAGAAAGCCTGCGCATAGCAACGAAGACCCAACACAGCCAAAAACAAATTAATTAATTAATTAGTTAACTATTTTAAACAAAAGTACTATATCCTTCTGTACAGCTTCTCTGGGAAGAACAGAGAGATGGCGTAGGAGAGTGAGAAAGACCAATATTTAGTGCACATCTCTCATGCAGGTGCTCTGCTGGCTCAGATAGATTTATCCCCACTTTACAAAGGAGGAAATAATCTCAGAGAGGTTTAGTAATTTTCCCAAAGCCAAACAGCTATGGAGTGGCAGAACCAAGATCTGAACCAAGTCTGTTACCTTCAAAGCCTAAGTCCTCATCACAACAAAACTCAATTAATATTTACATTTATCGAATTACATGGCAACCTGGGGAGTTCTTGGCACAATCCTGAATAAGAGTGAGAAAGAAAGAAATAGCATTGTTCCTATAGTCAACCCAAATTTTTGGAGCAGCTGCTAGATGCCTGGCCCTTTTTGGGGTTCAGCAGTGATCAAGACAGGAAGAGTCCTGCTTTCATGAACCACGTAGTGGGGAGGAGAGACGGGTGCAACTTGGGTGAGGGATTTCACCTTGCTGGACCTCTGTTTTGTCATCTGGAAAATGGGATGGGTGTTCCTCATTTTCTGGGATTGTCCAGCCCTCACATTCTCTGATTCCATAAGAAGCATTTGTTTTCCTGTTTCTTTCAAATTCATTCAGGCCGTGAGCTGTGATGAATGTTGTTAGCTGCTCCCCAAATCACTCTATTCCCACCCTTTTCCTGTGATCAGGTCTTTCCCGAAACATGACTCACAGTCAGTCAAGTCACAGAACCGAAGGGGCACCCAGCAGAAAAATCCCAACCCTTGCTTCCCAGGAGCTCTGCGGTCTACCTGCCAGGTAAACTTAACTCACCTGGCACAAGGTGGCCATCCCTGGTGTCACATCAACATGATCTCAGGCACAAACCTCCTTGTTTTTCCATTTTGTCTTGAAGTTACTTGTTGAAACAACTGCACAAATATGACACAGATATAAAATCAGGCATCTTCTGCCCCCAGTGCCTACTAATAAATGATTTTCTGCCACTTTAATGATAAAGATAGAACATTTCAACATTCTGCTACCCTTATTATTTGTCATTTTTGTTGATATTTCTATGGACTACATCTTTCAATATTTTAACAATGGAACATTTATTTAGGGTGTTCCAGACCCAGCCTTTAGTGGTAAAGGTTTTGTTGTTATATTTCTATTATGTTTCCTTTAAAAATCATTATCCTATTTAAATGGATTAAGTCAATTCTATAGGCATTTACCTTATGATATTGATGAAATTGATACATAGAGGGCAGTAGTACAAGTTGATTGGACTTGAGAACCTCTATTAGCACAGTTAAGCATAAATATTATCTATATGTAAACCAAAGTACAGGCCGAGTGAGATTCTCTGACTTTTTTCCACTGTCTGCCCCTCAAGCCTGTGAGAAATGGAATAGTTCTTGCCCTATCAGTAAACAAAGGATGTCACAGTCTTCAGCACTTGCAGCCCTCCAATGTGAGCCGGCGGGCCCTGAGGCACTCAGGATATGCAAATACAGAATGCAGGCCCCAGAGAGCTGAGGTGCATATCAAAGGAAGGAATTCAGTGAGCCCAGGCAAAGAAAAGCGCCGCATTCCTCACCTTGGGAGAGCTGGTTTTCCTTAGTTAACAATCACCTTTTGATGTTCCCCATTACCTGCGCCAGTTCCCTGCCCTGTCCCCTCCCCCCGGTACTTTAGCTCAGGGAGGAAGGAGCGCAGAGGGACTCGGCTGAATAAGGGGCCTGTGCGCCTCGGGAGGAGTTTTCAGCTGCTTTCCCCGCAGTCGGGAAGAGGGGCGCTGAGGCTGCAGCCGGACCCTGTGCCTCCCTTGCCCCGTTTCCCCTCAGGACGCTCAGGCCGACCCCCTCCTCACGCCCACCAGGCCTCGCGAGCCAGGACGAGGGCAGGGGCGAGAGGAGGGACCGAAGTTCCCGGGGACCAGACGCTGGAGGCCGCTCTTTCTGCACAGCAGCGGCGGGTGGCAGCGAACCCCTGCCCCTCAGAAGCTGGTCTTGTGCTGCCGCCCGGGCACCGGACAAGGCGGAGGGTCGGCGCCCACTTACCCGGCCCGCCGTCCCCGCGACTGTCATGGCTTCGGCCGCTGGGGCACCTCCAGAGCCGGCAGCCTCAGTGAGGTCGCCCTCCCCTCGGGCTCCGAGGCAGTTCCGTGAAGGCGGAGGGAAGAGACCCCGCCTGAGCCGGGAGTTCCAGCTCTGAGGAAACGCGGGCTCTGTTCAGCGCGCAGTGGGTGGGACCGCTCTGCCCCGAGGCCTTCCGGGAGGGAGCGGGGCGGCGGGGGAGGGAGCCGCCAGGAGCGCAGGGCCCCGTCGGGGGTCCTGGAGGGGCGGCCTGGCCTGGGGGCCACGCCCACTGTGGCCGCAGCCCAGGCCTTTTTCCTGGAATCCTACACAAAAAAATTAGAAAGATACACAGTCTATAGTAAATATTCACAAATGATTGTTGCTGCTGTGCTCACTATTCTATTAAAGGTGTAAAATCCATAAAACACTTTAAGTTCAAAATTAAATATGAATTTTTACCTTTCTTATTATGTCCCTGATATTCACAGTTGTGGTTAATGAATCAGAGACTGTGGCATCACTAGTTAAAAATGAGCTTGTTAAAAATATAGAACTCAGGCCCACCGGACCTACTGAATCACAATCTGCACTTTTACAATCTCCCCAGTGTACTCGTGTACCCATGAATAGTTGAAAGGTACATTTTTACCTCGACAGGTCTTTTCTCTATGAGAAATACACACATTTTATCCAGTTTGATATAAATAAAACACTCAAAAATGCATATGCCTGTGTTGAAACCATCATTTTATCATTTCTTTTCCAGACAAGTATAGTCTCTATACTGGTTTTGTGGATCACATGCCATACTCTTTTCTTGTAGTTAGAAATAAGGTAGAGCAAGTTACTTTGTAAAAAAAAAATTATATATATATATATATATATATGTATGTATTAGTGGATAATTGAAGACACTCTTCTAAATTAAAACCTTCTCTTAACTTGCTGTTTTCTTCTTGGGTCATATTATGAGCTCTTCCCGTGGCCACATGGCATGTGTACGTTTAATTTCAGGGACTGCTGACATTCCAGGATGTGGCCATAGATTTCTGTCAAGAGGAGTGAGAATGCCTGGACCAAGATCAATGGGAATTGTACAGGGATGTGATGTTAGAGAAGTATAGGAACCTGCTCTCCTTGGGTGAGGATACCTTCCTTCCAGAATTCCTTATCCAACCACTGGGTTTGCAGTCCTTCATTTGTAGAATGTCTCCTGGAATCTTCTGCTTCCTACAATAGGGTTTCAGATTGCAACGTTTCAGGAAAGATTGGGAGTTTGTGGGTATAATTTTTCTTATTCTTTTAAAATTGCAGCCTCCCTTTTAATATACTTTGTAACTGCTTGGGATGTGTCTATATGAACTGTGTACTATATGCTTCTGTTGTAGTCCTTACAATATTTCATTGTCTTATTTTCTCTAACAATTTTCCATGGATTCTTTGGGCTTAAGGTATATTAAAAGGGAGACTGCGAATCTGGGACTTCCCTGGTGATGCAGTGATTAAGAATTCGCCTGCCAATGCAGGGGACCCGGTTCGATCCCCGGTCCGGGAAGATCTCACATGCCACGGAACAACTAAGCCAGTGGGCCACAACTACTGAGTCTGCACGCCACAACTACTGAAGCCGGTGTGTCTTGAGCCCGTGCGCCATTTATTTTTTGGAGAATAAAACCACTTCTGAGTGATTAAAATTTAGGCCAGCTAGTCAAAATGCTTTATCACCTGTTCTTCTAAAACACTGGTCAATGGAACAAGTTTTACTAGGGATAACAGTGTAATTGTATTCTGGAGTTCATATGGGCAATATGGTTTATGACCTTGATGCTGGATCACGACATTTCAACGGTATAACTGCTATTAATTGTCTGTTTGTTCAACGATTAAAGTCTCACGTGATCTGAGTTCAGACTGGAGTCATCCTGGTTGGTTTCTGTCTATTGCAGATTTCTTCCAGCATGAAAGGACAAGAGCAATACGGCTTCCTTTACAAAATGTCTTCAAACTAAATGATGATATAATCTACATTCAATTAATTTATACATACCCTACTGTAGAACAGGGTTCGTTACGCAGGCAGAATCCCGGTAATTATGTAAAACTGAAACTTTTTCTGCACTGGTTCAAGTCCTCTTCCTAAGAATATGTTTATAATCAACATTCTTTCACAAATTACCCAATTTAATTCACCATAGCATTCCTCATATTAACTAAATGGAAAATCCTAGGCTATATACAAATCCAGAAAGGGCCAAAAATCATCAGCCCCCATGGATGATTACAACCCATTGCTGAGGCATTCAAATTACTTATTAAAGAACCACTATGTCCATCAACATCATCAATTTATATATTATTGCCCCAAAGCTAGCCTTAACCCTGGCTCTCACAACATGAATTCCTCTTCCCATATCTTATCCACTAATTAGTATAAATGTAGGCATATTATTTCTATTAGCCATATCACACCTAGCCATTTACTCCATCCTCAGATCTGGATGAACTTCACATTCAAAATACTCACTCACTGGAGCTGTAGGAACAATAGCACAGACGATCATCTCATATGAAGTAATGTAGCAGTTATTCTATTCTCAGTCTTACTGGTAAATGGATCATTTACACTTTCAACAGTAATTATTACACAAGAACACCTATGACTAATTTTCTCCTGACCGCTACCCAGAATTTGATTATCTCCGCAGTAGCAGAAATCCAGTGAAGCCCCACTTGATTTAACAGAAGTAGAATCAAAACCTGTACATGTCTTCAATGTAGAAAATGTAGCAGGCCCATTCACCCCGTCCTTCCTAGAGAATATGTCAATTTCCCTATAATAAACATTTCCACAGCAATCTATTTTTAGGAGCATTCGGCAATCCCTAGGTGCCAGAATTATATATTCTTTCATCTTTTAAATATAGTTTTTTTTTTAAAAATAATTTTTATAGTTTTACTACCTTTAAACAAAATGTACTCCATTGCTGTGGAATATTCCTTCATAGGAGCGTGCATGGTTCATTTCTGCATCCGTCTGTGATGGCCTTCAGGTTCTTTCAGGTTTGGCTCCTGTGGCTGCACGTCTATGTCCGTGTGTCCTGGTGCAGGGCTGGTGGGTTTGTGTTCAACTGGGAGGAGCACTGTGGGTCTCCGTGCACGGACGTCGCTATCTGAGGCCCGATTGCTTCAGAAGTGGTTGCATCCCCCCGTTGCGTACCAGGCTTTCCATTGCTCCACATCCTGCTGATAATTGATACTATGTCTTTCATGTCTGCCATTCTGGTAGGTGTATGCACAGTATTTTGCTTATGGCTTTAATCCCTCTGTTGTTAGTGAAGTTGTGCATCTTGTGGTATTCATGGACTATTTCCTGTTGTTTTTTGAAAAGTTTTAAAAATTGTGGTCTGGTACACATAACGTAAAATGTACTATCTTAACCATTTTTAAGTGCACATTTCAGGGTCAAGAAGTAATTCACACTGTTGTGCAAACCTGACCACCATCATCCTCCAGAACTTTTTCATCTTGCAAAATTGAAACAGTCCCCATTAAACACTCACTCCCCATTGTCCTTCCCTCAGCCTCTGGCCCCCAACGTCCTACTTTATGTCCTTATATTTCCAACTGCTCTAGGGGCCTTGTATGAGTGGATCAAGCACTGTTTGTTTTTTTGTGTCTAGCTTACATCACTGAGCATAATGCCCTCAAGGTTCATCCCTGCTGCATCCTGTGTCAGAATTGACTTCCTTTTTAGGCTGAAGAGCATTCCCTTGTATTGATGGACCGTGTTTTTCTTCTCCATTCATCCATTAGTGGACACATGTAATATCTACATTCATTTCTACTGTCATAATATTTGTGGAATAAACTCAGAAAGTCCTATGAATCAAAAGTCATTTGCCATTAACTTTTTTCTTAAACTTGTTGTTGTGGAAAACATCAAGACTAAGAAAAGGGAAAAATACATGTCAGCTTCACTTGTGTTCAGGAATTAATGCTTTACGGATTCACTTTATTCCCTGTGTGTGTGCTCTGCGTGTGCATGTGCCTGTTTGCATACATATGCTGTTCATGTGCATAGGTATGTGAACTTGCACACATTAGTGTGTGCATGGGCATATGGGTGCATGTGTGTTCACATGCTAGTGTGTGAATATAGTTGTGCTGTGCACGTGCATATGTTTGTGTGTGTGCTGTGCCTGCCTGTGCGCACACCTGTGTGTTTGCTGGAACCACTTGCAAGTTGGCTGCAGACTGAATTGTGCCCGAGATATATCCGCACGCAGCTGCTCTAACAATCCTGCGTAGCCACGTAAAGGTCACAGATCTCAGGGATTTAAATGGATGGAGCAGGATATCCAGACACAGAGTTTGTCTTCCAATGACTGTCACTGTCTTAGTAACATCCTTCACACCTTCTTTAAGCCCCATTCAGGGTCCAGTTTAGACTCCCATTACATTCAGTCACCTGTCCCAGGTCCCCTAAAGCAACAATGTCACCGTTGGAGAGCCCGGCCAAGGCTGGGGGTGCCCCTCCTGTTGGCCTGGCCTCCAGGCCCTGCCCTTGGCTCCTGTTTTCTCATATCTCAGCCAGGCCCCGACTTGGATCGGGCCGCCACCTCTTTCCTCACAGGGTCCCATCGCCCAGTCAAGGGGGTTCATTCTCCCCAAACACAGCATCAGGAGTCGGGGGCTGACAGTCCCCACTGGGTCTCCTTCATGTGAGACCCTGTGCTGTTGAAAGAGCAGGCACCCTGCCCTCGGGGGTGGGGGACTGGGGGGCGACATGCGGCCCACGATGGGCAGGCGGGTCTCCGGGTGGGGCGAGCCAGTGTGCAAGGAGTTCCGCGGTGGGTTCTCCTCTCCAACGGCTTCTGTGCCCCTACCTCTCCCCGTGCCTCCCCTCGAAGACAGCACGGTGCCCGGGTTGGGAACCATGGGAGCCGTCAGCCACCGCCCCCTCTACACACACACACACACGCACGCACACGCACACGCACACGCACACGCTGCAGGGAAGCAGGACCTGAGTGCAGGGCTCTCAGCGGCCCTGAGCGCCCCGCCCGGAATCGGCCAGCCGAATGGACAGACCGGATCTCCCGACCCGGACCATGCAGGACTCTCCTGACCTGGCTTGCAGTGTGGCCGCCTCCTTCTGGAAGCCTGGGAGGCTGGAATCAGGCCACTTCTTATCTGTCCTGGCAGCAGACTGGGCTGCACTCTAAGAAGTTAGTGGCTCGCCCGTGGATCCTGACCATCAGGTGGCCAGAGAAATTGGGAACATTTCTGTTTTGCCTGTTGAAATGTTTAATGACAAAGATTTTGTTCAGTTTCCTGATGTGGGTGTCCAAAGATGAGAGACCCATGTGTGTGATCTGTACCTCCTATGAGATCAGCCGTAAGCTAGTTGAAACATGATCAAGTTGTGTCTACATGGTAGATTTAGACCTCTGCATGTCCTGTCTACTGATTATGTTTAGAGCTGACCATGTGTTGTCTATAATAAGAAGATTTAGACCTGATCATGTTCTGTGTACGCTAGGACTATGGGGACCTGGGTAGAGACCCGGCCTGGCCTCAGTACTGGGAAGCTCCATGCCTGCATCTGAATGTCAGTGCTTAGATGTCTGGGGTCTGGAGCTGAGGTGGGCTTGTCTACGTAACAGCCTCTCTTCTGAGTGTGGTGACCTGGTCCTCCCAAGGGTCAGTGCTATGGTCGGGGCCTTAGTCTTAATCCCTGCAAGGTTCACCTTCCCTGGGGCTCATGGAGAATCCTCAGGAGGACTACCTGGCAATAATTCCAATTTACCAGCACGTGCATGGTGCATAGGGAAGCAGGTTTAGCTGCTGAATTGATTGCAGGGCACGCAGATCGGGCAAAAGGCCGATGGGTGACAGCTGAGGCTGCTGCTGAGCTCTCCCTCCAGTCTACCGTCCCTACTCAGCAGAGTCCAGAGCTGCCCCTCGGCTTTCAGCCCTGCTGTCCTGTGAGCTTTCTCAACATGTAAGTGAGACGAGAAAGGACTGAGCATGCCAGCACCAGGGTCGTGTGTCCAACTCTAGTATGAAAGCTGTAAAAACAGTTAAAATCACACAGAACCAAAGTGAGAAGAGGAGGACTCCTCTGGGACAAGTGTGGGGAAAGGAGACCCACCTGACACTTTTTCCCATCCCAGGAGGTCCCAGGGACCCAGCTTGTTTCCACATTGGGGGAGCCCCCTGCAGAGCCATGGTGTCCTGACCAAGGGGACGTGTGACCCCAGGTGCAGGGTCTGGGGAGGTGAGGGCACCCTGGGACTGTGGACATGTGACCCAGGTGGAGGGGCCTGGGGAGGTGGGTCACCCTGGTGAGTGTGGATGTGTGGCCCCAGGTATAGGGTGCGGGGACTGTGTGGGTCTCACCTTACCTGCATGGGTCAGGATCACATGGATGGGGAGACCGCATATGCGCTCTTTGCCTGCAGTGTGTCCTGTCCCCTTTGAGATTTCCAACCTCTGCATTAAGGGTGTTGTCCTGATTAACCTGTGGTTCCTTTTCTTCTCTTCATCTTGTCACAATCATATTAGGTCAGGCACGTTTGAGTGGGTTGCTGCTCTGTGTTCCGGTGAGTGACAACACTTGGTCGTATCGTATTAATACTATAGCATATCATATGTCTAATCTATGGGGGTCACCACTGCCTGGGTCCCCCTGGACAGAGGTCAAGTGAGCACAGACTAGCCCCCCCTAAGAATGGTCTCCCATGTTCTCTGTGAGGGTACCGTGATGGCCCCTATGGTAGGGGACTGTGTCTGGGCCTCCGACATTTGTGATGAAGGGGAGTCGAAATGGAATCTCAATTAACAAGACATTATTTTAAGAATTTATTTTAAGTGAAATAAAACACACGTCACATACCCTTTACCATCATCACCGTTTTAAGTGCACGTTTCTGAGGCGTCAGATAGATTCACTTTCTCGTGGAGCCATCACCACCATCACTAGAACTTTTCATCTTGCAAAACCAAAATTCCACAACCATGAAAGTCTCATTCCCCATCCCCTCCCACTGCCCCTGGCACCGATATCCACTTCAGTCCCTGAGTTGTCGACTCCAGGGCACCCACTGGAGTGGAATCCTGCAGTGTTTGCTGACGGGTCATTTTGGAAGAGCTGACTTTCAGTCTGAAGCTCTGCCTGTTGGCATCTGAAGAATCTGCATTTAAGGAGAGGGTGTATGAGGAAGGGGGTGTCTGCGGGACAAAGGTGTCCGGGGTGCAGGTGAGCCAGGACCTGACCAGCTGCCTTTTGGGTCCTCTGGTCCCATCTCTTGGTCTGTGCCTCATCTGCATCATCACTGTCCCCGCTGGCACCGCTGGGGTGTTGTTGTCTGAGTGAGAGTCCCCTGGTGCCCCTGCTCTCCTCCCCTCCTCCTGCTGGTTGCGGAGGGAACTGCTTGCTGGGTGGTCTCTACTCCTGAGGCATGAAGGACCCTGTAGCATGGACCTGCAGACTGTGGGGTGTGGTCCCAAGAGCATGGGGCCCACATAGGACACGACATCGGGGCGTGACAAGTGCTAGGGCTGCCTCATCACTGACAGGGAATGTTGCCCAGATCCTGCTCCAGAGGGCGTGGTGGGTGGCCTGGGACCCTAGAGGCCCCATTCCTATACTGGAGCTTGGAGAGTGCATCCCCATGGGCTTCAGATTCACCCCATATCTCAGCCATATCCCTCTGTCCTGTCTTTGAACTCAGGAAAACGAGCTCTCTTGTCCACAACATAGGCCTGGTCCTCTTGATACTAGGTTTCTTTAAGTTAGGCGTCCTGGGATAGCAGCTCCTTTTAGGCCTGAGAAGGAACAACTCCAGAGTGTACAACAATTTCAGAGGAAACTAATATTCAATGACTATCCCTAACTACTCGGTTGTTGACTTCTGTTAGTCATTATTCTCCTGGTTTTAGCTCTGATGTGGGGATTACAGAGGAGTCAACATTTAAATCTTCGTAATCTGTGTATTTGTAGCTTCAGTATCATTACTGACCCATAGTTTTTTACGGTTTGGGAAGAGTTATTGATTTCATGTATCATGTAAAGGATTCACAATGATGATAGGACAATTAAGATTACAATAATAGCTAGTAAATTGTTCACATTTTCTCTACCTGTGCATCTATTGTATGCATATGAGTTTAGATGTCAATATTAGTGAAATGATATAGAGGACTAGAGAACTTATTTTAAAAATCACTATTAATGTGTGATGAAGAAAATGTAAAAGTTCTTCCATAATCGGTGATGTTGTATCTTGAGAGCCTAGATGAAATTGATATGCCTTAGTCATATACAGGATTTTAGCCTATCATTTAACTTTGACAAAGCTACATCACTTTTTACTTTTATCTCATTTATTGAGGAAGACATAATTGTTATGGTGTTGGCTTGAAACTGGTTGAAAAGGACTTGAGTCCTTCCTTATTTTACATTTACATAGGTAGGATCTTGAAACGTAGGATATGGTGGAGGACATCCGTGTAACCATTCTAGGTTAGGAGTAGCAATTTCCACTGCTAAGACTTCTTGTTTAGACACAAATGCTTTTCAAAGTATGAAGATTATTAGCATTACTGCTGCTACTGAGATGAATGAGCCTAAAGACAAAACATTTCATGTTGTGTGTGTCTCAGGGTACTCAGACTAACGTAGTGACATCCCTGAGAGGCCACGAAAGTGCGGCAGGAAGTCATATTTACTACTACAAATATACTTGTGAAGTGAATTTTTGCTCATGCTGAGTTAACTGTATAACCTGAGAATAGTGGGAATCAGTGTAGAAAGCCTCCTATAATAGTGAAGACTGCTCCCATGGACATTAGGTCATGGAAGTGTGCTACTACATAGTATGTATCCTGGAGGACAATGTCTGGGGATGAGTTGGCTAAGATGATTCCTGTCAAACCACCTACTGTAAAAAGAAAAACTAAAGCCTAAATCTCATAATATAGTGGGAGGTCATATAGAATTACCTCCGTGAACAGTTGCTAACCAGGGACTTCCCTGGTGACGCAGTGGTTAAGAATTCGTCTGCCAATGCAGGGGACACGGGTTCGAGCCCTTGTCTGGGAAGATTCTACATGCCGTGGAGCAAAAAGCCCGTGTGCCACAACTACTGAGCCTGCCCTCTAGAGCCCGCAAGCCACAACTACTGAAGCCCACGCGCCTAGAGGCCGTGCTGTGCAACAAGAGAAGCCAGTGCAATGAAAGGGCCGCACACCACAACGAAGAGTAGCTGCCGCTCACCGCAACCAGAGAAAGCCCATGCGCAACAACCAAGACCCAACTCAGCCAAAAAATAAAAAAGAAAAGAAAAAGAAAAATTAAATAAGGAGTTGCTAATCAGCTAGATACTTTTACTCCTGTAGGGATAGAAGTAATTACGGTAGCTGATGCAAAGTATGCTCCTGAGTCCACAGCTATCCCTATGGTAAACATGTGATGGGCCCACAAGAGAACTCCTAAAAAACCAGTGGACATGACTCATACTATTCCCAGATAGCTGAAAGGCAATTTTTGTCCTAAATAGTATGTAATGATATGTGAGTTTATAACAAACCCTGTTAGGCCATGAATACAGACTTCAGGGTGAGCAAAGTATCAAAAGAGGTGTTGGTATAGGATTCGGTCTCCTCCTGCAGGGTCAAAGAAAGTAGTGTTTAGATTTCTATCTCTTAACAGCATGGCAATTCTGGCTGCTTGGACTGAGATTGGTAATTATAGTAATATGGCTATAGTTGGGGAAGATTAAACAAATAATGGTGTTTGGTATTGGGATATGACTGCTGGTTTTGTATTAAAGATTATAGTAATAAAAGTAATAATACCAAGAATTGAGGAGACACCTGCTAAATGTAAGGAGAAAGCAGTTAGGTCGACAGAGGCTCCTGCATGGGCCAGATTGCAGGCTAGAGCTGAATACACGGTCCCACTGGTACCAGAACCAGCTTCTACTATTGGTGATATGAGTAGGAGTAAGAATGATGGGGGAAGTCGTCAAAAGTTTATATGATTTATTGGGGGAAATGCTACTTCAGGTGTCCGAGTTATTAGTGGCTCAAGTCAGTTTTCAAAGCCTGCAATCATAACGGGTACAGCAATAAAGAAAATTATTACAAGTGCAGGGACTGTTATGACAACCTTACAGATTTGGGCATCTCCAAGTAGCGGTCCAGGTCAGCATAGCTCAGCCTGGATTAATATAATTAAGGTGCTGCCTGCTACTCCAGCTCAAGCACCAAATAATAAATATAAAATGCCGATATCTTTGTGATTTGTTGAAAATAATCAGCAGTGTATGAACAGAGGTAAAATGACTGAGTTAGCATTAGACTGTAAATCTAAAGACAGAGATTTTACCCTCTTTCTGGCAAACCCTGTGGTGAATCAACAAATTTAATTGTAACTTCAGAGAAGCAGCTTCAATTCTGCCAGTGATTATCCTGCTCTTTTTTTTTTCTTTTTTTCTTTCTCAAATGAAGGAGAAGTAGACTGAAGCCAGTTGACTAGAGGATTTGCCTGTTAACTAAAGTTTCCTGGGGTTAAAACTCATCAATCTCGTAAAGATTTGGCTTCAATACAGTGTTTGCTTTACATTCAATTGATGTAGAATAAAGTCTTGCAATCCTTATTTTTAGGAATTAAGTAAATTTCACTTGTTTAGGGTTTTGAAAGCTCTTGGTCTGAACTAACCTAAATTCCTAGTCCAGCACCGATAGAATGGGTGTTGTGTGTAGTAACCGTGTGGGTATTATGATTGGTAATGATAGGAAGGTTATTTCTTTGTATGTTCAAATTGTTTTGTGTTTGTTTTGTTTAATGAAGGGAATATAGTTAGTGATGTGGAGTATGTTAGCTACAAGTAGAAATATATGCTGAGGACTGCTATGATGGCTATTAGTGTTGGTAGAATGATGTTGTCGTTTTTGTTATCTCTTGGATAATTATTCATTTGGGTAGAAAGCCTGATAGTGGTGGGCGATGTCCTAATGATACTATAATGGTGAGGAAAATGATTGTGATGGGAGGTGTTTTATCTCATGTGTGTGATAATGATACTCTTGTAGTACATGATCTGGGCATAAATAAGAAGAAGATAGTGTTATTATGATATAAATTAGTATGTTTAGGATTGTTATATTCTGAATATACATTATAATAGCTGTTATTCATCCTATAAGGGCAATTGATGAGGAGGGTGTAATACTTTCCAGGTGAGCATGGCGAAGTCTGCCTCAGCCTCCAGCTATGATTTATAATATCACTATGATTAATAGTATATTTAGGTTGATGGATGGTGACATGTGGTATAAAACTGATAGGGGTGCAATTTTGTCATGTTGATAGCATCAGGTCTGCTGTTCATGGGATGCCTCGTGTGACTTCAGGCACTCAGAAGTGAAATGGGGAAAGTCCTACTTTTGTGACAAGGGCGATTGTCATGAGGGTGGATGCTGCTGGATTAAAGATTCTTGTTATTCATTGTGCTCTTTGACCAGAGTATATTAGATTAATGATAATAGCCATTATAAGTAGTATTGATGTGGTGGACTGTTTTAGGAAATATTTGTTGGATGCTTCTGTAGCTTATGGGTTCATGTTTTTTTGTTAGAATGGTAATACCATTAACCAGTGTGAGCTTGTTATACAATTATATTTCCTGAGAAAATGGTCAGTAGAATGATGGTAAAAACAATGAGAGTTTATTAGCACAGGAAGGATATACAAAAATATTTTGGGGGTACGGGCCTGAAGCTTACTTAGAGAACTTTACTATATAGCATGTGGTGTAATGTGGTAGGTAGCATGGAGAATGTAAAATTATTAGGAAGAATTCAATTCCAGGAATAAGAGCATTGAAACCTCTATGATTTACTCTATCAAAGAATCTCTTTTGTCAGACATATTTCTTAAATTTGTGGTGGGTTGCCTGGTATGATGACAAGTAGTGAAATCTCTCATATACATAAGGTTAATGTTAGTCGTAAAAAACTTTTCATAAGAGATGTATGCGTTGATCATATCAAAATTGTAGGTAGGAGGCTCAAATTCATAGAAAGGAGATTGTTAGATGTGTTTTAATGATGACTTGGGCTGTATATAATTCTGGCACCTAGGGATTGTCGAATGCTCCGAAAAATAGATTGCTGTGGAAATGTTTATTATAGGGAAATTGACATATTCTCTAGGAGGGACGGGGTGAATGGGCCTGCTACATTTTCTACATTGAAGACTTATACAGGTTTTGATGCTACTTCCGTTAAATCAAGTGGGGCTTCATTGGATTTCTGCTACTGCGGAGATAATCAAATTCTGGGTAGGGGTCAGGAGAAAATGAGTCATAGGTGTTCTTGTGTAATAATTACTGTTGAAAGTGTAAATGATCCATTTATCAGTAAGACTGAGAAGAGAATAACTGCTACATTACTTCATATGAGATGATTGTCTGTGCTATTGTTCCTAGAGCTCCAGTGAGTGTGTATTTTGAATGTGAAGTTCATCCAGATCTGAGGATGGAGTAAATGGCTAGGTGTGATATGGCTAATAGAAATAATATGCCTACATTTATATTAATTAGTGGATAAGATATGGGAAGAGGAATTCATGTTGTGAGAGCCAGGGTTAAGGCTAGCATTGGGGTTAAGGCTAGCATTGGGGTTAAGTCTAGCAAGAGAAGCCACCGCAATGAGAAGCCCGCGCACCGCAACAAAGAGTAGCCCCCGCTTGCCGCAACTAGAGAAAGCCTGCGCATAGCAACGAAGACCCAACACAGCCAAAAACAAATTAATTAATTAATTAGTTAACTATTTTAAACAAAAGTACTAATCCTTCTGTACAGCTTCTCTGGGAAGAACAGAGAGATGGCGTAGGAGAGTGAGAAAGACCAATATTTAGTGCACATCTCTCATGCAGGTGCTCTGCTGGCTCAGATAGATTTATCCCCACTTTACAAAGGAGGAAATAATCTCAGAGAGGTTTAGTAATTTTCCCAAAGCCAAACAGCTATGGAGTGGCAGAACCAAGATCTGAACCAAGTCTGTTACCTTCAAAGCCTAAGTCCTCATCACAACAAAACTCAATTAATATTTACATTTATCGAATTACATGGCAACCTGGGGAGTTCTTGGCACAATCCTGAATAAGAGTGAGAAAGAAAGAAATAGCATTGTTCCTATAGTCAACCCAAATTTTTGGAGCAGCTGCTAGATGCCTGGCCCTTTTTGGGGTTCAGCAGTGATCAAGACAGGAAGAGTCCTGCTTTCATGAACCACGTAGTGGGGAGGAGAGACGGGTGCAACTTGGGTGAGGGATTTCACCTTGCTGGACCTCTGTTTTGTCATCTGGAAAATGGGATGGGTGTTCCTCATTTTCTGGGATTGTCCAGCCCTCACATTCTCTGATTCCATAAGAAGCATTTGTTTTCCTGTTTCTTTCAAATTCATTCAGGCCGTGAGCTGTGATGAATGTTGTTAGCTGCTCCCCAAATCACTCTATTCCCACCCTTTTCCTGTGATCAGGTCTTTCCCGAAACATGACTCACAGTCAGTCAAGTCACAGAACCGAAGGTGCACCCAGCAGAAAAATCCCAACCCTTGCTTCCCAGGAGCTCTGCGGTCTACCTGCCAGGTAAACTTAACTCACCTGGCACAAGGTGGCCATCCCTGGTGTCACATCAACATGATCTCAGGCACAAACCTCCTTGTTTTTCCATTTTGTCTTGAAGTTACTTGTTGAAACAACTGCACAAATATGACACAGATATAAAATCAGGCATCTTCTGCCCCCAGTGCCTACTAATAAATGATTTTCTGCCACTTTAATGATAAAGATAGAACATTTCAACATTCTGCTACCCTTATTATTTGTCATTTTTGTTGATATTTCTATGGACTACATCTTTCAATATTTTAACAATGGAACATTTATTTAGGGTGTTCCAGACCCAGCCTTTAGTGGTAAAGGTTTTGTTGTTATATTTCTATTATGTTTCCTTTAAAAATCATTATCCTATTTAAATGGATTAAGTCAATTCTATAGGCATTTACCTTATGTTATTGATGAAATTGATACATAGAGGGCAGTAGTACAAGTTGATTGGACTTGAGAACCTCTATTAGCACAGTTAAGTATAAATATTATCTATATGTAAACCAAAGTACAGGCCGAGTGAGATTCTCTGACTTTTTTCCACTGTCTGCCCCTCAAGCCTGTGAGAAATGGAATAGTTCTTGCCCTATCAGTAAACAAAGGATGTCACAGTCTTCAGCACTTGCAGCCCTCCAATGTGAGCCGGCGGGCCCTGAGGCACTCAGGATATGCAAATACAGAATGCAGGCCCCAGAGAGCTGAAGTGCATATCAAAGGAAGGAATTCAGTGAGCCCAGGCAAAGAAAAGCGCCGCATTCCTCACCTTGGGAGAGCTGGTTTTCCTTAGTTAACAATCACCTTTTGATGTTCCCCATTACCTGCGCCAGTTCCCTGCCCTGTCCCCTCCCCCTGGTACTTTAGCTCAGGGAGGAAGGAGCGCAGAGGGACTCGGCTGAATAAGGGGCCTGTGCGCCTCGGGAGGAGTTTTCAGCTGCTTTCCCCGCAGTCGGGAAGAGGGGCGCTGAGGCTGCAGCCGGACCCTGTGCCTCCCTTGCCCCGTTTCCCCTCAGGACGCTCAGGCCGACCCCCTCCTCACGCCCACCAGGCCTCGCGAGCCAGGACGAGGGCAGGGGCGAGAGGAGGGACCGAAGTTCCCGGGGACCAGACGCTGGAGGCCGCTCTTTCTGCACAGCAGCGGCGGGTGGCAGCGAACCCCTGCCCCTCAGAAGCTGGTCTTGTGCTGCCGCCCGGGCACCGGACAAGGCGGAGGGTCGGCGCCCACTTACCCGGCCCGCCGTCCCCGCGACTGTCATGGCTTCGGCCGCTGGGGCACCTCCAGAGCCTGCAGCCTCAGTGAGGTCGCCCTCCCCTCGGGCTCCGAGGCAGTTCCGTGAAGGCGGAGGGAAGAGACCCCGCCTGAGCCGGGAGTTCCAGCTCTGAGGAAACGCGGGCTCTGTTCAGCGCGCAGTGGGTGGGACCGCTCTGCCCCGAGGCCTTCCGGGAGGGAGCGGGGCGGCGGGGGAGGGAGCCGCCAGGAGCGCAGGGCCCCGTCGGGGGTCCTGGAGGGGCGGCCTGGCCTGGGGGCCACGCCCACTGTGGCCGCAGCCCAGGCCTTTTTCCTGGAATCCTACACAAAAAAATTAGAAAGATACACAGTCTATAGTAAATATTCACAAATGATTGTTGCTGCTGTGCTCACTATTCTATTAAAGGTGTAAAATCCATAAAACACTTTAAGTTCAAAATTAAATATGAATTTTTACCTTTCTTATTATGTCCCTGATATTCACAGTTGTGGTTAATGAATCAGAGACTGTGGCATCACTAGTTAAAAATGAGCTTGTTAAAAATATAGAACTCAGGCCCACCGGACCTACTGAATCACAATCTGCACTTTTACAATCTCCCCAGTGTACTCGTGTACCCATGAATAGTTGAAAGGTACATTTTTACCTCGACAGGTCTTTTCTCTATGAGAAATACACACATTTTATCCAGTTTGATATAAATAAAACACTCAAAAATGCATATGCCTGTGTTGAAACCATCATTTTATCATTTCTTTTCCAGACAAGTATAGTCTCTATACTGGTTTTGTGGATCACATGCCATACTCTTTTCTTGTAGTTAGAAATAAGGTAGAGCAAGTTACTTTGTAAAAAAAAAATTATATATATATATATATATATATATATGTATGTATTAGTGGATAATTGAAGACACTCTTCTAAATTAAAACCTTCTCTTAACTTGCTGTTTTCTTCTTGGGTCATATTATGAGCTCTTCCCGTGGCCACATGGCATGTGTACGTTTAATTTCAGGGACTGCTGACATTCCAGGATGTGGCCATAGATTTCTGTCAAGAGGAGTGAGAATGCCTGGACCAAGATCAATGGGAATTGTACAGGGATGTGATGTTAGAGAAGTATAGGAACCTGCTCTCCTTGGGTGAGGATACCTTCCTTCCAGAATTCCTTATCCAACCACTGGGTTTGCAGTCCTTCATTTGTAGAATGTCTCCTGGAATCTTCTGCTTCCTACAATAGGGTTTCAGATTGCAACGTTTCAGGAAAGATTGGGAGTTTGTGGGTATAATTTTTCTTATTCTTTTAAAATTGCAGCCTCCCTTTTAATATACTTTGTAACTGCTTGGGATGTGTCTATATGAACTGTGTACTATATGCTTCTGTTGTAGTCCTTACAATATTTCATTGTCTTATTTTCTCTAACAATTTTCCATGGATTCTTTGGGCTTAAGGTATATTAAAAGGGAGACTGCGAATCTGGGACTTCCCTGGTGATGCAGTGATTAAGAATTCGCCTGCCAATGCAGGGGACCCGGTTCGATCCCCGGTCCGGGAAGATCTCACATGCCACGGAACAACTAAGCCAGTGGGCCACAACTACTGAGTCTGCACGCCACAACTACTGAAGCCGGTGTGTCTTGAGCCCGTGCGCCATTTATTTTTTGGAGAATAAAACCACTTCTGAGTGATTAAAATTTAGGCCAGCTAGTCAAAATGCTTTATCACCTGTTCTTCTAAAACACTGGTCAATGGAACAAGTTTTACTAGGGATAACAGTGTAATTGTATTCTGGAGTTCATATGGGCAATATGGTTTATGACCTTGATGCTGGATCACGACATTTCAACGGTATAACTGCTATTAATTGTCTGTTTGTTCAACGATTAAAGTCTCACGTGATCTGAGTTCAGACTGGAGTCATCCTGGTTGGTTTCTGTCTATTGCAGATTTCTTCCAGCATGAAAGGACAAGAGCAATACGGCTTCCTTTACAAAATGTCTTCAAACTAAATGATGATATAATCTACATTCAATTAATTTATACATACCCTACTGTAGAACAGGGTTCGTTACGCAGGCAGAATCCCGGTAATTATGTAAAACTGAAACTTTTTCTGCACTGGTTCAAGTCCTCTTCCTAAGAATATGTTTATAATCAACATTCTTTCACAAATTACCCAATTTAATTCACCATAGCATTCCTCATATTAACTAAATGGAAAATCCTAGGCTATATACAAATCCAGAAAGGGCCAAAAATCATCAGCCCCCATGGATGATTACAACCCATTGCTGAGGCATTCAAATTACTTATTAAAGAACCACTATGTCCATCAACATCATCAATTTATATATTATTGCCCCAAAGCTAGCCTTAACCCTGGCTCTCACAACATGAATTCCTCTTCCCATATCTTATCCACTAATTAGTATAAATGTAGGCATATTATTTCTATTAGCCATATCACACCTAGCCATTTACTCCATCCTCAGATCTGGATGAACTTCACATTCAAAATACTCACTCACTGGAGCTGTAGGAACAATAGCACAGACGATCATCTCATATGAAGTAATGTAGCAGTTATTCTATTCTCAGTCTTACTGGTAAATGGATCATTTACACTTTCAACAGTAATTATTACACAAGAACACCTATGACTAATTTTCTCCTGACCGCTACCCAGAATTTGATTATCTCCGCAGTAGCAGAAATCCAGTGAAGCCCCACTTGATTTAACAGAAGTAGAATCAAAACCTGTACATGTCTTCAATGTAGAAAATGTAGCAGGCCCATTCACCCCGTCCTTCCTAGAGAATATGTCAATTTCCCTATAATAAACATTTCCACAGCAATCTATTTTTAGGAGCATTCGGCAATCCCTAGGTGCCAGAATTATATATTCTTTCATCTTTTAAATATAGTTTTTTTTTTAAAAATAATTTTTATAGTTTTACTACCTTTAAACAAAATGTACTCCATTGCTGTGGAATATTCCTTCATAGGAGCGTGCATGGTTCATTTCTGCATCCGTCTGTGATGGCCTTCAGGTTCTTTCAGGTTTGGCTCCTGTGGCTGCACGTCTATGTCCGTGTGTCCTGGTGCAGGGCTGGTGGGTTTGTGTTCAACTGGGAGGAGCACTGTGGGTCTCCGTGCACGGACGTCGCTATCTGAGGCCCGATTGCTTCAGAAGTGGTTGCATCCCCCCGTTGCGTACCAGGCTTTCCATTGCTCCACATCCTGCTGATAATTGATACTATGTCTTTCATGTCTGCCATTCTGGTAGGTGTATGCACAGTATTTTGCTTATGGCTTTAATCCCTCTGTTGTTAGTGAAGTTGTGCATCTTGTGGTATTCATGGACTATTTCCTGTTGTTTTTTGAAAAGTTTTAAAAATTGTGGTCTGGTACACATAACGTAAAATGTACTATCTTAACCATTTTTAAGTGCACATTTCAGGGTCAAGAAGTAATTCACACTGTTGTGCAAACCTGACCACCATCATCCTCCAGAACTTTTTCATCTTGCAAAATTGAAACAGTCCCCATTAAACACTCACTCCCCATTGTCCTTCCCTCAGCCTCTGGCCCCCAACGTCCTACTTTATGTCCTTATATTTCCAACTGCTCTAGGGGCCTTGTATGAGTGGATCAAGCACTGTTTGTTTTTTTGTGTCTAGCTTACATCACTGAGCATAATGCCCTCAAGGTTCATCCCTGCTGCATCCTGTGTCAGAATTGACTTCCTTTTTAGGCTGAAGAGCATTCCCTTGTATTGATGGACCGTGTTTTTCTTCTCCATTCATCCATTAGTGGACACATGTAATATCTACATTCATTTCTACTGTCATAATATTTGTGGAATAAACTCAGAAAGTCCTATGAATCAAAAGTCATTTGCCATTAACTTTTTTCTTAAACTTGTTGTTGTGGAAAACATCAAGACTAAGAAAAGGGAAAAATACATGTCAGCTTCACTTGTGTTCAGGAATTAATGCTTTACGGATTCACTTTATTCCCTGTGTGTGTGCTCTGCGTGTGCATGTGCCTGTTTGCATACATATGCTGTTCATGTGCATAGGTATGTGAACTTGCACACATTAGTGTGTGCATGGGCATATGGGTGCATGTGTGTTCACATGCTAGTGTGTGAATATAGTTGTGCTGTGCACGTGCATATGTTTGTGTGTGTGCTGTGCCTGCCTGTGCGCACACCTGTGTGTTTGCTGGAACCACTTGCAAGTTGGCTGCAGACTGAATTGTGCCCGAGATATATCCGCACGCAGCTGCTCTAACAATCCTGCGTAGCCACGTAAAGGTCACAGATCTCAGGGATTTAAATGGATGGAGCAGGATATCCAGACACAGAGTTTGTCTTCCAATGACTGTCACTGTCTTAGTAACATCCTTCACACCTTCTTTAAGCCCCATTCAGGGTCCAGTTTAGACTCCCATTACATTCAGTCACCTGTCCCAGGTCCCCTAAAGCAACAATGTCACCGTTGGAGAGCCCGGCCAAGGCTGGGGGTGCCCCTCCTGTTGGCCTGGCCTCCAGGCCCTGCCCTTGGCTCCTGTTTTCTCATATCTCAGCCAGGCCCCGACTTGGATCGGGCCGCCACCTCTTTCCTCACAGGGTCCCATCGCCCAGTCAAGGGGGTTCATTCTCCCCAAACACAGCATCAGGAGTCGGGGGCTGACAGTCCCCACTGGGTCTCCTTCATGTGAGACCCTGTGCTGTTGAAAGAGCAGGCACCCTGCCCTCGGGGGTGGGGGACTGGGGGGCGACATGCGGCCCACGATGGGCAGGCGGGTCTCCGGGTGGGGCGAGCCAGTGTGCAAGGAGTTCCGCGGTGGGTTCTCCTCTCCAACGGCTTCTGTGCCCCTACCTCTCCCCGTGCCTCCCCTCGAAGACAGCACGGTGCCCGGGTTGGGAACCATGGGAGCCGTCAGCCACCGCCCCCTCTACACACACACACACACGCACGCACACGCACACGCACACGCACACGCTGCAGGGAAGCAGGACCTGAGTGCAGGGCTCTCAGCGGCCCTGAGCGCCCCGCCCGGAATCGGCCAGCCGAATGGACAGACCGGATCTCCCGACCCGGACCATGCAGGACTCTCCTGACCTGGCTTGCAGTGTGGCCGCCTCCTTCTGGAAGCCTGGGAGGCTGGAATCAGGCCACTTCTTATCTGTCCTGGCAGCAGACTGGGCTGCACTCTAAGAAGTTAGTGGCTCGCCCGTGGATCCTGACCATCAGGTGGCCAGAGAAATTGGGAACATTTCTGTTTTGCCTGTTGAAATGTTTAATGACAAAGATTTTGTTCAGTTTCCTGATGTGGGTGTCCAAAGATGAGAGACCCATGTGTGTGATCTGTACCTCCTATGAGATCAGCCCTAAGCTAGTTGAAACATGATCAAGTTGTGTCTACATGGTAGATTTAGACCTCTGCATGTCCTGTCTACTGATTATGTTTAGAGCTGACCATGTGTTGTCTATAATAAGAAGATTTAGACCTGATCATGTTCTGTGTACGCTAGGACTATGGGGACCTGGGTAGAGACCCGGCCTGGCCTCAGTACTGGGAAGCTCCATGCCTGCATCTGAATGTCAGTGCTTAGATGTCTGGGGTCTGGAGCTGAGGTGGGCTTGTCTACGTAACAGCCTCTCTTCTGAGTGTGGTGACCTGGTCCTCCCAAGGGTCAGTGCTATGGTCGGGGCCTTAGTCTTAATCCCTGCAAGGTTCACCTTCCCTGGGGCTCATGGAGAATCCTCAGGAGGACTACCTGGCAATAATTCCAATTTACCAGCACGTGCATGGTGCATAGGGAAGCAGGTTTAGCTGCTGAATTGATTGCAGGGCACGCAGATCGGGCAAAAGGCCGATGGGTGACAGCTGAGGCTGCTGCTGAGCTCTCCCTCCAGTCTACCGTCCCTACTCAGCAGAGTCCAGAGCTGCCCCTCGGCTTTCAGCCCTGCTGTCCTGAGAGCTTTCTCAACATGTAAGTGAGACGAGAAAGGACTGAGCATGCCAGCACCAGGGTCGTGTGTCCAACTCTAGTATGAAAGCTGTAAAAACAGTTAAAATCACACAGAACCAAAGTGAGAAGAGGAGGACTCCTCTGGGACAAGTGTGGGGAAAGGAGACCCACCTGACACTTTTTCCCATCCCAGGAGGTCCCAGGGACCCAGCTTGTTTCCACATTGGGGGAGCCCCCTGCAGAGCCATGGTGTCCTGACCAAGGGGACGTGTGACCCCAGGTGCAGGGTCTGGGGAGGTGAGGGCACCCTGGGACTGTGGACATGTGACCCAGGTGGAGGGGCCTGGGGAGGTGGGTCACCCTGGTGAGTGTGGATGTGTGGCCCCAGGTATAGGGTG
This sequence comes from Balaenoptera physalus, assembly GCF_965194825.1. Lineage (NCBI taxonomy): Eukaryota > Metazoa > Chordata > Mammalia > Artiodactyla > Balaenopteridae > Balaenoptera > Balaenoptera physalus. The sequence goes on from NW_028126523.1 coordinate 62,183, forward strand.
CGGGGACTGTGTGGGTCTCACCTTACCTGCATGGGTCAGGATCACATGGATGGGGAGACCGCATATGCGCTCTTTGCCTGCAGTGTGTCCTGTCCCCATTGAGATTTCCAACCTCTGCATTAAGGGTGTTGTCCTGATTAACCTGTGGTTCCTTTTCTTCTCTTCATCTTGTCACAATCATATTAGGTCAGGCATGTTTGAGTGGGTTGCTGCTCTGTGTTCCGGTGAGTGACAACACTTGGTCGTATCGTATTAATACTATAGCATATCATATGTCTAATCTATGGGGGTCACCACTGCCTGGGTCCCCCTGGACAGAGGTCAAGTGAGCACAGACTAGCCCCCCCTAAGAATGGTCTCCCATGTTCTCTGTGAGGGTACCGTGATGGCCCCTAAGGTAGGGGACTGTGTCTGGGCCTCCGACATTTGTGATGAAGGGGAGTCGAAATGGAATCTCAATTAACAAGACATTATTTTAAGAATTTATTTTAAGTGAAATAAAACACACGTCACATACCCTTTACCATCATCACCGTTTTAAGTGCACGTTTCTGAGGCGTCAGATAGATTCACTTTCTCGTGGAGCCATCACCACCATCACTAGAACTTTTCATCTTGCAAAACCAAAATTCCACAACCATGAAAGTCTCATTCCCCATCCCCTCCCACTGCCCCTGGCACCGATATCCACTTCAGTCCCTGAGTTGTCGACTCCAGGGCACCCACTGGAGTGGAATCCTGCAGTGTTTGCTGACGGGTCATTTTGGAAGAGCTGACTTTCAGTCTGAAGCTCTGCCTGTTGGCATCTGAAGAATCTGCATTTAAGGAGAGGGTGTATGAGGAAGGGGGTGTCTGCGGGACAAAGGTGTCCGGGGTGCAGGTGAGCCAGGACCTGACCAGCTGCCTTTTGGGTCCTCTGGTCCCATCTCTTGGTCTGTGCCTCATCTGCATCATCACTGTCCCCGCTGGCACCGCTGGGGTGTTGTTGTCTGAGTGAGAGTCCCCTGGTGCCCCTGCTCTCCTCCCCTCCTCCTGCTGGTTGCGGAGGGAACTGCTTGCTGGGTGGTCTCTACTCCTGAGGCATGAAGGACCCTGTAGCATGGACCTGCAGACTGTGGGGTGTGGTCCCAAGAGCATGGGGCCCACATAGGACACGACATCGGGGCGTGACAAGTGCTAGGGCTGCCTCATCACTGACAGGGAATGTTGCCCAGATCCTGCTCCAGAGGGCGTGGTGTGTGGCCTGGGACCCTAGAGGCCCCATTCCTATACTGGAGCTTGGAGAGTGCATCCCCATGGGCTTCAGATTCACCCCATATCTCAGCCATATCCCTCTGTCCTGTCTTTGAACTCAGGAAAACGAGCTCTCTTGTCCACAACATAGGCCTGGTCCTCTTGATACAAGGTTTCTTTAAGTTAGGCGTCCTGGGATAGCAGCTCCTTTTAGGCCTGAGAAGGAACAACTCCGGAGTGTACAACAATTTCAGAGGAAACTAATATTCAATGACTATCCCTAACTACTCGGTTGTTGACTTCTATTAGTCATTATTCTCCTGGTTTTAGCTCTGATGTGGGGATTACAGAGGAGTCAACATTTAAATCTTCGTAATCTGTGTATTTGTAGCTTCAGTATCATTACTGACCCATAGTTTTTTACGGTTTGGGAAGAGTTATTGATTTCATGTATCATGTAAAGGATTCACAATGATGATAGGACAATTAAGATTACAATAATAGCTAGTAAATTGTTCACATTTTCTCTACCTGTGCATCTATTGTATGCATATGAGTTTAGATGTCAATATTAGTGAAATGATATAGAGGACTAGAGAACTTATTTTAAAAATCACTATTAATGTGTGATGAAGAAAATGTAAAAGTTCTTCCATAATCGGTGATGTTGTATCTTGAGAGCCTAGATGAAATTGATATGCCTTAGTCATATACAGGATTTTAGCCTATCATTTAACTTTGACAAAGCTACATCACTTTTTACTTTTATCTCATTTATTGAGGAAGACATAATTGTTATGGTGTTGGCTTGAAACTGGTTGAAAAGGACTTGAGTCCTTCCTTATTTTACATTTACATAGGTAGGATCTTGAAACGTAGGATATGGTGGAGGACATCCGTGTAACCATTCTAGGTTAGGAGTAGCAATTTCCACTGCTAAGACTTCTTGTTTAGACACAAATGCTTTTCAAAGTATGAAGATTATTAGCATTACTGCTGCTACTGAGATGAATGAGCCTAAAGACAAAACATTTCATGTTGTGTGTGTCTCAGGGTACTCAGACTAACGTAGTGACATCCCTGAGAGGCCACGAAAGTGCGGCAGGAAGTCATATTTACTACTACAAATATACTTGTGAAGTGAATTTTTGCTCATGCTGAGTTAACTGTATAACCTGAGAATAGTGGGAATCAGTGTAGAAAGCCTCCTATAATAGTGAAGACTGCTCCCATGGACATTAGGTCATGGAAGTGTGCTACTACATAGTATGTATCCTGGAGGACAATGTCTGGGGATGAGTTGGCTAAGATGATTCCTGTCAAACCACCTACTGTAAAAAGAAAAACTAAAGCCTAAATCTCATAATATAGTGGGAGGTCATATAGAATTACCTCCGTGAACAGTTGCTAACCAGGGACTTCCCTGGTGACGCAGTGGTTAAGAATTCGTCTGCCAATGCAGGGGACACGGGTTCGAGCCCTTGTCTGGGAAGATTCTACATGCCGTGGAGCAAAAAGCCCGTGTGCCACAACTACTGAGCCTGCCCTCTAGAGCCCGCAAGCCACAACTACTGAAGCCCACGCGCCTAGAGGCCGTGCTGTGCAACAAGAGAAGCCAGTGCAATGAAAGGGCCGCACACCACAACGAAGAGTAGCTGCCGCTCACCACAACCAGAGAAAGCCCATGCGCAACAACCAAGACCCAACTCAGCCAAAAAATAAAAAAGAAAAGAAAAAGAAAAATTAAATAAGGAGTTGCTAATCAGCTAGATACTTTTACTCCTGTAGGGATAGAAGTAATTACGGTAGCTGATGCAAAGTATGCTCCTGAGTCCACAGCTATCCCTATGGTAAACATGTGATGGGCCCACAAGAGAACTCCTAAAAAACCAGTGGACATGACTCATACTATTCCCAGATAGCTGAAAGGCAATTTTTGTCCTAAATAGTATGTAATGATATGTGAGTTTATAACAAACCCTGTTAGGCCATGAATACAGACTTCAGGGTGAGCAAAGTATCAAAAGAGGTGTTGGTATAGGATTCGGTCTCCTCCTGCAGGGTCAAAGAAAGTAGTGTTTAGATTTCTATCTCTTAACAGCATGGCAATTCTGGCTGCTTGGACTGAGATTGGTAATTATAGTAATATGGCTATAGTTGGGGAAGATTAAACAAATAATGGTGTTTGGTATTGGGATATGACTGCTGGTTTTGTATTAAAGATTATAGTAATAAAAGTAATAATACCAAGAATTGAGGAGACACCTGCTAAATGTAAGGAGAAAGCAGTTAGGTCGACAGAGGCTCCTGCATGGGCCAGATTGCAGGCTAGAGCTGAATACACGGTCCCACTGGTACCAGAACCAGCTTCTACTATTGGTGATATGAGTAGGAGTAAGAATGATGGGGGAAGTCGTCAAAAGTTTATATGATTTATTGGGGGAAATGCTACTTCAGGTGTCCGAGTTATTAGTGGCTCAAGTCAGTTTTCAAAGCCTGCAATCATAACGGGTACATCAATAAAGAAAATTATTACAAGTGCAGGGACTGTTATGACAACCTTACAGATTTGGGCATCTCCAAGTAGCGGTCCAGGTCAGCATAGCTCAGCCTGGATTAATATAATTAAGGTGCTGCCTGCTACTCCAGCTCAAGCACCAAATAATAAATATAAAATGCCGATATCTTTGTGATTTGTTGAAAATAATCAGCAGTGTATGAACAGAGGTAAAATGACTGAGTTAGCATTAGACTGTAAATCTAAAGACAGAGATTTTACCCTCTTTCTGGCAAACCCTGTGGTGAATCAACAAATTTAATTGTAACTTCAGAGAAGCAGCTTCAATTCTGCCAGTGATTATCCTGCTCTTTTTTTTTTCTTTTTTTCTTTCTCAAATGAAGGAGAAGTAGACTGAAGCCAGTTGACTAGAGGATTTGCCTGTTAACTAAAGTTTCCTGGGGTTAAAACTCATCAATCTCGTAAAGATTTGGCTTCAATACAGTGTTTGCTTTACATTCAATTGATGTAGAATAAAGTCTTGCAATCCTTATTTTTAGGAATTAAGTAAATTTCACTTGTTTAGGGTTTTGAAAGCTCTTGGTCTGAACTAACCTAAATTCCTAGTCCAGCACCGATAGAATGGGTGTTGTGTGTAGTAACCGTGTGGGTATTATGATTGGTAATGATAGGAAGGTTATTTCTTTGTATGTTCAAATTGTTTTGTGTTTGTTTTGTTTAATGAAGGGAATATAGTTAGTGATGTGGAGTATGTTAGCTACAAGTAGAAATATATGCTGAGGACTGCTATGATGGCTATTAGTGTTGGTAGAATGATGTTGTCGTTTTTGTTATCTCTTGGATAATTATTCATTTGGGTAGAAAGCCTGATAGTGGTGGGCGATGTCCTAATGATACTATAATGGTGAGGAAAATGATTGTGATGGGAGGTGTTTTATCTCATGTGTGTGATAATGATACTCTTGTAGTACATGATCTGGGCATAAATAAGAAGAAGATAGTGTTATTATGATATAAATTAGTATGTTTAGGATTGTTATATTCTGAATATACATTATAATAGCTGTTATTCATCCTATAAGGGCAATTGATGAGGAGGGTGTAATACTTTCCAGGTGAGCATGGCGAAGTCTGCCTCAGCCTCCAGCTATGATTTATAATATCACTATGATTAATAGTATATTTAGGTTGATGGATGGTGACATGTGGTATAAAACTGATAGGGGTGCAATTTTGTCATGTTGATAGCATCAGGTCTGCTGTTCATGGGATGCCTCGTGTGACTTCAGGCACTCAGAAGTGAAATGGGGAAAGTCCTACTTTTGTGACAAGGGCGATTGTCATGAGGGTGGATGCTGCTGGATTAAAGATTCTTGTTATTCATTGTGCTCTTTGACCAGAGTATATTAGATTAATGATAATAGCCATTATAAGTAGTATTGATGTGGTGGACTGTTTTAGGAAATATTTGTTGGATGCTTCTGTAGCTTATGGGTTCATGTTTTTTTGTTAGAATGGTAATACCATTAACCAGTGTGAGCTTGTTATACAATTATATTTCCTGAGAAAATGGTCAGTAGAATGATGGTAAAAACAATGAGAGTTTATTAGCACAGGAAGGATATACAAAAATATTTTGGGGGTACGGGCCTGAAGCTTACTTAGAGAACTTTACTATATAGCATGTGGTGTAATGTGGTAGGTAGCATGGAGAATGTAAAATTTTTAGGAAGAATTCAATTCCAGGAATAAGAGCATTGAAACCTCTATGATTTACTCTATCAAAGAATCTCTTTTGTCAGACATATTTCTTAAATTTGTGGTGGGTTGCCTGGTATGATGACAAGTAGTGAAATCTCTCATATACATAAGGTTAATGTTAGTCGTAAAAAACTTTTCATAAGAGATGTATGCGTTGATCATATCAAAATTGTAGGTAGGAGGCTCAAATTCATAGAAAGGAGATTGTTAGATGTGTTTTAATGATGACTTGGGCTGTATATAATTCTGGCACCTAGGGATTGTCGAATGCTCCGAAAAATAGATTGCTGTGGAAATGTTTATTATAGGGAATTGACATATTCTCTAGGAGGGACGGGGTGAATGGGCCTGCTACATTTTCTACATTGAAGACTTATACAGGTTTTGATGCTACTTCCGTTAAATCAAGTGGGGCTTCATTGGATTTCTGCTACTGCGGAGATAATCAAATTCTGTGTAGGGGTCAGGAGAAAATGAGTCATAGGTGTTCTTGTGTAATAATTACTGTTGAAAGTGTAAATGATCCATTTATCAGTAAGACTGAGAAGAGAATAACTGCTACATTACTTCATATGAGATGATTGTCTGTGCTATTGTTCCTAGAGCTCCAGTGAGTGTGTATTTTGAATGTGAAGTTCATCCAGATCTGAGGATGGAGTAAATGGCTAGGTGTGATATGGCTAATAGAAATAATATGCCTACATTTATATTAATTAGTGGATAAGATATGGGAAGAGGAATTCATGTTGTGAGAGCCAGGGTTAAGGCTAGCATTGGGGTTAAGGCTAGCAAGAGAAGCCACCGCAATGAGAAGCCCGCGCACCGCAACAAAGAGTAGCCCCCGCTTGCCGCAACTAGAGAAAGCCTGCGCATAGCAACGAAGACCCAACACAGCCAAAAACAAATTAATTAATTAATTAGTTAACTATTTTAAACAAAAGTACTATATCCTTCTGTACAGCTTCTCTGGGAAGAACAGAGAGATGGCGTAGGAGAGTGAGAAAGACCAATATTTAGTGCACATCTCTCATGCAGGTGCTCTGCTGGCTCAGATAGATTTATCCCCACTTTACAAAGGAGGAAATAATCTCAGAGAGGTTTAGTAATTTTCCCAAAGCCAAACAGCTATGGAGTGGCAGAACCAAGATCTGAACCAAGTCTGTTACCTTCAAAGCCTAAGTCCTCATCACAACAAAACTCAATTAATATTTACATTTATCGAATTACATGGCAACCTGGGGAGTTCTTGGCACAATCCTGAATAAGAGTGAGAAAGAAAGAAATAGCATTGTTCCTATAGTCAACCCAAATTTTTGGGGCAGCTGCTAGATGCCTGGCCCTTTTTGGGGTTCAGCAGTGATCAAGACAGGAAGAGTCCTGCTTTCATGAACCACGTAGTGGGGAGGAGAGACGGGTGCAACTTGGGTGAGGGATTTCACCTTGCTGGACCTCTGTTTTGTCATCTGGAAAATGGGATGGGTGTTCCTCATTTTCTGGGATTGTCCAGCCCTCACATTCTCTGATTCCATAAGAAGCATTTGTTTTCCTGTTTCTTTCAAATTCATTCAGGCCGTGAGCTGTGATGAATGTTGTTAGCTGCTCCCCAAATCACTCTATTCCCACCCTTTTCCTGTGATCAGGTCTTTCCCGAAACATGACTCACAGTCAGTCAAGTCACAGAACCGAAGTGGCACCCAGCAGAAAAATCCCAACCCTTGCTTCCCAGGAGCTCTGCGGTCTACCTGCCAGGTAAACTTAACTCACCTGGCACAAGGGGGCCATCCCTGGTGTCACATCAACATGATCTCAGGCACAAACCTCCTTGTTTTTCCATTTTGTCTTGAAGTTACTTGTTGAAACAACTGCACAAATATGACACAGATATAAAATCAGGCATCTTCTGCCCCCAGTGCCTACTAATAAATGATTTTCTGCCACTTTAATGATAAAGATAGAACATTTCAACATTCTGCTACCCTTATTATTTGTCATTTTTGTTGATATTTCTATTGACTACATCTTTCAATATTTTAACAATGGAACATTTATTTAGGGTGTTCCAGACCCAGCCTTTAGTGGTAAAGGTTTTGTTGTTATATTTCTATTATGTTTCCTTTAAAAATCATTATCCTATTTAAATGGATTAAGTCAATTCTATAGGCATTTACCTTATGATATTGATGAAATTGATACATAGAGGGCAGTAGTACAAGTTGATTGGACTTGAGAACCTCTATTAGCACAGTTAAGTATAAATATTATCTATATGTAAACCAAAGTACAGGCCGAGTGAGATTCTCTGACTTTTTTCCACTGTCTGCCCCTCAAGCCTGTGAGAAATGGAATAGTTCTTGCCCTATCAGTAAACAAAGGATGTCACAGTCTTCAGCACTTGCAGCCCTCCAATGTGAGCCGGCGGGCCCTGAGGCACTCAGGATATGCAAATACAGAATGCAGGCCCCAGAGAGCTGAGGTGCATATCAAAGGAAGGAATTCAGTGAGCCCAGGCAAAGAAAAGCGCCGCATTCCTCACCTTGGGAGAGCTGGTTTTCCTTAGTTAACAATCACCTTTTGATGTTCCCCATTACCTGCGCCAGTTCCCTGCCCTGTCCCCTCCCCCCGGTACTTTAGCTCAGGGAGGAAGGAGCGCAGAGGGACTCGGCTGAATAAGGGGCCTGTGCGCCTCGGGAGGAGTTTTCAGCTGCTTTCCCCGCAGTCGGGAAGAGGGGCGCTGAGGCTGCAGCCGGACCCTCTGCCTCCCTTGCCCCGTTTCCCCTCAGGACGCTCAGGCCGACCCCCTCCTCACGCCCACCAGGCCTCGCGAGCCAGGACGAGGGCAGGGGCGAGAGGAGGGACCGAAGTTCCCGGGGACCAGACGCTGGAGGCCGCTCTCTCTGCACAGCAGCGGCGGGTGGCAGCGAACCCCTGCCCCTCAGAAGCTGGTCTTGTGCTGCCGCCCGGGCACCGGACAAGGCGGAGGGTCGGCGCCCACTTCCCCGCCCGCCGTCCCCGCGACTGTCATGGCTTCGGCCGCTGGGGCACCTCCAGAGCCGGCAGCCTCAGTGAGGTCGCCCTCCCCTCGGGCTCCGAGGCAGTTCCGTGAAGGCGGAGGGAAGAGACCCCGCCTGAGCCGGGAGTTCCAGCTCTGAGGAAACGCGGGCTCTGTTCAGCGCGCAGTGGGTGGGACCGCTCTGCCCCGAGGCCTTCCGGGAGGGAGCGGGGCGGCGGGGGAGGGAGCCGCCAGGAGCGCAGGGCCCCGTCGGGGGTCCTGGAGGGGCGGCCCGGCCTGGGGGCCACGCCCACTGTGGCCGCAGCCCAGGCCTTTTTCCTGGAATCCTACACAAAAAAATTAGAAAGATACACAGTCTATAGTAAATATTCACAAATGATTGTTGCTGCTGTGCTCACTATTCTATTAAAGGTGTAAAATCCATAAAACACTTTAAGTTCAAAATTAAATATGAATTTTTACCTTTCTAATTATGTCCCTGATATTCACAGTTGTGGTTAATGAATCAGAGACTGTGGCATCACTAGTTAAAAATGAGCTTGTTAAAAATATAGAACTCAGGCCCACCGGACCTACTGAATCACAATCTGCACTTTTACAATCTCCCCAGTGTACTCGTGTACCCATGAATAGTTGAAAGGTACATTTTTACCTCGACAGGTCTTTTCTCTATGAGAAATACACACATTTTATCCAGTTTGATATAAATAAAACACTCAAAAATGCATATGCCTGTGTTGAAACCATCATTTTATCATTTCTTTTCCAGACAAGTATAGTCTCTATACTGGTTTTGTGGATCACATGCCATACTCTTTTCTTGTAGTTAGAAATAAGGTAGAGCAAGTTACTTTGTAAAAAAAAAATTATATATATATATATGTATGTATTAGTGGATAATTGAAGACACTCTTCTAAATTAAAACCTTCTCTTAACTTGCTGTTTTCTTCTTGGGTCATATTATGAGCTCTTCCCGTGGCCACATGGCATGTGTACGTTTAATTTCAGGGACTGCTGACATTCCAGGATGTGGCCATAGATTTCTGTCAAGAGGAGTGAGAATGCCTGGACCAAGATCAATGGGAATTGTACAGGGATGTGATGTTAGAGAAGTATAGGAACCTGCTCTCCTTGGGTGAGGATACCTTCCTTCCAGAATTCCTTATCCAACCACTGGGTTTGCAGTCCTTCATTTGTAGAATGTCTCCTGGAATCTTCTGCTTCCTACAATAGGGTTTCAGATTGCAACGTTTCAGGAAAGATTGGGAGTTTGTGGGTATAATTTTTCTTATTCTTTTAAAATTGCAGCCTCCCTTTTAATATACTTTGTAACTGCTTGGGATGTGTCTATATGAACTGTGTACTATATGCTTCTGTTGTAGTCCTTACAATATTTCATTGTCTTATTTTCTCTAACAATTTTCCATGGATTCTTTGGGCTTAAGGTATATTAAAAGGGAGACTGCGAATCTGGGACTTCCCTGGTGATGCAGTGATTAAGAATTCGCCTGCCAATGCAGGGGACCCGGTTCGATCCCCGGTCCGGGAAGATCTCACATGCCACGGAACAACTAAGCCAGTGGGCCACAACTACTGAGTCTGCACGCCACAACTACTGAAGCCGGTGTGTCTTGAGCCCGTGCGCCATTTATTTTTTGGAGAATAAAACCACTTCTGAGTGATTAAAATTTAGGCCAGCTAGTCAAAATGCTTTATCACCTGTTCTTCTAAAACACTGGTCAATGGAACAAGTTTTACTAGGGATAACAGTGTAATTGTATTCTGGAGTTCATATGGGCAATATGGTTTATGACCTTGATGCTGGATCACGACATTTCAACGGTATAACTGCTATTAATTGTCTGTTTGTTCAACGATTAAAGTCTCACGTGATCTGAGTTCAGACTGGAGTCATCCTGGTTGGTTTCTGTCTATTGCAGATTTCTTCCAGCATGAAAGGACAAGAGCAATACGGCTTCCTTTACAAAATGTCTTCAAACTAAATGATGATATAATCTACATTCAATTAATTTATACATACCCTACTGTAGAACAGGGTTCGTTACGCAGGCAGAGCCCGGTAATTATGTAAAACTGAAACTTTTTCTGCACTGGTTCAAGTCCTCTTCCTAAGAATATGTTTATAATCAACATTCTTTCACAAATTACCCAATTTAATTCACCATAGCATTCCTCATATTAACTAAATGGAAAATCCTAGGCTATATACAAATCCAGAAAGGGCCAAAAATCATCAGCCCCCATGGATGATTACAACCCATTGCTGAGGCATTCAAATTACTTATTAAAGAACCACTATGTCCATCAACATCATCAATTTATATATTATTGCCCCAATGCTAGCCTTAACCCTGGCTCTCACAACATGAATTCCTCTTCCCATATCTTATCCACTAATTAGTATAAATGTAGGCATATTATTTCTATTAGCCATATCACACCTAGCCATTTACTCCATCCTCAGATCTGGATGAACTTCACATTCAAAATACTCACTCACTGGAGCTGTAGGAACAATAGCACAGACGATCATCTCATATGAAGTAATGTAGCAGTTATTCTATTCTCAGTCTTACTGGTAAATGGATCATTTACACTTTCAACAGTAATTATTACACAAGGACACCGATGACTAATTTTCTCCTGACCCCTACCCAGAATTTGATTATCTCCGCAGTAGCAGAAATCCAGTGAAGCCCCACTTGATTTAACAGAAGTAGAATCAAAACCTGTACATGTCTTCAATGTAGAAAATGTAGCAGGCCCATTCACCCCGTCCTTCCTAGAGAATATGTCAATTTCCCTATAATAAACATTTCCACAGCAATCTATTTTTAGGAGCATTCGGCAATCCCTAGGTGCCAGAATTATAGATTCTTTCATCTTTTAAATATAGTTTTTTTTAAAAAATAATTTTTATAGTTTTACTACCTTTAAACAAAATGTACTCCATTGCTGTGGAATATTCCTTCATAGGAGCGTGCATGGTTCATTTCTGCATCCGTCTGTGATGGCCTTCAGGTTCTTTCAGGTTTGGCTCCTGTGGCTGCAAGTCCATGTCCGTGTGTCCTGGTGCAGGGCTGGTGGGTTTGTGTTCAACTGGGAGGAGCACTGTGGGTCTCTGTGCACGGACGTCGCTATCTGAGGCCCGATTGCTTCAGAAGTGGTTGCATCCCCCCGTTGCGTACCAGGCTTTCCATTGCTCCACATCCTGCTGATAATTGATACTATGTCTTTCATGTCTGCCATTCTGGTAGGTGTATACACAGTATTTTGCTTATGGCTTTAATCCCTCTGTTGTTAGTGAAGTTGTGCATCTTGTGGTATTCATGGACTATTTCCTGTTGTTTTTTGAAAAGTTTTAAAAATTGTGGTCTGGTACACATAACGTAAAATGTACTATCTTAACCATTTTTAAGTGCACATTTCAGGGTCAAGAAGTAATTCACACTGTTGTGCAAACCTGACCACCATCATCCTCCAGAACTTTTTCATCTTGCAAAATTGAAACAGTCCCCATTAAACACTCACTCCCCATTGTCCCTCCCTCAGCCTCTGGCCCTCAACGTCCTACTTTATGTCCCTATATTTCCGACTGCTCTAGGGGCCTTGTATGAGTGGATCAAGCACTGTTTGTTTTTTTGTGTCTAGCTTACATCACTGAGCATAATGCGCTCAAGGTTCATCCCTGCTGCATCCTGTGTCAGAATTGACTTCCTTTTTAGGCTGAATAGCATTCCCTTGGATTGATGGACCGTGTTTTTCTTCTCCATTCATCCATTAGTGGACACATGTAATATCTACATTCATTTCTACTGTCATAATATTTGTGGAATAAACTCAGAAAGTCCTATGAATCAAAAGTCATTTGCCATTAACTTTTTTCTTAAACTTGTTGTTGTGGAAAACATCAAGGCTAAGAAAAGGGAAAAATACATGTCAGCTTCACTTGTGTTCAGGAATTAATGCTTTACGGATTCACTTTATTCCCTGTGTGTGTGCTCTGCGTGTGCATGTGCCTGTTTGCATACATATGCTGTGCATGTGCATAGGTATGTGAACTTGCACACATTAGTGTGTGCATGGGCATATGGGTGCATGTGTGTTCACATGCTAGTGTGTGAATATAGTTGTGCTGTGCACGTGCATATGTTTGTGTGTGTGCTGTGCCTGCCTGTGCGCACACCTGTGTGTTTGCTGGAACCACTTGCAAGTTGGCTGCAGACTGAATTGTGCCCCAGATATATCCGCACGCAGCTGCTCTAACAATCCTGCGTAGCCACGTAAAGGTCACAGATCTCAGGGATTTAAATGGATGGAGCAGGATATCCTGACACAGAGTTTGTCTTCCAATGACTGTCACTGTCTCAGTAACATCCTTCACACCTTCTTTAAGCCCCATTCAGGGTCCAGTTTAGACTCCCATTACATTCATTCACCTGTCCCAGGTCCCCTAAAGCAACAATGTCACCGTTGGAGAGCCCGGCCAAGGCTGGGGGTGCCCCTCCTGTTGGCCTGGCCTCCAGGCCCTGCCCTTGGCTCCTGTTTTCTCATATCTCAGCCAGGCCCCGACTTGGATCGGGCCACCACCTCTTTCCTCACAGGGTCCCATCGCCCAGTCAAGGGGGTTCATTCTCCCCAAACACAGCATCAGGAGTCGGGGGCTGACAGTCCCCACTGGGTCTCCTTCATGTGAGACCCTGTGCTGTTGAAAGAGCAGGCACCCTGCCCTCGGGGGTGGGGGACTGGGGGGCGACATGCGGCCCACGATGGGCAGGCGGGTCTCCGGGTGGGGCGAGCCAGTGTGCAAGGAGTTCCGCGGTGGGTTCTCCTCTCCAACGGCTTCTGTGCCCCTACCTCTCCCCGTGCCTCCCCTCGAAGACAGCACGGTGCCCGGGTTGGGAACCATGGGAGCCGTCAGCCACCGCCCCCTCTACACACACACACACACGCACACGCACACGCACACGCACACGCTGCAGGGAAGCAGGACCTGAGTGCAGGGCTCTCAGCGGCCCTGAGCGCCCCGCCCGGAATCGGCCAGCCGAATGGACAGACCGGATCTCCCGGCCCGGACCATGCAGGACTCTCCTGACCTGGCTTGCAGTGTGGCCGCCTCCTTCTGGAAGCCTGGGAGGCTGGAATCAGGCCACTTCTTATCTGTCCTGGCAGCAGACTGGGCTGCACTCTAAGAAGTTCGTGGCTCGCCCGTGGATCCTGACCATCAGGTGGCCAGAGAAATTGGGAACATTTCTGTTTTGCCTGTTGAAATATTTAATGACAAAGATTTTGTTCAGTTTCCTGATGTGGGTGTCCAAAGATGAGAGACCCATGTGTGTGATCTGTACCTCCTATGAGATCAGCCCTAAGCTAGTTGAAACATGATCAAGTTGTGTCTACATGGTAGATTTAGACCTCTGCATGTCCTGTCTACTGATTATGTTTAGAGCTGACCATGTGTTGTCTATAATAAGAAGATTTAGACCTGAGCATGTTCTGTGTACGCTAGGACTATGGGGACCTGGGTAGAGACCCGGCCTGGCCTCAGTACTGGGAAGCTCCGTGCCTGCATCTGAATGTCAGTGCTTAGATGTCTGGGGTCTGGAGCTGAGGTGGGCTTGTCTACGTAACAGCCTCTCTTCTGAGTGTGGTGACCTGGTCCTCCCAAGGGTCAGTGCTATGGTCGGGGCCTTAGTCTTAATCCCTGCAAGGTTCACCTTCCCTGGGGCTCATGGAGAATCCTCAGGAGGACTACCTGGCAATAATTCCAATTTACCAGCACGTGCATGGTGCATAGGGAAGCAGGTTTAGCTGCTGAATTGATTGCAGGGCACGCAGATCGGGCAAAAGGCCGATGGGTGACAGCTGAGGCTGCTGCTGAGCTCTCCCTCCAGTCTACCGTCCCTACTCAGCAGAGTCCAGAGCTGCCCCTCGGCTTTCAGCCCTGCTGTCCTGTGAGTTTTCTCAACATGTAAGTGAGACGAGAAAGGACTGAGCATGCCAGCACCAGGGTCGTGTGTTCAACTCTAGTATGAAAGCTGTAAAAACAGTTAAAATCACACAGAACCAAAGTGAGAAGAGGAGGACTCCTCTGGGACAAGTGTGGGGAAAGGAGACCCACCTGCCACTTTTTCCCATCCCAGGAGGTCCCAGGGACCCAGCTTGTTTCCACATTGGGGGAGCCCCCTGCAGAGCCATGGTGTCCTGACCAAGGGGACGTGTGACCCCAGGTGCAGGGTCTGGGGAGGTGAGGGCACCCTGGGACTGTGGACATGTGACCCAGGTGGAGGGGTCTGGGGAGGTGGGTCACCCTGGTGAGTGTGGATGTGTGGCCCCAGGTATAGGGTGCGAGGACTGTGTGGGTCTCACCATAACTGCATGGATCAGGATCACATGGATGGGGAGACCGCATATGCGCTCTTTGCCTGCAGTGTGTCCTGTCCCCTTTGAGATTTCCAACCTCTGCATTAAGGGTGTTGTCCTGATTAACCTGTGGTTCCTTTTCTTCTCTTCATCTTGTCACAATCATATGAGGTCAGGCATGTTTGAGTGGGTTGCTGCTCTGTGTTCCGGTGAGTGACAACACTTGGTGGTATCGTATTAATACTATAGCATATCATATGTCTAATCTATGGGGGTCACCACTGCCTGAGTCCCCCAGGACATAGGTCAGGTGAGCACAGACTAGCCCCCCCTAAGAATGGTCTCCCACGTGCTCTGTGAGGGTACTGTGATGGCCCCTAAGGTAGGGGACTGTGTCTGGGCCTCCGACATTTGTGATGAAGGGGAGTCGAAATGGAATCTCAATTAACAAGACATTATTTTAAGAATTTATTTTAAGTGAAATAAAACACACGTCACATACCCTTTACCATCATCACCGTTTTAAGTGCACGTTTCTGAGGCGTCAGATAGATTCACTTTCTCGTGGAGCCATCACCACCATCACTAGAACTTTTCATCTTGCAAAACCAAAATTCCACAACCATGAAAGTCTCATTCCCCATCCCCTCCCACTGCCCCTGGCACCGATATCCACTTCAGTCCCTGAGTTGTCGACTCCAGGGCACCCACTGGAGTGGAATCCTGCAGTGTTTGCTGACGGGTCATTTTGGAAGAGCTGACTTTCAGTCTGAAGCTCTGCCTGTTGGCATCTGAAGAATCTGCATTTAAGGAGAGGGTGTATGAGGAAGGGGGTGTCTGCGGGACAAAGGTGTCCGGGGTGCAGGTGAGCCAGGACCTGACCAGCTGCCTTTTGGGTCCTCTGGTCCCATCTCTTGGTCTGTGCCTCATCTGCATCATCACTGTCCCCGCTGGCACCGCTGGGGTGTTGTTGTCTGAGTGAGAGTCCCCTGGTGCCCCTGCTCTCCTCCCCTCCTCCTGCTGGTTGCGGAGGGAACTGCTTGCTGGGTGGTCTCTACTCCTGAGGCATGAAGGACCCTGTAGCATGGACCTGCAGACTGTGGGGTGTGGTCCCAAGAGCATGGGGACCACATAGGACACGACATCGGGGCGTGACAAGTGCTAGGGCTGCCTCATCACTGACAGGGAATGTTGCCCAGATCCTGCTCCAGAGGGCGTGGTGGGTGGCCTGGGACCCTAGAGGCCCCATTCCTATACTGGAGCTTGGAGAGTGCATCCCCATGGGCTTCAGATTCACCCCATATCTCAGCCATATCCCTCTGTCCTGTCTTTGAACTCAGGAAAACGAGCTCTCTTGTCCACAACATAGGCCTGGTCCTCTTGATACTAGGTTTCTTTAAGTTAGGCGTTCTGGGATAGCAGCTCCTTTTAGGCCTGAGAAGGAACAACTCCGGAGTGTACAACAATTTCAGAGGAAACTAATATTCAATGACTATCCCTAACTACTCGGTTGTTGACTTCTATTAGTCATTATTCTCCTGGTTTTAGCTCTGATGTGGGGATTACAGAGGAGTCAACATTTAAATCTTCGTAATCTGTGTATTTGTAGCTTCAGTATCATTACTGACCCATAGTCTTTTACGGTTTGAGAAGAGTTATTGATTTCATGTATCATGTAAAGGATTCACAATGATGATAGGACAATTAAGATTACAATAATAGCTAGTAAATTGTTCACATTTTCTCTACCTGTGCATCTATTGTATGCATATGAGTTTAGATGTCAATATTAGTGAAATGATATAGAGGACTAGAGAACTTATTTTAAAAATCACTATTAATGTGTGATGAAGAAAATGTAAAAGTTCTTCCATAATCGGTGATGTTGTATCTTGAGAGCCTAGATGAAATTGATATGCCTTAGTCATATACAGGATTTTAGCCTATCATTTAACTCTGACAAAGCTACATCACTTTTTACTTTTATCTCATTTATTGAGGAAGACATACTTGTTATGGTGTTGGCTTGAAACTGGTTGAAAAGGACTTGAGTCCTTCCTTATTTTACATTTACATAGGTAGGATCTTGAAACGTAGGATATGGTGGAGGACATCCGTGTAACCATTCTAGGTTAGGAGTAGCAATTTCCACTGCTAAGACTTCTTGTTTAGACACAAATGCTTTTCAAAGTATGAAGATTATTAGCATTACTGCTGCTACTGAGATGAATGAGCCTAAAGACAAAACATTTCATGTTGTGTGTGTCTCAGGGTACTCAGACTAACGTAGTGACATCCCTGAGAGGCCACGAAAGTGCGGCAGGAAGTCATATTTACTACTACAAATATACTTGTGAAGTGAATTTTTGCTCATGCTGAGTTAACTGTATAACCTGAGAATAGTGGGAATCAGTGTAGAAAGCCTCCTATAATAGTGAAGACTGCTCCCATGGACATTAGGTCATGGAAGTGTGCTACTACATAGTATGTATCCTGGAGGACAATGTCTGGGGATGAGTTGGCTAAGATGATTCCTGTCAAACCACCTACTGTAAAAAGAAAAACTAAAGCCTAAATCTCATAATATAGTGGGAGGTCATATAGAATTACCTCCGTGAACAGTTGCTAACCAGGGACTTCCCTGGTGACGCAGTGGTTAAGAATTCGTCTGCCAATGCAGGGGACACGGGTTCGAGCCCTTGTCTGGGAAGATTCCACATGCCGTGGAGCAAAAAGCCCGTGTGCCACAACTACTGAGCCTGCCCTCTAGAGCCCGCAAGCCACAACTACTGAAGCCCACGCGCCTAGAGGCCGTGCTGTGCAACAAGAGAAGCCAGTGCAATGAAAGGGCCGCACACCACAACGAAGAGTAGCTGCCGCTCACCGCAACCAGAGAAAGCCCATGCGCAGCAACCAAGACCCAACTCAGCCAAAAAAAAAAAAAAAGAAAAGAAAAAGAAAAATTAAATAAGGAGTTGCTAATCAGCTAGATACTTTTACTCCTGTAGGGATAGAAGTAATTACGGTAGCTGATGCAGAGTATGCTCCTGAGTCCACAGCTATCCCTATGGTAAACATATGATGGGCCCACAAGAGAATTCCTAAAAAACCAGTGGACATGACTCATACTATTCCCAGATAGCTGAAAGGCAATTTTTGTCCTAACTAGTATGTAATGATATGTGAGTTTATAACAAACCCTGTTAGGCCATGAATACAGACTTCAGGGTGAGCAAAGTATCAAAAGAGGTGTTGGTATAGGATTCGGTCTCCTCCTGCAGGGTCAAAGAAAGTAGTGTTTAGATTTCTATCTCTTAACAGCATGGCAATTCTGGCTGCTTGGACTGAGATTGGTAATTATAGTAATATGGCTATAGTTGGGGAAGATTAAACAAATAATGGTGTTTGGTATTGGGATATGACTGCTGGTTTTGTATTAAAGATTATAGTAATAAAAGTAATAATACCAAGAATTGAGGAGACACCTGCTAAATGTAAGGAGAAAGCAGTTAGGTCGACAGAGGCTCCTGCATGGGCCAGATTGCAGGCTAGAGCTGAATACACGGTCCCACTGGTACCAGAACCAGCTTCTACTATTGGTGATATGAGTAGGAGTAAGAATGATGGGGGAAGTCGTCAAAAGTTTATATGATTTATTGGGGGAAATGCTACTTCAGGTGTCCGAGTTATTAGTGGCTCAAGTCAGTTTTCAAAGCCTGCAATCATAACGGGTACAGCAATAAAGAAAATTATTACAAGTGCAGGGACTGTTATGACAACCTTACAGATTTGGGCATCTCCAAGTAGCGGTCCAGGTCAGCATAGCTCAGCCTGGATTAATATAATTAAGGTGCTGCCTGCTACTCCAGCTCAAGCACCAAACAGTAAATATAAAATGCCGATATCTTTGTGATTTGTTGAAAATAATCAGCAGTGTATGAACAGAGGTAAAATGACTGAGTTAGCATTAGACTGTAAATCTAAAGACAGAGATTGAACCCTCTTTCTGGCAAACCCTGTGGTGAATCAACAAATTGAATTGTAACTTCAGAGAAGCAGCTTCAATTCTGCCAGTGAGTATCCTGCCCTTTTTTTTTTCTTTTTTTCTTTCTCAAATGAAGGAGAAGTAGACTGAAGCCAGTTGACTAGAGGATTTGCCTGTTAACTAAAATTTCCTGGGGTTAAAACTCATCAATCTCGTAAAGATTTGGCTTCAATACAGTGTTTGCTTTACATTCAATTGATGTAGAATAAAGTCTTGCAATCCATATTTTTAGGAGTTAAGTAAATTTCACTTGTTTAGGGTTTTGAAAGCTCTTGGTCTGAACTAACCTAAATTCCTAGTCCAGCACCGATAGAATGGGTGTTGTGTGTAGTAACCGTGTGGGTATTATGATTGGTAATGATAGGAAGGTTATTTCTTTGTATGTTCAAATTGTTTTGTGTTTGTTTTGTTTAATGAAGGGAATATAGTTAGTGATGTGCAGTATGTTAGCTGCAAGTAGAAATATATGCTGAGGACTGCTATGATGGCTATTAGTGTTGGTAGAATGATGTTGTCGTTTTTGTTATCTCTTGGATAATTATTCATTTGGGTAGAAAGCCTGATAGTGGTGGGCGATGTCCTAATGATACTATAATGGTGAGGAAAATGATTGTGATGGGAGGTGTTTTATCTCATGTGTGTGATAATGATACTCTTGTAGTACATGATCTGGGCATAAATAAGAAGAAGATAGTGTTATTATGATATAAATTAGTATGTTTAGGATTGTTATATTCTGAATATACATTATAATAGCTGTTATTCATCCTATAAGGGCAATTGATGAGGAGGGTGTAATACTTTCCAGGTGAGCATGGCGAAGTCTGCCTCAGCCTCCAGCTATGATTTATAATATCACTATGATTAATAGTATATTTAGGTTGATGGATGGTGACATGTGGTATAAAACTGATAGGGGTGCAATTTTGTCATGTTGATAGCATCAGGTCTGCTGTTCATGGGATGCCTCGTGTGACTTCAGGCACTCAGAAGTGAAATGGGGAAAGTCCTACTTTTGTGACAAGGGCGATTGTCATGAGGGTGGATGCTGCTGGATTAAAGATTCTTGTTATTCATTGTGCTCTTTGACCAGAGTATATTAGATTAATGATAATAGCCATTATAAGTAGTATTGATGTGGTGGACTGTTTTAGGAAATATTTGTTGGATGCTTCTGTAGCTTATGGGTTCAAGTTTTTTTATTAGAATGGGAATACCATTAACCAGTGTGAGCTTGTTATACAATTATATTTCCTGAGAAAATGGTCAGTAGAATGATGGTAAAAACAATGAGAGTTTATTAGCACAGGAAGGATATACAAAAATATTTTGGGGGTACGGGCCTGAAGCTTACTTAGAGAACTTTACTATATAGCATGTGGTGTAATGTGGTAGGTAGCATGGAGAATGTAAAATTATTAGGAAGAATTCAATTCCAGGAATAAGAGCATTGAAACCTCTATGATTTACTCTATCAAAGAATCTCTTTTGTCAGACATATTTCTTAAATTTGTGGTCGGTTGCCTGGTATGATGACAAGTAGTGAAATCTCTCATATACATAAGGTTAATGTTAGTCGTAAAAAACTTTTCATAAGAGATGTATGCGTTGATCATATCAAAATTGTAGGTAGGAGGCTCAAATTCATAGAAAGGAGATTGTTAGATGTGTTTTAATGATGACTTGGACTGTATATAATTCTGGCACCTAGGGATTGTCGAATGCTCCGAAAAATAGATTGCTGTGGAAATGTTTATTATAGGGAATTGACATATTCTCTAGGAGGGACGGGGTGAAGGGGCCTGCTACATTTTCTACATTGAAGACTTATACAGGTTTTGATGCTACTTCCGTTAAATCAAGTGGGGCTTCATTGGATTTCTGCTACTGCGGAGATAATCAAATTCTGGGTAGGGGTCAGGAGAAAATGAGTCATAGGTGTTCTTGTGTAATAATTACTGTTGAAAGTGTAAATGATCCATTTATCAGTAAGACTGAGAATAGAATAACTGCTACATTACTTCATATGAGATGATTGTCTGTGCTATTGTTCCTAGAGCTCCAGTGAGTGTGTATTTTGAATGTGAAGTTCATCCAGATCTGAGGATGGAGTAAATGGCTAGGTGTGATATGGCTAATAGAAATAATATGCCTACATTTATATTAATTAGTGGATAAGATATGGGAAGAGGAATTCATGTTGTGAGAGCCAGGGTTAAGGCTAGCATTGGGGTTAAGGCTAGCAAGAGAAGCCACCGCAATGAGAAGCCCGCGCACCGCAACAAAGAGTAGCCCCCGCTTGCCGCAACTAGAGAAAGCCTGCGCATAGCAACGAAGACCCAACACAGCCAAAAACAAATTAATTAATTAATTAGTTAACTATTTTAAACAAAAGTACTATATCCTTCTGTACAGCTTCTCTGGGAAGAACAGAGAGATGGCGTAGGAGAGTGAGAAAGACCAATATTTAGTGCACATCTCTCATGCAGGTGCTCTGCTGGCTCAGATAGATTTATCCCCACTTTACAAAGGAGGAAATAATCTCAGAGAGGTTTAGTAATTTTCCCAAAGCCAAACAGCTATGGAGTGGCAGAACCAAGATCTGAACCAAGTCTGTTACCTTCAAAGCCTAAGTCCTCATCACAACAAAACTCAATTAATATTTACATTTATCGAATTACATGGCAACCTGGGGAGTTCTTGGCACAATCCTGAATAAGAGTGAGAAAGAAAGAAATAGCATTGTTCCTATAGTCAACCCAAATTTTTGGGGCAGCTGCTAGATGCCTGCCCCTTTTTGGGGTTCAGCAGTGATCAAGACAGGAAGAGTCCTGCTTTCATGAACCACGTAGTGGGGAGGAGAGACGGGTGCAACTTGGGTGAGGGATTTCACCTTGCTGGACCTCTGTTTTGTCATCTGGAAAATGGGATGGGTGTTCCTCATTTTCTGGGATTGTCCAGCCCTCACATTCTCTGATTCCATAAGAAGCATTTGTTTTCCTGTTTCTTTCAAATTCATTCAGGCCGTGAGCTGTGATGAATGTTGTTAGCTGCTCCCCAAATCACTCTATTCCCACCCTTTTCCTGTGATCAGGTCTTTCCCGAAACATGACTCACAGTCAGTCAAGTCACAGAACCGAAGGGGCACCCAGCAGAAAAATCCCAACCCTTGCTTCCCAGGAGCTCTGCGGTCTACCTGCCAGGTAAACTTAACTCACCTGGCACAAGGTGGCCATCCCTGGTGTCACATCAACATGATCTCAGGCACAAACCTCCTTGTTTTTCCATTTTGTCTTGAAGTTACTTGTTGAAACAACTGCACAAATATGACACAGATATAAAATCAGGCATCTTCTGCCCCCAGTGCCTACTAATAAATGATTTTCTGCCACTTTAATGATAAAGATAGAACATTTCAACATTCTGCTACCCTTATTATTTGTCATTTTTGTTGATATTTCTATGGACTACATCTTTCAATATTTTAACAATGGAACATTTATTTAGGGTGTTCCAGACCCAGCCTTTAGTGGTAAAGGTTTTGTTGTTATATTTCTATTATGTTTCCTTTAAAAATCATTATCCTATTTAAATGGATTAAGTCAATTCTATAGGCATTTACCTTATGATATTGATGAAATTGATACATAGAGGGCAGTAGTACAAGTTGATTGGACTTGAGAACCTCTATTAGCACAGTTAAGTATAAATATTATCTATATGTAAACCAAAGTACAGGCCGAGTGAGATTCTCTGACTTTTTTCCACTGTCTGCCCCTCAAGCCTGTGAGAAATGGAATAGTTCTTGCCCTATCAGTAAACAAAGGATGTCACAGTCTTCAGCACTTGCAGCCCTCCAATGTGAGCCGGCGGGCCCTGAGGCACTCAGGATATGCAAATACAGAATGCAGGCCCCAGAGAGCTGAGGTGCATATCAAAGGAAGGAATTCAGTGAGCCCAGGCAAAGAAAAGCGCCGCATTCCTCACCTTGGGAGAGCTGGTTTTCCTTAGTTAACAATCACCTTTTGATGTTCCCCATTACCTGCGCCAGTTCCCTGCCCTGTCCCCTCCCCCCGGTACTTTAGCTCAGGGAGGAAGGAGCGCAGAGGGACTCGGCTGAATAAGGGGCCTGTGCGCCTCGGGAGGAGTTTTCAGCTGCTTTCCCCGCAGTCGGGAAGAGGGGCGCTGAGGCTGCAGCCGGACCCTCTGCCTCCCTTGCCCCGTTTCCCCTCAGGACGCTCAGGCCGACCCCCTCCTCACGCCCACCAGGCCTCGCGAGCCAGGACGAGGGCAGGGGCGAGAGGAGGGACCGAAGTTCCCGGGGACCAGACGCTGGAGGCCGCTCTTTCTGCACAGCAGCGGCGGGTGGCAGCGAACCCCTGCCCCTCAGAAGCTGGTCTTGTGCTGCCGCCCGGGCACCGGACAAGGCGGAGGGTCGGCGCCCACTTACCCGGCCCGCCGTCCCCGCGACTGTCATGGCTTCGGCCGCTGGGGCACCTCCAGAGCCGGCAGCCTCAGTGAGGTCGCCCTCCCCTCGGGCTCCGAGGCAGTTCCGTGAAGGCGGAGGGAAGAGACCCCGCCTGAGCCGGGAGTTCCAGCTCTGAGGAAACGCGGGCTCTGTTCAGCGCGCAGTGGGTGGGACCGCTCTGCCCCGAGGCCTTCCGGGAGGGAGCGGGGCGGCGGGGGAGGGAGCCGCCAGGAGCGCAGGGCCCCGTCGGGGGTCCTGGAGGGGCGGCCCGGCCTGGGGGCCACGCCCACTGTGGCCGCAGCCCAGGCCTTTTTCCTGGAATCCTACACAAAAAAATTAGAAAGATACACAGTCTATAGTAAATATTCACAAATGATTGTTGCTGCTGTGCTCACTATTCTATTAAAGGTGTAAAATCCATAAAACACTTTAAGTTCAAAATTAAATATGAATTTTTACCTTTCTAATTATGTCCCTGATATTCACAGTTGTGGTTAATGAATCAGAGACTGTGGCATCACTAGTTAAAAATGAGCTTGTTAAAAATATAGAACTCAGGCCCACCGGACCTACTGAATCACAATCTGCACTTTTACAATCTCCCCAGTGTACTCGTGTACCCATGAATAGTTGAAAGGTACATTTTTACCTCGACAGGTCTTTTCTCTATGAGAAATACACACATTTTATCCAGTTTGATATAAATAAAACACTCAAAAATGCATATGCCTGTGTTGAAACCATCATTTTATCATTTCTTTTCCAGACAAGTATAGTCTCTATACTGGTTTTGTGGATCACATGCCATACTCTTTTCTTGTAGTTAGAAATAAGGTAGAGCAAGTTACTTTGTAAAAAAAAAATATATATATATATATATATATATATATATATGTATGTATTAGTGGATAATTGAAGACACTCTTCTAAATTAAAACCTTCTCTTAACTTGCTGTTTTCTTCTTGGGTCATATTATGAGCTCTTCCCGTGGCCACATGGCATGTGTACGTTTAATTTCAGGGACTGCTGACATTCCAGGATGTGGCCATAGATTTCTGTCAAGAGGAGTGAGAATGCCTGGACCAAGATCAATGGGAATTGTACAGGGATGTGATGTTAGAGAAGTATAGGAACCTGCTCTCCTTGGGTGAGGATACCTTCCTTCCAGAATTCCTTATCCAACCACTGGGTTTGCAGTCCTTCATTTGTAGAATGTCTCCTGGAATCTTCTGCTTCCTACAATAGGGTTTCAGATTGCAACGTTTCAGGAAAGATTGGGAGTTTGTGGGTATAATTTTTCTTATTCTTTTAAAATTGCAGCCTCCCTTTTAATATACTTTGTAACTGCTTGGGATGTGTCTATATGAACTGTGTACTATATGCTTCTGTTGTAGTCCTTACAATATTTCATTGTCTTATTTTCTCTAACAATTTTCCATGGATTCTTTGGGCTTAAGGTATATTAAAAGGGAGACTGCGAATCTGGGACTTCCCTGGTGATGCAGTGATTAAGAATTCGCCTGCCAATGCAGGGGACCCGGTTCGATCCCCGGTCCGGGAAGATCTCACATGCCACGGAACAACTAAGCCAGTGGGCCACAACTACTGAGTCTGCACGCCACAACTACTGAAGCCGGTGTGTCTTGAGCCCGTGCGCCATTTATTTTTTGGAGAATAAAACCACTTCTGAGTGATTAAAATTTAGGCCAGCTAGTCAAAATGCTTTATCACCTGTTCTTCTAAAACACTGGTCAATGGAACAAGTTTTACTAGGGATAACAGTGTAATTGTATTCTGGAGTTCATATGGGCAATATGGTTTATGACCTTGATGCTGGATCACGACATTTCAACGGTATAACTGCTATTAATTGTCTGTTTGTTCAACGATTAAAGTCTCACGTGATCTGAGTTCAGACTGGAGTCATCCTGGTTGGTTTCTGTCTATTGCAGATTTCTTCCAGCATGAAAGGACAAGAGCAATACGGCTTCCTTTACAAAATGTCTTCAAACTAAATGATGATATAATCTACATTCAATTAATTTATACATACCCTACTGTAGAACAGGGTTCGTTACGCAGGCAGAGCCCGGTAATTATGTAAAACTGAAACTTTTTCTGCACTGGTTCAAGTCCTCTTCCTAAGAATATGTTTATAATCAACATTCTTTCACAAATTACCCAATTTAATTCACCATAGCATTCCTCATATTAACTAAATGGAAAATCCTAGGCTATATACAAATCCAGAAAGGGCCAAAAATCATCAGCCCCCATGGATGATTACAACCCATTGCTGAGGCATTCAAATTACTTATTAAAGAACCACTATGTCCATCAACATCATCAATTTATATATTATTGCCCCAATGCTAGCCTTAACCCTGGCTCTCACAACATGAATTCCTCTTCCCATATCTTATCCACTAATTAGTATAAATGTAGGCATATTATTTCTATTAGCCATATCACACCTAGCCATTTACTCCATCCTCAGATCTGGATGAACTTCACATTCAAAATACTCACTCACTGGAGCTGTAGGAACAATAGCACAGACGATCATCTCATATGAAGTAATGTAGCAGTTATTCTATTCTCAGTCTTACTGGTAAATGGATCATTTACACTTTCAACAGTAATTATTACACAAGGACACCGATGACTAATTTTCTCCTGACCCCTACCCAGAATTTGATTATCTCCGCAGTAGCAGAAATCCAGTGAAGCCCCACTTGATTTAACAGAAGTAGAATCAAAACCTGTACATGTCTTCAATGTAGAAAATGTAGCAGGCCCATTCACCCCGTCCTTCCTAGAGAATATGTCAATTTCCCTATAATAAACATTTCCACAGCAATCTATTTTTAGGAGCATTCGGCAATCCCTAGGTGCCAGAATTATAGATTCTTTCATCTTTTAAATATAGTTTTTTTTAAAAAATAATTTTTATAGTTTTACTACCTTTAAACAAAATGTACTCCATTGCTGTGGAATATTCCTTCATAGGAGCGTGCATGGTTCATTTCTGCATCCGTCTGTGATGGCCTTCAGGTTCTTTCAGGTTTGGCTCCTGTGGCTGCAAGTCCATGTCCGTGTGTCCTGGTGCAGGGCTGGTGGGTTTGTGTTCAACTGGGAGGAGCACTGTGGGTCTCTGTGCACGGACGTCGCTATCTGAGGCCCGATTGCTTCAGAAGTGGTTGCATCCCCCCGTTGCGTACCAGGCTTTCCATTGCTCCACATCCTGCTGATAATTGATACTATGTCTTTCATGTCTGCCATTCTGGTAGGTGTATACACAGTATTTTGCTTATGGCTTTAATCCCTCTGTTGTTAGTGAAGTTGTGCATCTTGTGGTATTCATGGACTATTTCCTGTTGTTTTTTGAAAAGTTTTAAAAATTGTGGTCTGGTACACATAACGTAAAATGTACTATCTTAACCATTTTTAAGTGCACATTTCAGGGTCAAGAAGTAATTCACACTGTTGTGCAAACCTGACCACCATCATCCTCCAGAACTTTTTCATCTTGCAAAATTGAAACAGTCCCCATTAAACACTCACTCCCCATTGTCCCTCCCTCAGCCTCTGGCCCTCAACGTCCTACTTTATGTCCCTATATTTCCGACTGCTCTAGGGGCCTTGTATGAGTGGATCAAGCACTGTTTGTTTTTTTGTGTCTAGCTTACATCACTGAGCATAATGCGCTCAAGGTTCATCCCTGCTGCATCCTGTGTCAGAATTGACTTCCTTTTTAGGCTGAATAGCATTCCCTTGGATTGATGGACCGTGTTTTTCTTCTCCATTCATCCATTAGTGGACACATGTAATATCTACATTCATTTCTACTGTCATAATATTTGTGGAATAAACTCAGAAAGTCCTATGAATCAAAAGTCATTTGCCATTAACTTTTTTCTTAAACTTGTTGTTGTGGAAAACATCAAGGCTAAGAAAAGGGAAAAATACATGTCAGCTTCACTTGTGTTCAGGAATTAATGCTTTACGGATTCACTTTATTCCCTGTGTGTGTGCTCTGCGTGTGCATGTGCCTGTTTGCATACATATGCTGTGCATGTGCATAGGTATGTGAACTTGCACACATTAGTGTGTGCATGGGCATATGGGTGCATGTGTGTTCACATGCTAGTGTGTGAATATAGTTGTGCTGTGCACGTGCATATGTTTGTGTGTGTGCTGTGCCTGCCTGTGCGCACACCTGTGTGTTTGCTGGAACCACTTGCAAGTTGGCTGCAGACTGAATTGTGCCCCAGATATATCCGCACGCAGCTGCTCTAACAATCCTGCGTAGCCACGTAAAGGTCACAGATCTCAGGGATTTAAATGGATGGAGCAGGATATCCTGACACAGAGTTTGTCTTCCAATGACTGTCACTGTCTCAGTAACATCCTTCACACCTTCTTTAAGCCCCATTCAGGGTCCAGTTTAGACTCCCATTACATTCATTCACCTGTCCCAGGTCCCCTAAAGCAACAATGTCACCGTTGGAGAGCCCGGCCAAGGCTGGGGGTGCCCCTCCTGTTGGCCTGGCCTCCAGGCCCTGCCCTTGGCTCCTGTTTTCTCATATCTCAGCCAGGCCCCGACTTGGATCGGGCCACCACCTCTTTCCTCACAGGGTCCCATCGCCCAGTCAAGGGGGTTCATTCTCCCCAAACACAGCATCAGGAGTCGGGGGCTGACAGTCCCCACTGGGTCTCCTTCATGTGAGACCCTGTGCTGTTGAAAGAGCAGGCACCCTGCCCTCGGGGGTGGGGGACTGGGGGGCGACATGCGGCCCACGATGGGCAGGCGGGTCTCCGGGTGGGGCGAGCCAGTGTGCAAGGAGTTCCGCGGTGGGTTCTCCTCTCCAACGGCTTCTGTGCCCCTACCTCTCCCCGTGCCTCCCCTCGAAGACAGCACGGTGCCCGGGTTGGGAACCATGGGAGCCGTCAGCCACCGCCCCCTCTACACACACACACACACGCACACGCACACGCACACGCACACGCTGCAGGGAAGCAGGACCTGAGTGCAGGGCTCTCAGCGGCCCTGAGCGCCCCGCCCGGAATCGGCCAGCCGAATGGACAGACCGGATCTCCCGGCCCGGACCATGCAGGACTCTCCTGACCTGGCTTGCAGTGTGGCCGCCTCCTTCTGGAAGCCTGGGAGGCTGGAATCAGGCCACTTCTTATCTGTCCTGGCAGCAGACTGGGCTGCACTCTAAGAAGTTCGTGGCTCGCCCGTGGATCCTGACCATCAGGTGGCCAGAGAAATTGGGAACATTTCTGTTTTGCCTGTTGAAATATTTAATGACAAAGATTTTGTTCAGTTTCCTGATGTGGGTGTCCAAAGATGAGAGACCCATGTGTGTGATCTGTACCTCCTATGAGATCAGCCCTAAGCTAGTTGAAACATGATCAAGTTGTGTCTACATGGTAGATTTAGACCTCTGCATGTCCTGTCTACTGATTATGTTTAGAGCTGACCATGTGTTGTCTATAATAAGAAGATTTAGACCTGAGCATGTTCTGTGTACGCTAGGACTATGGGGACCTGGGTAGAGACCCGGCCTGGCCTCAGTACTGGGAAGCTCCGTGCCTGCATCTGAATGTCAGTGCTTAGATGTCTGGGGTCTGGAGCTGAGGTGGGCTTGTCTACGTAACAGCCTCTCTTCTGAGTGTGGTGACCTGGTCCTCCCAAGGGTCAGTGCTATGGTCGGGGCCTTAGTCTTAATCCCTGCAAGGTTCACCTTCCCTGGGGCTCATGGAGAATCCTCAGGAGGACTACCTGGCAATAATTCCAATTTACCAGCACGTGCATGGTGCATAGGGAAGCAGGTTTAGCTGCTGAATTGATTGCAGGGCACGCAGATCGGGCAAAAGGCCGATGGGTGACAGCTGAGGCTGCTGCTGAGCTCTCCCTCCAGTCTACCGTCCCTACTCAGCAGAGTCCAGAGCTGCCCCTCGGCTTTCAGCCCTGCTGTCCTGTGAGTTTTCTCAACATGTAAGTGAGACGAGAAAGGACTGAGCATGCCAGCACCAGGGTCGTGTGTTCAACTCTAGTATGAAAGCTGTAAAAACAGTTAAAATCACACAGAACCAAAGTGAGAAGAGGAGGACTCCTCTGGGACAAGTGTGGGGAAAGGAGACCCACCTGCCACTTTTTCCCATCCCAGGAGGTCCCAGGGACCCAGCTTGTTTCCACATTGGGGGAGCCCCCTGCAGAGCCATGGTGTCCTGACCAAGGGGACGTGTGACCCCAGGTGCAGGGTCTGGGGAGGTGAGGGCACCCTGGGACTGTGGACATGTGACCCAGGTGGAGGGGTCTGGGGAGGTGGGTCACCCTGGTGAGTGTGGATGTGTGGCCCCAGGTATAGGGTGCGAGGACTGTGTGGGTCTCACCATAACTGCATGGATCAGGATCACATGGATGGGGAGACCGCATATGCGCTCTTTGCCTGCAGTGTGTCCTGTCCCCTTTGAGATTTCCAACCTCTGCATTAAGGGTGTTGTCCTGATTAACCTGTGGTTCCTTTTCTTCTCTTCATCTTGTCACAATCATATGAGGTCAGGCATGTTTGAGTGGGTTGCTGCTCTGTGTTCCGGTGAGTGACAACACTTGGTGGTATCGTATTAATACTATAGCATATCATATGTCTAATCTATGGGGGTCACCACTGCCTGAGTCCCCCAGGACATAGGTCAGGTGAGCACAGACTAGCCCCCCCTAAGAATGGTCTCCCACGTGCTCTGTGAGGGTACTGTGATGGCCCCTAAGGTAGGGGACTGTGTCTGGGCCTCCGACATTTGTGATGAAGGGGAGTCGAAATGGAATCTCAATTAACAAGACATTATTTTAAGAATTTATTTTAAGTGAAATAAAACACACGTCACATACCCTTTACCATCATCACCGTTTTAAGTGCACGTTTCTGAGGCGTCAGATAGATTCACTTTCTCGTGGAGCCATCACCACCATCACTAGAACTTTTCATCTTGCAAAACCAAAATTCCACAACCATGAAAGTCTCATTCCCCATCCCCTCCCACTGCCCCTGGCACCGATATCCACTTCAGTCCCTGAGTTGTCGACTCCAGGGCACCCACTGGAGTGGAATCCTGCAGTGTTTGCTGACGGGTCATTTTGGAAGAGCTGACTTTCAGTCTGAAGCTCTGCCTGTTGGCATCTGAAGAATCTGCATTTAAGGAGAGGGTGTATGAGGAAGGGGGTGTCTGCGGGACAAAGGTGTCCGGGGTGCAGGTGAGCCAGGACCTGACCAGCTGCCTTTTGGGTCCTCTGGTCCCATCTCTTGGTCTGTGCCTCATCTGCATCATCACTGTCCCCGCTGGCACCGCTGGGGTGTTGTTGTCTGAGTGAGAGTCCCCTGGTGCCCCTGCTCTCCTCCCCTCCTCCTGCTGGTTGCGGAGGGAACTGCTTGCTGGGTGGTCTCTACTCCTGAGGCATGAAGGACCCTGTAGCATGGACCTGCAGACTGTGGGGTGTGGTCCCAAGAGCATGGGGACCACATAGGACACGACATCGGGGCGTGACAAGTGCTAGGGCTGCCTCATCACTGACAGGGAATGTTGCCCAGATCCTGCTCCAGAGGGCGTGGTGGGTGGCCTGGGACCCTAGAGGCCCCATTCCTATACTGGAGCTTGGAGAGTGCATCCCCATGGGCTTCAGATTCACCCCATATCTCAGCCATATCCCTCTGTCCTGTCTTTGAACTCAGGAAAACGAGCTCTCTTGTCCACAACATAGGCCTGGTCCTCTTGATACTAGGTTTCTTTAAGTTAGGCGTTCTGGGATAGCAGCTCCTTTTAGGCCTGAGAAGGAACAACTCCGGAGTGTACAACAATTTCAGAGGAAACTAATATTCAATGACTATCCCTAACTACTCGGTTGTTGACTTCTATTAGTCATTATTCTCCTGGTTTTAGCTCTGATGTGGGGATTACAGAGGAGTCAACATTTAAATCTTCGTAATCTGTGTATTTGTAGCTTCAGTATCATTACTGACCCATAGTCTTTTACGGTTTGGGAAGAGTTATTGATTTCATGTATCATGTAAAGGATTCACAATGATGATAGGACAATTAAGATTACAATAATAGCTAGTAAATTGTTCACATTTTCTCTACCTGTGCATCTATTGTATGCATATGAGTTTAGATGTCAATATTAGTGAAATGATATAGAGGACTAGAGAACTTATTTTAAAAATCACTATTAATGTGTGATGAAGAAAATGTAAAAGTTCTTCCATAATCGGTGATGTTGTATCTTGAGAGCCTAGATGAAATTGATATGCCTTAGTCATATACAGGATTTTAGCCTATCATTTAACTCTGACAAAGCTACATCACTTTTTACTTTTATCTCATTTATTGAGGAAGACATACTTGTTATGGTGTTGGCTTGAAACTGGTTGAAAAGGACTTGAGTCCTTCCTTATTTTACATTTACATAGGTAGGATCTTGAAACGTAGGATATGGTGGAGGACATCCGTGTAACCATTCTAGGTTAGGAGTAGCAATTTCCACTGCTAAGACTTCTTGTTTAGACACAAATGCTTTTCAAAGTATGAAGATTATTAGCATTACTGCTGCTACTGAGATGAATGAGCCTAAAGACAAAACATTTCATGTTGTGTGTGTCTCAGGGTACTCAGACTAACGTAGTGACATCCCTGAGAGGCCACGAAAGTGCGGCAGGAAGTCATATTTACTACTACAAATATACTTGTGAAGTGAATTTTTGCTCATGCTGAGTTAACTGTATAACCTGAGAATAGTGGGAATCAGTGTAGAAAGCCTCCTATAATAGTGAAGACTGCTCCCATGGACATTAGGTCATGGAAGTGTGCTACTACATAGTATGTATCCTGGAGGACAATGTCTGGGGATGAGTTGGCTAAGATGATTCCTGTCAAACCACCTACTGTAAAAAGAAAAACTAAAGCCTAAATCTCATAATATAGTGGGAGGTCATATAGAATTACCTCCGTGAACAGTTGCTAACCAGGGACTTCCCTGGTGACGCAGTGGTTAAGAATTCGTCTGCCAATGCAGGGGACACGGGTTCGAGCCCTTGTCTGGGAAGATTCCACATGCCGTGGAGCAAAAAGCCCGTGTGCCACAACTACTGAGCCTGCCCTCTAGAGCCCGCAAGCCACAACTACTGAAGCCCACGCGCCTAGAGGCCGTGCTGTGCAACAAGAGAAGCCAGTGCAATGAAAGGGCCGCACACCACAACGAAGAGTAGCTGCCGCTCACCGCAACCAGAGAAAGCCCATGCGCAGCAACCAAGACCCAACTCAGCCAAAAAAAAAAAAAAGAAAAGAAAAAGAAAAATTAAATAAGGAGTTGCTAATCAGCTAGATACTTTTACTCCTGTAGGGATAGAAGTAATTACGGTAGCTGATGCAGAGTATGCTCCTGAGTCCACAGCTATCCCTATGGTAAACATATGATGGGCCCACAAGAGAATTCCTAAAAAACCAGTGGACATGACTCATACTATTCCCAGATAGCTGAAAGGCAATTTTTGTCCTAACTAGTATGTAATGATATGTGAGTTTATAACAAACCCTGTTAGGCCATGAATACAGACTTCAGGGTGAGCAAAGTATCAAAAGAGGTGTTGGTATAGGATTCGGTCTCCTCCTGCAGGGTCAAAGAAAGTAGTGTTTAGATTTCTATCTCTTAACAGCATGGCAATTCTGGCTGCTTGGACTGAGATTGGTAATTATAGTAATATGGCTATAGTTGGGGAAGATTAAACAAATAATGGTGTTTGGTATTGGGATATGACTGCTGGTTTTGTATTAAAGATTATAGTAATAAAAGTAATAATACCAAGAATTGAGGAGACACCTGCTAAATGTAAGGAGAAAGCAGTTAGGTCGACAGAGGCTCCTGCATGGGCCAGATTGCAGGCTAGAGCTGAATACACGGTCCCACTGGTACCAGAACCAGCTTCTACTATTGGTGATATGAGTAGGAGTAAGAATGATGGGGGAAGTCGTCAAAAGTTTATATGATTTATTGGGGGAAATGCTACTTCAGGTGTCCGAGTTATTAGTGGCTCAAGTCAGTTTTCAAAGCCTGCAATCATAACGGGTACAGCAATAAAGAAAATTATTACAAGTGCAGGGACTGTTATGACAACCTTACAGATTTGGGCATCTCCAAGTAGCGGTCCAGGTCAGCATAGCTCAGCCTGGATTAATATAATTAAGGTGCTGCCTGCTACTCCAGCTCAAGCACCAAACAGTAAATATAAAATGCCGATATCTTTGTGATTTGTTGAAAATAATCAGCAGTGTATGAACAGAGGTAAAATGACTGAGTTAGCATTAGACTGTAAATCTAAAGACAGAGATTGAACCCTCTTTCTGGCAAACCCTGTGGTGAATCAACAAATTGAATTGTAACTTCAGAGAAGCAGCTTCAATTCTGCCAGTGAGTATCCGGCCCTTTTTTTTTTCTTTTTTTCTTTCTCAAATGAAGGAGAAGTAGACTGAAGCCAGTTGACTAGAGGATTTGCCTGTTAACTAAAATTTCCTGGGGTTAAAACTCATCAATCTCGTAAAGATTTGGCTTCAATACAGTGTTTGCTTTACATTCAATTGATGTAGAATAAAGTCTTGCAATCCTTATTTTTAGGAATTAAGTAAATTTCACTTGTTTAGGGTTTTGAAAGCTCTTGGTCTGAACTAACCTAAATTCCTAGTCCAGCACCGATAGAATGGGTGTTGTGTGTAGTAACCGTGTGGGTATTATGATTGGTAATGATAGGAAGGTTATTTCTTTGTATGTTCAAATTGTTTTGTGTTTGTTTTGTTTAATGAAGGGAATATAGTTAGTGATGTGCAGTATGTTAGCTGCAAGTAGAAATATATGCTGAGGACTGCTATGATGGCTATTAGTGTTGGTAGAATGATGTTGTCGTTTTTGTTATCTCTTGGATAATTATTCATTTGGGTAGAAAGCCTGATAGTGGTGGGCGATGTCCTAATGATACTATAATGGTGAGGAAAATGATTGTGATGGGAGGTGTTTTATCTCATGTGTGTGATAATGATACTCTTGTAGTACATGATCTGGGCATAAATAAGAAGAAGATAGTGTTATTATGATATAAATTAGTATGTTTAGGATTGTTATATTCTGAATATACATTATAATAGCTGTTATTCATCCTATAAGGGCAATTGATGAGGAGGGTGTAATACTTTCCAGGTGAGCATGGCGAAGTCTGCCTCAGCCTCCAGCTATGATTTATAATATCACTATGATTAATAGTATATTTAGGTTGATGGATGGTGACATGTGGTATAAAACTGATAGGGGTGCAATTTTGTCATGTTGATAGCATCAGGTCTGCTGTTCATGGGATGCCTCGTGTGACTTCAGGCACTCAGAAGTGAAATGGGGAAAGTCCTACTTTTGTGACAAGGGCGATTGTCATGAGGGTGGATGCTGCTGGATTAAAGATTCTTGTTATTCATTGTGCTCTTTGACCAGAGTATATTAGATTAATGATAATAGCCATTATAAGTAGTATTGATGTGGTGGACTGTTTTAGGAAATATTTGTTGGATGCTTCTGTAGCTTATGGGTTCAAGTTTTTTTATTAGAATGGGAATACCATTAACCAGTGTGAGCTTGTTATACAATTATATTTCCTGAGAAAATGGTCAGTAGAATGATGGTAAAAACAATGAGAGTTTATTAGCACAGGAAGGATATACAAAAATATTTTGGGGGTACGGGCCTGAAGCTTACTTAGAGAACTTTACTATATAGCATGTGGTGTAATGTGGTAGGTAGCATGGAGAATGTAAAATTATTAGGAAGAATTCAATTCCAGGAATAAGAGCATTGAAACCTCTATGATTTACTCTATCAAAGAATCTCTTTTGTCAGACATATTTCTTAAATTTGTGGTCGGTTGCCTGGTATGATGACAAGTAGTGAAATCTCTCATATACATAAGGTTAATGTTAGTCGTAAAAAACTTTTCATAAGAGATGTATGCGTTGATCATATCAAAATTGTAGGTAGGAGGCTCAAATTCATAGAAAGGAGATTGTTAGATGTGTTTTAATGATGACTTGGACTGTATATAATTCTGGCACCTAGGGATTGTCGAATGCTCCGAAAAATAGATTGCTGTGGAAATGTTTATTATAGGGAATTGACATATTCTCTAGGAGGGACGGGGTGAAGGGGCCTGCTACATTTTCTACATTGAAGACTTATACAGGTTTTGATGCTACTTCCGTTAAATCAAGTGGGGCTTCATTGGATTTCTGCTACTGCGGAGATAATCAAATTCTGGGTAGGGGTCAGGAGAAAATGAGTCATAGGTGTTCTTGTGTAATAATTACTGTTGAAAGTGTAAATGATCCATTTATCAGTAAGACTGAGAATAGAATAACTGCTACATTACTTCATATGAGATGATTGTCTGTGCTATTGTTCCTAGAGCTCCAGTGAGTGTGTATTTTGAATGTGAAGTTCATCCAGATCTGAGGATGGAGTAAATGGCTAGGTGTGATATGGCTAATAGAAATAATATGCCTACATTTATATTAATTAGTGGATAAGATATGGGAAGAGGAATTCATGTTGTGAGAGCCAGGGTTAAGGCTAGCATTGGGGTTAAGGCTAGCAAGAGAAGCCACCGCAATGAGAAGCCCGCGCACCGCAACAAAGAGTAGCCCCCGCTTGCCGCAACTAGAGAAGGCCTGCGCATAGCAACGAAGACCCAACACAGCCAAAAACAAATTAATTAATTAATTAGTTAACTATTTTAAACAAAAGTACTATATCCTTCTGTACAGCTTCTCTGGGAAGAACAGAGAGATGGCGTAGGAGAGTGAGAAAGACCAATATTTAGTGCACATCTCTCATGCAGGTGCTCTGCTGGCTCAGATAGATTTATCCCCACTTTACAAAGGAGGAAATAATCTCAGAGAGGTTTAGTAATTTTCCCAAAGCCAAACAGCTATGGAGTGGCAGAACCAAGATCTGAACCAAGTCTGTTACCTTCAAAGCCTAAGTCCTCATCACAACAAAACTCAATTAATATTTACATTTATCGAATTACATGGCAACCTGGGGAGTTCTTGGCACAATCCTGAATAAGAGTGAGAAAGAAAGAAATAGCATTGTTCCTATAGTCAACCCAAATTTTTGGGGCAGCTGCTAGATGCCTGGCCCTTTTTGGGGTTCAGCAGTGATCAAGACAGGAAGAGTCCTGCTTTCATGAACCACGTAGTGGGGAGGAGAGACGGGTGCAACTTGGGTGAGGGATTTCACCTTGCTGGACCTCTGTTTTGTCATCTGGAAAATGGGATGGGTGTTCCTCATTTTCTGGGATTGTCCAGCCCTCACATTCTCTGATTCCATAAGAAGCATTTGTTTTCCTGTTTCTTTCAAATTCATTCAGGCCGTGAGCTGTGATGAATGTTGTTAGCTGCTCCCCAAATCACTCTATTCCCACCCTTTTCCTGTGATCAGGTCTTTCCCGAAACATGACTCACAGTCAGTCAAGTCACAGAACCGAAGGGGCACCCAGCAGAAAAATCCCAACCCTTGCTTCCCAGGAGCTCTGCGGTCTACCTGCCAGGTAAACTTAACTCACCTGGCACAAGGGGGCCATCCCTGGTGTCACATCAACATGATCTCAGGCACAAACCTCCTTGTTTTTCCATTTTGTCTTGAAGTTACTTGTTGAAACAACTGCACAAATATGACACAGATATAAAATCAGGCATCTTCTGCCCCCAGTGCCTACTAATAAATGATTTTCTGCCACTTTAATGATAAAGATAGAACATTTCAACATTTTGCTACCCTTATTATTTGTCATTTTTGTTGATATTTCTATGGACTACATCTTTCAATATTTTAACAATGGAACATTTATTTAGGGTGTTCCAGACCCAGCCTTTAGTGGTAAAGGTTTTGTTGTTATATTTCTATTATGTTTCCTTTAAAAATCATTATCCTATTTAAATGGATTAAGTCAATTCTATAGGCATTTACCTTATGATATTGATGAAATTGATACATAGAGGGCAGTAGTACAAGTTGATTGGACTTGAGAACCTCTATTAGCACAGTTAAGTATAAATATTATCTATATGTAAACCAAAGTACAGGCCGAGTGAGATTCTCTGACTTTTTTCCACTGTCTGCCCCTCAAGCCTGTGAGAAATGGAATAGTTCTTGCCCTATCAGTAAACAAAGGATGTCACAGTCTTCAGCACTTGCAGCCCTCCAATGTGAGCCGGCGGGCCCTGAGGCACTCAGGATATGCAAATACAGAATGCAGGCCCCAGAGAGCTGAGGTGCATATCAAAGGAAGGAATTCAGTGAGCCCAGGCAAAGAAAAGCGCCGCATTCCTCACCTTGGGAGAGCTGGTTTTCCTTAGTTAACAATCACCTTTTGATGTTCCCCATTACCTGCGCCAGTTCCCTGCCCTGTCCCCTCCCCCCGGTACTTTAGCTCAGGGAGGAAGGAGCGCAGAGGGACTCGGCTGAATAAGGGGCCTGTGCGCCTCGGGAGGAGTTTTCAGCTGCTTTCCCCGCAGTCGGGAAGAGGGGCGCTGAGGCTGCAGCCGGACCCTCTGCCTCCCTTGCCCCGTTTCCCCTCAGGACGCTCAGGCCGACCCCCTCCTCACGCCCACCAGGCCTCGCGAGCCAGGACGAGGGCAGGGGCGAGAGGAGGGACCGAAGTTCCCGGGGACCAGACGCTGGAGGCCGCTCTTTCTGCACAGCAGCGGCGGGTGGCAGCGAACCCCTGCCCCTCAGAAGCTGGTCTTGTGCTGCCGCCCGGGCACCGGACAAGGCGGAGGGTCGGCGCCCACTTACCCGGCCCGCCGTCCCCGCGACTGTCATGGCTTCGGCCGCTGGGGCACCTCCAGAGCCGGCAGCCTCAGTGAGGTCGCCCTCCCCTCGGGCTCCGAGG
This sequence comes from Balaenoptera physalus, assembly GCF_965194825.1. Lineage (NCBI taxonomy): Eukaryota > Metazoa > Chordata > Mammalia > Artiodactyla > Balaenopteridae > Balaenoptera > Balaenoptera physalus. The sequence goes on from NW_028126523.1 coordinate 100,591, forward strand.
CAGTTCCGTGAAGGCGGAGGGAAGAGACCCCGCCTGAGCCGGGAGTTCCAGCTCTGAGGAAACGCGGGCTCTGTTCAGCGCGCAGTGGGTGGGACCGCTCTGCCCCGAGGCCTTCCGGGAGGGAGCGGGGCGGCGGGGGAGGGAGCCGCCAGGAGCGCAGGGCCCCGTCGGGGGTCCTGGAGGGGCGGCCCGGCCTGGGGGCCACGCCCACTGTGGCCGCAGCCCAGGCCTTTTTCCTGGAATCCTACACAAAAAAATTAGAAAGATACACAGTCTATAGTAAATATTCACAAATGATTGTTGCTGCTGTGCTCACTATTCTATTAAAGGTGTAAAATCCATAAAACACTTTAAGTTCAAAATTAAATATGAATTTTTACCTTTCTAATTATGTCCCTGATATTCACAGTTGTGGTTAATGAATCAGAGACTGTGGCATCACTAGTTAAAAATGAGCTTGTTAAAAATATAGAACTCAGGCCCACCGGACCTACTGAATCACAATCTGCACTTTTACAATCTCCCCAGTGTACTCGTGTACCCATGAATAGTTGAAAGGTACATTTTTACCTCGACAGGTCTTTTCTCTATGAGAAATACACACATTTTATCCAGTTTGATATAAATAAAACACTCAAAAATGCATATGCCTGTGTTGAAACCATCATTTTATCATTTCTTTTCCAGACAAGTATAGTCTCTATACTGGTTTTGTGGATCACATGCCATACTCTTTTCTTGTAGTTAGAAATAAGGTAGAGCAAGTTACTTTGTAAAAAAAAATTATATATATATATATATATATATATATGTATGTATTAGTGGATAATTGAAGACACTCTTCTAAATTAAAACCTTCTCTTAACTTGCTGTTTTCTTCTTGGGTCATATTATGAGCTCTTCCCGTGGCCACATGGCATGTGTACGTTTAATTTCAGGGACTGCTGACATTCCAGGATGTGGCCATAGATTTCTGTCAAGAGGAGTGAGAATGCCTGGACCAAGATCAATGGGAATTGTACAGGGATGTGATGTTAGAGAAGTATAGGAACCTGCTCTCCTTGGGTGAGGATACCTTCCTTCCAGAATTCCTTATCCAACCACTGGGTTTGCAGTCCTTCATTTGTAGAATGTCTCCTGGAATCTTCTGCTTCCTACAATAGGGTTTCAGATTGCAACGTTTCAGGAAAGATTGGGAGTTTGTGGGTATAATTTTTCTTATTCTTTTAAAATTGCAGCCTCCCTTTTAATATACTTTGTAACTGCTTGGGATGTGTCTATATGAACTGTGTACTATATGCTTCTGTTGTAGTCCTTACAATATTTCATTGTCTTATTTTCTCTAACAATTTTCCATGGATTCTTTGGGCTTAAGGTATATTAAAAGGGAGACTGTGAATCTGGGACTTCCCTGGTGATGCAGTGATTAAGAATTCGCCTGCCAATGCAGGGGACCCGGTTCGATCCCCGGTCCGGGAAGATCTCACATGCCACGGAACAACTAAGCCAGTGGGCCACAACTACTGAGTCTGCACGCCACAACTACTGAAGCCGGTGTGTCTTGAGCCCGTGCGCCATTTATTTTTTGGAGAATAAAACCACTTCTGAGTGATTAAAATTTAGGCCAGCTAGTCAAAATGCTTTATCACCTGTTCTTCTAAAACACTGGTCAATGGAACAAGTTTTACTAGGGATAACAGTGTAATTGTATTCTGGAGTTCATATGGGCAATATGGTTTATGACCTTGATGCTGGATCACGACATTTCAACGGTATAACTGCTATTAATTGTCTGTTTGTTCAACGATTAAAGTCTCACGTGATCTGAGTTCAGACTGGAGTCATCCTGGTTGGTTTCTGTCTATTGCAGATTTCTTCCAGCATGAAAGGACAAGAGCAATACGGCTTCCTTTACAAAATGTCTTCAAACTAAATGATGATATAATCTACATTCAATTAATTTATACATACCCTACTGTAGAACAGGGTTCGTTACGCAGGCAGAGCCCGGTAATTATGTAAAACTGAAACTTTTTCTGCACTGGTTCAAGTCCTCTTCCTAAGAATATGTTTATAATCAACATTCTTTCACAAATTACCCAATTTAATTCACCATAGCATTCCTCATATTAACTAAATGGAAAATCCTAGGCTATATACAAATCCAGAAAGGGCCAAAAATCATCAGCCCCCATGGATGATTACAACCCATTGCTGAGGCATTCAAATTACTTATTAAAGAACCACTATGTCCATCAACATCATCAATTTATATATTATTGCCCCAATGCTAGCCTTAACCCTGGCTCTCACAACATGAATTCCTCTTCCCATATCTTATCCACTAATTAGTATAAATGTAGGCATATTATTTCTATTAGCCATATCACACCTAGCCATTTACTCCATCCTCAGATCTGGATGAACTTCACATTCAAAATACTCACTCACTGGAGCTGTAGGAACAATAGCACAGACGATCATCTCATATGAAGTAATGTAGCAGTTATTCTATTCTCAGTCTTACTGGTAAATGGATCATTTACACTTTCAACAGTAATTATTACACAAGGACACCGATGACTAATTTTCTCCTGACCCCTACCCAGAATTTGATTATCTCCGCAGTAGCAGAAATCCAGTGAAGCCCCACTTGATTTAACAGAAGTAGAATCAAAACCTGTACATGTCTTCAATGTAGAAAATGTAGCAGGCCCATTCACCCCGTCCTTCCTAGAGAATATGTCAATTTCCCTATAATAAACATTTCCACAGCAATCTATTTTTAGGAGCATTCGGCAATCCCTAGGTGCCAGAATTATAGATTCTTTCATCTTTTAAATATAATTTTTTTTTAAAAATAATTTTTATAGTTTTACTACCTTTAAACAAAATGTACTCCATTGCTGTGGAATATTCCTTCATAGGAGCGTGCATGGTTCATTTCTGCATCCGTCTGTGATGGCCTTCAGGTTCTTTCAGGTTTGGCTCCTGTGGCTGCAAGTCCATGTCCGTGTGTCCTGGTGCAGGGCTGGTGGGTTTGTGTTCAACTGGGAGGAGCACTGTGGGTCTCTGTGCACGGACGTCGCTATCTGAGGCCCGATTGCTTCAGAAGTGGTTGCATCCCCCCGTTGCGTACCAGGCTTTCCATTGCTCCACATCCTGCTGATAATTGATACTATGTCTTTCATGTCTGCCATTCTGGTAGGTGTATACACAGTATTTTGCTTATGGCTTTAATCCCTCTGTTGTTAGTGAAGTTGTGCATCTTGTGGTATTCATGGACTATTTCCTGTTGTTTTTTGAAAAGTTTTAAAAATTGTGGTCTGGTACACATAACGTAAAATGTACTATCTTAACCATTTTTAAGTGCACATTTCAGGGTCAAGAAGTAATTCACACTGTTGTGCAAACCTGACCACCATCATCCTCCAGAACTTTTTCATCTTGCAAAATTGAAACAGTCCCCATTAAACACTCACTCCCCATTGTCCCTCCCTCAGCCTCTGGCCCTCAACGTCCTACTTTATGTCCCTATATTTCCGACTGCTCTAGGGGCCTTGTATGAGTGGATCAAGCACTGTTTGTTTTTTTGTGTCTAGCTTACATCACTGAGCATAATGCGCTCAAGGTTCATCCCTGCTGCATCCTGTGTCAGAATTGACTTCCTTTTTAGGCTGAATAGCATTCCCTTGGATTGATGGACCGTGTTTTTCTTCTCCATTCATCCATTAGTGGACACATGTAATATCTACATTCATTTCTACTGTCATAATATTTGTGGAATAAACTCAGAAAGTCCTATGAATCAAAAGTCATTTGCCATTAACTTTTTTCTTAAACTTGTTGTTGTGGAAAACATCAAGGCTAAGAAAAGGGAAAAATACATGTCAGCTTCACTTGTGTTCAGGAATTAATGCTTTACGGATTCACTTTATTCCCTGTGTGTGTGCTCTGCGTGTGCATGTGCCTGTTTGCATACATATGCTGTGCATGTGCATAGGTATGTGAACTTGCACACATTAGTGTGTGCATGGGCATATGGGTGCATGTGTGTTCACATGCTAGTGTGTGAATATAGTTGTGCTGTGCACGTGCATATGTTTGTGTGTGTGCTGTGCCTGCCTGTGCGCACACCTGTGTGTTTGCTGGAACCACTTGCAAGTTGGCTGCAGACTGAATTGTGCCCCAGATATATCCGCACGCAGCTGCTCTAACAATCCTGCGTAGCCACGTAAAGGTCACAGATCTCAGGGATTTAAATGGATGGAGCAGGATATCCTGACACAGAGTTTGTCTTCCAATGACTGTCACTGTCTCAGTAACATCCTTCACACCTTCTTTAAGCCCCATTCAGGGTCCAGTTTAGACTCCCATTACATTCATTCACCTGTCCCAGGTCCCCTAAAGCAACAATGTCACCGTTGGAGAGCCCGGCCAAGGCTGGGGGTGCCCCTCCTGTTGGCCTGGCCTCCAGGCCCTGCCCTTGGCTCCTGTTTTCTCATATCTCAGCCAGGCCCCGACTTGGATCGGGCCACCACCTCTTTCCTCACAGGGTCCCATCGCCCAGTCAAGGGGGTTCATTCTCCCCAAACACAGCATCAGGAGTCGGGGGCTGACAGTCCCCACTGGGTCTCCTTCATGTGAGACCCTGTGCTGTTGAAAGAGCAGGCACCCTGCCCTCGGGGGTGGGGGACTGGGGGGCGACATGCGGCCCACGATGGGCAGGCGGGTCTCCGGGTGGGGCGAGCCAGTGTGCAAGGAGTTCCGCGGTGGGTTCTCCTCTCCAACGGCTTCTGTGCCCCTACCTCTCCCCGTGCCTCCCCTCGAAGACAGCACGGTGCCCGGGTTGGGAACCATGGGAGCCGTCAGCCACCGCCCCCTCTACACACACACACACACGCACACGCACACGCACACGCACACGCTGCAGGGAAGCAGGACCTGAGTGCAGGGCTCTCAGCGGCCCTGAGCGCCCCGCCCGGAATCGGCCAGCCGAATGGACAGACCGGATCTCCCGGCCCGGACCATGCAGGACTCTCCTGACCTGGCTTGCAGTGTGGCCGCCTCCTTCTGGAAGCCTGGGAGGCTGGAATCAGGCCACTTCTTATCTGTCCTGGCAGCAGACTGGGCTGCACTCTAAGAAGTTCGTGGCTCGCCCGTGGATCCTGACCATCAGGTGGCCAGAGAAATTGGGAACATTTCTGTTTTGCCTGTTGAAATGTTTAATGACAAAGATTTTGTTCAGTTTCCTGATGTGGGTGTCCAAAGATGAGAGACCCATGTGTGTGATCTGTACCTCCTATGAGATCAGCCGTAAGCTAGTTGAAACATGATCAAGTTGTGTCTACATGGTAGATTTAGACCTCTGCATGTCCTGTCTACTGATTATGTTTAGAGCTGACCATGTGTTGTCTATAATAAGAAGATTTAGAGCTGAGCATTTTCTGTGTACGCTAGGACTATGGGGACCTGGGTAGAGACCCGGCCTGGCCTCAGTACTGGGAAGTTCCATGCCTGCATCTGAATGTCAGTGCTTAGATGTCTGGGGTCTGGAGCTGAGGTGGGCTTGTCTACGTAACAGCCTCTCTTCTGAGTGTGGTGACCTGGTCCTCCCAAGGGTCAGTGCTATGGTCGGGGCCTTAGTCTTAATCCCTGCAAGGTTCACCTTCCCTGGGGCTCATGGAGAATCCTCAGGAGGACTACCTGGCAATAATTCCAATTTACCAGCACGTGCATGGTGCATAGGGAAGCAGGTTTAGCTGCTGAATTGATTGCAGGGCACGCAGATCGGGCAAAAGGCCGATGGGTGACAGCTGAGGCTGCTGCTGAGCTCTCCCTCCAGTCTACCGTCCCTACTCAGCAGAGTCCAGAGCTGCCCCTCGGCTTACAGCCCTGCTGTCCTGTGAGTTTTCTCAACATGTAAGTGAGACGAGAAAGGACTGAGCATGCCAGCACCAGGGTCGTGTGTCCAACTCTAGTATGAAAGCTGTAAAAACAGTTAAAATCACACAGAACCAAAGTGAGAAGAGGAGGACTCCTCTGGGACAAGTGTGGGGAAAGGAGACCCACCTGACACTTTTTCCCATCCCAGGAGGTCCCAGGGACCCAGCTTGTTTCCACATTGGGGGAGCCCCCTGCAGAGCCATGGTGTCCTGACCAAGGGGACGTGTGACCCCAGGTGCAGGGTCTGGGGAGGTGAGGGCACCCTGGGACTGTGGACATGTGACCCAGGTGGAGGGGCCTGGGGAGGTGGGTCACCCTGGTGAGTGTGGATGTGTGGCCCCAGGTATAGGGTGCGGGGACTGTGTGGGTCTCACCTTACCTGCATGGGTCAGGATCACATGGATGGGGAGACCGCATATGCGCTCTTTGCCTGCAGTGTGTCCTGTCCCCTTCGAGATTTCCAACCTCTGCATTAAGGGTGTTGTCCTGATTAACCTGTGGTTCCTTTTCTTCTCTTCATCTTGTCACAATCATATTAGGTCAGGCATGTTTGAGTGGGTTGCTGCTCTGTGTTCCGGTGAGTGACAACACTTGGTCGTATCGTATTAATACTATAGCATATCATATGTCTAATCTATGGGGGTCACCACTGCCTGGGTCCCCCTGGACCGAGGTCAAGTGAGCACAGACTAGCCCCCCCTAAGAATGGTCTCCCATGTTCTCTGTGAGGGTACCGTGATGGCCCCTATGGTAGGGGACTGTGTCTGGGCCTCCGACATTTGTGATGAAGGGGAGTCGAAATGGAATCTCAATTAACAAGACATTATTTTAAGAATTTATTTTAAGTGAAATAAAACACACGTCACATACCCTTTACCATCATCACCGTTTTAAGTGCACGTTTCTGAGGCGTCAGATAGATTCACTTTCTCGTGGAGCCATCACCACCATCACTAGAACTTTTCATCTTGCAAAACCAAAATTCCACAACCATGAAAGTCTCATTCCCCATCCCCTCCCACTGCCCCTGGCACCGATATCCACTTCAGTCCCTGAGTTGTCGACTCCAGGGCACCCACTGGAGTGGAATCCTGCAGTGTTTGCTGACGGGTCATTTTGGAAGAGCTGACTTTCAGTCTGAAGCTCTGCCTGTTGGCATCTGAAGAATCTGCATTTAAGGAGAGGGTGTATGAGGAAGGGGGTGTCTGCGGGACAAAGGTGTCCGGGGTGCAGGTGAGCCAGGACCTGACCAGCTGCCTTTTGGGTCCTCTGGTCCCATCTCTTGGTCTGTGCCTCATCTGCATCATCACTGTCCCCGCTGGCACCGCTGGGGTGTTGTTGTCTGAGTGAGAGTCCCCTGGTGCCCCTGCTCTCCTCCCCTCCTCCTGCTGGTTGCGGAGGGAACTGCTTGCTGGGTGGTCTCTACTCCTGAGGCATGAAGGACCCTGTAGCATGGACCTGCAGACTGTGGGGTGTGGTCCCAAGAGCATGGGGCCCACATAGGACACGACATCGGGGCGTGACAAGTGCTAGGGCTGCCTCATCACTGACAGGGAATGTTGCCCAGATCCTGCTCCAGAGGGCGTGGTGGGTGGCCTGGGACCCTAGAGGCCCCATTCCTATACTGGAGCTTGGAGAGTGCATCCCCATGGGCTTCAGATTCACCCCATATCTCAGCCATATCCCTCTGTCCTGTCTTTGAACTCAGGAAAACGAGCTCTCTTGTCCACAACATAGGCCTGGTCCTCTTGATACAAGGTTTCTTTAAGTTAGGCGTCCTGGGATAGCAGCTCCTTTTAGGCCTGAGAAGGAACAACTCCGGAGTGTACAACAATTTCAGAGGAAACTAATATTCAATGACTATCCCTAACTACTCGGTTGTTGACTTCTATTAGTCATTATTCTCCTGGTTTTAGCTCTGATGTGGGGATTACAGAGGAGTCAACATTTAAATCTTCGTAATCTGTGTATTTGTAGCTTCAGTATCATTACTGACCCATAGTTTTTTACGGTTTGGGAAGAGTTATTGATTTCATGTATCATGTAAAGGATTCACAATGATGATAGGACAATTAAGATTACAATAATAGCTAGTAAATTGTTCACATTTTCTCTACCTGTGCATCTATTGTATGCATATGAGTTTAGATGTCAATATTAGTGAAATGATATAGAGGACTAGAGAACTTATTTTAAAAATCACTATTAATGTGTGATGAAGAAAATGTAAAAGTTCTTCCATAATCGGTGATGTTGTATCTTGAGAGCCTAGATGAAATTGATATGCCTTAGTCATATACAGGATTTTAGCCTATCATTTAACTTTGACAAAGCTACATCACTTTTTACTTTTATCTCATTTATTGAGGAAGACATAATTGTTATGGTGTTGGCTTGAAACTGGTTGAAAAGGACTTGAGTCCTTCCTTATTTTACATTTACATAGGTAGGATCTTGAAACGTAGGATATGGTGGAGGACATCCGTGTAACCATTCTAGGTTAGGAGTAGCAATTTCCACTGCTAAGACTTCTTGTTTAGACACAAATGCTTTTCAAAGTATGAAGATTATTAGCATTACTGCTGCTACTGAGATGAATGAGCCTAAAGACAAAACATTTCATGTTGTGTGTGTCTCAGGGTACTCAGACTAACGTAGTGACATCCCTGAGAGGCCACGAAAGTGCGGCAGGAAGTCATATTTACTACTACAAATATACTTGTGAAGTGAATTTTTGCTCATGCTGAGTTAACTGTATAACCTGAGAATAGTGGGAATCAGTGTAGAAAGCCTCCTATAATAGTGAAGACTGCTCCCATGGACATTAGGTCATGGAAGTGTGCTACTACATAGTATGTATCCTGGAGGACAATGTCTGGGGATGAGTTGGCTAAGATGATTCCTGTCAAACCACCTACTGTAAAAAGAAAAACTAAAGCCTAAATCTCATAATATAGTGGGAGGTCATATAGAATTACCTCCGTGAACAGTTGCTAACCAGGGACTTCCCTGGTGACGCAGTGGTTAAGAATTCGTCTGCCAATGCAGGGGACACGGGTTCGAGCCCTTGTCTGGGAAGATTCCACATGCCGTGGAGCAAAAAGCCCGTGTGCCACAACTACTGAGCCTGCCCTCTAGAGCCCGCAAGCCACAACTACTGAAGCCCACGCGCCTAGAGGCCGTGCTGTGCAACAAGAGAAGCCAGTGCAATGAAAGGGCCGCACACCACAACGAAGAGTAGCTGCCGCTCACCGCAACCAGAGAAAGCCCATGCGCAGGAACCAAGACCCAACTCAGCCAAAAAATAAAAAAGAAAAGAAAAAGAAAAATTAAATAAGGAGTTGCTAATCAGCTAGATACTTTTACTCCTGTAGGGATAGAAGTAATTACGGTAGCTGATGCAAAGTATGCTCCTGAGTCCACAGCTATCCCTATGGTAAACATGTGGTGGGCCCACAAGAGAACTCCTAAAAAACCAGTGGACATGACTCATACTATTCCCAGATAGCTGAAAGGCAATTTTTGTCCTAAATAGTATGTAATGATATGTGAGTTTATAACAAACCCTGTTAGGCCATGAATACAGACTTCAGGGTGAGCAAAGTATCAAAAGAGGTGTTGGTATAGGATTCGGTCTCCTCCTGCAGGGTCAAAGAAAGTAGTGTTTAGATTTCTATCTCTTAACAGCATGGCAATTCTGGCTGCTTGGACTGAGATTGGTAATTATAGTAATATGGCTATAGTTGGGGAAGATTAAACAAATAATGGTGTTTGGTATTGGGATATGACTGCTGGTTTTGTATTAAAGATTATAGTAATAAAAGTAATAATACCAAGAATTGAGGAGACACCTGCTAAATGTAAGGAGAAAGCAGTTAGGTCGACAGAGGCTCCTGCATGGGCCAGATTGCAGGCTAGAGCTGAATACACGGTCCCACTGGTACCAGAACCAGCTTCTACTATTGGTGATATGAGTAGGAGTAAGAATGATGGGGGAAGTCGTCAAAAGTTTATATGATTTATTGGGGGAAATGCTACTTCAGGTGTCCGAGTTATTAGTGGCTCAAGTCAGTTTTCAAAGCCTGCAATCATAACGGGTACAGCAATAAAGAAAATTATTACAAGTGCAGGGACTGTTATGACAACCTTACAGATTTGGGCATCTCCAAGTAGCGGTCCAGGTCAGCATAGCTCAGCCTGGATTAATATAATTAAGGTGCTGCCTGCTACTCCAGCTCAAGCACCAAATAATAAATATAAAATGCCGATATCTTTGTGATTTGTTGAAAATAATCAGCAGTGTATGAACAGAGGTAAAATGACTGAGTTAGCATTAGACTGTAAATCTAAAGACAGAGATTGAACCCTCTTTCTGGCAAACCCTGTGGTGAATCAACAAATTTAATTGTAACTTCAGAGAAGCAGCTTCAATTCTGCCAGTGATTATCCTGCTCTTTTTTTTTTCTTTTTTTCTTTCTCAAATGAAGGAGAAGTAGACTGAAGCCAGTTGACTAGAGGATTTGCCTGTTAACTAAAGTTTCCTGGGGTTAAAACTCATCAATCTCGTAAAGATTTGGCTTCAATACAGTGTTTGCTTTACATTCAATTGATGTAGAATAAAGTCTTGCAATCCTTATTTTTAGGAATTAAGTAAATTTCACTTGTTTAGGGTTTTGAAAGCTCTTGGTCTGAACTAACCTAAATTCCTAGTCCAGCACCGATAGAATGGGTGTTGTGTGTAGTAACCGTGTGGGTATTATGATTGGTAATGATAGGAAGGTTATTTCTTTGTATGTTCAAATTGTTTTGTGTTTGTTTTGTTTAATGAAGGGAATATAGTTAGTGATGTGGAGTATGTTAGCTACAAGTAGAAATATATGCTGAGGACTGCTATGATGGCTATTAGTGTTGGTAGAATGATGTTGTCGTTTTTGTTATCTCTTGGATAATTATTCATTTGGGTAGAAAGCCTGATAGTGGTGGGCGATGTCCTAATGATACTATAATGGTGAGGAAAATGATTGTGATGGGAGGTGTTTTATCTCATGTGTGTGATAATGATACTCTTGTAGTACATGATCTGGGCATAAATAAGAAGAAGATAGTGTTATTATGATATAAATTAGTATGTTTAGGATTGTTATATTCTGAATATACATTATAATAGCTGTTATTCATCCTATAAGGGCAATTGATGAGGAGGGTGTAATACTTTCCAGGTGAGCATGGCGAAGTCTGCCTCAGCCTCCAGCTATGATTTATAATATCACTATGATTAATAGTATATTTAGGTTGATGGATGGTGACATGTGGTATAAAACTGATAGGGGTGCAATTTTGTCATGTTGATAGCATCAGGTCTGCTGTTCATGGGATGCCTCGTGTGACTTCAGGCACTCAGAAGTGAAATGGGGAAAGTCCTACTTTTGTGACAAGGGCGATTGTCATGAGGGTGGATGCTGCTGGATTAAAGATTCTTGTTATTCATTGTGCTCTTTGACCAGAGTATATTAGATTAATGATAATAGCCATTATAAGTAGTATTGATGTGGTGGACTGTTTTAGGAAATATTTGTTGGATGCTTCTGTAGCTTATGGGTTCATGTTTTTTTGTTAGAATGGTAATACCATTAACCAGTGTGAGCTTGTTATACAATTATATTTCCTGAGAAAATGGTCAGTAGAATGATGGTAAAAACAATGAGAGTTTATTAGCACAGGAAGGATATACAAAAATATTTTGGGGGTACGGGCCTGAAGCTTACTTAGAGAACTTTACTATATAGCATGTGGTGTAATGTGGTAGGTAGCATGGAGAATGTAAAATTTTTAGGAAGAATTCAATTCCAGGAATAAGAGCATTGAAACCTCTATGATTTACTCTATCAAAGAATCTCTTTTGTCAGACATATTTCTTAAATTTGTGGTGGGTTGCCTGGTATGATGACAAGTAGTGAAATCTCTCATATACATAAGGTTAATGTTAGTCGTAAAAAACTTTTCATAAGAGATGTATGCGTTGATCATATCAAAATTGTAGGTAGGAGGCTCAAATTCATAGAAAGGAGATTGTTAGATGTGTTTTAATGATGACTTGGGCTGTATATAATTCTGGCACCTAGGGATTGTCGAATGCTCCGAAAAATAGATTGCTGTGGAAATGTTTATTATAGGGAATTGACATATTCTCTAGGAGGGACGGGGTGAATGGGCCTGCTACATTTTCTACATTGAAGACTTATACAGGTTTTGATGCTACTTCCGTTAAATCAAGTGGGGCTTCATTGGATTTCTGCTACTGCGGAGATAATCAAATTCTGGGTAGGGGTCAGGAGAAAATGAGTCATAGGTGTTCTTGTGTAATAATTACTGTTGAAAGTGTAAATGATCCATTTATCAGTAAGACTGAGAAGAGAATAACTGCTACATTACTTCATATGAGATGATTGTCTGTGCTATTGTTCCTAGAGCTCCAGTGAGTGTGTATTTTGAATGTGAAGTTCATCCAGATCTGAGGATGGAGTAAATGGCTAGGGGTGATATGGCTAATAGAAATAATATGCCTACATTTATATTAATTAGTGGATAAGATATGGGAAGAGGAATTCATGTTGTGAGAGCCAGTGTTAAGTCTAGCATTTGGGCAATAATATATAAATTGATGATGTTGATGGACATAGTGGTTATTTAATCATTAATTTGAATGCCTCATTAATGGGTTGCAATCATCCATGGGGGCTGATGATTTTTGGCCCTTTCTGGATTTGTATATAGCCTAGGATTTTCCATTTAGTTAACATGAGGAATGCTATGGTGAATTAAATTGGGTAATTTGTGAAAGAATTTTGATTATAAACATATTCTTAGGAAGAGGACTTGAACCAGTGCAGAAAAAGTTTCAGTTTTACATAATTTCCGGGCTCTGCCAGTGTAACGAACCCTGTTCTACAGTAGGGTATGTATAAATTAATTGAATGTAGATTATATCATCATTTAGTTTGAAGACATTTTGTAAAGGAAGCCGTATTGCTCTTGTCCTTTCATACTGGAAGAAATCTGCAATAGACAGAAACCAACCAGGATGACTCCAGTCTGAACTCAGATCACGTGAGACTTTAATCGTTGAACAAACAGACAATTAATAGCAGTTATACCGTTGAAATGTCGTGATCCAGCATCAAGGTCATAAACCATATTGCCCATATGAACTCCAGAATACAATTACACTGTTATCCCTAGTAAAACTTGTTCCATTGACCAGTGTTTTAGAAGAACAGGTGATAAAGCATTTTGACTAGCTGGCCTAAATTTTAATCACTCAGAAGTGGTTTTATTCTCCAAAAAATAAATGGCGCACGGGCTCAAGACACACCGGCTTCAGTAGTTGTGGCGTGCAGACTCAGTAGTTGTGGCCCACTGGCTTAGTTGTTCCGTGGCACGTGAGATCTTCCCAGACTGGGGATCGAACCGGGTCCCCTGCATTGGCAGGCGAATTCTTAATCACTGCATCACCAGGGAAGTCCAGATTCGCAGTCTCCCTTTTAATATACCTTAAGCCCAAGGAATCCATGGAAAATTGTTAGAGAAAATAAGACAATGAAATATTGTAAGGACTATAACAGAAGCATATAGTACACAGTTCATATAGACACATCCCAAGCAGTTACAAAGTATATTAAAAGGGAGGCTGCAATTTTAAAAGAATAAGAAAAATTATACCCACAAACTCCCAATCTTTCCTGAAACGTTGCAATCTGAAACCCTATTGTAGGAAGCAGAAGATTCCAGGAGACATTCTACAAATGAAGGACTGCAAACCCAGTGGTTGGATAAGGAATTCTGGAAGGATGGTATCCTCACCCAAGGAGAGCAGGTTCCTATACTTCTCTAACATCACATCCCTGTACAATTCCCTTTGATCTTGGTCCAGGCATTCTCACTCCTCTTGACAGAAATCTATGGCCACATCCTGGAATGTCAGCAGTCCCTGAAATTAAACGTACACATGCCATGTGGCCACGGGAAGAGTTAATAATATGACCCAAGAAGAAAACAGCAAGTTAAAAGAAGGTTTTAATTTAGAAGAGTTTCTTCATTATCCACTAAAATATATATATATATATATATATATATATATATATATTTTTTTTTTTTTTTTTTTTTACAAAGTAACTTTCTTTACCTTATTTCTAACTACAAGAAAAGAGTATGGCATGTGATCCACAAAACCAGTATAGAGACTATACTTGTCTGGAAAAGAAATGATAAAATGATGGTTTCAACACAGGCATATGCATTTTTGAGTGTTTTATTTATATCAAACTGGATAAAATGTGTGTATTTCTCATAGAGAAAAGACCTGTCGAGGTAGAAATGTACCTTTCAACTATTCATGGGTACACGAGTACACTGGGGAGATTGTAAAAGTGCAGATTGTGATTCAGTAGGTCCGGTGGGCCTGAGTTCTATATTTTTAACAAGCTCATTTTTAACTAGTGATGCCACAGTCTCTGATTCATTAACCACAACTGTGAATATCAGAGACATAATTAGAAAGGTAAAAATTCATATTTAATTTTGAACTTAAAGTGTTTTATGGATTTTACACCTTTAATAGAATAGTGAGCACAGCAGCAACAATCATTTGTGAATATTTACTATAGACTGTGTATCTTTCTAATTTTTTTGTGTAGGATTCCAGGAAAAAGGCCTGGGCTGCGGCCACAGTGGGCGTGGCCCCCAGGCCGGGCCGCCCCTCCAGGACCCCCGACGGGGCCCTGCGCTCCTGGCGGCTCCCTCCCCCGCCGCCCCGCTCCCTCCCGGAAGGCCTCGGGGCAGAGCCGTCCCACCCACTGCGCGCTGAACAGAGCCCGCGTTTCCTCAGAGCTGGAACTCCCGGCTCAGGTGGGGTCTCCTCCCTCCGCCTTCACGGAACTGCCCCGGAGCCCGAGGGAAGGGCGACCTCACTGAGGCTGCCGGCTCTGGAGGTGCCCCAGCGGCCGAAGCCATGACAGTCGCGGGGACGGCGGGCCGGGTAAGTGGGCGCCGACCCTCCGCCTGGTCCGGTGCCCGGGCGGCAGCACAAGACCAGCTTCTGAGGGGCAGGGGTTCGCTGCCACCCGCCGCTGCTGTGCAGAAAGAGCGGCCTCCAGCGTCTGTTCCCCGGGAACTTCGGTCCGTCCTCTCGCCCCTGCCCTCGGCCTGGCTCGCGAGGCCTGGTGGGCCTGGTGAGGGGGTCGGCCTTAGCGTCCTGAGGGGAAACGGGGCAAGGGAGGCGCAGGGTCCGGCTGCAGCGTCAGCGCCCCTCCCCCCGACTACGGGGAAAGTGGCTGAAAACTCCTCCCGAGGCGCGCAGGCCCCTTATTCAGCCGAGTCCCTCTGTGCTCCTTCCTCCCTGAGCTAAAGTACCGGGGGGATGGGACAGGGCAGGGGACTGTCGCAGGTAATGGGGAACATCAAAAGGTGATTGTTAACTAAGGAAAACCAGCTCTCCCAAGGTGAGGAATGCGGCGCTTTTCTTTGCCTGGGCTAACTGAAATCCTTCCTTTGATATACACCTCAGCTCTCTGGGGTCTGCATTCTGTATTTGCATATCCTGAGTGCCTCAGGGCCCGCCGGCTCACATTGGAGGGCTGCAAGTGCTGAAGACTGTGACATCCTTTGTTTACTGATAGGGCAAGAACTATTCCATTTCTCACAGGCTTGAGGGGCAGACAGTGGAAAAAAGTCAGAGAATCTCACTCGGCCTGTACTTTGTTTTACATATAGATAATATTTATACTAAATTGTGCTACTAGAGGTCCTCAAGTCCAATCAACTTGTACTACTGCCCTCTATGTATCAATTTCATCAATATCATAAGATAAATGCCTATAGAATTGACTTAATCCATTTAAATAGGATAATAATTTTTAAAGGAAACATAATAGAAATATAACAACAAAACCTTTACCACTAAAGGCTGCGTCTGGAACACCCTAAATAAATGTTCCATTGTTAAAATATTGAAAGATGTAGTCAATAGAAATATCAACAAAAATGACAAATAATAAGGGTAGCAGAAGGTTGAAATGTTCTATCTTTATCATTAAAGTGGCAGAAAATCATTTATTAGTAGGCACTGGGGGCAGAAGGTGCCTGATTTTATATCTGTGTCATATTTGTGCAGTTGTTTCAACAAGTAACTTCAAGACAAAATGGAAAAACAAGGAGGTTTGTGCCTGAGATCATGTTGATGTGAAACCAGGGATGGCCACCTTTTGCCAGGTGAGTTAAGTTTACCTGGCAGGTAGACCGCAGAGCTTCTGGGAAGCAAGGGTTGGAATTTTTCTGCTGGGTGCCCCTTAGGTTCTGTGAATTGACTGAATGTGAGTTATGTTTTGGTAAAGACCTGATCACAGGAAAAGGGTGGGAATAGAGTGATTTGGGGAGCAGCTAACAACATTCATGACAGCTCACGGCCTGAATGAATTTTAAAGAAACAGGAAAACAAATGCTTCTTATGGAATCAGAGAATGTGAGGTCTGGACAATCTCAGAAAATGAGGGACACCCAAACCATTTTCCAGATGACAAAACAGAGTTCCAGCAAGGTGAAGTCCCTCACCCAAGTTGCACCCGTCTCTCCTCCCCACTACGTGGTTCATGAAAGCAGGACTCTTCCTGTCTTGATCACTGCTGAACCCCAAAAAGGGACAGGCATCTAGCAGCTGCTCCAAAAATTTGGGTTGACTGTAGGAACAATGCTATTTCTTTCTTTCTCACTCTTATTCAGGATTGTGCCAAGAACTCCCCAGGTTGCCATGTAATTCGATAAATGTAAATATTAATTGAGTTTTGTTGTGATGAGGACTTAGGCTTTGAAGGTAACAGACTTGGTTCAGATCTTGGTTCTGCCACTCCATAGCTGTTTGGCTTTGGGAAAATTACTAAACCTCTCTGAGATTATTTCCTCCTTTGTAAAGTGGGGATAAATCTATCTGAGCCAGCAGAGCACCTGCATGAGAGATGTGCACTAAATATTGGTCTTTCTCACTCTCCTCCGCCATCTCTCTGTTCTTCCCAGAGAAGCTGTACAGAAGGAAATAGTACTTTTGTATAAAATAGTTAACTAATTAATTAATTAATTAGTTTTGGGCTGCGTTGGGTCTTCGTTGCTATGCGCAGGCTTTCTCTAGTTGCGGCAAGCGGGGGCTACTCTTTGTTGCGGTGCGCGGGGTTCTCATTGCGGTGGCTTCTCTTGCTGCGCTTGTTGTGGAGCACCGGTTCTAGGTGCGCGGTTTTCAGTAGTTGTGGTCTGCAGGCTCAGTAGTTGTGGCCCATGGGCTTAGCTGCTGTGCGGCATGTGGGATCTTCCCTGACAAGGGCTCGAACCCATGTCCCCTGCCTTGGCTGGCAGATTCTTAACCACTGCGCCACCAGGGAAGTCCGATATAGTACTTTTTAAAGAGGGGTTTGAATTTATTTCAGATTGTGTACATTTTTCTTATAGAAAAGATTATTCCACTATAGAAACATAAACACGCAAAACCACTCCAAATGCAGTATTCTATGGTTTAGATATTATCAGTCACATTTTATAAGTAATTGGGCAAATGACAAAGCACTAGGTACTGGGGCGTAAGAAGAGTCAAATCTGGGGTGACCCCACCCCAATTTCAAGAGCAGGTTGTGCTTTTCAAATCCATGTTTCATCTGGTCTTTGTTTCTCATCCATCCTCTGTGTCTGCCTTTCTCAAGAAGGCTCAGATCCTCGGCTTTCACACCCTCCCGGCTGGCTGAGCCCCAGCTCCCGGCCTGGAACCTCTGCATGCCTGAGTGTGCCTGCTCCCCCTGTGCATCACCAGCTTTGCCAGGGTGCTGCTGTATTGTGCACTGCATGCTGTACCCAGAGTACCTGGACCCTTCTGGTACATGAAGTGCACCCTCCTCACCATGTGTGCAGCCCATCCCCTTACCTTATATCCTGCCTCTAAGCCAGGCTTGGGGGTGACTACAGTGTGCATTCAGCTGTGTGAGGTGCTGGGATCAAAGTGAAGTTCCCAACTTTTGAAGTGGCAGGCTTGAGGGGCACACAGTGATTTAAAGTCGGGTCACCTGACTTAAAGGGGGGACTGATTGATTTAAAGACAAGGCAGCAGACTTAAAGCCTGCGTCCCTCAGCTGCAGGACGAGACCAACTTTGGCGGTGCACGGGTTCGCTCCAAGCCAGCACTGCTGTTCAGGAAGAGATTCCAGTAGCGCCTTAGTGCAGGGGGACATCGGTCCGTTGTCTTGCCCCTGCCCTCAGAGGGGGGCCACCTGCTCTTCTGGAGAATCAGGGAGGGGGAAGTGCAGAGTCCCGGCTGGAGTTGCGGCACCACTTGTCTGATGGCAGGGAAAGGGGGACAGGGCTGTGTGGTGTCCTGGGGCTGGACTCAGCAGGTCGACTCAGCCTCTCAGCCTCCTAACCTCCCCCCCCACACACTCCACAAGAGTTTCCAATAATATGTAATTGCGCCTTAGGTTCTCGGTCTTCAAACTCATCCCCAGGCTCCCAGGTCCCTTGATTCAGCCAATTCCTCTGTGCTCTTTCTTCTATTAGATACAATCCCAGAGGGAGGAGCTGGGGGATGGGACTGGAGGGATGCCAGCAGCACTGGCCTCAGCTGACTAAAGAGATCCGGGGCCTGCGCGATCACACATGTGCGAGGACCCTTAAGGCGGAATTGAGGGGGCCAGTTAGAGGCAGTTCTTGCTGCCTCAAGTGAGTATGGATCACCGTCGGGTGGGGAGCATGCTGACCCCTGAGAAGTACTGTTAGGAGGATGTGTTCCTCCCTCGGCTTCAAGGACGTGGGTGGGCTTCAGGGCTCCAGTTCCCCTCCAGGCCTCCAGGTCCGACTGCACCGCAGCGGCCTTGCAGACCCGCCTTCCTGTCCCAGAACTTGCCAGGCTCCAGGAAGAATCCAGACAGCAGAGATGGTGCCTGAGGGCTCCAGCTTGAAAAGTGCTGTCCCTGGGGACCCAACAGTGGAGGGAGGAAGGGTGAAGGGAGTGGGGGTGGTGGGGTCGGGAGGGGTGGCTGCCCTGGGAGACATTGAGAGAGAAATATCGCCCCCCACACCCCCTGCCCCTGCAACTGACCCATTGATGCCATAGGATCTCAGGGCCTTTTAGTCAGAGATGCCTCTGCTTCTTTACTCCTGTGTTCAAAACTATGCAAAACCAACTCTTCATCCTCTTGCTGCCTTGCCAGGACTTTTAAAGCACTGTTCTTTTGAAGCACTCGTTCCCTAAACTGCAGTTTGGAGCTATCCCAGCTATTTAAAAGTGTTCTCCTTAAACTGAGACTAAATTCTACTCTTTTGGAAAAACGGCCTTCACTTCACTGGAGATCGTCTTTTCTGCCCATTCCTTCCTTCTACTGCCCTCTTAAGAACCCCTGTGCTCAAAGAGCTTGGTGACTTATTTTTTGCTTCATGTCAAAAAGAAACCTTCCCCATGCACCCCAAAAAGCTTTCCTGGAACATAGGTGTTTCACAACCATGACAGTGTTTTGCAGTTAGTATACACTGGGTAGAGTGTCTAGCAATCCCTCCAAGAGCAAGAGGTGAGCAGACCTTTACTTATTTGATTGGATGCCCTTCAAGTTTAGGAAGGTCCCATTCTTATGACCCAGCAGGTAAGACAGAGCCCTGGATGGCTGTGGCTGTGATTAGATAACTTCTGATGATTTTATTTCCCTTACTGAGCTACTGCTTCTAGGTTAAATTCGTTTTATTACCTGTCCATTTTTAAAGAAAGGCTGACAAAGTCACTGTAATAGGTCAGGAGTCTGAACTCAGGGTTGGTCAAAGGTACTCACAGGGAGGAAGGTGGATAAAAATAGGTGGGTAAAATAGGAGGGTTGGCAAGTACAGCCAGGACACCCGTGTTCATCATGCATACTAATAAAGGCCAGAATCTCCTCATTTATCTCTGGTGGGAAGTTCTGATGGTTTCACAGGATCAAACTCAAATCATATTCAAACTAGGGGATTTCCCTGAGCATAAAAGGAAGTATCCGTCCCTAGCAGGAGTCGCTGCCAAGGAATAAAGACGTAGATGTAGAGAACGGACCTGAGGACACAGGGAGGGGGAAGGGTATGCTGCGATGAAGTGAGAGAGTGGCATGGACATCTATACACTACCAAAGGTGAAATAGATAGCTATTGGGAAGCAACTGCATATAGCACAGGGAGATCAGCTCAGTGCTTTGTGACCACCTAGAGGGGTGGGATAGGGAAGGTGGGAGGGAGACACAAGAGGGAGAGGATATGGGGATATATGTATACGAATAGTTGATTCACTTTGTTATACAGCAGAAGCTAACACAACAAGGTAAAGCAATTATACTCCAATAAAGATATTAACCACAACAACAACAAAAAAAAAAACCCAAAATCTAAGTCAATCAAGCCAACGGAGACAAAGTATGTGTTTACAGTTCAAGAAATCCACAAGGGAATCCTTTATTCTGTAGGCAATGAATGGTCCATTCGAAAAGGAAAAAACTTTCTAAAATGTTGTCTTTCCATTTATTGTTCAGAACATCATTTTTATACCTCTGCATTTCTTACTATTCAAAGCCAAGTTACGTGAGTTACAGGGAAGCAGCTGATGGATTTAAAGTTGGGTCACTTGATTTACAAACCAGTGGCAGTTGATTGATTTAAATCCCGGTCATATGACATGAGGAGGGGGTGCTAAAAACTGCTTTTTCATCTCTGGCTCAGAATATCATATTTACCTTGGTTTTTCTTATGATTTAGAAAACTTGAGCTGTCTCTCCTTGGAATCATCAGGAGAAAAATACAGTATTTCAGGTTCATTCTTGAAACCAACTTCTCACGGTTAAGGTGTATTGGCTAAAAGATCTTCCTTCTTCAAGAGATTCCAAACCTCTGTAAGACACTTCATTGTAATTGGAGAAAAAAGAAGAATGAATTCAGGCCAGCAGCTGCAGGAGGCCAAGGCAGCCCCCAGGACTAGGGAAGGAGGAGGAGGAAGGGCTGAGAGTTGCCATTAGAGCAGACAACCTCCAGAGGGCGCTGAAGCACCGGCAGAGCCCACCTGCCACTCCCAGTTTGGCACTCCAGGGTCAGATTTGGGTTTGGAGATGGGGTTGCTGTAACCCCAAGGAGGTGAGCAGAGAGGAGGAGTTGATTACCGGTCTCCTCTGACTCTCTGACCCAAATTGCCTGGCTTCACAGGGGGGACAGGGTTTTGCTTTCAGCAAACTGATGGGGCACTTCCAGGCTGGTCGGGTTGCCCAGTGGCCCGACAGCCTGACAGGCTGACTGCGGTGTGACTGCCCTTTGTTTCTCCAGAATCTGTGCATCAGGAGGTGCATGGGTGCGGGAGCCCATCCACCGCCCCTCCCCCCAAGGGGGATGGCACCTTCCCTGGCTGTACCCTATGATCACCAGGTACTTGAAATGAATGCAAGTTTTTTGACTTCAAGGAAAAGCTCACATAACCGTTTCATCCTCATAATGTGTGGGATTTACTATAATGGAAGGACATTAGAAAGAACAGGTAGAAAACTCACCTGTTGGTCTCCATGTAGGAGTTTATTTTGCATGAATCCCTCCTACGTGAGTAGATAGCAGAGGTTTATTTTTGTTGCCGTGTGTGTAGTTGTGGCAGAGGATGTAGGTATGGTGATTTGAAGCCCTCAAAGAAATATTCTCAGAACTCTCAAGATTTCTCTTGATCGGAACCGAAAGAGACCTGGAAAAGGAGGAAAAGAAAAGGAGGAGGGAGAACGAATGACTGTTTCTCAGTAAATTCACCTTCCTGGTTGATTGTTCTGTCTTCTCATTTCTTTTAACTTCTATGTATGTCTAATGGAATAATGTAGAAAGGCTGATTTTTATGCTTTAAAAGATTTTACATCACAAAGAAACTAGAAGTGTCTAACAGAACTTATTCAAATCAATTTTGCATAGAGACTTTGATATTAAATTTGGATACTAAAATGGGTTTATCCCAATTTTCTCTTTCTTTTTGAGTGAATATTTGTAACATATTTTTGTAGATAATAATTTATCCTCGATATACAAAATTGTGAGAATGGGTACCATTTTTTACCACTTAAATGATTTCTTTTAAATGAATAGATTGTACACTTTAAATGCCAATGTTGTGTCTTACGTGTTGTTTTTTAATTCCTTGATTTCCAAAACTTGTGTTTATTTAATTGATTTCTATCTAATAATCTGTGTCTCCCCTTTATTGTTTCTTACTTTATATTTTATTGATCTATAGTTAATTTACATTATTATATTAGTTTCAGTGGTACAGCATAGTGATTCATAAATGTTTAGGTTCTTCTCCATTTATAGTTATTATAAAAGAGTGGCTATATTCCCCATGCTATACAGTACATCACTCTAGATTATTGATTTTATACATAGTGGATTGTACCTCAAAATCTCCTTCCACTATTTTGCTCCTCCACCCTATCTCTCCCTGCTGGTAACCACTAGTCTGTTCTTTAATCTGTGAGTCTGTTTTTTTGTTGTTATTGTATTCAATTTTTTAGATGCCACGTGTAAGTGATAACATACCATGCTTGTTTTCTCATACCATACCATGCTTTTTTTCTCATAACATGCCATGCTTGTTTTCTCTGCGGTTTATTTTACTAAGCATAATACCCTCCAAATCCATCCATGTTCTTGCAAATGGCAAAATTTCATTTTTTGCTGAAGTCATCATAAAAAATCTTTTTTATCCACGAAGCTATTGATGAACACTTAGTTTGACTCTATATCTTGGCTATGGCAAATAACACTGTTATGAACATTGGTGTGCAGTTATTTTTTTTTTGAAATAGTGTTTTTGTTTTCTTCTGATATACCCAACAGTGAAATTGCTGGATATTATGGTAGTTCTATTTTTCGTTTTTTGTGGAACCTCCATTCTGCTTTCCACAGTAGCTGCACTACTTCACATTCACATCAAGAGTGTAGAAGAGTTTCCCTTTCTCCACATCCTCACCAACCTTTGTTATTTGTGATCTTTTGGATGACAGCCATTCTGACAAGACTGAGGTGATATATCTCATAGTTTTGATTTGCATTTTACTGCCGATTAGCTATGTTTAGCATCTTTGTGAGTTCTGGCTGTCTATATGTAGTTTTTCCTTGGAAAAAAATGTCTATTTAGGTCTTCTCATTTTTTTAAAAAAGATTTTGGGTGTTTTTTTGATATTGAGTTGTATGTGCTGTTTCAGTAGTTTAGGTGTGAACCCTTGCTTGGTCATCTTTTTTGATGTTAACCTCTTATCATGTGCAAATATGGTCTCTCCCTCAGCAGGTTGTCTTTTCATTTTGTCTTTGGTTTCCTTTGCTGTGCAAAATCTTTTAAGTTTAGTGAAGTCCCATTTGTTTATTTTTGCTTTTGTTTCATTTGCCTTAGTAGACTGAACCTAAAACTGTTGCTATCATTTATGTTGAAGAATGTTCTATATTTTCCTCTAGGGGTTTTATGGTTTCTGGTCCTACATTTAGGTCTTTATTCAGTTTTGCATTTATTTTATATATGGTGTGGTAAAATAATCTAATTTTATT
Source organism: Balaenoptera physalus (assembly GCF_965194825.1). Taxonomy (NCBI): domain Eukaryota; kingdom Metazoa; phylum Chordata; class Mammalia; order Artiodactyla; family Balaenopteridae; genus Balaenoptera; species Balaenoptera physalus. Next base: position 124,132 of record NW_028126523.1, read on the forward strand.
CTTTTCCATGTAGCTGACCAGTTTTCCCAGTACCACTTATTGAAGAGACAGTTTTTTCTCCATATTGCCTGCTTTGTCATAAATCAATTAAATATAAGTGTGTGGGCTTATTGCTGGGATCTCTATTCTATTCCAGTGATCTTTGTGTCTCTTTTTGCTCTGGTACCTTTCTCTTTGATTACTGTCGCTTTGCAGTATAGTCTGAAGTCAAGGTGCCTGATGCCTCCAGCTGTGTTCTTTCTCAAGATTGTTTGGCTATTTGGGGTCTTTGTGTTTCTATACAAATTTTAAAATTACTTTTTCAAGTTCTGTGAAAATGCTTTGGTATTCTGATAGGGATTGCATTAAATCTGTAGATTGTCTTTGATAGTATGGTTATTTTAATAGTATTAATTCTTCCAGTCGATGCACATGCTATATTTTTCCATCTTTTTGTGTTGTCTTCAACTTCTTTCACCAATGGCTGATAGATTTCTGAGCACATGTCTTTTACCTGCTTAGGTGTGTTTATTCCTAGGTGTCTTATTCTTTTTGATGTCATTGCATATGGTATAGTTTTCTTAATTTTTCTTTCTGACAGCTTTGAGTTTTGTTTTTTCTTCTTTTTCTAATTCCTTCAGATGTAATGTTAGGTTGTTTATTTGATATTTTTCTTGATTCCTAAGAATAAGCTTGTATCACTATAACTTCCCCCTGTGAACTGCGTTGGCTGTGTCCCATAGATTTTGGATCATTGTGTGTTCATTTTCATTTGTCTTGGGTATTTTTAGAATCCCTCTTTAATTTCTTCAGTGTTCCTTTCTTCCCCTTTTATTCCCTTCATCTGTGATGTGAGGACTATCTTTAATATTATGTTTGGATTTCTTTCAGTTTTGTTTATGTGTGTGTGTGTGTGTGTGTGTGTGTGTGTGTGTGTGATTATTTAAGTTGCTGACCTCTTAATTTCACATGGACACTAACAACCCTGCATTGTTACTCTGCTCCCCCACAGTTACTGAATTTGACCTTATATTTTACATCTACTTGTTTTGTGTGTCCCTTAACTTCTTATTGTGAATATAGATGATTTTATTACTGTTTTTTTTTTCATCCTTCCTATTAGCTGTGTCCATGGTTGATTTACTACCTTTGTTGAATATTTGCCTTAACCAATGAGGTTTTTCCTTTAGTAAGTTTCCTTTCCTAATTTTTATGTTTCAATCGTGACCTTTTCTTTTTCACTTAGAAAAGCCCCTTTAAGATTTCTCATAAAGCTGGTTTGGCGATGCTGAGCTCTTTTAGTTTTGCTTCTCTGTAAAACTTTAGATTTCACCATCAAAGCTGAGGGAGAGCCTTGCTGGGTAGAGTATTTTTGCTTATAGGCTTTTCCCTTTCATGACTTTAAATATACCATGCCACTCCCTTCTGGCATGCAGAGGTTATCCTGAAAAGTCAGCAGATAACTTTATGCAATTTCCCATGTTTGTAACTTGTTGCTTTTCCTTTGCTTCTTTTAATAGTGTCTTTTTATCTTTATTATTTTTTTTTTCCATTTTAATTACAATGAGTCTTGGTGTGGTCCTCTTTGGGTTGATCCTGTTTTGGCCTTACTGTGTTTACTGGACTTGGATGTCAGTTTCCTTTCCCAGGTTAGGGAAGTTTTCAACTCTTATGTCTTCAGGTATGTTCTACACTGCTTTGTCTTTCCTTTTTGCTTCTGGGACCAGTATAATGCAAATATTAGTACACTTGATGTTGTTTCACAAGTCTGTTGAACTTTCCTCATTTCATTTTAATCTATTGTTTTACCGTTCATCTTCAGTGATTGCCAGTACTCTGTCCTTCAGTTTTCTGATTCATTCCTCTGTATCATTTAGTCTACAGTAGTTTCCTTTAATGTATTTTTCATTTCAGTTATTGTATTCCTCATCTCTGTTTTGTTGTTCTTTAATGTCTAACTCTTTTTAAAAAAAAAAATCTAACTTCTTGCTCTGGTCGTCCATTCTTCTCCTGAGTTCTTTGATCATCTTTACAGTCATTACCTTGAACCCTTTGTTGAGGAGATTGGTTATCTCCACTTCACTTAGATCTTCTTCTGAATTCTTATCTTGGTCCTTCATTTGGATCGTGTTTCCGTGTCACCTCATTTTTCTTAACTTCCTGTTTTTATTGCTATGTGTGTAGTAGGTTTGTTACATTTCTTGACCTTGGGGAAGTGGCCTTTTGTAGGAGCTGTCCTATGGGTCCCAGCAGCCCCCTCTCCCCTGGTCACTAGAGCTATATATTCTAGGTGTATGTACCCCCATGTGGGCTGCTTGGGCACTTCTGCTGTGGTGGGCTGACTACTGTGGGTCGTCTGGTAGGCTTGGCTGCCCCCAGACTGCTTGTTTGCCAGGCTCTGCCTTGTATGGAGGCTGTCTGTGCTGCTTGGTGAGACTAAATCATAAGGCAGCTGGCTGCACAACTCTGGGGGACACCAAATCTGGTGGTGGTTCACTTATGGGTAGAATTGCAGTCCAGGTGATATCAGGGCTAGTGCCCAGTCACTGGTTCTGGGGCTATGCTGGCTACTGGGAGGAAGAGACAGGTTCTGCGTTCTGGCTGCAGGGCCCAGGAGCCACAGAGTTGGTGTTGGATCACTGTTCCTGACACAGCTCTCTGCAGGGCCGGCGGTATCCCTAATCTTGTGTTGGCATTCTGATGGGCAGGGTCAGGACCCAGCTGAGTCCATGGCTGCTTCTGGCCTGCAATTAAGTGGCCTGGTTACACAGGCTGCTGAGCTGTGGTATCCCTGGAGCTGGTGTGTGCCTGTCGGTGTATGAGGCTGATTCCACTGCTAAAGCAGGTTTGCTGTTGGGTAGGTCCAAGCTCCATCCAGTGTCTGTGCAGTTACCACCTGCCGATGGTGAGGCTGACTCCAAGGCCAGAGCAGGCTCACTTGTCAGAGGGGCCAGGGACTCTGGGGCTGGTGCCTGTCCACTGAGGTGTGGAGGCTGGTCCTGGGGCTTTTGGTGGCTGGACCCATGTCCAGGGGCAGCAGTGCACTGAGAGGATCTGAAGGCAGCCTGTTTGCTGGTGGATGGGGCTATGCCCCTGCTCAGTTAGTTGCTTGGCCTGCAGCATCCTAGTACTTGTGTCTGTAGTCTGGTGGAAATGGGTGGGGCTCGGTCCTGAGGCTGACAAGCTACAGGGAGGATTCTGAAATTATGCTTGCTGGTACCAGCGTCCACGAGGTAGAAGGAGCTCCCCCGAATGGCTGCTGCCAGTGTCTCTGTCCCTGAGGCTGTGCTGTAGTTGCCTCTTGCCTCTCTGGGAGACTCTCCAAGATCAGGAGGTAGGTGTGACTCGGGATCATTTCAAATGACTGCTTCTGTTCTGATTCTCCGATCATGTGGGATTTTGTGAGCATCTTTTAAGAGTGGAATCTCTATTTCCCACAACCCTCTGGCTCTCTGGAAAATAAGCACTACTGGTCTTCAAAGCCCAACTTTCTAGGAACTCTTCTTTCCACAACAGGATCCCTGGGCTTGGGAGCCTGATGTTGGCTTCATACCCCTTGCTACCTGGGAGCACCTCTGAAATTGTAATTATTCTCCCATTTGTGGGCCACCCACTTGGTGGTATGGGTCTTGACTCTATTGAGATTTTGCCCTTCCTTTCTGTCTTGTCGCGGTGCCTTCCTTATATCTTTAGCTGTAAAACATCTTTTATGGTAGGTCCCGGCCTTTATCATCAATTGCTGTTCTGTAAACAGTTGTGACTTTGGTGTGCCCATGAGAGGCATCAAGCTCTGGGTCTTTGAATGCTACCATGTTGGACAATCTCTCTACTTCATTCTTAAATCATAGTATTTAAATTTTCTTAGTATCTTATTTGATTAGCGACAGTTTGAAATTTATTATCACTCATGTTTACTTCGCCTGTTTAAAAAAATTGAATAGTGCATTCATTCAGTTTGAAATGAAGGTAGTGACCTGTGAATTTCCATACCTCAAAAATCAAGGATAGGAAAAAAGCCTTTTCTACTTGTGTTACCCTCAAACTCTGCACCCCACCCCAGCCTGGGGATTAACCTCTTGCACCCATGCTCACCTTCTGTTTTCGGACCGTTAACGATCATTGCATCTGTAAGTGTGTTGACAAAGTGAACTCTAGTCTTTGCAGTTTTTGTGTTTTGTTTTTTGGTTTAGGGAACAGTCCTACTATGAATGTACATTTACTGCTCTACTGAAGTTCATATATAAACCTGTCAAGCACATTACCAGGATTGGAATGGCTTGTATATACACTTTGATAAATTTTAGAGACAATGGTAGAACAGAAGTAAATTGTATTTCAAATGCCACAATATTCTCACACCATGAAAACCCTTCCCTTTTTAATATATTTGTGTGTAGTTTATCTTTATGCCCATACTATATTTCCCAGAGATGGGTAAGTGTTATGTTTCTTGCTGGCACATTTACCGTATTGTTCAAAGTCAGGCGTTTAGTGCTTTTAGCATGATCCTATTTCCATGAACTCGCAAATACAAGATCTTCTCTCACACTGTCTTTTACTCCCTGCTGTTTTATATTGCCCTCCTAATTCTCAGTCCTGGTCTTTCTTTATGTTTTTCGTCAACCTGGATAGGTTATACTATTTTCTCCCTTATTCAAGACCAATAGAATAGAATAGAATACAACACCCAGAAATAAACCCTGATATATGGCCAAATGATTTTTGACAAGTTGCCAAGACTTTTCAAAGTAGAAAGGATAGTATTTTCAACACATGGTGCTGAGAAGTCTTGTGGTCAACATGCAAAAGAAGGAAGATGGACCCTTACCTAACATCATATGCAAAAATTAATGAAAACGTATCAAGAAACTAAATATAAGACCTAATAATATAAAAAGTCTTAGAAGAAGATACAGGACAAGAGCTTCATGATATTGGATTTGGCAGTGTTTTCCTCCATATGAAACGAAGGAACAACAAAGGTACAGCTAACAAAAAAATAAACAATTTGCAGTACATAAGTTAAAAAAAAATGTGTATCAAAGAAATGTAAACAGAATAAAATGGCAACCCACAAGATGGGAGAAAATATTTCAGAGCCATCTATCTGACAAGAGATTTCTATTCAGAATATACAGAGAACTCCTAGAACTGAACAAAAAGCAAACACCCTGATTAAAAAATGGATAAAAGACTTCAATAGATGGTTCTTCCAAAAGATGTACAAATGACTAAGCACTTGAATAGATGCTCCATATCACTAAATGCATGTTTATATATTTGTGTGCATGCATACACACACAAGCACACACACACATACACAAGCAGAAAACAACTATTGGTGAGGATGTGAGGGAGTTGGAACCATTGTGCTATGTCAGAGGGAATGCAGAATGATACAGCTGCTTTGCAAAAGAGTATGGCAATTTTTCAGATATTGAAAAATAGAATTACTACATGATCCAGGAATTTTACTATGAGGTATACCCAAAGGTATTGAAATCAGGGTCTTAAAGAAATATTTGTAGTCCAGTGTTTAGAGCAGTAATAATCACAGTAGCTAAAATATGAAAGCAACCTAAGTGTTCATCCACTAGTTCCTGGATAAGCAAAGTGTGGTATACCCATATAATACAATATTATTCAGTGTTAAGAAGGAAAAGATCTAGGAATATGCTACAACATGGATGAATCTTGAGGAAATTTAGGTACCAAAAATGCCATTTTTGTGACTTTTAGTGAGTCATAACAATACAACTACTTATTTCAATTTTATGGGGTTACTTAGGGTAGTCAAAACCATAGAAATTGGGAGGGTAATGACGCTTTTCAGGTGGTTATGGAACAAAAAGGAAAGTTATAATTAAAGGATATAGAGTTACAGTTTTAAAACGTAGAAAAGAATTAGAAAGATAAATGGTGATGTTGATCGCCCAATAATATGACTGCATTTAATATCACTGAACGGTGCACTTTATAATAACTTACATGCTGTATTTTATGTTATTTGATTTTACCAACATACAAAATTGGGAAAGAATGTAATATCAGGAAAGGGAGTGGACCTGGGATAGAGCAGAGAGCAATCAGAAGGGTGAGACACTGCATATGTTGAAGAAGAAGAGCTGAGAGTCTTCATTGGCCAGAAGAGACTTTATAAAAGAGAAAAAAAAATTACTCTGAGGGTGTATTAGATAGATATCTGTGGGTGTGCTGCTATCTCCCATGGGTTATCTTAAAGAGTCTTTAATAGAGTCCATAAGGTTTGCTGAGGCTTTTTTAAAAATTGGATTCCCTAGGAGATAATTAGTGGGTGGTACTTAAGTCTATGTCTAGGTTGACAGATTTTGCAGGGAAGACGAACCTGAGAACAGTGGAGGTCTTAAGAGTGTAAGTACATAGAAATTAGAAAAAAAATAATAATAAAGGGAATTAGGAAAACTTTGGACTTTGAAGGTCATGTATTATTACTGAGTCAGACCTGAGGTGTCTAAGGAGTTATATACACAGCTGCTATTTGGATTACTTGTTGATAAAGATAATTGGAAAAACTAGAGTCGTTCCCAAGTGTAGGTAAGATATAATGAGAGGATGGAGGTGGAAAGTAGGGAGACCCAGAGGAAAGTGGGAAGGTCATATTGGGCCAAGATGGTGGTAATATCCAACAGAACAGACGGTAGGACAGACTATGGATTCATCTTTTTTATTTCGCCTCCCCCCCTCATCCTTAATAATTCTTTGGGAATATTTCACTGCTCTGTGATGCAGGTACAGAATTCGAGTGAGGAGGCTACACCTTCAGTGTCCAGCTGTCTGAGTCCTCAGTGTGCTTCAAATGATGGAGAACTATTGCTTCTTTATGAGAAGGGTTAGTACCTCATAGCTAAGCTTAAGCTGGAGCTTATGCAATATTGATTCCATTTTATATATACTGTTGGCATGGAGGTTCCTCCTCCTCTTTTCTTGAACATTATGAAATGAATCTATATTTCTCAGTATTTGGGTATATCAGATAAATACGTTAAGTAAAGGAATCTTTTATATTGCTCCCTGCATAGTTTGCTCTTTCTTGTTTCTCTTTTACCTTTACTAAATTAGCACAGGGAGAGACCTTGAAATGTTCTAATCAGGAGAGATTAGAACATGATATTTCTAGAGAGGTTGGTTGGACAGAGCAGGGGTCCCAGTGAGAATCCAAGCTTCTGCTTCTACTTGGAAGTGTACCTGTGTAGAATAGAGGGCTCCAGGAAATATCCTAGAATATTCCAATGTCCCTGTGGGAGATCATTAAGAGAGGCAGGATCTGGTACCAGATCAGTGTACTATGACATGTTTGTCAGTCATCTGATGTGAGATTCTCAGAGCCAATCCCATATGGTAGGGCTGAGTGCAGAGTGATGAAGAAGCTGTGAAAGCCTTTGATTGCATGTTAAAGATGACGCTCTGATTTCGGGGAGCATTTTCTTACCTGACTGAATGTCATCCTTCTGTGGGGATGAGATTCTGTGCTTTTCCTCTGTTGATGACCACTGACTGCAAATCATTAGAGGATCATGTCTAGAAAGCATTCTTTATTTAATTTCTTAAAGAAGAAAGCATAGAAAACATTTTTATCCACTTTCAAATTGAGGATCAAGGGGAATGACATCAGTGAAAATGTCAGAGTAGGGAGCTCTGGCTTGTGTCCATCCCCAGAAACACTGACATACGTGGTAAAACCTGTCAAAATGACCTTATCAACAGATGTAAGTTTTCTTTGCTTTTCACGCTGTAGATTTATCTTTCGTGGAAACTTTACTTACTACAGGATGTGGAGAATAAATAGGGAAGTAGAAACTGTATTTCCTGATGAGAGAATCACTAAGTCACATTAGCTGTTCTGAACTCTGTCTTACTCACCGTGACTCTAATTAAAACAAACAAACAAACAAAACACTTTTTTTTTGGTAAGTCAGTTCTGACATTTCCTCGTTAAAGACCAGGTAACAGATACAGACTTAGATCTACCAGAATTGAGTAAACTTTTGATTGTACCTGTGTTGAACATATGAGCATGACCTGCTACAAATCTTCATTATACTTATTGCCACAACGGACAAATTCCCTTTTTCCTCTCCTGATATGTTGCATGTAAGGAATGCATAGGTCACTAACCCCAGCTGGTCACAGGTAAACTCTACCACATGGATTACTGCATGTTTTCCTGCTGGAAGACCACACATTCTCGAGGATCATGCCTGCAGAGTATCTGGGCTCTTCTTTTTTTCTGGATAAAGGTTAGATCATCACCTAATTTTATGAGAAATATATAAATTGTATTTGCATATTCTTCCGGTTTTTATTTATCCATTCTCTTTCAAGTCCTAAGTGCAAATATTAAAGTGATTTCCAAGAGGGTGGTAAATAAGACAGCTCCAAAATTAGCAATAAATCATAATACATTTGTGAATGCATTAATGTGTGATTAATATGTAGATACTTATGTAAATGCAAGTTTAGTAATGCTTTGTGGAGAGCTTCAGAATCTAGTTATTAAAAAAAAAAAGAAGAAGGAGTTCTTGAAACTCTCAGGGAATTATAGAGAAGTCTTTGTGTCTATAAATATCATTCTGAAATAATGCATATTCTCAGAAATAAACTAGGCATAACATTGTAGGAAAAAACTTCATGAAATGAAAGAGCATGTGAGATGGCCATACAAGAAAAAGAATATTCTCAGAGAATAATGAACAGTGTGGAGTTCAGCAGAAGGGTCATACACATTCAGAGATGAAAACTTTGGAGAGCCTAATTGTGAGTTCCTCATATTTCATCTTTGGAGACACGGTAGTCATTTGCAATATGATGTTATAAGATGACGTTAATAAAAAAAAAAATAAGATGACGTTAACATACTTAAATACTTTCGTTTAGAAATGACCACTTAGTTTTTTACTGAGCTCTGACCGCCACAGCAACAGTCAGCTCTACCCACCACTAGAGCCTCCCATCAAGCCTCTTAGATAGACTCAACCACCAGAGGGCAGACAACAGAAGCAAGAAAAACTACAATCCTGCAGCCGGTGGACCAAAAACCACAGTTACAGAAAGATAGAGAAGATGAAAAGGCAGAGGGCTATGTACCAGATGAAGGAACAAGAAAAAACCCCAGAAAAACAACTAAATGAAGTGGAGATAGGCAACCTTCCAGAAAAAGAATTCAGAATAATGATAGTGAAGATGATCCAGGACCTCGGAATAAGAATGGAGGCAAAGATTGAGAAGATGCAAGAAATGATGAACAAAGACCTAGAAGAATTAAAGAACAAACAAACAGAGATGACCAATACAATAACTGAAATGAAAACTACACTAGAAGGAATCAATAGCAGAATAACTGAGGCAGAAGAACGGATAAGTGACCTGGAAGACAGAATGGTGGAATTCACTGCTGCGGAACAGACTAAAGAAAAAAGAATGAAAAGAAATGAAGACAGCCTAAGAGACCTCTGGGACAACATTAAACGCAACAACGTTCGCATTATAGGGGTCCCAGAAGGAGAAGAGAGAGAGAAAGGACCAGAGAAAATATTTGAAGAGATTATAGTCGAAAACTTCCCTAACATGGGAAAGGAAATAGCCACCCAAGTCCAGGAAGCTCAGAGAGTCCCATACAGAATAAACCCAAGGAGAAACACGCCGAGACACAGTAATCAAAGTGGCAAAAATTAAAGACAAAGAAAAATTATTGAAAGCAGCAAGGGAAAAACGACAAATAACATACAAGGGAACTCCCATAAGGTTAACAGCTGATTTCTCAGCAGAAACTCTGCAAGCCAGAAGGGAGTGGCATGATATACTTAAAGTGATGAAAGGGAAGAACCTACAACCAAGATTACTCTACCCGGCAAGGATCACATTTAGATTTGATGGAGAAATCAAAAGCTTTACAGACAAGCAAAAGCTAAGAGAATTCAGCACCACCAAACCAGCTCTACAACAAATGCTAAAGGAACTTCTCTAAGTGGGAAACAAAAGAGAAGAAAAGGACCTACAAAAACAAACCCAAAACAATTAAGAAAATGGTCATAGGAACATACATATCGATAATTACCTTAAACGTGAATGGATTAAACGCCCCAACCAAAAGACATAGACTGGCTGAATGGGTACAAAAACAAGACCCATATATATGCTGTCTACAAGAGACCCACTTTAGACCTAGGGACACATACAGACTGAAAGTGAGGGGATGGAAAAAGATATTCCATGCGAATGGAAATCAAAAGAAAGCTGGAGTAGCTATACTCATATCAGATAAAATAGACTTTAAAATAAAGAATGTTACAAGAGACAAGGAAGGACACTACATAATGATCCAGGGATCAATCCAAGAAGAAGATATAACAATTATAAATATATATGCACCCAACATAGGAGCACCTCAATACATAAGGCAACTGCTAACAGCTATAAAAGAGGAAATCGACAGTAACACAATAATAGTGGGGGACTTTAACACTTCACTTACACCAATGGACAGATCATCCAAAATGAAAATAAATAAGGAAACAGAAGCTTTAAATGACACAATAGACCAGATAGATTTAATTGATATTTATAGGACATTCCATCCAAAAACAGCAGATTACACGTTCTTCTCAAGTGCGCACAGGACATTCTCCAGGATAGATCACATCTTGGGTCACAAATCAAGCCTCAGTAAATTTAAGAAAATTGAAATCATACAAAGTATCTTTTCTGACCACAACGCTATGAGATTAGAAATGAATTACAGGGAAAAAAACGTAAAAAAGACAAACACATGGAGGCTAAACAATACGTTACTAAATAACCAAGAGATCACTGAATAAATCAAAGAGGTAATAAAAAAATACCTAGAGACAAATGACAATGAAAACACAACGACCCAAAACCTATGGGACGCAGCAAAAACGGTTCTAAGAGGGAAGTTTATAGCTATACAAGCCTACCTAAAGAAACAAGAAAAATCTCAAGTAAACAATCTAACCTTACACCTAAAGAAACTAGAGAAAGAAGAACAAACAAAACCCAAAGTTAGCAGAAGGAAAGAAATCATAAAGATCAGAGCAGAAATAAATGAAATAGAAACAAAGAAAACAATAGCAAAGATCAATAAAACTAAAAGTTGGTTCTTTGAGAAGATAAACAAAATTGATAAGCCATTAGCCAGACTCATCAAGAAAAAGAGGGAGAGGACTCAAATCAATAAAATCAGAAATGAAAAAGGAGAAGTTACAACAGACACCGCAGAAATACAAAACATCCTAAGAGACTACTATAAGCAACTTTATGCCAATAAAATGGACAACCTGGAAGAAATGGACAAATTCTTAGAAAGGTATAACCTTCCAAGACTGAATCAGGAAGAAACAGAAAATATGAACAGACCAATCACAAGTAATGAAATTGAAACTGTGATTAAAAATCTTCCAACAAACAAAAGTCCAGGACCAGATGACTTCACAGGTGAATTCTATCAAACATTTAGAGAAGAGCTAACACCCATCCTTCTCAAACTCTTCCAAAAAATTGCAGAGGAAGGAACACTCCCAAACTCTTTCTATGAGGCCACCATCACCCTGATACCAAAACCAGACAAAGACACTACAAAAAAAGAAAATTACAGACCAATATCACTGATGAATATAGATGCAAAAATCCTCAACAAAATACTAGCAAACAGAATCCAACAACACATTAAAAGGATCATACACCACGATCAAGTGGGATTTATCCCAGGGATGCAAGGATTCTTCAATATACGCAAATCAATCAATGTGATACACCATATTAACAAACTGAAGAATAAAAACCATATGATCATCTCAATAGATGCAGAAAAAGCTTTTGACAAAATTCAACACCCATTTCTGATAAAAACTCTCCAGAAAGTGGGCATAGAGGGAACCTACCTCAACATAATAAAGGCCATATATGACAAACCCACAGCAAACATCATTCTCAATGGTGAAAAACTGAAAGCATTTCCTCTAAGATCAGGAACGAGACAAGGATGTCCACTCTCACCACTATTATTCAACATAGTTCTGGAAGTCCTAGACACGGCAATCAGAGAAGAAAAAGAAATAAAAGGAATACAAATTGGAAAAGAGGAAGTAAAACTGTCACTGTTTGCGGATGACATGATACTATACATAGAGAATCCTAAAACTGCCACCAGAAAACTGCTAGAGCTAATTAATGAATATGGTAAAGTTGCAGGATACAAAATTAATGCACAGAAATCTCTTGCATTCCTATACACTAATGATGAAAAATCTGAAAGAGAAATTATGGAAACACTCCCATTTACCATTGCAACAGAAAGAATAAAATACCTAGGAATAAACCTACCTAGGGAGACAAAAGACCTGTATGCAGAAAACTATAAGACACTGATGAAAGAAATTAAAGATGATACCAACAAATGGAGAGATATACCATGTTCTTGGATTGGAAGAATCAACATTGTGAAAATGAGTATACTACCCAAAGCAATCTACAGATTCAATGCAATCCCTATCAAATTACCAATGGCATTTTTTACGGAGCTAGAACAAATCATCTTAAAATTTGTATGCAGACACAAAAGACCCCGAATAGCCAAAGCAGTCTTGAGGCAAAAAAATGGAGCTGGAGGAATCAGACTCCCTGACTTCAGACTATACTACAAAGCTACAGTAATCAAGACAATATGGTACTGGCACAAAAACAGACTCATAGATCAGTGGAACAAGATAGAAAGCCCAGAGATTAACCCACGCACCTATGGTCAACTAATCTATGACAAAGGAGGCAAAGATATACAATGGAGAAAAGACAGTCTCTTCAATAAGTGGTGCTGGGAAAAGTGGACAGCTACATGTAAAAGAATGAAATTAGAATACTCCCTAACACCATACACAAAAATAAACTCAAAATGGATTAGAGACCTAAATATAAGACTGGACACTATAAAACTCTTAGAGGAAAACATAGGAAGAGCACTCTTTGACATAAATCACAGCAAGATCTTTTTTGATCCACCTCCTAGAGTAATGGAAATAAAAACAAAAATAAACAAGTGGGACCTCATGAAACTTCAAAGCTTTTGCACAGCAAAGGAAACCATAAACAAGACGAAAAGACAAACCTCAGAATGGGAGAAAATATTTGCAAATGAATCAACGGACAAAGGATTAATTTCCAAAATATATAAACAGCTCATTCAGCTCAATATCAAAGAAACAAACACCCCAATCCAAAAATGGGAAGAAGACCTAAATAGACATTTCTTCAAAGAAGACATACAGACGGCCACGAAGCACATGAAAAGCTGCTCAACATCACTAATTATTGGAGAAATGCAAATCAAAACTACAATGAGGTATCACCTCACTCCTGTTAGAATGGGCATCATCAGAAAATCTACAAACAACAAATGCTGGAGAGGGTGTGGAGAAAAGGGAACCCTCTTGCACTGTTGGTGGGAATGTAAATTGATACAGCCACTATGGAGAACAATATGGAGGTTCCTTAAAAAACTAAAAATAGAATTACCATATGACCCAGCAATCCCACTACTGGGCATATACCCAGAGAAAACCGTAATTCAAAAAGACACATGCACCCGAATGTTCAATGCAGCACTATTTACAATAGCCAGGTCATGGAAGCAACCTAAATGCCCATCAACAGACGAATGGATAAAGAAGATGTGGTACATATATACAATGGAATATTACTCAGCCATAAAAAGGAACGAAATTGAGTCATTTGTTGAGACGTGGATGGATCTAGAGACTGTCATACAGAGTGAAGTAAGTCAGAAAGAGAAAAACAAATATCATATGTTAATGCATGTATGTGGAACCTAGAAAAATGGTACAGATGAGCCAGTTTGCAGGGCAGAAGTTGAGACACAGATGTAGAGAATGGACATATGGACACCAAGGGGGGAAAACTGCGGTGAGGTGGGGATGGTGGTGTGCTGAATTGGGCGATTGGGATTGACATGTATACACTGATATGTATAAAATTGATGCCTAATAAGAACCTGCAGTATAAAAAAACAAACAAAACAAAACAAAACAAAAAAAAAAGAAATGACCACTTAGAACCAGAGTAAATGAAAGAGAACACAAAATTATGTTTATGTTGATTTTTAAAGACCTCAGGTGAGTGCTGATTATTTAAAAATGCATGATGTCTTTCACTGCAAAGTAAAGGAGCTGTTACAGTGGAGGATTACTGGACTGAATGTCAATATTATGACATAGTATGAGTGTGTTTCGTGTTTGGTAATTGCAATCATTGTTGCTTTTGTTGTGGTCATCCATTGACAGTGCTTGGTGTCAGTTGATTTATCTCTTGTAAAAATAAAATACAGTCTGTGTGTGTGTGTGTGTGTGTGAAAAAAAAATACATGATGTCTTGACTAAAGTTGTATGGAATTTGAGATCTGGAAAAAAGTATTTCTTTTCTGTTATGCTAGGATGATAATTGGACATTTTTGCAAGAAAGAGATTTCAGGATGCAAATCTCGTGTCTCTAAGGTGGGAAGTCAGTTCATGGTGGAACATTCTATTAAACTTGTGTGAGTGGAGAAATATTTCTTTGGAAGGAAGAGGTCACGAATCCCTTTTTAAGAGTTAATGGTTTATAGCATACCAAATGAGCAAAATGGCTATTTCTGAACTTTAGAAAAAAATAATATAGTTTTTCTGCATTTATAACATGAGGCTGATGTAAAATATCAAAAATTCTTTATTTTGAAAAGCAATGTAATCAATTTGACATAATTCATATATATTGAACCTGTGGTACATACACACACAGTAAAACTTACATTCAGAAAATTGTTTGCACTTAAGAAATATTTTCAAGTGTAGTTGATTTACAATGTTGTGGGTTTTTTAAATACATGTTTATTGGAGTATACTTACTTTATAACACTGTATTAGTTTCTGCTTTACAACAAAGTGAATCAGCTATATGTATACATATATTCCCCATATCCCCCCCCATTGAGCCTCCCTCCCACACTCCCTATCCCACCCCTCTGGGGGACATAAAGCACCGAGCTGATCTCCCTGTGCTATGCAGCAGCTTACCACTAGCTATTTTACATTTGGTAGTGTATATATGTCAGTGCTACTCTCTCACTATGTCCCTGTCTCCCCTTGCCCCCTGTGTCCTTAAGTCCGTTCTCTACATCTGTGTCTTTATTCCTGCCCTGTCACTAGGCTCGTCAGTACCATTTTTCTAAATTCCATATATATATGTGTTAGCGTACGGTATTTGATTTTCTCTTTCTGACTTACTTCACTCTGTATGACAGACTCTAGGTCCAACCACCTCACTGCAAATAACTCAATTTTGTTCCTTTTTATGGCTGAGTAATACTCCATTGTATAGATGTGCCACATCTTCTTTATATATTCATCTGTCGGTGGACATTTAGGTTGCTGCTATGTCCTGGCTATTGTAAATAGTGCTACAGTGAACATTGGGGTACATGTATCTTTTTGAATTATGGTTTTCTCCGGGTATATGCCCAGTAGTGGGATTGCTGGGTCATATGGTAGTTCTATTTTTTAGCTTTTAAGGGATCTCCATACTGTTCTCCATAGTGGCTGTATCAGTTTACATTCCCACCAACAGTTCAGGAGGGTTCCCTTTTCTCCACACCCTCTGCAGCCTTTATACATTGTTGTATTAATTTCTGCTGTTCAGCAAAGTGATTCAGTTTTATATATATCTATCTATATATCTATCTATATCTATATATCTATATCTATATATCTATATATATTCTTTTCCATTATGGTTTATCACAGGATATTGAATATAGCTTCCTGTGCTATACAGTAGGTCTTGGTGGGTTGTCTATCCTATGTAGAAAAGTTTGCTTCTGCTATTCCAAAACTCCCAATCTTTCCTTCACTCTCTCCTTGGCAACCACAACTCTCTTTTCTATATCTGTGTGTTTGTTTCTGTTTCGCTGACATGCTCATTTGTGTCCTGTTTTCGATTCCACATATAAGTGATATTATATGGTATTTGTCTTTCTCTCTCTGACTTACTTCACTTAGTATCATTATCTCTAGGTCCATCCATGTTGCTGCAAATGGCATTATTTCATTCTTTTTTATGTCTGAGTAATATCTTTTGTATACGTATACCACACCTTCTTTATACACTCAGTTTTCAATGAACATTTAGGTTGTTTCCATGTCTTGGCTGTTATAAATAGTGCTGCTATGAACATAGGTTTTCATGTATCTTTTTGAATTATAGTTTTGTCTAGATATATGTCCACAAGTGGGATTGCTAGATCATATGGCAACCCTATAGTTGTTTTGAGGAACCTCCATACTGTTTTCCATAGTGGCTGCAACAACTTACATGGCCACCGACAGTGTAGAAGGGTTCCCTTTTCTCCATACCCCCTCCAGCATTTGTTAATTGTAGATTTTTTTTAATGATGGCCATTCTGATCAGTGTGAAGTGATACCTCATTGTAATTTGGATTTGCATTTATCTAATAATTAGTGATGATGAGCATCTTTTCATGTGCCTATTGGCTCTCTGTATGTCTTCTTTGGAGAAATGTTTATTTAGGTCTTCTACCCATTTTTCCATTGAGTTATTTGTTATTTTGTTATTGAGTTGTATGAGCTGTTTGTATAGTTTGGAAATTAAGCCCTTGTCAGTCTCATCATTTGCTAATATTTTCTCCCAGTGCACAGGTTGTATTTTCATTTTGATTATGGTTTCCTTTTCTGTGCAAAAGCTTATAAGTTTGATTAGTTCCTGTTTCTTTTTTGCTTTTACAGTAAGTCCCCTACATATGAACAAGTTCTGTTCCCAGAGTGCGTTTGTAAGTTCAATTTGTTTGTAAGTCCAACAAAGTTCGCCTAGGTACCCAACTTACACAGTCGGCTATATGGTATTGTACCGTAATAGGTTTATAATACTTTTCACGCAAACAATACATAAAAAACAAGCACAAAAACAAAGAAAGCATTTTTAATCTTACAGTACAGTAACTTGAAAAGTACAGTAATACAGTACAACAGCTGGGATACTCGGGCTGACATCGAGGGAACAGGCGAGCAGAGTTAGTGATTGGAGGAGGGAGGGGAGGTGGGAGATGGTAGGGGTGAAGGATTATCAGCAGTAGGAGACAGAGGGCAAGCTGCAATTTCACTCATACCTGACGTTGATGGCAAAGGTTCTGGTTCCTTGCTGGATTTAATTCTATCTACCCTCTTGAAAGAATGATCCATTGATGTCTGGGTAGTAGCTCTTTTTTTCTCATCATAGATGACAAGGTAACACTGGATTGCAATCTGAATGGCTGCTGCCACCTTTGGGTCCCATTCTAGGTTCGGGTCCTGTCCCTCAAAAACTAACAGTGCTTCCTCAAATAACGAAGATTCCCTTGCCATTTTCTGTGTCGTGAATCTCTTCAGTTCTTCAGTTACTTTTTCTTCCTCCTGTCCCTCTTCATCCTTTCTCTGGGCCTCCAATTCCATCAGTAAGCTCCTCATGTTGCACAGCAAGGAGGTCAGCAAAATCGTCCTCTTGCAGATCTAGCTCCAGCTTCTCGCTGAGGGTCACTACGTTGCTGAAGACCTCTTCGGACTTCTGATCTACCTTCTCAAATCCACAAAAATCATGAACAAACTGTGGGCAAAGGTTCTTCCAAACCCCATTCATCGTGACCGCCATACCCTCACACCATGCAAAGTCAATGTTTTTTATGGTCCTGTAGATGTTATAGTCCTCCCAAAGTTGTCCCTAGGTTGTTCCTGATTTGTCACTTACCTTTACTGCCTGACAAAAAGTGTGACATAAATGATATTTCTTGAAAGTCGCTATAAC
This sequence comes from Balaenoptera physalus, assembly GCF_965194825.1. Lineage (NCBI taxonomy): Eukaryota > Metazoa > Chordata > Mammalia > Artiodactyla > Balaenopteridae > Balaenoptera > Balaenoptera physalus. The sequence continues at coordinate 142,003 of NW_028126523.1, forward strand.
GCCCTGGTCCATAGGTTGGATGAGCAACGTAGTATTTGGTGACAGATGCAGTACTTTGACGTTGGGATGAAAGTCATCCATGAATGGGGGGTGGCCCAGAGCATAGTCGAGCAGCAAAAGAATGTTTTGCTGGAACGTCCTTCTCCAAGCAATATTTCTCTACATCTGGGATAAAGTGGTGGCAAAACCAGTCCTGGAACGTGGCCTGTGTAATCCGGGATTTGGGGTTACGCTTCCACACAACAGGAAGAGAGCCCTTGGCTATGTTTTTAAGGGTTCTTGGGTTCTGTGAATGATAAACTAAGAGAGGTTTCAGCTTCAATTCACCGGAAGCATTGCCACCAAACAACAGTTAGCCTATCCTTTGCTGCTTTACAGCCCGGCATCAACTTTTCCTCCTTACTGACGTAACTTCGGTCTGGCATCCTCTTCCAGTACAGTTGTGTCTTATCCACATTAAAAACCTGGTTGGGTAAATACACACCATCATCAATAATTTCTCAAAGTGTTTCTGGAAGTTCCTGGACAGCTACCCTATCTGCACTTGCTGTCTCTCCACTTACTTTTACATTGTGAAGGCTGGCTCTAGCCTTGAACCGATGAAAGCAGCCATGGCTGGCATTAAAAGATGTGCCCTCTGATTCTTTGCCGTGTTTCTTCTTCAAGTCTTCATAAAGGCTTTTAGCTTTCTCTTGAATCAGCGTTAAGTTGAGCAGGACTCAGCGCTGATGTTGACCCTGCATCCGCACACTGAGAAGTTTCTCCATCTCCTCCATCACTTTTCCATGCTTCTTGGATATTGTGTCAACATCGTCGGCACAGCAGACTTCACATGTTCCATGATCTTGTCCTTGTTCTTTAGATTTGTGCCAATGATTGAATGATTCATATTATAAGAATGAGCGATGTCTAACATCTTTTTGCCTCGCTCCACTCTCTCAATTACTTTCACTTTTGTTTCCGTCATTATCGCTTGGCGCTTCTTAACAGTACCAGCTACATCACGTCTGCTTTTATGCTTGCTTCCAGACATCTTGGGCTTGAAATAAAGGTACTGTACTACTGTACTCTATACAGTACTGTAAAGTACACAAAAGCACAACCACTTATAGAGGAAGCACGCACGTGACAATGTATGTCAGACACATGAACTAACTTACATGATTGGACACGCGAATGGACGTTTGCATATTTGAAAGTTTGCAACTTGAAGGTTCGTATGTAGGTGACTTACTGTATTTGTACTGCCTAGGGAGAACTACCTAGGAAAATTTTGGTATGACTTATGTCAGAGAATGTTTTGCTTATGTTCTCTTCTAGGAGTTATAAGGTGTCCTATCTTATATTTAAGCATATAAGCCGTTTTGAGTTTATTTTTGTGTATGGTGTGAGGGTATGTTCTGACTTCACTGATTTGCATACGGCTCTCCAACTTTCAAAACACCACTTGCTGAAGAGACTGTCTTTTCCCCATTGTATATTCTTGCCTCCTTTGTCAAAGGTTAATTGACCATAGGTGTGTGGGTTTATTTCTTAGCTCTCTATTCTATTCCATTGATCCATGTATCTCTTTCTGTGCCAATACAATGCGGCTTTGATTACTGTAACTTTGTAGTATTTTCTGAAGTTTAGGAGGGTTATGCCTCCTGCTTTGTTCTTTTTCCTGGGGATTGTGTTCACATTTCTGACTTTTTTATGGTTCCAGATACATTTTAGGATTATTTGTTCTAGTTCTGGGGAAAATGTCATGGGTAATTTGATAGGGATCACATTAAATCTGTAGATTGCTTTGGGTAGTATAGCCATTTTAACAGTATGAATTCCTCCCATCCAAGAGCGTGGGATGTCTTTCCATTTCTTTGAATCATCTTCAGCTTCCTTTACTAATGTTTTGTAGTTCTCAGTATATAAGTCTTTCACCTCCTTGGTGAGGTTTAATCCTAAGCATTTTATTTTTTTGATGCCATTAAAAAAAAGATTGCTTGTTTACATTTCCTTTCTGATATTTCATTGTTAGTGTAAAGAAATGCAACCAGGGACTTCCCTGGTGGCTCCGTGGTTGAGAATCCGCCTGCCAATACAGGGGACACGGGTTTGAGCCCTGATGCAGGAAGATCTCACATGCCGTGGAGCAACTAAACCTGTGTGCCACAACTACTTAGCCTGCACTCTAGAGCCAGTGAGCCACAAATACTGATCCCATGTGCCACAACTACTTAAGCCTGCATGCCTAGAGCCCGTGCTCCACAACAAGAGAAGCCACTGCAATGAGAAGCCTGTGCACCACAAGAAAGTCTAGTCCCCACTGGCCACAACTAGAGAAAGCCCGTGCACAGCAATGAAGACCCAATGCAGCCAAAATAAATTAAAAAAAAAAAAAGAAAGAAAAACCAGGAAATGCAACCAATTTATATATGTTAATCTTGTATCCTGCTACTTTTCTGAATTTGTTTATCAGTTCTAGTAGTGTTTGTGTGGAATTTTTAGGGTTTCCTTTATATGTATTATCATGTCATCTGCATATAATGGCAACTTTACCTCTTCCCTTCCAATTTGGTTAGATTTTATTTCTTTTTCTTGTCTGATTGTCGTGGCTAGGACTTCCAATACTATGTTGAAGAGAAGACGTGAGAGTGGGCATCCTTGTCTTGTTCCAGATTTTAGCGGGAAGGCTTTCAGCTTATGAACGTTGAGTATTATATTGGCTGTGGGTTTGTCATAAATAGCTTTTATTATGTTGAGATATGTTTCCTCTGTACCCACGTTGGTAAGTGTTTTTACCATGAATGGATGTTGAAGCTTTTCAAATGCTTTTTCGCCATCTATTGAGATGATCGTTTGTTTCTTGTTTTTCCTTTGTCGATGGGGTGTATCATGTTGATTGATTTGCATATGTTGAAACAGCTTTGTGAAACTGGGGTGAATCAAATTTGGTCATGGTGTATGATCCTCTTATGTGTTGTCGGATTCGGTTTTCTAATATTCAGTTGAGAATTTTTGCATCTATATTTATCAACGATATTGGCCTGCAGTTTTCTTTTTCGGTAGTGTCTTTCTCTGTGTTTTTTTTTTAAAGTCTTTATTGAATTTGTTCCAATATTGCTTCTGTTTTATGTTTTGGTTTCTTGTTTGTGAGGCATGTGGGATCTTAGCTCCAAAACCAGGGATCGAACCCTCACCCCCTGCACTGGAAGGCGAAATCTTAACTGCTGGACCACGAGAAAAGTCCCCATCTGTTTTATTTGGTTTTTTTTAAGTAAATTTCTTTCTTTATTTATTTTTGGATGCACTGGACATTCGTTGCTGTGCTCGGGCTCTCTCTAGCTGCGGTGAGCGGGGGCTACTCTTCGTTGTGGTGTGCAGGCTGTTCATTGTGGTGGCTTCTTTTGTTGCAGATCATGGGCTCTAGGTGCGTGGGCTTCAGCAGTTGTGGCTATCAGGCTCAGTAGTTGTGGCTCGTGGGCTGTAGAACGCAGGCTCAGTAGTTGTGGCACACAGGCTTAGTTGCTCCATGGCATGTGGGATCTTTCCAGACCAGGTCTCGAACCTATGTCCCCTGCAGTGGCAGACAGATTCTTAACCACTGTGCCACCAGGGAAGTCCCCCCTCCCCATCTGTTTTTGATATCAGCGTGATAGTGGCTTCATAGAATGTCTTTGGAAGTATTCCTTACTCTTCAATCTTTTCAAAGAGTTTGAGAAGAATCAGTGTAAGTTCTGCTTTTTATATTTGGTAGAATTTGCCTGTGAAACCATCTGATCCTGGACTTCTGTTGCTAGGGAGTTTTTTTAAATTACAGATTCTATTTTTTTTTTTAATTCTATTTTTTATTTATTTATTTTGGCTGTGTTGGGTCTTCGTTTCTGTGCGAGGGCTTTCTCTAGTTGCAGCGAGCGGGGGCCACTCTTCATCACGGTGCGTGGGCCTCTCACTATCGTGACCTCTCTTGTTGTGGAGCACGGGCTCCAGACGCTCAGGCTCAGTAGTTGTGGCTCATGGGCCCAGTTGCTCCGCGGCATGTGGGATCTTCCTAGACCAGGGCTCGAACCCGTGTCCCCTGTATTGGCAGGCAGAGTCTCAACCACCGCACCACCAGGGAAGCCCTTTATTTTGCTTTTAGTGATCAGTATGTTCAAGTTATCTATTTCTTCTTGATTCAGTTTTGTTCGGCTGTAAAAAAACAAAATATATTTTTAAGTTATGTTAGCAGCTAAATACTTACCATGTATTAGACCACAAAAGAGAGAAGAAAAAATATTAAAATATTTTTTCAAATACAACAAGTATTGAAATGTTTTAAAGAAATTGGTATAATAATACTAATTACAATAATGACAAATTGTTCTGAACTTAAAGACTACTTATATCTAAGATGCATATTATATGCTTATTGTTTTATTGTTTTTAAATACATGGAATGTTTTCTCCTTTCTAATGTAATTCTTTTATTTTACCTGTATATTGTGAAAAAAATTTAGTTCCACATAGTATAAAAAATTACACTTTAATAGGAGATATTAATCCATTTACATTTACTATAGTACTGAAAATACTTAGGTTTAGCGTTCCATGTCATGGAGTGCTCTTTTTTATTTATTTATTTTTAAAAAAGATTTGATTTGGAGAGGGGGCCATAAATTATTCATTTATTTATTTATTTAATTTTAACATCTTTATTGGACTATAATTGCTTTACAATGGTGTGTTAGTCTCTGCTTTAGAACAAAGTGAATCAGCTATACATATCCATATATCCCCATATCTCCTCCCTGTTGCGTCTCCCTCCCGCCCTCCCTATCCCACCCCTCTAAGTGGTCATAAAGCACTGAGCTGATCTCCCTCTTCTATGCAGCTGTTTCCTACTAGCTAGCTGTTTTACATTTGGTAGTATATATAAGTCCATGCCACTCTCTCACTTCGTCCCAGCTTACCCTTCCCCCTCCCCATGTCCTCAAGTCCATTCTCTATGTCTGCGTCTTTATTCCTGTCCTGTCCCTAGGTTCTTCCCAACCGTTTCTTTTCCTTTTCTTTTTAGATTCCACATATATGTGTTAGCATACAGTATTTGTTTTTCTCTTTCTGACTTACTTTACTCTGTATGACAGACTCTAGGTCCATCCATCTCACTACAAATAACTCAATTTCATTTCTTTTTATGGCTGAGTAATATTCCATTTTATATTGAAGATGTGCAACATCTTTTTTACCCATTCATATGTCGATGGACACTTAGGTTGCTTCCATGTCCTGGCTATTGCAAATAGAGCTGCAATGAACATTGTGGAACAAGACTCTTTTTGAATTATGGTTTTCTCCAGGTATATGCCCAGTAGTGGGATTGCTGTGTCATATGGTAGTTCTATTTTTAGTTTTTTAAGGAACCTCGATACCATTCTCGATAGTGGCTGTATCAATTTACACTCCCACCAAAGGTGCAAGAGGGCTCCCTTTTTTCCACACCTCTGCAGCATTTATTATTTGTAGATTTTTTTGATGATGGCCATTCTTACCTGTGTGTGGTGATACCTCATTGTAATTTCGACTTGCATTTCTCTAATGATCAGTGATGTTGAGCATTCTTTCATGTGTTTGTTGGCAATCTGTATATCTTCCTTGGAGAAATGTCTATTTAGGTCTTCTGCCCATTTATGGATTGGGTTGTTTGTGTTTTTTTTTTTTTTGATATTGAGCTGCATGGGCTGCTTGTAAAGTTTGGAGATTAATCCTTTGTCAGCTGCTTCGTTGGCAAATATTTTCTCCCATTCTGAGGGTGGCCTTTTCGTCTTGTTTACGTTTTCCTTTGCTGTGCAAAAGCTTTTAAGTCTCCATAGGTCTCATTTGTTTATGTTTCTTTTTAATTTCCGTTTTCTAGGAGGTGGGTCAAAAAGGATCTTGCTGTGATTGATGTCATAGAGTGTTCTGCCTATGTTTTCCTCTAAGAGTTTGATAGTGTCTGGCCTTACATTTAGGTCTTTAATCCATTTTGAGTTTATTTTTGTGTATGGTGTTAGGGAGTCTTCTAATATCATTCTTTTACTGGTAGCTGTCCAGTTTTCCCATCACCACTTATTGAAGAGGCTGTGATTTCTCCACTGTATATTCTTGCCTCCTTTATCAAAATTAAGGTGACCATATGTGTATGGGTTTATGTCTGGGCTTTGTCTTCTGTTCCATTGCTCTATATTTCTGTTTTTGTGCCAGTACCATACTGTCTTGACTACTTTAGCTTTGTAGTATTGTCTGAAGTCAGGGATCCTGATTCCTCCAGCTCTGTTTTTCTTCTCAAGATTGCTTTGGCTGTTCGGGGTCTTTTGTGTTTCCATACAAATTGTGAAATTTTTTTGTTCTAGTTCTCTGAAAAATTCCATTGGTAGTTTGATAGGGATTGCATTGAATCTGTAGATTGCTTTGGGTAGTAGAGTCATTTTCACAATGTTGATTCTTCCAATCCAAGAACATGGTATATCTCTGTATCTGTTTGTGTCGTCTTTGATTTCTTTCATCAGTGTCTTATAGTTTGTTGAGTAAACGTCTTTTGTCTCCTTAGGTAGGTTTATTCCTAGGTATTTTATTCTTTGTGTTGCAGTGGTAAATGGGAGTGTTTCCCTAATTTCTCTTTCAGAATTTTCATCTTTAGTGTATAGGAATGAAAGAGATATCTGTACATTAATTTTGTATCCTGCAACCTTACCAGTTCATTGATTAACTCTAGTAGGTTTCTGGTAGCATCTTTAGGATTCTCTATGTATAGTATCATGTCATCTGCAAACAGTGAGAGCTTAACTTCTTCTTTTCCGATTTGGATTCCTTTTATTTCTTTTTCTTCTCTGATTGCTGTAGCTAAAAATTCCAAAAGTGTGTGGAATAATAGTGGTGAGAGTGGGCAACCTTGTCTTGTTCCTGATCTTGGTGGAAATGGTTTCACTTTTTCACCATTGAGAACGATGCTGGCTGTGGGTTTGTCATATATGGCCTTTATTATGTTGAGGAAAGTTCCCTCTATGCCTACTTTCTGGAGGGTTTTTAGGATAAATGGGTGTTTAATATTGTCGAAAGCATTTTCTGCATCTATTGAGATGACCATATTGTTTTTATCCTTCAGTTTTTTAATATGGTGTATCACATTGATTTGCATGTATTGAAGAATCCTTGCATCCCTGGGATAAACCCCACTTGATCATGGTGTATGATCCTTTTAAGGCGCTGTTGGATTCTGTTTGCTACTATTGTGCAGTGGATTTTTGCAGCTATGTTCATCAGTGATATTGACCTGTAGTTTTCTTTCTTTGTGACATCTTTGTCTGGTTTTGGTGTCAGGGAGATGGTGGTCTCATAAAATAAGTTTGGGAGAGTTCCTCCCTCTGCTATATTTTGGAAGAGTTTGAGAAGGATAGGTGTTAACTCTTCTCTAAATGTTTGATAGAATTTGCCTGTGAAGCCATCTGGTCCTGGGCTTTTGTTTGTTGGAAGATTTTTAATCACAGTCTCAAGTTCAGTGCTTGGGATTGGTTTGTTTGTAGTTTCTATTTCTTCCTGGTTCAGTCTTGGAAGGTTGTGCTTTTCTAAGAATTTGTCCATTTCTTCCAGGTTGTCCATTTTATTGGCATATAGTTGCTTGCAGTAATCTCTCATGATCCTTTGTATGTCTGCAGTGTCAGTTGTTACTTCTCCTTTTTCATTTGTAATTCTATTGATTTGAGTCGTCTCCCTTTTTTTCTTGATGAGTCTGGCTAATGGTTTATCAATTTTGTTTATCCTCTCAAGGAACCAGCTTTTAGTTTTTTTGATCTTTGCTGTTGTTTCCTTCATTTCTTTTTCATTTATTTCTGGTCTGATCTTTATGATGTCTTTCCTCTGCTGACTTTGTTTTTTTTTTTTTTTTCTTTCTTTCTCTAATTGCTTTAGGTGTAAGGTTAACTTGTTTATTTGAGATATTTCTTGTTTCTTGAGGTAGGATTGTATTGCTCTAAACTTCTCTCTTAGAACTGCTCTTGCTGCATCCCATAGGTTTGGGGTCTTCATGTTTTCATTGTCATTTTTTTCTAGGTATTTTTTTAATTTCCTCTTTGATTTCTTCAGTGATGTCTTGGTTATTAAGTAGTGTATTGTTGAGCGTCCATGTGTTTTTAAGTTTTACAGATTTTTTTCCTGTAATTGATATCTAGTCTGATAGCATTGTGGTCGGAAAAGATACTTGATACGATTTCAATTTTCTTATATTTACCAAGGCTTGATTTGTGATCCAAGATATGATCTATATCCTGGAGAATGTTCCAGGAGCACTTGAGAAAAAGTGTATTCTGTTGTTTTTGGATGGAATGTCCTATAAATATCAATTAAGTCCATCTTGTTTGATGTATCATTTAAAGCTTGTGTTTCCTTATTTATTTTCATTGTGGATGATCTGTTCATTGGTGAAAGAGGGGTGCTAAAGTCCCCTACTATGATTGTGTTACTGTCGATTTCCCCTTTTATGGCTGTTAGCATTTGCCTTATGTTTTGAGGTGCTCCTATGTTGGGTGCATAAAATTATACAATTGTTATATCTTCTTCTTGGATTGATCCCTTGATCATTATGTAGTGTCCTTCTTTGTCTCCTGTAATAGTCTTTATTTTAAAGTCTTTTTTGTCTGATAGGAGAATTGCTACTCTAGCTTTCTTTTGATTTCCATTTGCATGGAATATCTTATTCCATCCCCTCACTTTCCATCTGTATGTGTCCCTATGTCTGAAGTGGGTCTCTTGTAGACCACATACATACCGGTCGTGTTTTCGGATCCATTCAGCCAGTCTATGTCTTTTGGTTGGAGCATTTAATCCATTTACATTTAAGGTAATTATTGATATGTATGTTCTTATTACCATTTTCTTAATTGTTTTGGGTTTCTTATTGTAGGTCTTTTCCTTCTCTTGTGTTTCCTGCCTAGAGAAGTTCCTTTAGCATTTGTTGTAAAGCGGGTTTGGTGGTGCTGAATTCTCTTAGCTTTTGCTTGTCTGTAAAGGTTTTAATTTCTCTGTCGAATCTGAACGAGATCCTTGGTGGGTCGAGTAATCTTGGTTGTAGCTTTTCCCCTTTCATTACTTTAAATATGTCCTGCCAGTCCCTTCTGGCTTGCAGAGTTTCTGCTGAAAGTTCAGCTGTTAACCTTACGAGGATTCCCTTGTATGTTATTTGTTGTTTTTCCCTTGCTGCTTTTAATATTTTTTCTTTGTATTTAATTTTTGATAGTTTGATTAATATATGTTTTGGCATGTTTCTCCTTGGGTTTATCTTGTATGGGACTCCCTGCGCTTCCTGGACTTGATTAACGATTTCCTTTCCCATATTAGGGAAGTTTTCAACTATAATCTCTTTAAATATTTTCTCAGGGTCTTTCTTTTTCTCTTCTACTTCTGGGAACCCTATATTCGAACGTTGGTGCGTTTAATGTTTTCCCAGAGATGTCTCAGATTGTCCTCAATTCTTTTCATTCTTTTTTCTTTATTTTGCTTTGCAGTAGTTATTTCCACTATTTTATCTTCCAGGTCATTTATCCATTCTTCTGCCTCAGTTATTCTGCTATTGTTTCCTTCTAGAGAATTTTTAATTCCATTTATTGTGTTGTTCATCATTGTTTGTTTGCTCTTTAGTTCTTCTAGGTCCTTGTTAAACGTTTCTTGTCTATTCTCCATTCCAGTACCAAGATTTGGGATCATCTTTGCTATCATTACTCTGAATTCATTTTCAGGTAGACTGCCTATTTCCTCCACATTTGTTTGGTCTGGTGGGTTTTTACCTTGCTCCTTCATCTGCTGTGTGTTTCTGTGTCTTCTCATTTGGCTTTGGGGACTGTGTTTGGGGTCTCCTTTTCAGAGGCTGCAGATTCGTAGTTCCCGTTGTATTTGGTGTCTGCCCCCAGTGGCTAAGGTTGGTTCAGTGTGTTGTGTAGGCTTTCTGATGGAGGGGACTGGTGCCTGTGTTCTGGTGGGTGTGTCTGGATCTTGTCTTTCTGGTGGACAGATCCGCATCTGGTGGTGTGTTTTGGGGTGTCTGTGACCTTATTGTGCTTTTCGGCAGCCTCTCTGCTAATGGGTGGGCCTGCATTCCTGTCTTGCTAGTTGTTTGGCATGGGATGTCCAGCACTGGATCTTGCTGGTTTCTGAGTGGAGCTGTGTCTTAGCGTTGAGACGGATATCTCTGGAAGAGCTTTCACCATTTGATATTACATGGTGCCAGAGGTCTCTGGTAGACCAATGTCCTGAACTCGGCTCTCCCACCGCAGAGGCACAGGCTTGACACCCGGCTGGAGCACCAAGACCCTGTCAGCCACACAGCTGAGGGTGAGAGCAAGAGGTAGCTTTGGTACATCTCAAAGACCACCAATGAGGTTCACTGACCATTTTTCTCTCCAGAAGTGAAGAAAACAAAATTCAGACTTTGGCTAGTCAGCCACTTTGGTAGCCAGCCTCCAAGATGGACCTAATTATCCCCTAATTATCTCCCAGTCTCCACGTACCAGTGTGGCTCCTCGCACTTGAAAAGGGTTGACTGTTTAACTAATAAGAAATTGCAGAAATGACAAAGTGCAGCTTCCAAAGTTATAAAAGACATTGCAGCTTCTGCTTTGGTTTCTGCTAGATCACTCATCCTGGGGTAAGCCAGCTGCCATGTCATGAGGACACTCAAGCAGCCCTAAGGAGAGATCCATGTGGCAAGGAACTGAGGCCTCTTACCTACAGCCACGTGCGTGAGTCATCTCAGAAGTCAAAAGATTTAATCTTTTAAATTTTTGGTTGTGTTGGGTCTTCGTTGCTGCACAGGGTTTCTCCAGTTGTTACTAGAGAAGCAGGGGTCACTCATCGTTGTGGTGCACGGGCTTCTCCTTGCGGTGGTTTCTCTTGTTGTGGAGTATGGGCTCTAGGTGCATGGGCTTCAGTAGTTGTGTCATGCAAGCTCAATAGCTGCTGCTTGCAGGCTCTAGAGCACAGGCTCAGTACTTGTGGCACACGGGCTTAGTTGCTCTGCGGCATGTGGGATCTTCCCAGACCAGGGATGGAACCCCTGTTCCCTGCATTGGCAGGCAAATTCTTACCCACTGTGCCACCAGGGAAGTCCAGTGTGCTCTTTTTTAAACCTAGTCTGTTTTCATTATTTTGTATCTTAACGATTCTGTATTAAAGAAAAAAATAATACTCCTTTCTACCTCTCCTCTTTGAGGATTATATATGAAGAAGTATGTCATTTATTAACCTCAAATTTTCACCTTACTTTTAAGAAGTAATCACAATGTCAAGTATTTAATACTTTTCACTTCCACCTTGAAAAGCATGGATATTAAAGTGCTAATACAATTACCTTCCCTGGTCTATCTTTTTTAGTTTTTGTTATGTATAAAAAACAACAAAAAACATGCATGGTTTGTAAGGAAATGACAAATTTCAGAAAATTCAGCATCTGAATACACTCTAAACATAGCTTCTAGATAAAGACACAGAAAATTGCCAGATACTCAGAGGCCCCCTGGTCCCATTCTAGTGACTCCCCTTAAGGTTTAATATTGTTCTGGTATCTAACAAAAAGATAACTTTACCTGTATTTTGTATTTTATATAAATGTTATGGCACAGTAAAATCACTTTTGGAGTGGGCTTTTTTATTTTATGTTGTTTGTGAATATGCCTACATGGTTGCCTGTTGTTGTGATCATGCATTGCCACTGTTGCATAGGATTCCATAATGTAAATATTTAACTATTAATTAATTTATTCCAATGTGTATGACAATATGAGTGATTTTCAGTTTGTGTCTATTGAGAACAGCACTGGTATATAAATTCTAGAACTTGAGCTTTGGTGGTGTGTGTATAAATTATTGTTCAGTATACACGTAGTAGTAAAATTTTCGAGTCATATCTTTCTTGTGTTTAACTTTTTAGATATTTCTAAATATTTTCAAAACATTTGTATGATTTTTCATCTTCAGCAGCAGTGAATGAGATTCAAGGATTATACACATTCTTGTCAAACTTGATAATACCTGTCATTTTCATTTGAACTTTCTGTTTGGTGAGTGATAATTCCAGGTATCACGCTTTTGCATTTAATTGACTACTAAGAAGCCAAGCATCTTTTGATATGTTTACTTAACATTCTGTACTCTCTTTTTTGAAATATCTTTTGGTATATTTCCCCCATTTTGCTATTCCATTATCTTCTTATTGAAGACTTCCTTTTTTTTTTTTTTTAATATCTGAAGACTTCTTATTTAGGAGTTTTTAATACATGCTTGAGATGAGTTCTTCTCTCTTTCTGTCTCTCCTTCTCTTTCTTTAGATGAGTGTCAGTTTTTAATGTTAATAACATCTAATTTGTTATTTTCCTCTTTATTTATTTAGTCTTATTTCTATTTATTTATTTAGTCTTTTTACCTGTAGCAGAACACATTATTTATTGTAAACCACAAATATGTTTTCATTTCTTCAATAAATGTAATTATTAAGCTTTAAATTTAAGTTAACTTTCTAAACTAAATATGTTGTATGATAGTGAGTATTATTTTTTCTATGACAGCTGAAAGGTTACATTTATTCAGAAAATGTTGTATCAGCTTTCTTTTCATTTGCTCCTACTTCTCATTGATTCACAGTGGTAAACATCACTTCATCCATGGATCTGACTTTTCTCTGATTTCTCATGGTCATTCTCACTAATTCGTCTTGCCTCCTGAAATCTTTAGCAATCCCCTTATTCCACAGAAGCAAAAACCTTCCTTGGGCCTTTTTCCTCAGAAGATTGATTATTCCCACATTTTAAATGGGAGATTGCAATAAGTTAGGAGAAAATGCCACAAGGGTCTCTCATTTTTTTTTCACATCCTGTATCAGCCTCTGCTTGCACTCTCTGTTCAAAGATATTTGTGCAACACATTGATGGAAGATGCCACTTGTTTCTCTCCTTGGGGAAAAGACAGATTAATTACCTAACAAATAAAATAAAGAGAGTGTCTTGCTCTTTTCAAATGTTGGACAGGATTGCTTGCATCCTAATTTAAATGTTTCAGGTGACTGAAGCTTAAGATTCCTAAGCTTTAATCCATACTTGCACCATGCACAGTACCCAACAGGAGAGCTTTACATAACCCCATGAGACACTTGTGTGCAAGTGGAACAGATAAAAATATAAAACTATTGCTGTCTTCTTGTGTCATAAAAATGATTTTTTGTCTCATTTAAAATATTTTTTTTCTAAAATCCAAAAACGTGTCAGGCTAAAATATTGTTATTTCAAGTATGGTAAAATCGAAGACCCTTCAAATTTCTTTCCAGTTTTGTTGATGATGGGATGCCGTCAGAGATATGACTTCATTAATAAACACAATAGGTAAGATTCCTTCATAGGCCTGATTGGGGAATATGAAAATAAACCCCAGAAAAATCTGGACATTTTCTAGTTCTCAAATACTGGTTAAGATGGTAGAAAGGGCCCTTCATTGTCCTATATGTTAATGCAGATCAATTGTGAGAGGTGGGGATAAAACAAGCAGCCTAAATATCCTTTATGTTTGTTGTACTACTAGTAGAAAGAGGAAGGGTCAACATGTCACCATGGTTGATATAGCAAATAAGCTGCTTGAAACTACACAGAAATGTACCTGCTTGTATTTTCTGTGCAGTTACCCTCTCTTTTAGTGTGTCCTGATACCTCCCTCAACTTATGTACCAACTCCAGCAGCATTAAGCAGAAATCCAAAGAAACCTATTCTTTGGAATTATGAGGAAGGGAAGAGTCAAACATTTTATAACACGCTCTATACAAGGATACACGTCACCATCCTTATCTATGTCGTGCCATGCATGGAGGGTCAGTAGGTTCAGGGGATTCTGGAAACACCAAGTTCTGTGGGGTTAATCACAGTTCCATTCATGGGCAGTAAAAGAGAAGGGCCTTATCTTGGTCACTTTCTCAATGCTAGTAGCTACAAAAAGAAGAGGATAGCAGACATCTTAGGGAGAAGAACCAACATTAAATGAAATGTCCTAATTACTCTAGGCAACCTCTCATGGTGGCCTCCCATAGCTCCTCAAATCCCTACATACTTGCACAAGGGATAGTGTAATATTACTGGAGTGTCTGACTGCAGATTAACATTATTTTTGTTGAAAAAAATAAAAATAGGTTCAAGTGATAGGGTTTGAAAAGGGTTCACAGTGTGAAGGAAACTATTTTAACAATGTGGACAGAACCCTTTGGATGGATTTATCATGTTTTTCTTTTTTTTTTTTTTGCTGCTTCAGAATCTGTAGTAGCGATTGGTGTGTTCCATGATACATCCCTGCTTCTTATAAGTTTTAGATGGAATAACCCATTAGGAAGAAGTGCACGTAAGGAAGATTAGTGAGTCAAACTCCTCTGCCCTCTGTCAGCAGTGGGTGCAAAGGGATTTAGACCAAGTGCTTTCATCCTTTGATTTGCAAAGTTTTCACTATATGAATGATGTTTTGTTTGTTTGCAGGTCAGGAGCCTTGGTCTCAATATCCGTTTAAAAAGTGTTATCACGTGTCTGCCAGAAAGAATTGCTGACGATACTGGGAAAAATTGAGAGTTATCCTTAACAATTAAGGGTTTTGTAGCAACATGGATGGACCTAGAGATTGTTATACTGAGTGAAGCAAGTCAGACACAGAAAGACAGATATCATATGATATTGCTTATATGAGGAATCTATAAAAGAAAAAAAAAGGTACAAATGAATTTATTTACACAACAGAAATAGAATCATGGATATAGAAAACAAACTTATGGTTACCAGGGAATAAGTGGGGAAGGGATAAATTGGGAGATTGGGACTGACTTATACACACTACTATATATAAAATAGATAAAGACCTGCTTTATAGCACAGGGAACTCTACTCAGTGGTCTGTACTGGCGTATACGGAAAAAGAATCTTATAAAAAAAAAACAAGGGTTTTGGGATTATATAATAAATATAAATGTGCAAACCTTTAACATGAAAGGAAAAATCAGTTAATTCTGTGGTCCCTGTTATGGTGTAAATATTTTGTACCTCTAATTTTAAAATTTTGAAACCCAGCTCCCATGTTGATGGTATTAGGAGGTGGGGCTTTTGGGAGGTGATTAGGTTATGAGGCCAGAGACCTCAAACATGGGATTAGTGACCTAAAAAATGTAGCACACAGAAGATCTTATGCCCATTCCATGATTTCATTGCCGAGCGAGAAGACCCACATTATGAACCAGAAATTGGTCCCTCGGCAGACACTAAGTCAGCTGGCAACTTGTTCTTTTTTAAAAAAAATAATTAGATAATTAATTAATTAATTTTTTGGCTGTGTTGGGTCTTTGGTGCGGTGTGAGGGCTTCTCATTGAGTGGCTTCTCTTGTTGCGGAGCACCGGCTCTAGGCGTGTGGGTTTCAGTGGTTGTGGCTCACGGGCTCAGTAGTTGTGGCCTGTGGACTCTAGAGCACAGGCTCAGTATTTGTGGTGCACGGGCTTAGTTGTTCCATGGTATGTGGGATCTTCCTGGACCAGGGCTCGAACCCTTGTCCCCTTTATTGGTAGGCAGATTCTTAACCACTGCACCTCCAGGGAAGCCCCTGGGTACTTGTTCTTGAACTTTTCAGCCTCAGCAATTATGAGAAAACAAAAATATTCTGTTGTTTATAAAATACCAAGTCTCTTGT
Organism: Balaenoptera physalus; assembly: GCF_965194825.1. Taxonomy (NCBI): domain Eukaryota; kingdom Metazoa; phylum Chordata; class Mammalia; order Artiodactyla; family Balaenopteridae; genus Balaenoptera; species Balaenoptera physalus. The sequence continues at coordinate 157,686 of NW_028126523.1, forward strand.
ATTTTGTTTTAGCAGTCAAAGAGCTGGCTGAGGAGAAATATCTGTGAGCTTGAAGACATATCAGGAGAAACCTTTAAATCTCAAAAGAAAAGAGAAAATGGGCAGGAAAGGAATCAACAGAACAGAGTAATCAATAATTGTGGAAAAATGAAAAATGCTGTGACCTATACATAATGGGTATAGCAGGAGGAGAAAAAAGATAATAAAGAACAGAAAATATTTTTAAAAAATGACTGAGAATCTCCCCAAATGAATGTCTGACACTAAATCCACAGCATCCAAACTTAGAAGAACATATGAATAGTAAAGAAAACTGACCAATATCTCTCAGGAACATCAATGCAAAAATCCTCAACAAAATATTACCAAATCGAATCCAACAATATTTTGAGAGAATTTTATATCATGAATGAGAGGAAATAATCCCAGGTATGAAAGGCTGGTTCCACATTCTAGAATCAAATAATTATATCCATCATATCAACACCTTAAAGACAATCATTAGCATATCAATAGATTCAGAAGACCTTTGAAAAAATCTAACACCCATTCTTCATAAAAACTCTCAGTTAAAGAAATAGACTGGAGCTTTCTCAAGTTGATAACAAAGATTTACAGGAAACTTTTATCTGACATCATGATTAATGGTCAAAACCATGAAGCTTTTCCACTAAGTTCAGGTAAAAGCAAGGATGTCCCCTTTCATGACTCTTTTTCCATATTTTACTCCAAGTCCTTGCTAATGCAATAAGGCACGAAAATAAATAAAACAAATACAGATTGGGTAGAAAAAAATGAAAGCAACCTAAGTAAAATGTGGACCAATATACTTTATGGACACCTCACCAAAGAAAATAGACACTATGCATATAAGTATACAGAAGAATAATCCAGATTACATGCTGCCATGAAAAAGCAAATTAAAAATACAATTCCATACCACTATGTAACACTTAGAATGGCTAAAATGTGAACAATGACAAGAACAAATTCTGTAGGAGATGTGGAACAATAGGAAATGTCATTTGTCATTGGTGGAAATGAAAAATAATACAGCTACTTTGGTAGTCTGATTGACACTTGCTAGAATATTGAGCATTCCCTTACTGTACAATCTGTCAAGTGTTCTCATGGATATTTACTGAAAGTAGTTTAAAACATACTTCCAGAGGAAAACCTGCGTATGGATATTTATAGCACCTAATTCAATATTGCCAAAATGTGAATGAAACTAAGGTGTCCTCCAATAGGTGAATGAAATGATATAGTATTAATATAGTCTGGGAATGGGATAATATTGAGCACTAAAAAAGTAAGCTATCAAGCCATATAAAGAGATGGGAATTCTTTTTTTTTCTTTTGAAATATAGGTGATTTTCTTTATTTTGAATTTAAATTTTATTGGAGTATAGTTGATTTACAATGTTGTGTTCATTTCAGCTGCACAGCAAGTGATTCAGTTACACATATGCATATATTCATTCTTTATCAGATTCTTTTCTGATAACGGTATTCCCACAATACTGAGTAGAGCTCCCTGTGCTATACAGTAGGTCCTTGTTGCTTATCTGTTATATATAGTAGTATTCGTATGTTTACCCCAAGCTCCTGATTTATCCCTACCCCCCACCTCTCCCCTTTGGTAACCATAAGTTTGTTTTCCAACTCTGTGAGTCTGCCTCTGTTTTGTAAGTTAGTTCATTTGTATCAATTTTTAGCTTCCACCTAGAAGTGATATCATCCAATATTTGTCTTACTCTGTCTGACTTACTTCACTTAGTACAATCATCTCTAGGTCCATCCATGTTACTGCAACTGGCATTATTTTCTTCTATTTTATGGCTGAGTCATATTCCATTATATATATGTATCACATATTCTTTACCTATATTCATATGTTGATGGACATTTTGGTTGCTTCCATGTCTTCGTTATTGTAAAGAGTGTTGCAGTGAACATTGGGGAAGATGTGTCTTTTCGATTTATGCTTTCCTCCAGATATGCACACAGGAGTGAACTTGCTGGACCATCTGGTAGCTCTATTTTATTTTATTTTACTTCATTTCATTTCAATTTCAATTTTTTTGGAATAGAGTTGATTTACAATGTTGTGTTACTTTCTGCTGCACAGCACAGTGAAGCAGTTATACATATATCCAATCCTTTTTGGATTCCTTTCCCATACAGGTCATTACAGAGTATTGAGTAGAGTTCCCTGTGCTATACAGTAAGCCCTTATTTGTTATCTCTTTTATATATAGTGGTGTGTATATGTCAATCCCAATTTCCAAATTATCCCTCCCACCTCCCCTTACTCTGGTAACCTCCATTCTGTGATCCATAGTGGCTGTTACCAATTGGCATTGCCACCGATAGCATAGAATTGGTGGTGCAGTGGTTAAGAATCTGCCTGCCAGTTCAGGGGACACAGGTTGGAGCCCTGGCCAGGGAAGATCTCACATGCCACAGAACAAGTAAGCCCGTGCACCACAACTACTCAGTCTGTGCTCTAGAGCCCACGAGCCACAACTACTGAAGCCTGTGTGCCTACAGCATGTGCTCCACAACAAGAGAAGCCACCACAAAGAGAAGTCTTCGTACCACAATGATGAGTAGCCCCCGCTTGCTGCAACTAAAGAAAAGCTGCGCACAGCAACGAAGACCCAACGCAGATTAAAAAAAAATAAGTAGTAGGTTTCTCTTTTTTCCACACCTTCTGAAGCATTTCTTGTTTGTAGACATTGTGATGGTGGCTATTCTGAGTGGTTCCAGATGATACTTCTTTGTACATCTGATTTGCATTTGTCTAACATAAAGCAATGGTGAGTATCTTCATATGTGCTTTTTTTTTTGAACAGTGTCAGTAAGATTTACCCCTTGAAAAAGGGTTATTGAAAGGTTGCCTTGTTTTGAAGTCTACTTCGATTACCTACCCCAAGACATTTTTTGAGGGCTGTTGTCATTTACAGCTCCCCAGGCATTGTGAATATGAAGTGCGTATAAGGTCCAGTTTTAGAATTGTTGTTGTGGGAAACAGAAGGCGGCAGGGTTTCTACTGTCCCTCTCTGGTTACTGACACAACCTTAGGTGTAGGGCAAGTCCTGTTCTTGGGTATTAAATTAGAGTGGAATGTGCCTGTCCAAACATGTAAGGGCTTCTGTCCCATTCCTTCTTCCCCCTTACCCTTCATCCCCCGAACAAGTATAAACCCCTGCAAAATCACCTGTTGAGGGTGCTGTCTTGTAGAGTGCGATGACCCTTACGAAGGAGTCGGGAGGTCGGAACCCAAACACCAGGATATGTTGAGAGCAGGTGATTTTCCAAATGTCATCCAGCCCAGAGAGTCCACCATCCTTTGGGTGTCAGAGGGTTGGTTTAGTAGTATGAGGGCACACTTAGATCTGGAGATAGTGATCCCATGCAGAGGGGAACAGGTTGCACATGTTCAAGGGGGGCGAATTAGCTGGCATATCCTCCCGAGGTCCTCAGGCCTACAACAGTCCAGCCTTGGGACCAAATTGTGTCTGTGTCCAGGGATGTGACACTAGTACGTTCACTGCGACTAAACAAATTTAGTGATCATTTTTCTTTTCTTTAACTTAATCTTAAATTTATAATGGAGTATATAGTTGATTTATCATGTTGTGTTCATTTTTGACATACACCAACATGATTCATTTATACAGAGATAACTATATATTCTTTTTAGAATTATTTTCCCATTGAGGTTACTAAAGGGTGTTGAGAAGAGTTCCAAGTGCTCTACAGCAGGTCCATGTTGATTACAAGTTTTCTCTTTGTAAATATGTATATACTAACTCCAACCTCATGATTTATGCCTCCAACACACCTTTCCACTTTGGTAAACATAAGTTTGTGTTCTAAGTCTGGGACTCTGTTTCTGTGTTGTAAGATAGTACCTTTCTATCAATTTTTAGATTCCACCGATAAGTAATATCATATGATATTTTTCATTGCCTGATTTATGACACTTAATATGAATGTATGTAGGTCCTTCTGAGTGGCCCTAAATGGCCTTATTTCATTCACTTCATGGCTGAGTAATATTCCATTGTACATATCTACCATAATTTCTTTATCCATTCTTCCCTCCAAGGACTTTTAGGTAGCTTCTGAGTAGAGGCTTTTGTAAACAGGGCTGCATAAATTTTAGAGTGCCTGGGTCCTGTCAATTTACGTTTTTTCCAAGATACAGGCCCAGGAGTGGAAGCGCCATATGCTCTGAAGCTCTGGTTTTTAGATTTTTGAGGAATCACCACCCACTTCTCCAGAGTGGCTGTTAGCAATTTACATTCCCACCATCATCTGGTCAGGGTTCCCTTTTCTCCACACCCTGTCCTGCATTTCAGGTTTTACAGTTTGTGAGGTTGGCCATTCTGACTGGTGCGAAGTGATATCTCTTTGTAGTATTAATTTACATTGCCCGCCTGTTTTGTTGGCCAAAAATGGAGTAAGGGTTTTTCCTGAATATATTAAGGAATAACGCATACGGCCTTTTTGGCAAACTGCATCATTGGCGATGTTCAGCAGCTTTGCATGTGCTTTGATGACGAGTGCAAACTACCCCTTGAAATCCCTTTCCTGCAATTCTGCCTTGCTTACAAGGCCTTTACGAATACTTGGCTCAAGAAATGACTCCATTAGAGGTGTCAATTACAACCCTGCATGTTTGTGAATTGCAGTGCCCCTGAGCACCGGTTTTCAACTTGTTTAGGGAAGCAGACACAAAGGGGCAGGATTTCTACAGACCCATTCCAGTTACTGGGGCACCTGAAGGATAGGGAAATTCTTCTTCCAGGTAGGAAACTAGAGTGGCATATGCCTGTCCAAACATCTAAGGCTTGTGTCTCATTCCATCCCGCCATTTCCCTTCTTCACCGGAAAATTCCAAGCCGTGCAAAACCGGCTGTTGAGTGTGCTGCCTTCCCAAAGTGGGGAGACTCTAAGGAAAGGAGCTGGGGAACCCGAATACCAGGAGACGTGGAGATGAGGTGACTTCTCCAAACTCTTCCCGATCAGACGGTGTACCATCCTCTGGATGTGCCATGCATGTTTTAGCTGTAGGAAGGGTCCCCTGCACCTGGAGATATGGAACCCATGGAATGGGGGCCAGGCAGTATTACTCTAAAAGTGCTGCATTTGCTGTCCCATCCTCACGAAGCCTCTCAGACCAACGAGTGTAGAGCCTTAGGTCCCATCCAGCTCTGTGTCTAGATATGGTCAGTCCAGGTTGCATCACAGCCCTTGAACAAATTTTGTAAGAATTTCTCTCTCTCTCACTGTCTTTATTTTGTTCTTGTTATTTAATTTTATAATGGGGTATAGCTGATTTTCAATACTGTGTTTCTTGCTGCTCTACATCTATCCACTTGATTCACTTAAAGAGAGACATCAATAAATTCTTTTACAGATTCTTACCAGTCTTATATATCCTTTTCTGGTGACAACAGTGTGCTGAGTCCAGCTCTTTGAGCTATAGAGTAGGTCCTGTCGAATACCTATTTTGTTTATGGAACCATATCTGTGCTAATTTCAACCTCCTGGTTTATGCATCACCCCGCCCCACCTTTCTCCTTTAGCAGCCATAAGTGTGTTTTCTAAATGTGTGACTCCGTTTCTGTTTTGTAATTGCGTTCATGTGAAGGCATTTTTAGATACTATCTATAAGTGATACCTTATGATAAGTCTCTTTTTATGTCTGACTTATGTCACTTAGAATGATCGTACCTCAGTCTCCACGAGTTGCTGCCACTGGCCTTATTTCATTGATTTAATTGCTGAGTAATATTCCATTGTACATAAGTACCACATCTTCTTTCTCCATTTTTTCCTTCCAAGGACATGTAAGTTGTACCCAAATCGAGGTATTTCTAAACAGAGCAGCCCTAAACTTTGGGGTGCCTGTGTTGTCGATTTTTTGGTTTTCCCAAGATATACGCCCATGAGGGGAAGTGCTGTATGCTCTGTAGCTCTGTTTTTTAGAAGTTTTAAGATACAGCATACAATTCTCAAGAGTGGCCGGTGGCAAATTACATCCCGCCGATCAGCATAACAAGGCCCCGTTTTCTCCATGGCCTGTCCTGCATTTCTGGGTTTTACACTTTTTCAGCATGGGCCTTTTGACCAATGCGAAGTGAGACATTTTTGTAATGCTGATTTGCATTGCCCGCTTGCTTAGTTGGCCAAAAAGAGCATCTGCGTTTTTTCCAAAATTCATTCAGGAAACAACGCAGACGCCCTTTTTGGCCAACTGCATCATTGTCGAAGTTCTACGGAATTTCATGTGCTTTAAAGGCGAGTCCAATCTACCTGTGAAAAACTGTTTCCTACAATTCTGTCTTGCTTTGAAATTCTCTTCGTTGCCTTACCTCAATACATTTTTAGACGAGAGTTATCATTTATAACTCTGCAGATTTGTGAATTGCCGTGCTCCTGAGCTCCATTTTCCAAATCGCTTTTTAGGGAGCTGGCCGCAAACCCGCACGATTGCTTCAGGCCCTATTCTGGTTCTGGGGCGCAGGCTGGGCCTGTGGTTAATTCTTCTTCCTGATGGGAAATTAGGGTTACCAGTGCCTGTCCCAACAGCTACAGCTAGCCTCTCATGGGTCCCCCCTCTTCCCATTCATCCTCAGGAAAAATTACAACCTGTACGGAACAGGAGGTTAAAGGTGCTGATTCTCCAAGTGGGGAGATTGTTAGTAAAGCGGCTGGAATGGCGAACACGAGCACCAGGAGATAAGGAAGGAGGTGCATTTCAGAATCCTTTCTCGATCACACTGTATACCATCCACCGGGTTTCCCAAGCATTTTTTCTCTGTAGGAAGATTCCATTGAACCTGGAGATTTGGGATCCATAGAATGCGTACCACGCAGTATTACTTTAAAGGGACTGCGTTTGCTCACCCAACCTCACCAAACCTCTCAGCCCCAAGAGTGTCCACCCTTATGTCTCAATCAGCTGTGGGTCTAGATATGGTCAATCCAGGTGGCATCACAGCCCCTGAACGAATTTTGTAAGTATTTCTCTCTCTTTCACTGTCTTTGTTTCACGGGTTTTTAAAAGTAATTGATTTTTATAATGGGGTTTAGTTGCTTTTTACTGCTGTGTTTATGCCGCTTTACACCCACTTGACTCACTTACAGAGAGATATCAATACAAAGGTTTTAATATTCTTACTAGTCAGATATATTCTCGGGCGGTGAATAGGGGGTGTTGCGTCCAATTCACTGAGCAAGGAGTAGGTCTTGTGTATTACCTATTGGGTTTATGGAACGGTATCTAAGCTAATTTCAAACCCTTGTTTTATGCATCACCCCACCTCACCTTTCCCGATAAGCAGCCATAGTGTGTTTTCTAAACGTGTGACTCTGTTCTGCTTTGTAATTCAGTTCAAGGGTAGCGGTTTTTACATTCCCTCTATAAGTGATATCTTATGATAAGTGTCTTTTTTCTGTGTGACTTATTTCACATAGAATCGTTGTACCAAAATCCACTCATCATGCTGCTACTAGCCTTATGACGTTGATTTCATGGCTGAGTGATATTCTATTGTACATAAGGACCACAACTTCTTTATCCATTTTTCTCTTTCCTGGGATATTTAAGGTGTAACGAAGTTGAGGTTCTTGTCAACAGAGCAGCCCTAAACTTTGTGGTGCCTGTGTCTTGCTGATTTTTAGTTTTCCCAATTTATACGCCCATGAGTGGAAGTGCCCTATGCTCTCTAAGCTGAGTTTTTTAGATGTTTCAGGACACACCGTACATTTCTCCAGAGTGGCTGTTGGCACTTTACATCCCGCACATCACCGTAGAAAGGCTCCCGTTTCTCCATGGCCTGTCCTGCATTTCTGGTTTTGACACTTTTTCAGCATGGCCCTTTTGACCGATGGGAAGCGAGACTTCTTTGTAGCGCTGATTTGCCTTTCCAGGTTGCTTGGTTGGCCAAAAAGGGCGTATGCGTTTTTTCCTGAATATATTCAGGAAAAAACGCATACGCCCTTTTTGGCCAAGGGCATCATTGTCGAGGTTTTGCCACTTTTCCTGTGCTTTAAAGGCGATTCGAATCTCCCTCCTGAAATCTGTTTCCTGCAATTCTGCCTTGCTTTCAAATCCTCTTCGTTGCCTTCCCTCAATATATTTGTAGAAGAGAGTTATCATTTATAAGTCTGCAGGTTTGTGAATTGCAGTGCCCCTGAGCCTCATTTTTCAACTCGCTTTCTTGGGAGCTGGCCGCAAAAGCGCAGGATTGCTTCAGGCCCTATTGTGGTCCCGGGCGGCAGGCTGAGCCTGAGGTTAATTCTTCTTCCTGATGGGAAAATAGAGTGACCTGTGCCTGTCCCAACACCTAGAGCTAGTCTCTCATTGGTTCCCCCTCTTCCGGTTCATCCTCAGGACAAATTGCAACCTGTACGGAACAGGAGGTTAACTGTGCTGATTCTCCAAGGAGGGAGATTGCTAGTAATGCGGCTGGAATGGCGAACACGAGCACAAGGAGATGAGAAATGAGGTGCGTTTTGGAAACCTTTCCCGATCACACGGTGTCCCCTCTTCTGGGTTTCTCATGCATGTTTTCGATGTAGGAAGATGCCCTTGAACCTGGAGATTTCGGACCCATGGGATGGGTACCACGCAGTATTACTTTAAAGGGTCTGCGTTTGCTCACCCAACCTCACCAAAACTCTCAGCCCCAAGAGTGTCCCCGCTAATGTCTCAATCAGCTGTGGGTCTAGATATGGTCAATCCAGGTGGCATCACAGCCCCTGAACGAATTTTGTAACAATTTCTCTCTCTTTCACTGTCTTTGTTTCACGGGTTTTTAAAAGTAATTGATTTTTATAATGGGGTTTAGTAGCTTTTCACTGCTGTGTTTCTGACGCTTTACACCCACTTGACTCACTTACAGAGAGTTATCAATACATAGGTTTTAAGATTCTTATTAGTCAGATATATTCTTGGGCGGTGAATAGGTGGTGTTGAGTCCAAATCATTGAGCAAGGAGTAGGTCTTGTCTATTACATATTGGGTTTATGGAGCGGTATCTGAGCTAATTTGAAACCCTTGTTTTATGCATCACCCCACCTCACCTTTCCCGTTAAGCAGCCATAGTGTGTTTTCTAAACGTGTGACTCTGTTCTGCTTTGTAATTCAGTTCAAGGGTAGCGGTTTTTACATTCCCTCTATAAGTGATATCTTATGATAAGTGTCTTTTTTCTGTGTGACTTATTTCACATAGAATCGTTGTACCAAAATCCACTCATCATGCTGCTACTAGCCTTATGACGTTGATTTCATGGCTGAGTGATATTCTATTGTACATAAGGACCACAACTTCTTTATCCATTTTTCTCTTTCCTGGGATATTTAAGGTGTAACGAAGTGGAGGTTCTTGTCAACAGAGCAGCACTAAACTTTGTGGTGCCTGTGTCTTGCTGATTTTTAGTTTTCCCAATTTATACGCCCATGAGTGGAAGTGCCCTATGCTCTCTAAGCTGAGTTTTTTAGATGTTTCAGGACACACCGTACATTTCTCCAGAGTGGCTGTTAGCAATTTACATCCCGCCCATCACCGTAGAAAGGCTCCCATTTCTCCATGGCCTGTCCTGCATTTCTGGTTTTGACACTTTTTCAGCATGGCCCTTTTGACCGATGGGAAGCGAGACTTCTTTGTAGCGCTGATTTGCCTTTCCAGGTTGCTTGGTTGGCCAAAAAGGGCGTATGCGTGTTTTCCTGAATATATTCAGGAAAACACGCATACGCCCTTTTTGGCCAAGGGCATCATTGTCGAGGTTTTGCCGCTTTTCCTGTGCTTTAAAGGCGATTCGAATCTCCCTCCTGAAATCTGTTTCCTGCAATTCTGCCTTGCTTTCAAATCCTCTTCGTTGCCTTCCCTCAATATATTTGTGGACGAGAGTCATCATTTATAAATCTGCCGGTTTGTGAATTGCAGTGCCCCTGAGCTCCATTTTTCAACTCGCTTTCTTGGGAGCTGGCCACAAAAGCGCAGGATTGCTTCAGGCCCTATTCTGGTCCCGGGCGGCAGGCTGAGCCTGTCGTTAACTCTTCTTCCTGATGGGAAAATAGAGTGACCTGTGCCTGTCACAACACCTAGAGCTAGTCTCTCATTGGTTCCCCCTCTTCCCGTTCATCCTCAGGATAAATTGCAACCTGTACGGAACAGGAGGTTAAAGGTGCTGATTCTCCAAGGAGGGAGATTGCTAGTAAAGCGGCTGGAATGGCGAACCCGAGCACAAGGAGATGAGAAATGACGTGCGTTTTGGAAACCTTTCCCGATCACACGGTGTACCATCTTCTGGGTTTCTCATGCATGTTTTCGATGTAGGAAGATGCCCTTGAACCTGGAGATTTGGGACCCATGGGATGGGTACCACGCAGTATTACTTTAAAGGGTGTGCGTATCCTCACCCAACCTCACCAAACCTTTCAGCCCCAAGAGTGTCCACACTTATGTCTCAATCAGCTGTGGGTCTAGATATGGTCAATCCAGGTGGCATCACAGCCCCTGAACGAATTTTGTAAGTATTTCTCTCTCTTTCACTGTCTTTGTTTCACGGGTTTTTATAAGTAATTGATTTTTATAATGGGGTTTAGCTGCTTTTTACTGCTGTGTTTATGCCGCTTTACACCCACTTGACTCAATTACAGAGAGATATCAAAACATAGGTTTTAAGATTCTTACTAGTCAGATATATTCTTGGGCGGTGAATAGGGGGTGTTGAGTCCAAATCACTGAGCAAGGAGTAGGTCTTGTCTATTACATATTGGGTTTATGGATCGGTATCTGAGCTAATTTGAAACCCTTGTTTTATGCATCACCCCACCTCACCTTTCCCGTTAAGCAGCCATAGTGTGTTTTCTAAACGTGTGACTCTGTTCTGTTTTGTAATTCAGTTCAAGGGCAGCGGTTTTTACATTCCCTCTATAAGTGATATCTTATAATAAGTGTCCTTTTCTGTGTGACTTATTTCACTTAGAATCGTCGTACCTAAATCTACTCATCATGCTGCTACTAGCCTTATGACGTTGATTTCATGGCTGAGTGATATTCCATTGTACATAAAGACCACAACTTCTTTATCCATTTTTCTCTTTCCTGGGATATTTAAGGTGTAACGAAGTGGAGGTTCTTGTCAACAATGCAGCCCTAAACTTTGGGGTGCCTGTGTCTTGCTGATTTTTAGATTTCCCAATTTATACGCCCATGAGTGGAAGTGCCCTATGCTCTCTAAGCTGAGTTGTTTAGATGTTTCAGGACACACCGTACACTTCTCCGGAGTGGATGTTGGCAGTTTACATCCCGCCCATCAGCGTAGCCAGGCTCCCGTTTCTCCATGGCCTGTCCTGCATTTCTTGTTTTGACACTTTATTCAGCATGGCCCTCTTGACCGATGGGAAGCGAGACTTCTCTGTAGCGCTGATTTTCCATTCCAAGTTGCTTGGTTGGCCAAAAAGGGCGTATGCGTTTTTTCCTGAATATATTCAGGAAAAAACGCATACGCCCTTTTTGGCCAAGGGCATCATTGTCGAGGTTTTGCCGCTTTTCCTGTGCTTTAAAGGCGATTCGAATCTCCCTCCTAAAATCTGTTTCCTGCAATTCTGCCTTGCTTTCAAATCCTCTTCGTTGCCTTCCCTCAATATATTTGTGGACGAGAGTTATCATTTATAAGTCTGCAGGTTTGTGAATTGCAGTGCCCCTGAGCTCCATTTTTCAACTCGCTTTCTTGGGAGCTGGCCGCAAAAGCGCAGGATTGCTTCAGGCCCTAATATGGTCCCGGGCGGCAGGCTGAGCCTGTGGTTATATCTTCTTCCTGATGGGAAAGTAGATTGACCTGTGCCTGTCCCAACACCTAGAGCTAGTCTCTCATTGGTTCCCACTCTTCCCGTTCATCCTCAGGACAAATTGCAACCTGTACGGAACAGGAGGTTAAAGGAGCTGATTCTCCAAGGAGGGAGATTGCTAGTAAAGCGGCTGGAATGGCGAACCCGAGCACAAGGAGATGAGAAATGAGGTGCGTTTTGGAAACCTTTCCCGATCACACGGTGTACCATTTTCTGGGTTTCTCATGCATGTTTTCGATGTAGGAAGATGCCCTTGAACCTGGAGATTTGGGACCCATGGGATGGGTACCACGCAGTATTACTTTAAAGGGTGTGTGTATCCTCACCCAACCTCACCAAAACTCTCAGCCCCAAGAGTGTCCCCGCTTATGTCTCAATCAGCTGTGGGTCTAGATATGGTCAATCCAGGTGGCATCACAGCCCCTGAACGAATTTTGTAACAATTTCTCTCTCTTTCACTGTCTTTGTTTCACGGGTTTTTAAAAGTAATTGATTTTTATAATGGGGTTTAGTAGCTTTTCACTGCTGTGTTTCTGACGCTTTACACCCACTTGACTCACTTACAGAGAGTTATCAATACATAGGTTTTAAGATTCTTATTAGTCAGATATATTCTTGGGCGGTGAATAGGGGGTGTTGAGTCCAAATCATTGAGCAAGGAGTAGGTCTTGTCTATTACATATTGGGTTTATGGAGCGGTATCTGAGCTAATTTGAAACCCTTGTTTTATGCATCACCCCACCTCACCTTTCCCGTTAAGCAGCCATAGTGTGTTTTCTAAACGTTTGACTCTATTCTGTTTTGTAAATCAGTTCAAGGGTTGCGGTTTTTACATTCCTTCTATAAGTGATATCTTATGATAAGTATCTTTTTCTGTGTGACTTATTTCACTTAGAATCGTCGTACCTAAATCCACTCATCTTGCTGCTACTAGCTTTATGACGTTGATTTCATGGCTGAGTGATATTCCATTGTACATAAGGACCACAACTTCTTTAACCATTTTTCTCTTTCCTGGGATATTTAAGGTGTAACGAAGTGGAGGTTCTTGTCAACAGAGAAGCCCTATACTTTGGGGTGACTGTGTCTTGCTGATTTTTAGTTTTCCCAATTTATACGCTCATGAGTGGAAGTGCCCTATGCTCCCTAAGCTGAGTTTTTTAGATGTTTCAGGACACACCGTGCACTTCTCCAGAGTGGCTGTTGGCAATTTACATCCCGCCCATCAGCGTAGCCAGGCTCCCGTTTCTCCATGGCCGGTCCTGCATTTCTGGTTTTGACACTTTATTCAGCATGGCCCTTTTGACCGATGGGAAGCGAGACTTCTTTGTAGCGCTGATTTGCCTTTCCAGGTTGCTTGGTTGGCCAAAAAGGGCGAATGCGTTTTTTCCTGAATATATTCAGGAAAAAACGCATTCGCCCTTTTTGGCCAAGGGCATCATTGTCGAGGTTTTGCGCTTTTCCTGTGCTTTAAAGGTGATTCGAATCTCCCTCCTGAAATCTGTTTCCTGCAATTCTGCCTTGCTTTCAAATCCTCTTCGTTGCCTTCCCTCAATATATTTGTGGACGAGAGTTATCATTTATAAGTCTGCAGGTTTGTGAATTGCAGTGCCCCTGAGCTCCATTTTTCAACTCGCTTTCTTGGGAGCTGGCCGCAAAAGCGCAGGATTGCTTCAGGCCCTATTCTGGTACGGGGTGGCAGGCTGAGCCTGTGGTTAATTCTTCTTCCTGATGGGAAAATAGAGTGACCTGTGCCTGTCCCAACACCTAGAGCTAGTCTCTCATTGGTTCCCCCTCTTCCCATTTATCCTTAGGACAAATTGCAACCTGTACGAAACAGGAGGTTAAAGGTGCTGATTCTCCAAGGAGGGAGATTGCTGGTAAAGCGGCTGGAATGGCGAAACCGAGCACAAGGAGATGAGAAATGAGGTGCGTTTTAGAAACCTTTCCCGATCACACGGTGTACCATCTTCTGGGTTTCTCATGCATGTTTTCGATGTAGGAAGATGCCCTTGAACCTGGAGATTTGGGACCCATGTGATGGGAACCACGCAGTATTACTTTAAAGGGTCTGCGTTTGCTCACCCAACGTGACCAAACCTCTCAGCCCCAAGAGTGTCCACCCTTATGTCTCAGTGAGCTGTGAGTCTATATGTGGTCAATCAAGGTGGCATCACAGCCCCTGAACAAATTTTGTAAGAGTTTCTCTCTCTTTCCCTTTCTTTGTTTCACGGGTTTTTAAAAGTAATTGATTTTTATAAAGGGGTTTAGCTGCTTTTCACTGCTGTGCTTATGCCGCTTTACACCCACTTGACTCACTTACAGAGAGATATCAATACATAGGTTTTAAGATTCTTACTAGTCAGATATATTCTTGGGCGGTGAATAATGGGTGTTGTGTCCAATTCACTGAGCAAGGAGTAGGTCTTGTCTTTTACCTATTGGGTTTATGGAGCGGTATCTGAGATAATTTGAAACCCTTGTTTTATGCATCACCCCACCTCACCTTTCCCGTTAAGCAGCCATAGTGTGTTTTCTAAACGTGTGACTCTGCTCTCTTTTGTAATTCAGTTCAAGGGTAGCGGTTTTTACATTCCCTCTATAAGTGATATCTTATGATAAGTGTCATTTTCTGTGTGACTTATTTCACGTAGAATCGTCGTACCTAAATCCACTCATCATGCTGCTACTAACCTTATGACGTTGATTTCATGGCTGAGTGATATTCCATTGTACATAAGGACCACAACTTCTTTATCCATTTTTCTCTTTCCTGGGATATTTAAGGTGTAACGAAGTGGAGGTTCTTGTCAACAGAGCAGCCCTAAACTTTGGGGGGCCTGTGGCTTGCTGATTTTTAGTTTTCCCAATTTATACGCCCATGAGTGGAAGTGCCCTATGCTCTCTAAGCTGAGTTTTTTAGATGTTTCAGGACACACCGTACACTTCTCCAGAGTGGCTGTTGGCAATTTACATCACGCCCATCAGCGTAGCCAGGCTCCCGTTTCTCCATGGCCTGTTCTGCATTTCTGATTTTGACACTTTATTCAGCATGGCCCTTTTGACCGATGGGAAGCGAGACTCCTTTGTAGCGCTGATTTGCCTTTCCAGGTTGCTTGGTTGGCCAAAACGGGCGTATGCGTTTTTTCCTGAATATATTCAGGAAAAAACGCATACGGCCGTTTTGGCCAAGGGCATCATTGTCGAGGTTTTGCCGCTTTTCCTGTGCTTTAAAGGCGATTCGAATCTCCCTCCTGTAATCTGTTTCCTGCAATTCTGCCTTGTTTTCAAATCTTCGCCGTTGCCTTTCCTCAATATATTTGTGGACGAGAATTATCATTTATAAGTCTGCAGGTTTGTGAATTGCAGTGCCCCTGAGCTCCATTTTTCACCTCGCTTTCTTGGGAGCTGGCCGCAAAAGCCCAGGATTGCTTCAGGCCCTATTCTGGTCCCGGGGGGAAGACTGAGCCTCTTGGTTAATTCTTCTTCTTGATGGGAAAATAGAGTGACCTGTGCCTGTCCCAACACCTAGAGCTAGTCTCTCATTGGTTCCCCATCTTCCCGTTCATCTTCAAGACAAATTGCAACCTGTACGGAACAGGAGGTTAAAGGTGCTGATTCTCCAAGGAGGGAGATTGCTAGTAAAGCGGCTGGAATGGCGAACCCGAGCACAAGGACATGAGAAATGAGGTGCGTTTTGGAAACCTTTCCCGATCACACGGTGTACCATCTTCTGGGTTTCTCATGCATGTTTTCGATGTAGGAAGATGCCCTTGAACCTGGAGATTTGGGACCCATTGGATGGGTACCACGCAGTATTCCTTTAAAGGGTCTGCGTTTCCTCACCCAACCTCACCAAATCTCTCAGCGCCAAGAGTGTCCACCCTTATGTCTCAATCAGCTGGGGGTCTAGATATGGTCAATCCAGGTGGCCTCACAGCCCCTGAACGAATTTTGTAAGAATTTCTCTCTCTTTCACTGTCTTTGTTTCACGGGTTTTTAAAAGTAATTGATTTTTATAATGGGGTTTGCCTGCTTTTTACTGCTGTGTTTATGCCGCTTTACACACACTTGACTCACAGAGAGATATCAATACATAGGTTTTAAGATTCTTACTAGTCAGATATATTCTTGGGCGTTGAATAGGGGGTGTTGAGTCCAACTCACTGAGCAAGGAATAGGTCTTGTGTATTACCTATTGGGTTTATGGAACGGTATCTGAGCTAATTTGAAACCCTTGTTTTATGCATCACCCCACCTCACCTTTCCCGTTAAGCAGCCATAGTGTGTTTTCTAAACGTGTGACTCTGTTCTGCTTTGTAATTCAGTTCAAGGGTAGCGGTTTTTACATTCCCTCTATAAGTGATATCTTATGATAAGTGTCTTTTTTCTGTGTGACTTATTTCACATAGAATCGTTGTACCAAAATCCACTCATCATGCTGCTACTAGCCTTATGACGTTGATTTCATGGCTGAGTGATATTCTATTGTACATAAGGACCACAACTTCTTTATCCATTTTTCTCTTTCCTGGGATATTTAAGGTGTAACGAAGTGGAGGTTCTTGTCAACAGAGCAGCACTAAACTTTGTGGTGCCTGTGTCTTGCTGATTTTTAGTTTTCCCAATTTATACGCCCATGAGTGGAAGTGCCCTATGCTCTCTAAGCTGAGTTTTTTAGATGTTTCAGGACACACCGTACATTTCTCCAGAGTGGCTGTTAGCAATTTACATCCCGCCCATCACCGTAGAAAGGCTCCCATTTCTCCATGGCCTGTCCTGCATTTCTGGTTTTGACACTTTTTCAGCATGGCCCTTTTGACCGATGGGAAGCGAGACTTCTTTGTAGCGCTGATTTGCCTTTCCAGGTTGCTTGGTTGGCCAAAAAGGGCGTATGCGTGTTTTCCTGAATATATTCAGGAAAAAACGCATACGCCCTTTTTGGCCAAGGGCATCATTGTCGAGGTTTTGCCGCTTTTCCTGTGCTTTAAAGGCGATTCGAATCTCCCTCCTGAAATCTGTTTCCTGCAATTCTGCCTTGCTTTCAAATCCTCTTCGTTGCCTTCCCTCAATATATTTGTGGACGAGAGTCATCATTTATAAATCTGCCGGTTTGTGAATTGCAGTGCCCCTGAGCTCCATTTTTCAACTCGCTTTCTTGGGAGCTGGCCACAAAAGCGCAGGATTGCTTCAGGCCCTATTCTGGTCCCGGGCGGCAGGCTGAGCCTGTCGTTAACTCTTCTTCCTGATGGGAAAATAGAGTGACCTGTGCCTGTCACAACACCTAGAGCTAGTCTCTCATTGGTTCCCCCTCTTCCCGTTCATCCTCAGGATAAATTGCAACCTGTACGGAACAGGAGGTTAAAGGTGCTGATTCTCCAAGGAGGGAGATTGCTAGTAAAGCGGCTGGAATGGCGAACCCGAGCACAAGGAGATGAGAAATGACGTGCGTTTTGGAAACCTTTCCCGATCACACGGTGTACCATCTTCTGGGTTTCTCATGCATGTTTTCGATGTAGGAAGATGCCCTTGAACCTGGAGATTTGGGACCCATGGGATGGGTACCACGCAGTATTACTTTAAAGGGTGTGCGTATCCTCACCCAACCTCACCAAACCTTTCAGCCCCAAGAGTGTCCACACTTATGTCTCAATCAGCTGTGGGTCTAGATATGGTCAATCCAGGTGGCATCACAGCCCCTGAACGAATTTTGTAAGTATTTCTCTCTCTTTCACTGTCTTTGTTTCACGGGTTTTTATAAGTAATTGATTTTTATAATGGGGTTTAGCTGCTTTTTACTGCTGTGTTTATGCCGCTTTACACCCACTTGACTCAATTACAGAGAGATATCAAAACATAGGTTTTAAGATTCTTACTAGTCAGATATATTCTTGGGCGGTGAATAGGGGGTGTTGAGTCCAAATCACTGAGCAAGGAGTAGGTCTTGTCTATTACATATTGGGTTTATGGATCGGTATCTGAGCTAATTTGAAACCCTTGTTTTATGCATCACCCCACCTCACCTTTCCCGTTAAGCAGCCATAGTGTGTTTTCTAAACGTGTGACTCTGTTCTGTTTTGTAATTCAGTTCAAGGGCAGCGGTTTTTACATTCCCTCTATAAGTGATATCTTATAATAAGTGTCCTTTTCTGTGTGACTTATTTCACTTAGAATCGTCGTACCTAAATCTACTCATCATGCTGCTACTAGCCTTATGACGTTGATTTCATGGCTGAGTGATATTCCATTGTACATAAAGACCACAACTTCTTTATCCATTTTTCTCTTTCCTGGGATATTTAAGGTGTAACGAAGTGGAGGTTCTTGTCAACAGAGCAGCCCTAAACTTTGGGGTGCCTGTGTCTTGCTGATTTTTAGATTTCCCAATTTATACGCCCATCAGTGGAAGTGCCCTATGCTCTCTAAGCTGAGTTGTTTAGATGTTTCAGGACACACCGTACACTTCTCCGGAGTGGATGTTGGCAGTTTACATCCCGCCCATCAGCGTAGCCAGGCTCCCGTTTCTCCATGGCCTGTCCTGCATTTCTTGTTTTGACACTTTATTCAGCATGGCCCTCTTGACCGATGGGAAGCGAGACTTCTCTGTAGCGCTGATTTTCCATTCCAAGTTGCTTGGTTGGCCAAAAAGGGCGTATGCGTTTTTTCCTGAATATATTCAGGAAAAAACGCATACGCCCTTTTTGGCCAAGGGCATCATTGTCGAGGTTTTGCCGCTTTTCCTGTGCTTTAAAGGCGATTCGAATCTCCCTCCTAAAATCTGTTTCCTGCAATTCTGCCTTGCTTTCAAATCCTCTTCGTTGCCTTCCCTCAATATATTTGTGGACGAGAGTTATCATTTATAAGTCTGCAGGTTTGTGAATTGCAGTGCCCCTGAGCTCCATTTTTCAACTCGCTTTCTTGGGAGCTGGCCGCAAAAGCGCAGGATTGCTTCAGGCCCTAATATGGTCCCGGGCGGCAGGCTGAGCCTGTGGTTATATCTTCTTCCTGATGGGAAAGTAGATTGACCTGTGCCTGTCCCAACACCTAGAGCTAGTCTCTCATTGGTTCCCACTCTTCCCGTTCATCCTCAGGACAAATTGCAACCTGTACGGAACAGGAGGTTAAAGGAGCTGATTCTCCAAGGAGGGAGATTGCTAGTAAAGCGGCTGGAATGGCGAACCCGAGCACAAGGAGATGAGAAATGAGGTGCGTTTTGGAAACCTTTCCCGATCACACGGTGTACCATTTTCTGGGTTTCTCATGCATGTTTTCGATGTAGGAAGATGCCCTTGAACCTGGAGATTTGGGACCCATGGGATGGGTACCACGCAGTATTACTTTAAAGGGTGTGCGTATCCTCACCCAACCTCACCAAAACTCTCAGCCCCAAGAGTGTCCCCGCTTATGTCTCAATCAGCTGTGGGTCTAGATATGGTCAATCCAGGTGGCATCACAGCCCCTGAACGAATTTTGTAACAATTTCTCTCTCTTTCACTGTCTTTGTTTCACGGGTTTTTAAAAGTAATTGATTTTTATAATGGGGTTTAGTAGCTTTTCACTGCTGTGTTTCTGACGCTTTACACCCACTTGACTCACTTACAGAGAGTTATCAATACATAGGTTTTAAGATTCTTATTAGTCAGATATATTCTTGGGCGGTGAATAGGGGGTGTTGAGTCCAAATCATTGAGCAAGGAGTAGGTCTTGTCTATTACATATTGGGTTTATGGAGCGGTATCTGAGCTAATTTGAAACCCTTGTTTTATGCATCACCCCACCTCACCTTTCCCGTTAAGCAGCCATAGTGTGTTTTCTAAACGTTTGACTCTATTCTGTTTTGTAAATCAGTTCAAGGGTTGCGGTTTTTACATTCCTTCTATAAGTGATATCTTATGATAAGTATCTTTTTCTGTGTGACTTATTTCACTTAGAATCGTCGTACCTAAATCCACTCATCTTGCTGCTACTAGCTTTATGACGTTGATTTCATGGCTGAGTGATATTCCATTGTACATAAGGACCACAACTTCTTTAACCATTTTTCTCTTTCCTGGGATATTTAAGGTGTAACGAAGTGGAGGTTCTTGTCATCAGAGAAGCCCTATACTTTGGGGTGACTGTGTCTTGCTGATTTTTAGTTTTCCCAATTTATACGCTCATGAGTGGAAGTGCCCTATGCTCCCTAAGCTGAGTTTTTTAGATGTTTCAGGACACACCGTGCACTTCTCCAGAGTGGCTGTTGGCAATTTACATCCCGCCCATCAGCGTAGCCAGGCTCCCGTTTCTCCATGGCCGGTCCTGCATTTCTGGTTTTGACACTTTATTCAGCATGGCCCTTTTGACCGATGGGAAGCGAGACTTCTTTGTAGCGCTGATTTGCCTTTCCAGGTTGCTTGGTTGGCCAAAAAGGGCGAATGCGTTTTTTCCTGAATATATTCAGGAAAAAACGCATTCGCCCTTTTTGGCCAAGGGCATCATTGTCGAGGTTTTGCGCTTTTCCTGTGCTTTAAAGGTGATTCGAATCTCCCTCCTGAAATCTGTTTCCTGCAATTCTGCCTTGCTTTCAAATCCTCTTCGTTGCCTTCCCTCAATATATTTGTGGACGAGAGTTATCATTTATAAGTCTGCAGGTTTGTGAATTGCAGTGCCCCTGAGCTCCATTTTTCAACTCGCTTTCTTGGGAGCTGGCCACAAAAGCGCAGGATTGCTTCAGGCCCTATTCTGGTACGGGGTGGCAGGCTGAGCCTGTGGTTAATTCTTCTTCCTGATGGGAAAATAGAGTGACCTGTGCCTGTCACAACACCTAGAGCTAGTCTCTCATTGGTTCCCCCTCTTCCCATTTATCCTTAGGACAAATTGCAACCTGTACGAAACAGGAGGTTAAAGGTGCTGATTCTCCAAGGAGGGAGATTGCTGGTAAAGCGGCTGGAATGGCGAACCCGAGCACAAGGAGATGAGAAATGAGGTGCGTTTTAGAAACCTTTCCCGATCACACGGTGTACCATCTTCTGGGTTTCTCATGCATGTTTTCGATGTAGGAAGATGCCCTTGAACCTGGAGATTTGGGACCCATGTGATGGGAACCACGCAGTATTACTTTAAAGGGTCTGCGTTTGCTCACCCAACGTGACCAAACCTCTCAGCCCCAAGAGTGTCCACCCTTATGTCTCAGTGAGCTGTGAGTCTATATGTGGTCAATCAAGGTGGCATCACAGCCCCTGAACAAATTTTGTAAGAGTTTCTCTCTCTTTCCCTTTCTTTGTTTCACGGGTTTTTAAAAGTAATTGATTTTTATAAAGGGGTTTAGCTGCTTTTCACTGCTGTGCTTATGCCGCTTTACACCCACTTGACTCACTTACAGAGAGATATCAATACATAGGTTTTAAGATTCTTACTAGTCAGATATATTCTTGGGCGGTGAATAATGGGTGTTGTGTCCAATTCACTGAGCAAGGAGTAGGTCTTGTCTTTTACCTATTGGGTTTATGGAGCGGTATCTGAGATAATTTGAAACCCTTGTTTTATGCATCACCCCACCTCACCTTTCCCGTTAAGCAGCCATAGTGTGTTTTCTAAACGTGTGACTCTGCTCTCTTTTGTAATTCAGTTCAAGGGTAGCGGTTTTTACATTCCCTCTCTAAGTGATATCTTATGATAAGTGTCATTTTCTGTGTGACTTATTTCACGTAGAATCGTCGTACCTAAATCCACTCATCATGCTGCTACTAACCTTATGACGTTGATTTCATGGCTGAGTGATATTCCATTGTACATAAGGACCACAACTTCTTTATCCATTTTTCTCTTTCCTGGATTATTTAAGGTGTAACGAAGTGGAGGTTCTTGTCAACAGAGCAGCCCTAAACTTTGGGGGGCCTGTGGCTTGCTGATTTTTAGTTTTCCCAATTTATACGCCCATGAGTGGAAGTGCCCTATGCTCTCTAAGCTGAGTTTTTTAGATGTTTCAGGACACACCGTACACTTCTCCAGAGTGGCTGTTGGCAATTTACATCACGCCCATCAGCGTAGCCAGGCTCCCGTTTCTCCATGGCCTGTTCTGCATTTCTGATTTTGACACTTTATTCAGCATGGCCCTTTTGACCGATGGGAAGCGAGACTCCTTTGTAGCGCTGATTTGCCTTTCCAGGTTGCTTGGTTGGCCAAAACGGGCGTATGCGTTTTTTCCTGAATATATTCAGGAAAAAACGCATACGGCCGTTTTGGCCAAGGGCATCATTGTCGAGGTTTTGCCGCTTTTCCTGTGCTTTAAAGGCGATTCGAATCTCCCTCCTGTAATCTGTTTCCTGCAATTCTGCCTTGTTTTCAAATCTTCGCCGTTGCCTTTCCTCAATATATTTGTGGACGAGAATTATCATTTATAAGTCTGCAGGTTTGTGAATTGCAGTGCCCCTGAGCTCCATTTTTCACCTCGCTTTCTTGGGAGCTGGCCGCAAAAGCCCAGGATTGCTTCAGGCCCTATTCTGGTCCCGGGGGGAAGACTGAGCCTCTTGGTTAATTCTTCTTCTTGATGGGAAAATAGAGTGACCTGTGCCTGTCCCAACACCTAGAGCTAGTCTCTCATTGGTTCCCCATCTTCCCGTTCATCTTCAAGACAAATTGCAACCTGTACGGAACAGGAGGTTAAAGGTGCTGATTCTCCAAGGAGGGAGATTGCTAGTAAAGCGGCTGGAATGGCGAACCCGAGCACAAGGACATGAGAAATGAGGTGCGTTTTGGAAACCTTTCCCGATCACACGGTGTACCATCTTCTGGGTTTCTCATGCATGTTTTCGATGTAGGAAGATGCCCTTGAACCTGGAGATTTGGGACCCATTGGATGGGTACCACGCAGTATTCCTTTAAAGGGTCTGCGTTTCCTCACCCAACCTCACCAAATCTCTCAGCGCCAAGAGTGTCCACCCTTATGTCTCAATCAGCTGGGGGTCTAGATATGGTCAATCCAGGTGGCCTCACAGCCCCTGAACGAATTTTGTAAGAATTTCTCTCTCTTTCACTGTCTTTGTTTCACGGGTTTTTAAAAGTAATTGATTTTTATAATGGGGTTTGCCTGCTTTTTACTGCTGTGTTTATGCCGCTTTACACACACTTGACTCACAGAGAGATATCAATACATAGGTTTTAAGATTCTTACTAGTCAGATATATTCTTGGGCGTTGAATAGGGGGTGTTGAGTCCAACTCACTGAGCAAGGAATAGGTCTTGTGTATTACCTATTGGGTTTATGGAACGGTATCTGAGCTAATTTGAAACCCTTGTTTTATGCATCACCCCACCTCACCTTTCCCGTTAAGCAGCCATAGTGTGTTTTCTAAACGTGTGACTCTGTTCTGCTTTGTAATTCAGTTCAAGGGTAGCGGTTTTTACATTCCCTCTATAAGTGATATCTTATGATAAGTGTCTTTTTTCTGTGTGACTTATTTCACATAGAATCGTTGTACCAAAATCCACTCATCATGCTGCTACTAGCCTTATGACGTTGATTTCATGGCTGAGTGATATTCTATTGTACATAAGGACCACAACTTCTTTATCCATTTTTCTCTTTCCTGGGATATTTAAGGTGTAACGAAGTGGAGGTTCTTGTCAACAGAGCAGCACTAAACTTTGTGGTGCCTGTGTCTTGCTGATTTTTAGTTTTCCCAATTTATACGCCCATGAGTGGAAGTGCCCTATGCTCTCTAAGCTGAGTTTTTTAGATGTTTCAGGACACACCGTACATTTCTCCAGAGTGGCTGTTAGCAATTTACATCCCGCCCATCACCGTAGAAAGGCTCCCATTTCTCCATGGCCTGTCCTGCATTTCTGGTTTTGACACTTTTTCAGCATGGCCCTTTTGACCGATGGGAAGCGAGACTTCTTTGTAGCGCTGATTTGCCTTTCCAGGTTGCTTGGTTGGCCAAAAAGGGCGTATGCGTGTTTTCCTGAATATATTCAGGAAAAAACGCATACGCCCTTTTTGGCCAAGGGCATCATTGTCGAGGTTTTGCCGCTTTTCCTGTGCTTTAAAGGCGATTCGAATCTCCCTCCTGAAATCTGTTTCCTGCAATTCTGCCTTGCTTTCAAATCCTCTTCGTTGCCTTCCCTCAATATATTTGTGGACGAGAGTCATCATTTATAAATCTGCCGGTTTGTGAATTGCAGTGCCCCTGAGCTCCATTTTTCAACTCGCTTTCTTGGGAGCTGGCCACAAAAGCGCAGGATTGCTTCAGGCCCTATTCTGGTCCCGGGCGGCAGGCTGAGCCTGTCGTTAACTCTTCTTCCTGATGGGAAAATAGAGTGACCTGTGCCTGTCACAACACCTAGAGCTAGTCTCTCATTGGTTCCCCCTCTTCCCGTTCATCCTCAGGATAAATTGCAACCTGTACGGAACAGGAGGTTAAAGGTGCTGATTCTCCAAGGAGGGAGATTGCTAGTAAAGCGGCTGGAATGGCGAACCCGAGCACAAGGAGATGAGAAATGACGTGCGTTTTGGAAACCTTTCCCGATCACACGGTGTACCATCTTCTGGGTTTCTCATGCATGTTTTCGATGTAGGAAGATGCCCTTGAACCTGGAGATTTGGGACCCATGGGATGGGTACCACGCAGTATTACTTTAAAGGGTGTGCGTATCCTCACCCAACCTCACCAAACCTTTCAGCCCCAAGAGTGTCCACACTTATGTCTCAATCAGCTGTGGGTCTAGATATGGTCAATCCAGGTGGCATCACAGCCCCTGAACGAATTTTGTAAGTATTTCTCTCTCTTTCACTGTCTTTGTTTCACGGGTTTTTATAAGTAATTGATTTTTATAATGGGGTTTAGCTGCTTTTTACTGCTATGTTTATGCCGCTTTACACCCACTTGACTCAATTACAGAGAGATATCAAAACATAGGTTTTAAGATTCTTACTAGTCAGATATATTCTTGGGCGGTGAATAGGGGGTGTTGAGTCCAAATCACTGAGCAAGGAGTAGGTCTTGTCTATTACATATTGGGTTTATGGATCGGTATCTGAGCTAATTTGAAACCCTTGTTTTATGCATCACCCCACCTCACCTTTCCCGTTAAGCAGCCATAGTGTGTTTTCTAAACGTGTGACTCTGTTCTGTTTTGTAATTCAGTTCAAGGGCAGCGGTTTTTACATTCCCTCTATAAGTGATATCTTATAATAAGTGTCCTTTTCTGTGTGACTTATTTCACTTAGAATCGTCGTACCTAAATCTACTCATCATGCTGCTACTAGCCTTATGACGTTGATTTCATGGCTGAGTGATATTCCATTGTACATAAAGACCACAACTTCTTTATCCATTTTTCTCTTTCCTGGGATATTTAAGGTGTAACGAAGTGGAGGTTCTTGTCAACAATGCAGCCCTAAACTTTGGGGTGCCTGTGTCTTGCTGATTTTTAGATTTCCCAATTTATACGCCCATGAGTGGAAGTGCCCTATGCTCTCTAAGCTGAGTTGTTTAGATGTTTCAGGACACACCGTACACTTCTCCGGAGTGGATGTTGGCAGTTTACATCCCGCCCATCAGCGTAGCCAGGCTCCCGTTTCTCCATGGCCTGTCCTGCA
Organism: Balaenoptera physalus; assembly: GCF_965194825.1. Classification (NCBI taxonomy): domain Eukaryota; kingdom Metazoa; phylum Chordata; class Mammalia; order Artiodactyla; family Balaenopteridae; genus Balaenoptera; species Balaenoptera physalus. Next base: position 183,143 of record NW_028126523.1, read on the forward strand.
TTTCTTGTTTTGACACTTTATTCAGCATGGCCCTCTTGACCGATGGGAAGCGAGACTTCTCTGTAGCGCTGATTTTCCATTCCAAGTTGCTTGGTTGGCCAAAAAGGGCGTATGCGTTTTTTCCTGAATATATTCAGGAAAAAACGCATACGCCCTTTTTGGCCAAGGGCATCATTGTCGAGGTTTTGCCGCTTTTCCTGTGCTTTAAAGGCGATTCGAATCTCCCTCCTAAAATCTGTTTCCTGCAATTCTGCCTTGCTTTCAAATCCTCTTCGTTGCCTTCCCTCAATATATTTGTGGACGAGAGTTATCATTTATAAGTCTGCAGGTTTGTGAATTGCAGTGCCCCTGAGCTCCATTTTTCAACTCGCTTTCTTGGGAGCTGGCCGCAAAAGCGCAGGATTGCTTCAGGCCCTAATATGGTCCCGGGCGGCAGGCTGAGCCTGTGGTTATATCTTCTTCCTGATGGGAAAGTAGATTGACCTGTGCCTGTCCCAACACCTAGAGCTAGTCTCTCATTGGTTCCCACTCTTCCCGTTCATCCTCAGGACAAATTGCAACCTGTACGGAACAGGAGGTTAAAGGAGCTGATTCTCCAAGGAGGGAGATTGCTAGTAAAGCGGCTGGAATGGCGAACCCGAGCACAAGGAGATGAGAAATGAGGTGCGTTTTGGAAACCTTTCCCGATCACACGGTGTACCATTTTCTGGGTTTCTCATGCATGTTTTCGATGTAGGAAGATGCCCTTGAACCTGGAGATTTGGGACCCATGGGATGGGTACCACGCAGTATTACTTTAAAGGGTGTGCGTATCCTCACCCAACCTCACCAAAACTCTCAGCCCCAAGAGTGTCCCCGCTTATGTCTCAATCAGCTGTGGGTCTAGATATGGTCAATCCAGGTGGCATCACAGCCCCTGAACGAATTTTGTAACAATTTCTCTCTCTTTCACTGTCTTTGTTTCACGGGTTTTTAAAAGTAATTGATTTTTATAATGGGGTTTAGTAGCTTTTCACTGCTGTGTTTCTGACGCTTTACACCCACTTGACTCACTTACAGAGAGTTATCAATACATAGGTTTTAAGATTCTTATTAGTCAGATATATTCTTGGGCGGTGAATAGGGGGTTTTGAGTCCAAATCATTGAGCAAGGAGTAGGTCTTGTCTATTACATATTGGGTTTATGGAGCGGTATCTGAGCTAATTTGAAACCCTTGTTTTATGCATCACCCCACCTCACCTTTCCCGTTAAGCAGCCATAGTGTGTTTTCTAAACGTTTGACTCTATTCTGTTTTGTAAATCAGTTCAAGGGTTGCGGTTTTTACATTCCTTCTATAAGTGATATCTTATGATAAGTATCTTTTTCTGTGTGACTTATTTCACTTAGAATCGTCGTACCTAAATCCACTCATCTTGCTGCTACTAGCTTTATGACGTTGATTTCATGGCTGAGTGATATTCCATTGTACATAAGGACCACAACTTCTTTAACCATTTTTCTCTTTCCTGGGATATTTAAGGTGTAACGAAGTGGAGGTTCTTGTCATCAGAGAAGCCCTATACTTTGGGGTGACTGTGTCTTGCTGATTTTTAGTTTTCCCAATTTATACGCTCATGAGTGGAAGTGCCCTATGCTCCCTAAGCTGAGTTTTTTAGATGTTTCAGGACACACCGTGCACTTCTCCAGAGTGGCTGTTGGCAATTTACATCCCGCCCATCAGCGTAGCCAGGCTCCCGTTTCTCCATGGCCGGTCCTGCATTTCTGGTTTTGACACTTTATTCAGCATGGCCCTTTTGACCGATGGGAAGCGAGACTTCTTTGTAGCGCTGATTTGCCTTTCCAGGTTGCTTGGTTGGCCAAAAAGGGCGAATGCGTTTTTTCCTGAATATATTCAGGAAAAAACGCATTCGCCCTTTTTGGCCAAGGGCATCATTGTCGAGGTTTTGCGCTTTTCCTGTGCTTTAAAGGTGATTCGAATCTCCCTCCTGAAATCTGTTTCCTGCAATTCTGCCTTGCTTTCAAATCCTCTTCGTTGCCTTCCCTCAATATATTTGTGGACGAGAGTTATCATTTATAAGTCTGCAGGTTTGTGAATTGCAGTGCCCCTGAGCTCCATTTTTCAACTCGCTTTCTTGGGAGCTGGCCGCAAAAGCGCAGGATTGCTTCAGGCCCTATTCTGGTACGGGGTGGCAGGCTGAGCCTGTGGTTAATTCTTCTTCCTGATGGGAAAATAGAGTGACCTGTGCCTGTCCCAACACCTAGAGCTAGTCTCTCATTGGTTCCCCCTCTTCCCATTTATCCTTAGGACAAATTGCAACCTGTACGAAACAGGAGGTTAAAGGTGCTGATTCTCCAAGGAGGGAGATTGCTGGTAAAGCGGCTGGAATGGCGAACCCGAGCACAAGGAGATGAGAAATGAGGTGCGTTTTAGAAACCTTTCCCGATCACACGGTGTACCATCTTCTGGGTTTCTCATGCATGTTTTCGATGTAGGAAGATGCCCTTGAACCTGGAGATTTGGGACCCATGTGATGGGAACCACGCAGTATTACTTTAAAGGGTCTGCGTTTGCTCACCCAACGTGACCAAACCTCTCAGCCCCAAGAGTGTCCACCCTTATGTCTCAGTGAGCTGTGAGTCTATATGTGGTCAATCAAGGTGGCATCACAGCCCCTGAACAAATTTTGTAAGAGTTTCTCTCTCTTTCCCTTTCTTTGTTTCACGGGTTTTTAAAAGTAATTGATTTTTATAAAGGGGTTTAGCTGCTTTTCACTGCTGTGCTTATGCCGCTTTACACCCACTTGACTCACTTACAGAGAGATATCAATACATAGGTTTTAAGATTCTTACTAGTCAGATATATTCTTGGGCGGTGAATAATGGGTGTTGTGTCCAATTCACTGAGCAAGGAGTAGGTCTTGTCTTTTACCTATTGGGTTTATGGAGCGGTATCTGAGATAATTTGAAACCCTTGTTTTATGCATCACCCCACCTCACCTTTCCCGTTAAGCAGCCATAGTGTGTTTTCTAAACGTGTGACTCTGCTCTCTTTTGTAATTCAGTTCAAGGGTAGCGGTTTTTACATTCCCTCTCTAAGTGATATCTTATGATAAGTGTCATTTTCTGTGTGACTTATTTCACGTAAAATCGTCGTACCTAAATCCACTCATCATGCTGCTACTAACCTTATGACGTTGATTTCATGGCTGAGTGATATTCCATTGTACATAAGGACCACAACTTCTTTATCCATTTTTCTCTTTCCTGGATTATTTAAGGTGTAACGAAGTGGAGGTTCTTGTCAACAGAGCAGCCCTAAACTTTGGGGGGCCTGTGGCTTGCTGATTTTTAGTTTTCCCAATTTATACGCCCATGAGTGGAAGTGCCCTATGCTCTCTAAGCTGAGTTTTTTAGATGTTTCAGGACACACCGTACACTTCTCCAGAGTGGCTGTTGGCAATTTACATCACGCCCATCAGCGTAGCCAGGCTCCCGTTTCTCCATGGCCTGTTCTGCATTTCTGATTTTGACACTTTATTCAGCATGGCCCTTTTGACCGATGGGAAGCGAGACTCCTTTGTAGCGCTGATTTGCCTTTCCAGGTTGCTTGGTTGGCCAAAACGGGCGTATGCGTTTTTTCCTGAATATATTCAGGAAAAAACGCATACGGCCGTTTTGGCCAAGGGCATCATTGTCGAGGTTTTGCCGCTTTTCCTGTGCTTTAAAGGCGATTCGAATCTCCCTCCTGTAATCTGTTTCCTGCAATTCTGCCTTGTTTTCAAATCTTCGCCGTTGCCTTTCCTCAATATATTTGTGGACGAGAATTATCATTTATAAGTCTGCAGGTTTGTGAATTGCAGTGCCCCTGAGCTCCATTTTTCACCTCGCTTTCTTGGGAGCTGGCCGCAAAAGCCCAGGATTGCTTCAGGCCCTATTCTGGTCCCGGGGGGAAGACTGAGCCTCTTGGTTAATTCTTCTTCTTGATGGGAAAATAGAGTGACCTGTGCCTGTCCCAACACCTAGAGCTAGTCTCTCATTGGTTCCCCATCTTCCCGTTCATCTTCAAGACAAATTGCAACCTGTACGGAACAGGAGGTTAAAGGTGCTGATTCTCCAAGGAGGGAGATTGCTAGTAAAGCGGCTGGAATGGCGAACCCGAGCACAAGGACATGAGAAATGAGGTGCGTTTTGGAAACCTTTCCCGATCACACGGTGTACCATCTTCTGGGTTTCTCATGCATGTTTTCGATGTAGGAAGATGCCCTTGAACCTGGAGATTTGGGACCCATTGGATGGGTACCACGCAGTATTCCTTTAAAGGGTCTGCGTTTCCTCACCCAACCTCACCAAATCTCTCAGCGCCAAGAGTGTCCACCCTTATGTCTCAATCAGCTGGGGGTCTAGATATGGTCAATCCAGGTGGCCTCACAGCCCCTGAACGAATTTTGTAAGAATTTCTCTCTCTTTCACTGTCTTTGTTTCACGGGTTTTTAAAAGTAATTGATTTTTATAATGGGGTTTGCCTGCTTTTTACTGCTGTGTTTATGCCGCTTTACACACACTTGACTCACAGAGAGATATCAATACATAGGTTTTAAGATTCTTACTAGTCAGATATATTCTTGGGCGTTGAATAGGGGGTGTTGAGTCCAACTCACTGAGCAAGGAATAGGTCTTGTGTATTACCTATTGGGTTTATGGAACGGTATCTGAGCTAATTTGAAACCCTTGTTTTATGCATCACCCCACCTCACCTTTCCCGTTAAGCAGCCATAGTGTGTTTTCTAAACGTGTGACTCTGTTCTGCTTTGTAATTCAGTTCAAGGGTAGCGGTTTTTACATTCCCTCTATAAGTGATATCTTATGATAAGTGTCTTTTTTCTGTGTGACTTATTTCACATAGAATCGTTGTACCAAAATCCACTCATCATGCTGCTACTAGCCTTATGACGTTGATTTCATGGCTGAGTGATATTCTATTGTACATAAGGACCACAACTTCTTTATCCATTTTTCTCTTTCCTGGGATATTTAAGGTGTAACGAAGTGGAGGTTCTTGTCAACAGAGCAGCACTAAACTTTGTGGTGCCTGTGTCTTGCTGATTTTTAGTTTTCCCAATTTATACGCCCATGAGTGGAAGTGCCCTATGCTCTCTAAGCTGAGTTTTTTAGATGTTTCAGGACACACCGTACATTTCTCCAGAGTGGCTGTTAGCAATTTACATCCCGCCCATCACCGTAGAAAGGCTCCCATTTCTCCATGGCCTGTCCTGCATTTCTGGTTTTGACACTTTTTCAGCATGGCCCTTTTGACCGATGGGAAGCGAGACTTCTTTGTAGCGCTGATTTGCCTTTCCAGGTTGCTTGGTTGGCCAAAAAGGGCGTATGCGTGTTTTCCTGAATATATTCAGGAAAAAACGCATACGCCCTTTTTGGCCAAGGGCATCATTGTCGAGGTTTTGCCGCTTTTCCTGTGCTTTAAAGGCGATTCGAATCTCCCTCCTGAAATCTGTTTCCTGCAATTCTGCCTTGCTTTCAAATCCTCTTCGTTGCCTTCCCTCAATATATTTGTGGAAGAGAGCTATCATTTATAAGTCTGCAGGTTTGTGAATTGCAGTGCCCCTGAGCTCCATTTTTCAACTCGCTTTCTTGGGAGATGGCCGCAAAAGCGCAGGATTGCTTCAGGCCCTATTCTGGTTCCGGGTGGCAGGCTGAGCCTGTGGTTAATTCTTCTTCCTGATGGGAAAATAGAGTGACCTGTGCCTGTCCCAACACCTAGAGCTAGTCTCTCATTGGCTCCCCCTCTTCCTGTTCATCCTCAGGACAAATTGCAAACTGTACGGATCAGGAGGTTAAAGGTGCTGATTCTCCAAGGAGGGAGATTGCTAGTAAAGCGGCTGGAATGGCGAACCCGAGCACAAGGAGATGAGAAATGAGGTGCGTTTTGGAAACCTTTCCCGATCACACGGTGTACCATCTTCTGGGTTTCTCATGCATGTTTTCGATGTAGGAAGATGCCCTTGAACCTGGAGATTTGGGACCCATGGGATGGATATCACGCAGTATTACTTTAAAGGGTCTGCGTTTGCTCACCCAACCTGACCAAACCTCTCAGCCCCAAGAGTGTCCACCCTTATGTCTCAGTCAGCTGTGAGTCTATATGTGGTCAATCAAGGTGGCATCACAGCCCCTGAACAAATTTTGTAAGAATTTCTCTCTCTTTCACTGTCTTTGTTTCACGGGTTTTTAAAAGTAATTGATTTTTATAATGGGGTTTAGCTGCTTTTTACTGCTGTGTTTATGCCGCTTTACACCCACTTGACTCACTTACAGAGAGATATCAATACATAGGTTTTAAGATTCTTACTAGTCAGATATATTCTCGGGTGGTGAATAGGGGGTGTTGAGTCCAATTCACTGAGCAAGGAGTAGGTCTTGTCTATTACATATTGGGTTTATGGAACGGTACCTGAGCTAATTTGAAACCCTTGTTTTATGCATCACCCCACCTCACCTTTCCCGTTAAGCAGCCATAGTGTGTTTTCTAAACGTGTGACTCTGTTCTGCTTTGTAATTCAGTTCAAGGGTAGCGGTTTTTACATTCCCTCTATAAGTGATATCTTATGATAAGTGTCTTTTTTCTGTGTGACTTATTTCACATAGAATCGTTGTACCAAAATCCACTCATCATGCTGCTACTAGCCTTATGACGTTGATTTCATGGCTGAGTGATATTCTATTGTACATAAGGACCACAACTTCTTTATCCATTTTTCTCTTTCCTGGGATATTTAAGGTGTAACGAAGTGGAGGTTCTTGTCAACAGAGCAGCCCTAAACTTTAGGGTGCCTGTGTCTTGCTGATTTTTAGTTTTCCCAATTTATAAGCCCATGAGTGGAAGTGCCCTATGCTCTCTAAGCTGAGTTTCTAAGATGTTTCAGGACACACCGTACACTTCTCCAGAGTGGCTGTTGGCAATTTACATCCCGCCCATTAGCGTAGCCAGGCTCCCGTTTCTCCATGGCCTGTCCTGCATTTCTGGTTTTCACACTTTATTCACCATGACCCTTTTGACCGATGGGAAGCGAGACGTCTTTGTAGCGCTGATTTGCCTTTCCAGGTTGCTTGGTTGGCCAAAAAGGGCGAATGCGTTTTTTCCTGAATATATTCAGGAAAAAACGCATTCGCCCTTTTTGGCCAAGGGCATCATTGTCGAGGTTTTGCGCTTTTCCTGTGCTTTAAAGGTGATTCGAATCTCCCTCCTGAAATCTGTTTCCTGCAATTCTGCCTTGCTTTCAAATCCTCTTCGTTGCCTTCCCTCAATATATTTGTGGACGAGAGTTATCATTTATAAGTCTGCAGGCTTGTGAATTGCAGTGCCCCTGAGCTCCATTTTTCAACTCGCTTTCTTGGGAGCTGGCCGCAAAAGCGCAGGATTGCTTCAGGCCCTATTCTGGTACGGGGTGGCAGGCTGAGCCTGTGGTTAATTCTTCTTCCTGATGGGAAAGTAGAGTGACCTGTGCCTGTCCCAACACCTAGAGCTAGTCTCTCATTGGTTCCCCCTCTTCCCATTTATCCTTAGGACAAATTGCAACCTGTACGAAACAGGAGGTTAAAGGTGCTGATTCTCCAAGGAGGGAGATTGCTGGTAAAGCGGCTGGAATGGCGAACCCGAGCACAAGGAGATGAGAAATGAGGTGCGTTTTAGAAACCTTTCCCGATCACACGGTGTACCATCTTCTGGGTTTCTCATGCATGTTTTCGATGTAGGAAGATGCCCTTGAACCTGGAGATTTGGGACCCATGTGATGGGAACCACGCAGTATTACTTTAAAGGGTCTGCGTTTGCTCACCCAACGTGACCAAACCTCTCAGCCCCAAGAGTGTCCACCCTTATGTCTCAGTCAGCTGTGAGTCTATATGTGGTCAATCAAGGTGGCATCACAGCCCCTGAACAAATTTTGTAAGAGTTTCTCTCTCTTTCCCTTTCTTTGTTTCACGGGTTTTTAAAAGTAATTGATTTTTATAAAGGGGTTTAGCTGCTTTTCACTGCTGTGCTTATGCCGCTTTACACCCACTTGACTTACTTACAGAGAGATATCAATACATAGGTTTTAAGATTCTTACTAGTCAGATATATTCTTGGGCGGTGAATAATGGGTGTTGTGTCCAATTCACTGAGCAAGGAGTAGGTCTTGTCTTTTACCTATTGGGTTTATGGAGCGGTATCTGAGATAATTTGAAACCCTTGTTTTATGCATCACCCCACCTCACCTTTCCCGTTAAGCAGCCATAGTGTGTTTTCTAAACGTGTGACTCTGCTCTCTTTTGTAATTCAGTTCAAGGGTAGCGGTTTTTACATTCCCTCTATAAGTGATATCTTATGATAAGTGTCATTTTCTGTGTGACTTATTTCACGTAGAATCGTCGTACCTAGATCCACTCATCATGCTGCTACTAACCTTATGACGTTGATTTCATGGCTGAGTGATATTCCATTGTACATAAGGACCACAACTTCTTTATCCATGTTTATCTTTCCTGGGATATTTAAGGTGTAACGAAGTGGAGGTTCTTGTCAACAGAGCAGCCCTAAACTTTGGGGTGCCTATGTCTTGCTGATTTTTAGTTTTCCCAATTTATACGCCCATGAGTGGAAGTGCCCTATGCTCTCTAAGCTGAGTTTTTTAGATGTTTCAGGACACACCGTACACTTCTCCAGAGTGGCTGTTGGCAATTTACATCCCGCCCATCAGCATAGCCAGGCTCCCGTTTCTCCATGGCCTGTCCTGCATTTCTGGTTTTGACACCTTATTCAGCATGGCCCTTTAGACCGATGGGAAGCGAGACTTCTTTGTAGCGCTGATTTGCCTTTCCAGGTTGCTTGGTTGGCCAAAAAGGGCGTACGCGTTTTTTCCTGAATATATTCAGGAAAAAACGCGTACGCCCTTTTTGGCCAAGGGCATCATTGTCGAGGTTTTGCCGCTTTTCCTGTGCTTTAAAGGCGATTCGAATCTCCCTCCTGTAATCTGTTTCCTGCAATTCCGCCTTGTTTTCAAATCTTCGCCGTTGCCTTTCCTCAATATATTTGTGGACGAGAATTATCATTTATAAGTCTGCAGGTTTGTGAATTGCAGTGCCCCTGAGCTCCATTTTTCACCTCGCTTTCTTGGGAGCTGGCCGCAAAAGCCCAGGATTGCTTCAGGCCCTATTCTGGTCCCGGGGGGAAGCCTGAGCCTCTTGGTTTATTCTTCTTCTTGATGGGAAAATAGAGTGACCTGTGCCTGTCCCAACACCTAGAGCTAGTCTCTCATTGGTTCCCCATCTTCCCGTTCATCTTCAAGACAAATTGCAACCTGTACGGAACAGGAGGTTAAAGGTGCTGATTCTCCAAGGAGGGAGATTGCTAGTAAAGCGGCTGGAATGGCGAACCCGAGCACAAGGACATGAGAAATGAGGTGCGTTTTGGAAACCTTTCCCGATCACACGGTGTACCATCTTCTGGGTTTCTCATGCATGTTTTCGATGTAGGAAGATGCCCTTGAACCTGGAGATTTGGGACCCATTGGATGGGTACCACGCAGTATTCCTTTAAAGGGTCTGCGTTTCCTCACCCAACCTCACCAAACCTCTCAGCGCCAAGAGTGTCCACCCTTATGTCTCAATCAGCTGGGGGTCTAGATATGGTCAATCCAGGTGGCCTCACAGCCCCTGAACGAATTTTGTAAGAATTTCTCTCTCTTTCACTGTCTTTGTTTCACGGGTTTTTAAAAGTAATTGATTTTTATAATGGGGTTTGCCTGCTTTTTACTGCTGTGTTTATGCCGCTTTACACACACTTGACTCACAGAGAGATATCAATACATAGGTTTTAAGATTCTTACTAGTCAGATATATTCTTGGGCGTTGAATAGGGGGTGTTGAGTCCAACTCACTGAGCAAAGAGTAGGTCTTGTGTATTACCTATTGGGTTTATGGAACGGTATCTGAGCTAATTTGAAACACTTATTTTATGCATCACCCCACCTCACCTTTCCCGTTAAGCAGCCATAGTGTGTTTTCTAAACGTGTGACTCTGTTCTGCTTTGTAATTCAGTTCAAGGGTAGCGGTTTTTACATTCCGTCTATAAGTGATATCCTATGATAAGTGTCTTTTTCTGTATGACTTATTTCACTTAGAATCGTCATACCTAAATCCACTCATCATGCTGCTACTAGCCTTATGACGTTGGTTTCATGGCTGAGTGATATTCTATTGTACATAAGGACCACAACTTCTTTATCCATTTTTCTCTGTCCTGGGATATTTAAGGTGTAACGAAGTTGAGGTTCTTGTCAACAGAGCAGCCCTAAACTTTGTGGTGCCTGTGTCTTGCTGATTTTTAGTTTTCCCAATTTATACGCCCATGAGTGGAAGTGCCCTATGCTCTCTAAGCTGAGTTTTTTAGATGTTTCAGGACACACCGTACATTTCTCCAGAGTGGCTGTTGTCACTTTACATCCAGCCCATCACCGTAGAAAGGCTCCCGTTTCTCCATGGCCTGTCCTGCATTTCTGGTTTTGACACTTTTTCAGCATGGCCCTTTTGACCGATGGGAAGCGAGACTTCTTTGTAGCGCTGATTTGCCTTTCCAGGTTGCTTGGTTGGCCAAAAAGGGCGTATGCGTTTTTTCCTGAATATATTCAGGAAAAAACGCATACGCCCTTTTTGGCCAAGGGCATCATTGTCGAGGTTTTGCCACTTTTCCTGTGCTTTAAAGGCGATTCGAATCTCCCTCCTGAAATCTGTTTCCTGCAATTCTGCCTTGCTTTCAAATCCTCTTCGTTGCCTTCCCTCAATATATTTGTAGAAGAGAGTTATCATTTATAAGTCTGCAGGTTTGTGAATTGCAGTGCCCCTGAGCCTCATTTTTCAACTCGCGTTCTTGGGAGCTGGCCGCAAAAGCGCAGGATTGCTTCAGGCCCTATTCTGGTTCCGGGCGGCAGGCTAAGCCTGTGGTTAATTCTTCATCCTGATGGGAAAATAGAGTGACCTGTGCCTGTCCCAACACCTAGAGCTAGTCTCTCATTGGCTCCCCCTCTTCCTGTTCATGCTCAGGACAAATTGCAAACTGTACGGAACAGGAGGTTAAAGGTGCTGATTCTCCAAGGAGGGAGATTGCTAGTAAAGCGGCTGGAATGGCGAACCCGAGCACAAGGAGATGAGAAATGAGGTGCGTTTTGGAAACCTTTCCCGATCACACGTTGTACCATCTTCTGGGTTTCTCATGCATGTTTTCTATGTAGGAAGATGCCCTTGAACCTCGAGATTTCGGACCCATGGGATGGGTACCACGCAGTATTACTTTAAAGGGTCTGCGTTTGCTCACCCAACCTCACGAAACCACTCAGCCCCAAGAGTGTCCACGCTTATGTCTCAATCAGCTGTGGGTCTAGATATGGTCAATCCAGGTGGCATCACAGCCCCTGAACGAATTTTGTAAGAATTTCTCTCTCTTTCACTATCTTTGTTTCACGGGTTTTTAAAAGTAATTGATTTTTATAATGGGGATTAGCTGATTTTCACTGCTGTGTTTCTTCCGCTTTACACCCACTTGACTCACTTACAGAGAGATATCAATACATAGGTTTTAAGATTCTTACTAGTCAGATATATTCTTGAGCGGTGAATAGGGGATGTTGAGTCCAATTCACTGAGCAAAGAGTAAGTCTTGTCTATTACATATTGGGTTTATGGAACAGTATCTGAGCTAATTTAAACCCTTGTTTTATGCTTCACCCCACCTCACCTTTCCCGTTAAGCAGCCATAGTGTGTTTTCTAAACGTGTGACTCTGTTCTGTTTTGTAACTCAGTTCAAGGGCAGCGGTTTTTACATTCCCTCTATAAGTGATATCTTATTATAAGTGTCCTTTTCTCTGTGACTTATTTCACTTAGAATCGTCGTACCTAAATCTACTCATCATGCTGCTACTAGCCTTATGACGTTCATTTCATGGCTGAGTGATATTCCATTGTACATAAAGACCACAACGTCTTTATCCATTTTTCTCTTTCCTGGGATATTTAAGGTGTAATGAAGTGGAGGTTCTTGTGAACAATGCAGCCCTCAACTTTGGGGTGCTTGTGTGTTGCTGATTTTTAGATTTCCCAATTTATACGTCCATGAGTGGAAGTGCCCTATGCTCTCTAAGCTGAGTTGTTTAGATGTTTCAGGACACACCGTACACTTCTCCGGAGTGGATGTTGGCAGTTTACATCCCGCCCATCAGCGTAGCCAGGCTCCCGTTTCTCCATGGCCTGTCCTGCATTTCTGGTTTTGACACTTTATTCAGCATGGCCCTTTTGATCGATGGGAAGCGAGACTTCTCTGTAGCGCTGATTTTCCTTTCCAAGTTGCTTGGTTGGCCAGAAAGGGCGTATGCGTTTTTTCCTGAACATATTCAGGAAAAAACGCATACGCCCTTTTTGGCCAAGGGCATCATTGTCGAGGTTTTGCCGCTTTTCCTGTGCTTTAAAGGCGATTCGAATCTCCCTCCTAAAATCTGTTTCCTGCAATTCTGCCTTGCTTTCAAATCCTCTTCGTTGCCTTCCCTCAATATATTTGTGGACGAGAGTTAGCATTTATAAGTCTGCAGGTTTGTGAATTGCAGTGCCCCTGAGCTCCATTTTTCAACTCGCTTTCTTGGGAGCTGGCCGCAAAAGCGCAGGATTGCTTCAGGCCCTATTGTGGTCCCGGGCGGCAGGCTGAGCCTGTGGTTAATTCTTCTTCCTGATGGGAAAATAGAGTGACCTGTGCCTGTCCCAACACCTAGAGCTAGTCTCTCATTGGTTTCCCCTCTTCCGGTTCATCCTCAGGACAAATTGCAACCTGTACGGAACAGGAGGTTAACTGTGCTGATTCTCCAAGGAGGGAGATTGCTAGTAATGCGGCTGGAATGGTGAACACGAGCACAAGGAGATGAGAAATGAGGTGCGTTTTGGAAACCTTTCCCGATCACACGGTGTCCCCTCTTCTGGGTTTCTCATGCATGTTTTCGATGTAGGAAGATGCCCTTGAACCTGGAGATTTCGGACACATGGGATGGGTACCACGCAGTATTACTTTAAAGGGTCTGCGTTTGCTCACCCAACCTCACGAAACCACTCAGCCCCAAGAGTGTCCACGCTTATGTCTCAATCAGCTGTGGGTCTAGATATGGTCAATCCAGGTGGCATCACAGCCCCTGAACGAATTTTGTAAGAATTTCTCTCTCTTTCACTATCTTTGTTTCACGGGTTTTTAAAAGTAATTGATTTTTATAATGGGGATTAGCTGATTTTCACTGCTGTGTTTCTTCCGCTTTACACCCACTTGACTCACTTACAGAGAGATATCAATACATAGGTTTTAAGATTCTTACTAGTCAGATATATTCTTGAGCGGTGAATAGGGGATGTTGAGTCCAATTCACTGAGCAAGGAGTAAGTCTTGTCTATTACATATTGGGTTTATGGAACAGTATCTGAGCTAATTTAAACCCTTGTTTTATGCTTCACCCCACCTCACCTTTCCCGTTAAGCAGCCATAGTGTGTTTTCTAAACGTGTGACTCTGTTCTGTTTTGTAACTCAGTTCAAGGGCAGCGGTTTTTACATTCCCTCTATAAGTGATATCTTATAATAAGTGTCCTTTTCTGTGTGACTTATTTCACTTAGAATCGTCGTACCTAAATCTACTCATCATGCTGCTACTAGCCTTATGACGTTGATTTCATGGCTGAGTGATATTCCATTGTACATAAAGACCACAACGTCTTTATCCATTTTTCTCTTTCCTGGGATATTTAAGGTGTAACGAAGTGGAGGTTCTTGTCAACAATGCAGCCCTAAACTTTGGGGTGCCTGTGTCTTGCTGATTTTTAGTTTTCCCAATTTATACGCCCATGAGTGGAAGTGCCCTATGCTCTCTAAGCTGAGTTTTTTAGATGTTTCAGGACACACCGTACATTTCTCCAGAGTGGCTGTTGGCAATTTACATCCCGCCCATCACCGTAGAAAGGCTCCCATTACTCCATGGCCTGTCCTGCATTTCTGGTTTTGACACTTTTTCAGCATGGCTCTTTTGACCGATGGGAAGCGAGACTTCTTTGTAGCGCTGATTTGCCTTTCCAGGTTGCTTGGTTGGCCAAAAAGGGCGTATGCGTTTTTTCCTGAATATATTCAGGAAAAAACGCATACGCCCTTTTTGGCCAAGGGCATCATTGTCGAGGTTTTGCCGCTTTTCCTGTGCTTTAAAGGCGATTCGAATCTCCCTCCTGAAATCTGTTTCCTGCAATTCTGCCTTGCTTTCCAATCCTCTTCGTTGCCTTCCCTCAATATATTTGTGGACGAGAGTTATCATTTATAGGTCTGCAGGTTTGTGAATTGCAGTGCCCCTGAGCTCCATTTTTCAACTCGCTTTCTTGGGAGCTGACCGGAAAAGCGCAGGATTGCTTCAGGCCCTATTCTGGTCCCGGGCGGCAGGCTGAGCCTGTGGTTAATTCTTCTTCCTGATGGGGAAGTAGAGTGACCTGTGCCTGTCCCAACACCTAGAGCTAGTCTCTCATTGGTTCCCACTCTTCCCGTTCATCCTCAGGACAAATTGCAACCTGTACGGAACAGGAGGTTAAAGGAGCTGATTCTCCAAGGAGGGAGATTGCTAGTAAAGCGGCTGGAATGGCGAACCCGAGCACAAGGAGATGAGAAATGAGGTGCGTTTTGGAAACCTTTCCCGATCACACGGTGTACCATCTTCTGGGTTTCTCATGCATGTTTTCGATGTAGGAAGATGCCGTTGAACCTGGAGATTGGGACCCATGGCATGGGTACCACGCAGTATTACTTTAAAGGGTGTGCGTATCCTCACCCAACCTCACCAAAACTCTCAGCCCCAAGAGTGTCCCCGCTTATGTCTCAATCAGCTGTGGGTCTAGATATGGTCAATCCAGGTGGCATCACAGCCCCTGAACGAATTTTGTAACAATTTCTCTCTCTTTCACTGTCTTTGTTTCACGGGTTTTTAAAAGTAATTGATTTTCATAATGGGGTTTAGTAGCTTTTCACTGCTGTGTTTCTGACGCTTTACACCCACTTGACTCACTTACAGAGAGTTATCAATACATAGGTTTTAAGATTCTTATTAGTCAGATATATTCTTGGGCGGTGAATAGGGGGTGTTGAGTCCAAATCATTGAGCAAGGAGTAGGTCTTGTCTATTACATATTGGGTTTATGGAGCGGTATCTGAGCTAATTTGAAACCCTTGTTTTATGCATCAACCCACCTCACCTTTCCCGTTAAGCAGCCATAGTGTGTTTTCTAAACGTTTGACTCTATTCTGTTTTGTAAATCAGTTCAAGGGTTGCGGTTTTTACATTCCTTCTATAAGTGATATCTTATGATAAGTATCTTTTTCTGTGTGACTTATTTCACTTAGAATCGTCGTACCTAAATCCACTCATCTTGCTGCTACTAGCTTTATGACGTTGATTTCATGGCTGAGTGATATTCCATTGTACATAAGGACCACAACTTCTTTATCCATTTTTCTCTTTCCTGGGATATTTAAGGTGTAACGAAGTGGAGGTTCTTGTCAACAGAGCAGCCCTATACTTTGGGGTGACTGTGTCTTGCTGATTTTTAGTTTTCCCAATTTATACGCTCATGAGTGGAAGTGCTCTATGCTCCCTAAGCTGAGTTTTTTAGATGTTTCAGGACACACCGTGCACTTCTCCAGAGTGGCTGTTGGCAATTTACATCCCGCCCAATAGCGTAGCCAGGCTCCCGTTTCTCCATGGCCTGTCCTGCATTTCTGGTTTTGACACTTTATTCACCATGACCCTTTTGACCGATGGGAAGCGAGACGTCTTTGTAGCGCTGATTTGCCTTTCCAGGTGGCTTGGTTGGCCAAAAAGGGCGAATGCGTTTTTTCCTGAATATATTCAGGAAAAAACGCATTCGCCCTTTTTGGCCAAGGGCATCATTGTCGAGGTTTTGCGCTTTTCCTGTGCTTTAAAGGTGATTCGAATCTCCCTCCTGAAATCTGTTTCCTGCAATTCTGCCTTGCTTTCAAATCCTCTTCGTTGCCTTCCCTCAATATATTTGTGGACGAGAGTTATCATTTATAAGTCTGCAGGTTTGTGAATTGCAGTGCCCCTGAGATCCATTTTTCAACTCGCTTTCTTGGGAGCTGGCCGCAAAAGCGCAGGATTGCTTCAGGCCCTATTCTGGTACGGGGTGGCAGGCTGAGCCTGTGGTTAATTCTTCTTCCTGATGGGAAAATAGAGTGACCTGTGCCTGTCCCAACACCTAGAGCTAGTCTCTCATTGGTTCCCCCTCTTCCCATTTATCCTTAGGACAAATTGCAACCTGTACGAAACAGGAGGTTAAAGGTGCTGATTCTCCAAGGAGGGAGATTGCTGGTAAAGCGGCTGGAAAGGCGAACCCGAGCACAAGGAGATGAGAAATGAGGTGCGTTTTAGAAACCTTTCCCGATCACACGGTGTACCATCTTCTGGGTTTCTCATGCATGGTTTCGATGTAGGAAGATGCCCTTGAACCTGGAGATTTGGGACCCATGTGATGGGAACCACGCAGTATTACTTTAAAGGGTCTGCGTTTGCTCACCCAACGTGACCAAACCTCTCAGCCCCAAGAGTGTCCACCCTTATGTCTCAGTCAGCTGTGAGTCTATATGTAGTCAATCAAGGTGGCATCACAGCCCCTGAACAAATTTTGTAAGAATTTCTCTCTCTTTCACTGTCTTTGTTTCACGGGTTTTTAAAAGTAATTGATTTTTATAATGGGGTTTAGCTGCTTTTTACTGCTGTGTTTATGCCGCTTTACACTCACTTGACTCACTTACAGAGAGATATCAATACATAGATTTTAAGATTCTTACTAGTCAGATATATTCTCGGGCGGTGAATAGGGGGTGTTGAGTCCAATTCACTGAGCAAGGAGTAGGTCTTGTCTATTACATATTGGGTTTATGGAACGGTACCTGAGCTAATTTGAAACCCTTGTTTTATGCATCACCCCACCTCACCTTTCCCGTTAAGCAGCCATAGTGTGTTTTCTAAACGTGTGACTCTGTTCTGCTTTGTAATTCAGTTCAAGGGTAGCGGTTTTTACATTCCCTCTATAAGTGATATCTTATGATAAGTGTCTTTTTTCTGTGTGACTTATTTCACATAGAATCGTTGTACCAAAATCCACTCATCATGCTGCTACTAGCCTTATGACGTTGATTTCATGGCTGAGTGATATTCTATTGTACATAAGGACCACAACTTCTTTATCCATTTTTCTCTTTCCTGGGATATTTAAGGTGTAACGAAGTGGAGGTTCTTGTCAACAGAGCAGCCCTAAACTTTGTGGTGCCTGTGTCTTGCTGATTTTTAGTTTTCCCAATTTATACGCCCATGAGTGGAAGTGCCCTATGTTCTCTAAGCTGAGTTTTTTAGATGTTTCAGGACACACCGTACATTTCTCCAGAGTGGCTGTTGGCAATTTACATCCCGCCCATCACCGTAGAAAGGCTCCCATTTCTCCATGGCCTGTCCTGCATTTCTGGTTTTGACACTTTTTCAGCATGGCCCTTTTGACCGATGGGAAGCGAGACTTCTTTGTAGCGCTGATTTGCCTTTCCAGGTTGCTTGGTTGGCCAAAAAGGGCGTATGCGTTTTTTCCTGAATATATTCAGGAAAAAACGCATACGCCCTTTTTGGCCAAGGGCATCATTGTCGAGGTTTTGCCGCTTTTCCTGTGCTTTAAAGGCGATTCGAATCTCCCTCCTGAAATCTTTTTCCTGCAATTCTGCCTTGCTTTCAAATCCTCTTCGTTGCCTTCCCTCAATATATTTGTGGAAGAGAGCTATCATTTATAAGTCTGCAGGTTTGTGAATTGCAGTGCCCCTGAGCTCCATTTTTCAACTCGCTTTCTTGGGAGCTGGCCGCAAAAGCGCAGGATTGCTTCAGGCCCTAATATGGTTCCGGGCGGCAGGCTGAGCCTGTGGTTAATTCTTCTTCCTGATGGGAAAATAGAGTGACCTGTGCCTCTCCCAACACCTAGAGCTAGTCTCTCATTGGCTCCCCCTCTTCCTGTTCATCCTCAGGACAAATTGCAAACTGTACGGATCAGGAGGTTAAAGGTGCTGATTCTCCAAGGAGG
Organism: Balaenoptera physalus; assembly: GCF_965194825.1. Classification (NCBI taxonomy): domain Eukaryota; kingdom Metazoa; phylum Chordata; class Mammalia; order Artiodactyla; family Balaenopteridae; genus Balaenoptera; species Balaenoptera physalus. The sequence continues at coordinate 201,334 of NW_028126523.1, forward strand.
GAGATTGCTAGTAAAGCGGCTGGAATGGCGAACCCGAGCACAAGGAGATGAGAAATGAGGTGCGTTTTGGAAACCTTTCCCGATCACACGGTGTACCATCTTCTGGGTTTCTCATGCATGTTTTCGATGTAGGAAGATGCCCTTGAACCTGGAGATTTGGGACCCATGGGATGGATATCACGCAGTATTACTTTAAAGGGTCTGCGTTTGCTCACCCAACCTGACCAAACCTCTCAGCCCCAAGAGTGTCCACCCTTATGTCTCAGTTAGCTGTGAGTCTATATGTGGTCAATCAAGGTGGCATCACAGCCCCTGAACAAATTTTGTAAGAATTTCTCTCTCTTTCACTGTCTTTGTTTCACGGGTTTTTAAAAGTAATTGATTTTTATAATGGGGTTTAGCTGCTTTTTACTGCTGTGTTTATGCCGCTTTACACCCACTTGACTCACTTACAGAGAGATATCAATACATAGGTTTTAAGATTCTTACTAGTCAGATATATTCTCGGGTGGTGAATAGGGGGTGTTGAGTCCAATTCACTGAGCAAGGAGTAGGTCTTGTCTATTACATATTGGGTTTATGGAACGGTACCTGAGCTAATTTGAAACCCTTGTTTTATGCATCACCCCACCTCACCTTTCCCGTTAAGCAGCCATAGTGTGTTTTCTAAACGTGTGACTCTGTTCTGCTTTGTAATTCAGTTCAAGGGTAGCGGTTTTTACATTCCCTCTATAAGTGATATCTTATGATAAGTGTCTTTTTTCTGTGTGACTTATTTCACATAGAATCGTTGTACCAAAATCCACTCATCATGCTGCTACTAGCCTTATGACGTTGATTTCATGGCTGAGTGATATTCTATTGTACATAAGGACCACAACTTCTTTATCCATTTTTCTCTTTCCTGGGATATTTAAGGTGTAACGAAGTGGAGGTTCTTGTCAACAGAGCAGCCCTAAACTTTAGGGTGCCTGTGTCTTGCTGATTTTTAGTTTTCCCAATTTATACGCCCATGAGTGGAAGTGCCCTATGCTCTCTAAGCTGAGTTCCTAAGATGTTTCAGGACACACCGTACACTTCTCCAGAGTGGCTGTTGGCAATTTACATCCCGCCCATTAGCGTAGCCAGGCTCCCGTTTCTCCATGGCCTGTCCTGCATTTCTGGTTTTGACACTTTATTCACCATGACCCTTTTGACCGATGGGAAGCGAGACGTCTTTGTAGCGCTGATTTGCCTTTCCAGGTTGCTTGGTTGGCCAAAAAGGGCGAATGCGTTTTTTCCTGAATATATTCAGGAAAAAACGCATTCGCCCTTTTTGGCCAAGGGCATCATTGTCGAGGTTTTGCGCTTTTCCTGTGCTTTAAAGGCGATTCGAATCTCCCTCCTGAAATCTGTTTCCTGCAATTCTGCCTTGCTTTCAAATCCTCTTCGTTGCCTTCCCTCAATATATTTGTGGACGAGAGTTTTCATTTATAAGTCTGCAGGTTTGTGAATTGCAGTGCCCCTGAGCTCCATTTTTCAACTCGCTTTCTTGGAAGCTGGCCGCAAAAGCGCAGGATTGCTTCAGGCCCTATTCTGGTACGAGGTGGCAGGCTGAGCCTGTGGTTAATTCTTCTTCCTGATGGGAAAATAGAGTGACCTGTGCCTGTCCCAACACCTAGAGCTAGTCTCTCATTGGTTCCCCCTCTTCCCATTTATCCTTAGGACAAATTGCAACCTGTACGAAACAGGAGGTTAAAGGTGCTGATTCTCCAAGGAGGGAGATTGCTAGTAAAGCGGCTGGAATGGCGAACCCGAGCACAAGGAGATGAGAAATGAGGTGCGTTTTGGAAACCTTTCCCGATCACACGGTGTACCATCTTCTGGGTTTCTCATGCATGTTTTCGATGTAGGAAGATGCCCTTGAACCTGGAGATTTGGGACCCATGTGATGGGAACCACGCAGTATTACATTAAAGGGTCTGCGTTTGCTCACCCAACGTGACCAAACCTCTCAGCCCCAAGAGTGTCCACCCTTATGTCTCAGTCAGCTGTGAGTCTATATGTGGTCAATCAAGGTGGCATCACAGCCCCTGAACAAATTTTGTAAGAATTTCTCTCTCTTTCACTGTCTTTGTTTCACGGGTTTTTAAAAGTAATTGATTTTTATAATGGGGTTTAGCTGCTTTTTACTGCTGTGTTTATGCCGCTTTACACCCACTTGACTCACTTACAGAGAGATATCAATACATAGGTTTTAAGATTCTTACTAGTCAGATATATTCTCGGGTGGTGAATAGGGGGTGTTGAGTCCAATTCACTGAGCAAGGAGTAGGTCTTGTCTATTACATATTGGGTTTATGGAACGGTACCTGAGCTAATTTGAAACCCTTGTTTTATGCATCACCCCACCTCACCTTTACCGTTAAGCAGCCATAGTGTGTTTTCTAAACGTGTGACTCTGTTCTGCTTTGTAATTCAGTTCAAGGGTAGCGGTTTTTACATTCCCTCTATAAGTGATATCTTATGATAAGTGTCATTTTCTGTGTGACTTATTTCACGTAGAATCGTCGTACCTAAATCCACTCATCATGCTGCTACTAACCTTATGACGTTGATTTCATGGCTGAGTGATATTCCATTGTACATAAGGACCACAACTTCTTTATCCATGTTTATCTTTCCTGGGATATTTAAGGTGTAACGAAGTGGAGGTTCTTGTCAACAGAGCAGCCCTAAACTTTGGGGTGCCTATGTCTTGCTGATTTTTAGTTTTCCCAATTTATATGCCCATGACTGGAAGTGCCCTATGCTCTCTAAGCTGAGTTTTTTAGATGTTTCAGGACACACCGTACACTTCTCCAGAGTGGCTGTTGGCAATTTACATCCCGCCCATCAGCATAGCCAGGCTCCCGTTTCTCCATGGCCTGTCCTGCATTTCTGGTTTTGACACCTTATTCAGCATGGCCCTTTTGACCGATGGGAAGCGAGACTTCTTTGTAGCGCTGATTTGCGTTTCCAGGTTGCTTGGTTGGCCAAAAAGGGCGTACGCGTTTTTTCCTGAATATATTCAGGAAAAAACGCGTACGCCCTTTTTGGCCAAGGGCATCATTGTCGAGGTTTTGCCGCTTTTCCTGTGCTTTAAAGGCCATTCGAATCTCCCTCCTGTAATCTGTTTCCTGCAATTCCGCCTTGTTTTCAAATCTTCGCCGTTGCCTTTCCTCAATATATTTGTGGACGAGAATTATCATTTATAAGTCTGCAGGTTTGTGAATTGCAGTGCCCCTGAGCTCCATTTTTCACCTCGCTTTCTTGGGAGCTGGCCGCAAAAGCGCAGGATTGCTTCAGGCCCTATTCTGGTCCCGGTCGGCAGGCTGAGCCTGTGGTTTATTCTTCTTCCTGATTGGAAAGTAGAGTGACCTGTGCCTGTCCCAACACCTAGAGGTAATCTCTCATTGGTTCCCCCTCTTCCCGTTCAACCTCAGGACAAATTGCAACCTGTACGGAACAGGAGGTTAAAGGTGCTGATTCTCCAAGGAGGGAGATTGCTAGTAAAGCGGCTGGAATGGCGAACCCGAGCACAAGGAGATGAGAAATGAGGTGCGTTTTGGAAACCTTTCCCGATCACACGGTGTACCATCTTCTGGGTTTCTCATGCATGTTTTCGATGTAGGAAGATGCCCTTGAACCTGGAGATTTGGGACCCATGGGATGGGTACCACGCAGTATTCCTTTAAAGGGTCTGCGTTTCCTCACCCAACCTCAACAAACCTCTCAGCCCCAAGAGTGTCCACCCTTATGTCTCAATCAGCCGGGTGTCTAGATATGGTCAATCCAGGTGGCCTCACAGCCCCTGAACGAATTTTGTAAGAATTTCTCTCTCTTTCACTGTCTTTGTTTCACGGGATTTTAAAAGTAATTGATTTTTATAATGGGGTTTGCCTGCTTTTTACTGTTGTGTTTATGCCGCTTTACACCCACTTGACTCACAGAGACATATCAATACATAGGTTTTAAGATTCTTACTAGTCAGATATATTCTTGGGCGGTGAATAGGGGGTGTTGAGTCCAATTCACTGAGCAAGGAGTAGGTCTTGTCTATTACCTATTGGGTTTATGGAACGGTATCTGAGCTAATTTGAAACCCTTGTTTTATGCATCACCCCACCTCACCTTTCCCGTTAAGCAGCCATAGTGTGTTTTCTAAACGTGTGACTCTGTTTTGTTTTGTAATTCATTTCAAGGGTAGCGGTTTTTACATTCCCTCTATAAGTGATATCTTATGATAAGTGGCTTTTTCTATGTGACTTATTTCACTTAGAATCGTCGTACCTAAATCCACTCATCATGCTGCTACTAGTTTTATGACGTTGACTTCATGGCTGAGTGATATTCTATTGTATATGAAGACCACAACCTCTTTAATCATTTTTCTCTTTCCTGGGATATTTAAGGTGTAACGAAGTGGAGGTTCCTGTCAACAGAGCAGCCCTAAACTTTGGCGTGCCTGTGTCTTGCTGATTTTTAGTTTTCCCAATTTATACGCCCATGAGTGGAAGTGCCCTATGCTCTCTAAGCTGAGTTTTTTAGATGTTTCAGGACACACCGTACACTTCTCCCGAGTGGCTGTTGGCAATTTACAACCCGCCCATCAGCGTAGCCAGGCTTCCGTTTCTCCATGGCCTGTCCTGCATTTCTGATTTTGACACTTTATTCAGCATGGCCCTTTTGACCGATGGGAAGCGAGACTTCTTTGTAGCGCTGATTTGCCTTTCCAGGGTGCTTGGTTGGCCAAAAAGGGCGTATGCGTTTTTTCCTGAATATATTCAGGAAAAAACGCATACGCCCTTTTTGGCCAAGGGCATCATTGTCGAGGTTTTGGCGCTTTTCCTGTGCTTTAAAGGCGATTCGAATCTCCCTCCTGAAATCTGTTTCCTGCAATTCTTCCTTGCTTTGAAATCCTCTTCGTTGCCTTCCCTCAATATATTTGTGGACGAGAGTTATCATTTATAAGTCTGCAGGTTTGTGAATTGCAGTGCTCCTGAGCTCCATTTTTCAACTCGCTTTCTTGGGAGCTGGCCGCAAAAGCGCAGGATTGCTTCAGGCCCTATTCTGGTCCCGGGCGGCAGGCTGAGCCTGTGGTTAATACTTCTTCCTGATGGGAAAATAGAGTGACCTGTGCCTGTCCCAACACCTAGAGCTAGTCTCTCATTGGTTCCCCCTCTTCCCGTTCATCCTCAGGACAAATTGCAACGTGTACGGAACAGGAGGTTAAAGGTGCTGATTCTCCAAGGAGGGAGATTGTTAGTAAAGCGGCTGGAATGGCGAACCCGAGCACAAGGAGATGAGAAATGAGGTGCGTTTTGGAAACCTTTCCCGATCACACGGTGTACCATCTTCTGGGTTTCTCATGCATGTTTTCGATGTAGGAAGATGCCCTTCAACCTGGAGATTTGGGAATCATCGGATGGGTACCACGCAGTATTACTTTAAAGGGTCTGCGTTTCCTCACCCAACCTCACCAAACCTCTCAGCCCCAAGAGTGTCCACCCTTATGTCTCAATCAGCTGTGGGTCTAGACATGGTCAATCCAGGTGGCATCACAGCCCCTGAACGAATTTTGTAAGAATTTCTCTCTCTTTCACTGTCTTTGTTTCACGGGTTTTTAAAAGTAATTGATTTTTATAATGGGGTTTAGCTGCTTTTCACTGCTGTGTTTCTGCCGCTTTACACCCACTTGACTCACTTACAGAGGGATATCAATACATAGGTTTTAAGATTCTTACTAGTCAGATATATTCTTGGGCGGTGAATAGGGGGTGTTGAGTCCAATTCACTGAGCAAGGAGTAGGTCTTGTCTATTACCTATTGGGTTTATGGAATGGTAACTGAGCTAATTTGAAACCCTTGTTTTATTCATCACCCCACATCACCTTTCCTGTTAAGCAGCCATAGTGTGTTTTCTAAATGTGTGACTCTGCTCTGTTTTGTAATTCAGTTCAAGGGTAGCAGTTTTTACATTCCCTCTATAAGTGATATTTTATGATAAGTGCCTTTTTCTGTGTGACTTATTTCACTTAGAATCGTCTTACATAAATCCACTCAACATGCTGCTACTAATCTTATGACGTTGATTTCATGGCTGAGTGATAGTCCATGGTACATATGGACAACAACTTCTTTATCCATTTTTCTCTTTCCTGGGATATTTAAGGTGTAACGAAGTGGAGGTTGTTGTCAATAGAGCAGCCCTAAAGTTTGGAGTGCCTGTGTCTTGCTGATTTTTAATTTTCCCAATTTATACGCCCATGAGTGGAAGTGCCCTATGCTCTCTAAGCTGAGTTTTTTAGGTGTTTCAGGACACACCGTACACTTCTCCCGAGTGGCTGTTGTCAATTTACATCGCGCCCATCAGCGTAGCCAGGCTCCCGTTTCTCCATGGCCTGTCCTGCATTTCTGGTTTTGACACTTTATTCCTCAGGACCCTTTTGACCGATGGGAAGCGAGACTTATTTGTAGCGCTGATTTGCCTTTCCACGGTGCTTGGTTGGCCAAAAAGGGCGTCTGCGTTTTTTCCTGAATATATTCAGGAAAAAACGCAGACGCCCTTTTTGGACAAGGGCATCATTGTCGAGGTTTTGCCGCTTTTCCTGTGCTTTAAAGGCGATTCCAATCTCCCTCCTGAAATCTGTTTCCTGCAATTCTGCCTTGCTTTCCCATCCTCTTCGCTGCCTTCCCTCAATATATTTGTGGACGAGAGTTATCATTTATAAGTCTGCAGTTTTGTGAATTACAGTGCCCCTGAGCTCCATTTTTCAACTCACTTTCTAGGGAGCTGGCCGCAAAAGCGCAGGATTGCTTCAGGCCCTATTCTGGTCCCGGGCGGCAGGCTGAGCCTGTGGTTAATTCTTCTTCCTGATGGGAAAATAGAGTGACCTGTGCCTGTCCCAACACCTAGAGCTAGTCTCTCATTGGTTCCCCCTCTTCCCGTTCATCCTCAGGACAAATTGCAACCTGTACGGAACAGGAGGTTAAAGGTGCTTATTCTCCAAGGAGGGAGATTGCTAGTAAAGCGGCTGGAATGGCGAACCTGAGCACAAGGAGATGAGAAATGAGGTGCGTTTTGGAATCCTTTCCCGATCACACGGTGTACCATCTTCTGGGTTTCTCATGCATGTTTTCGATGTAGGAAGATGCCCTTGAACCTGGAGATTTGGGACCCATGGGATGGATACCATGCAGTATTACTTTAAAGGGTCTGCGTTTCCTCACCCAAACTCACCAAACCTCTCAGCCCCTAGAGTGTCCACCCTTATGTCTCAATCAGCTGTGGGTCTAGATATGGTCAATCCAGGTGGCATCACAGCCCGTGAACGAATTTTGTAAGAATTTCTCTCTCTTTCACTGTCTTTGTTTCACGGGTTTTTAAAAGTAATTGATTTTTATAATGGGGTTTAAATGCTTTTTACTGCTGTGTTTATGCCGCTTTACACCCACTTGACTCACTTACAGAGAGATATCAATACATAGGTTTTACGATTCTTACTAGTCAGATATATTCTTGGGAGGTGAATAGGGGGTGTTGAGTCCAATTCACTGAGCAAGGAGTACGTCTTGTCTATTACATATTGGGTTTATGGAACGGTATCTGAGCTCATTTGAAACCCTTGTTTTATGCATCACCACACCTCACCTTTCCCGTTAAGCAGCCATAGTGTGTTTTCTAAACGTGTGACTCTGTTCTGTTTTTTAATTCATTTCAAGGGTAGCGGTTTTTACATTCCCTCTATAAGTGATATCTTATGATAAGTGTCTTTTTCTGTGTGACTTATTTTACTTACAATCGTCGTACCTAAATCCAATCATCATGCTGCTACTAGCCTTATGACGTTGATTTCATGGCTGAGTGATATTCCATTGTACATAAGGACCACAACTTCTTTATCCATTTTTCTCTTTCCTGGGATATTTAAGGTGTAACGAAGTGGAGGTTCTTGTCAACAGAGCAGCCCTAAACTTTGGGGTGCCTGTGTCTTGCTGATTTTTAGTTTTCCCAATTTATACGCCCATGAGTGGAAGTGCCCTATGCTCTCTAAGCTGAGTTTTTTAGATGTTTCAGGACACACCGTACACTTCTCCAGAGTGGCTGTTGGCAATTTACATCCCGCCCATCAGCGTAGCCAGGCTCCCGTTTCTCCATGGCCTGTCCTGCATTTCTGGTTTTGACACTTTATTCACCATGGCCCTTTTGACCGATGGGAAGCGAGACTTCTTTGTAGCGCTGATTTGCCTTTCCAGGTTGCTTGGTTGGCCAAAAAGGGCGTATGCGTTTTTTCCTGAATATATTCAGGAAAAAACGCATACGCCCTTTTTGGCCAAGGGCATCATTGTCGAGGTTTTGCCGCCTTTCCTGTGCTTTAAAGGCGATTCGAATCTCCCTACTGAAATCTGTTTCCTGCAATTCTGCCTTGCTTTCAAATCCTCTTCGTTACCTTTCCTCAATATATTTGTGGACGAGAGTGATCATTTATAAGTCTGCAGGTTTGTGAATTGCAGTGCCCTTGAGCTCCATTTTCCACTAGCTTTCTTGGGAGCTGGCCGCAACAGCGCAGGATTGCTTCAGGCCCTATTCTGGTTCCGGGCGGCAGGCTGAGCCTGTAGTTAATTCTTCTTCCTGATGGGAAAATAGAGTGACCTGTGCCTGTCCCAACACCTAGAGCTAGTCTCTCATTGGTTCCCCCTCTTCCCGTTCATCCTCAGGACAAATTGCAACCTGTACGGAACAGGAGGTTAAAGGTGCTGATTCTCCAAGGAGGGAGATTGTTAGTAAAGCGGCTGGATAGGCGAACCCGAGCACAAGGAGATGAGAAATGAGGTGCGTTTTGGAAACCTTTCCCGATCACACGGTGTACCATCTTCTGGGTTTCTCATGCATGTTTTCGATGTAGGAAGATGCCCTTCAACCTGGAGATTTGGGAATCATCGGATGGGTACCACGCAGTATTCCTTTAAAGGGTCTGCGTTTCCTCACCCAAACTCACCAAACCTCTCAGCCCCTAGAGTGTCCACCCTTATGTCTCAATCAGCTGTGGGTCTAGATATGGTCAATCCAGGTGGCATCACAGCCCCTGAACGAATTTTGTAAGAATTTCTCTCTCTTTCACTGTCTTTGTTTCACGGGTTTTTAAAAGTAATTGATTTTTATAATGGGGCTTAACTGCTTTTTACTGCTGTGTTTATGCCGCTTTACACCCACTTGACTCATTTACAGAGAGATATCAATACATAGGTTTTAAGATTCTTACTAGTCAGATATATTCTTGGGAGGTGAATAGGGGGTGTTGAGTCCAATTCACTGATCAAGGAGTAGGTCTTGTCTATTACATATTGGGTTTATGGAACGGTATCTGAGCTCATTTGAAACCCTTGTTTTATGCATCACCACACCTCACCTTTCCCGTTAAGCAGCCATAGTGTGTTTTCTAAACGTGTGACTCTGTTCTGTTTTGTAATTCAGTTCAAGGGTAGCGGTTTTTACATTCCCTCTATAAGTGATATCTTATGATAAGTGTCTTTTTCTGTGTGACTTATTTCACTTAGAATCGTCGTACCTAAATCCACTCATCATGCTGCTACTAGCCTTATGACGTTGATTTCATGGCTGAGTGATATTCCATTGTACAAAAGGACCACAACTTCTTTATCCATTTTTCTCTTTCCTGGGATATTTAAGGTGTAACGAAGTGGAGGTTCTTGTCAACAGAGCAGCCCTAAACTTTGGGGTGCCTGTGTCTTGCTGATATTTAGTTTTCCCAATTTATACGCCCATGAGTGGAAGTGCCCTATGCTCTCTAAGCTGAGTTTTTTAGATGTTTCAGGACACACCGTACACTTCTCCAGAGTGGCTGTTGGCAATTTACATCCCGCCCATCAGCGTAGCCAGGCTCCCGTTTCTCCATGGCCTGTCCTGCATTTCTGGTTTTGACACTTTATTCAGCATGGCCCTTTTGACCGATGGGAAGCGAGCCTTCTTTGTAGCGCTGATTTGCCTTTCCAGGTTGCTTGGTTGGCCAAAAAGGGCATATGCGTTTTTTCCTGAATATATTCAGGAAAAAACGCATATGCCCTTTTTGGCCAAGGGCATCATTGTCGAGGTTTTGCCGCTTTTCCTGTGCTTTAAAGGCGATTCGAATCTCCCTCCTGAAATCTGTTTCCTGCAATTCTTCCTTGCTTTCCAATGCTCTTCGTTGCCTTCCCTCAATATATTTGTGGACGAGAGTTATCATTTATAAGTCTGCAGGTTTGTGAATTGCAGTGCCCCTGAGCTCCATTTTTCAACTCGCTTTCTTGGGAGCTGGCCGCAACAGCGCAGGATTGCTTCAGGCCCTATTCTGGTCCCGGGAGGCAGGCTGAGTCTGTGGTTAATTCTTCTTCCTGATGGGAAAGTAGAGTGACCTGTGCCTGTCCCAACACCTAGAGCTAGTCTCTCATTGGTTCCCCCTCTTCCCGTTCATCCTCAGGACAAATTGCAACCTGTACGGAACAGGAGGTTAAAGGTGCTGATTCTCCAAGGAGGGAGATTGTTAGTAAAGCGGCTGGAATGGCGAACCCGAGCACAAGGAGATGAGAAATGAGGTGCGTTTTGGAAACCTTTCCTGATCACACGGTGTACCATCTTCTGGGTTTCTCATGCATGTTTTCGATGTAGGAAGATGCCCTTCAACCTGGAGATTTGGGAATCATCGGATGGGTACCACGCAGTATTACTTTAAAGGGTCTGCGTTTCCTCACCCAACCTCACCAAACCTCTCAGCCCCAAGAGTGTCCACCCTTATGTCTCAATCAGCTGTGGGTCTAGACATGGTTAATCCAGGTGGCATCACAGCCCCTGAACGAATTTTGTAAGAATTTCTCTCTCTTTCACTGTCTTTGTTTCATGGGTTTTTAAAAGTAATTGATTTTTATAATGGGGTTTAGCTGCTCTTCACTGCTGCGTTTCTGCCGCTTTACACCCACTTGACTCACTTACAGAGATGTATCAATACATAGGTTTTAAGATTCTTACTAGTCAGATATATTCTTGGGCGGTGAGTAGGGTGTGTTGAGTCCAATTCACTGAGCAAGGAGTAGGTCTTGTCTATTACCTATTGGGTTTATGGAACGGTATCTGAGCTAATTTGAAACCCTTCTTTTATGCATCACCCCACCTCACCTTTCCCGTTAAGCAGCCATGGTGTGTTTTCTAAACGTGGGACTCTGTTCTGTTTTGTAATTCAGTTCAAGGGTAGCGGTTTTTACATACCCTCTATAAGTGATATCTTATGATAAGTGTCTTTTTCTGTGTGACTTATTTCACTTAGAATCGTCGTACCTAAATCCACTCATCATGCTTCTACTAGCCTTATGACGTTGATTTCATGGCTGAGTGATATTCCATTGTCCAAAAGGACCACAACTTCTTTATCCTTTTTTCTCTTTCCTGGGATATTTAAGGTGTAACGAAGTGGAGGTTCTTGTCAACAGAGCAGCCCTAAACTTTGGGGTGCCTGTGTCTTGCTGATTTTTAGTTTTCCCAATTTATAGGCCCATGAGTGGAAGTGCCCTATGCTCTCTAAGCTGAGTTTTTTAGATGTTTCAGGACACACCGTACACTTCTCCAGAGTGGCTGTTGGCAATTTACATCCCGCCCATCAGCGTAGCCAGGCTCCCGTTTCTCCGTGGCCTGTCCTGCATTTCTGGTTTTGACACTTTATTCAGCATGGCCCTTTTGACCGATGGGAAGCGAGACTTCTTTGTAGCGCTGATTTGCCTTTCCAGGTTGCTTGGTTGGCCAAAAAGGGCGTATGCGTTTTTTCCTGAATATATTCAGGAAAAAACGCATACGCCCTTTTTGGCCAAGGGCATCATTGTCGAGGTTTTGCCGCTTTTCCTGTGCTTTAAAGGCGATTCGAATCTCCCTCCTGAAATCTGTTTCCTGCAATTCTTCCTTGCTTTCCAATCCTCTTCGTTGCCTTCCCTCAATATATTTGTGGACGAGAGTTATCATTTATAAGTCTGCAGGTTTGTGAATTGCAGTGCCCCTGAGCTCCATTTTTCAACTCGCTTTCTTGGGAGCTGGCCGCAAAAGCGCAGGATTGCTTCAGGCCCTATTCTGGTCCCGGGCGGCAGGCTGAGCCTGTGGTTAATTCTTCTTCCTGATGGGAAAGTAGAGTGACCTGTGCCTGTCGCAACACCTAGAGCTAGTCTCTCATTGCTTCCCACTCTTCCCGTTCGTCGTCAGGACAAATTGCAACCTGTACGGAACAGGAGGTTAAAGGTGCTGATTCTCCAAGGAGGGAGATTGCTAGTAAAGCGGCTGGAATGGCGAACCCGAGCACAAGGAGATGAGAAATGAGGTGCGTTTTGGAAACCTTTCCCGATCACACGGTGTACCATCTTCTGGGTTTCTCATGCATGTTTTTGATGTAGGAAGATGCCCTTGAACCTGGAGATTTGGGACCCATGGGATGGGTACCACGCAGTATTACTTTAAAGGGTCTGCGTTTCCTCACCCAACCTCACCATACCTCTCAGCCCCAAGAGTGTCCACGCTTATGTCTCAATCAGCTGTGGGTCTAGATATGGTCAATCCAGGTGGCATCACAGCCCCTGAACGAATTTTGTAAGAATTTCTCTTTCACTGTCTTTGTTTCACGGGTTTTTAAAAGTAATTGATTTTTATAATGGGGTTTAGCTGCTTTTTACTGCTGTGTTTACGCCGCTTTACACTCACTTGACTCACTTACAGAGAGATATCAATACATAGGTTTTAACATTCTTACTAGTCAGATATATTCTTGGGCGGTGAATAGGGGGTGTTGAGTCCACATCACTGAGCAAGGAGTGGGTCTTGTCTATTACATATTGGGTTTATGGAACGGTATCTGAGCTAATTTGAAACCCTTGTTTTATGCATCACCCCACCTCACCTTTCCCGTTAAGCAGCCATAGTGTGTTTTCTAAACGTGGGACTCTGTTCTGTTTTGTAATTCAGTTCAAGGGTAGCGGTTTTTACATACCCTCTATAAGTGATATCTTATGATAAGTGTCTTTTTCTGTGTGACTTATTTCACTTAGAATCGTCGTACCTAAATCCACTCATCATGCTGCTACTAGCCTTATGACGTTGATTTCATGGCTGAGTGATATTCCATTGTCCAAAAGGACCACAACTTCTTTATCCTTTTTTCTCTTTCCTGGGATATTTAAGGTGTAACGAAGTGGAGGTTCTTGTCAACAGAGCAGCCCTAAACTTTGGGGTGCCTGTGTCTTGCTGATTTTTAGTTTTCCCAATTTATAGGCCCATGAGTGGAAGTGCCCTATGCTCTCTAAGCTGAGTTTTTTAGATGTTTCAGGACACACCGTACACTTCTCCAGAGTGGCTGTTGGCAATTTACATCCCGCCCATCAGCGTAGCCAGGCTCCCGTTTCTCCGTGGCCTGTCCTGCATTTCTGGTTTTGACACTTTATTCAGCATGGCCCTTTTGACCGATGGGAAGCGAGACTTCTTTGTAGCGCTGATTTGCCTTTCCAGGTTGCTTGGTTGGCCAAAAAGGGCGTATGCGTTTTTTCCTGAATATATTCAGGAAAAAACGCATACGCCCTTTTTGGCCAAGGGCATCATTGTCGAGGTTTTGCCGCTTTTCCTGTGCTTTAAAGGCGATTCGAATCTCCCTCCTGAAATCTGTTTCCTGCAATTCTTCCTTGCTTTCCAATCCTCTTCGTTGCCTTCCCTCAATATATTTGTGGACGAGAGTTATCATTTATAAGTCTGCAGGTTTGTGAATTGCAGTGCCCCTGAGCTCCATTTTTCAACTCGCTTTCTTGGGAGCTGGCCGCAAAAGCGCAGGATTGCTTCAGGCCCTATTCTGGTCCCGGGCGGCAGGCTGAGCCTGTGGTTAATTCTTCTTCCTGATGGGAAAGTAGAGTGACCTGTGCCTGTCGCAACACCTAGAGCTAGTCTCTCATTGCTTCCCACTCTTCCCGTTCGTCGTCAGGACAAATTGCAACCTGTACGGAACAGGAGGTTAAAGGTGCTGATTCTCCAAGGAGGGAGATTGCTAGTAAAGCGGCTGGAATGGCGAACCCGAGCACAAGGAGATGAGAAATGAGGTGCGTTTTGGAAACCTTTCCCGATCACACGGTGTACCATCTTCTGGGTTTCTCATGCATGTTTTTGATGTAGGAAGATGCCCTTGAACCTGGAGATTTGGGACCCATGGGATGGGTACCACGCAGTATTACTTTAAAGGGTCTGCGTTTCCTCACCCAACCTCACCATACCTCTCAGCCCCAAGAGTGTCCACGCTTATGTCTCAATCAGCTGTGGGTCTAGATATGGTCAATCCAGGTGGCATCACAGCCCCTGAACGAATTTTGTAAGAATTTCTCTTTCACTGTCTTTGTTTCACGGGTTTTTAAAAGTAATTGATTTTTATAATGGGGTTTAGCTGCTTTTTACTGCTGTGTTTACGCCGCTTTACACTCACTTGACTCACTTACAGAGAGATATCAATACATAGGTTTTAACATTCTTACTAGTCAGATATATTCTTGGGCGGTGAATAGGGGGTGTTGAGTCCACATCACTGAGCAAGGAGTGGGTCTTGTCTATTACATATTGGGTTTATGGAACGGTATCTGAGCTAATTTGAAACCCTTGTTTTATGCATCACCCCACCTCACCTTTCCCGTTAAGCAGCCATAGTGTGTTTTCTAAACGTGGGACTCTGTTCTGTTTTGTAATTCAGTTCAAGGGTAGCGGTTTTTACATACCCTCTATAAGTGATATCTTATGATAAGTGTCTTTTTCTGTGTGACTTATTTCACTTAGAATCGTCGTACCTAAATCCACTCATCATGCTGCTACTAGCCTTATGACGTTGATTTCATGGCTGAGTGATATTCCATTGTCCAAAAGGACCACAACGTCTTTATCCTTTTTTCTCTTTCCTGGGATATTTAAGGTGTAACGAAGTGGAGGTTCTTGTCAAGAGAGCAGCCCTAAACTTTGGGGTGCCTGTGTCTTGCTGATTTTTAGTTTTCCCAATTTATAGGCCCATGAGTGGAAGTGCCCTATGCTCTCTAAGCTGAGTTTTTTAGATGTTTCAGGACACACCGTACACTTCTCCAGAGTGGCTGTTGGCAATTTACATCCCGCCCATCAGCGTAGCCAGGCTCCCGTTTCTCCGTGGCCTGTCCTGCATTTCTGGTTTTGACACTTTATTCAGCATGGCCCTTTTGACCGATGGGAAGCGAGACTTCTTTGTAGCGCTGATTTGCCTTTCCAGGTTGCTTGGTTGGCCAAAAAGGGCGTATGCGTTTTTTCCTGAATATATTCAGGAAAAAACGCATACGCCCTTTTTGGCCAAGGGCATCATTGTCGAGGTTTTGCCGCTTTTCCTGTGCTTTAAAGGCGATTCGAATCTCCCTCCTGAAATCTGTTTCCTGCAATTCTTCCTTGCTTTCCAATCCTCTTCGTTGCCTTCCCTCAATATATTTGTGGACGAGAGTTATCATTTATAAGTCTGCAGGTTTGTGAATTTCAGTGCCCCTGAGCTCCATTTTTCAACTCGCTTTCTTGGGAGCTGGCCGCAAAAGCGCAGGATTGCTTCAGGCCCTATTCTGGTCCCGGGCGGCAGGCTGAGCCTGTGGTTAATTCTTCTTCCTGATGGGAAAGTAGAGTGACCTGTGCCTGTCGCAACACCTAGAGCTAGTCTCTCATTGCTTCCCACTCTTCCCGTTCGTCGTCAGGACAAATTGCAACCTGTACGGAACAGGAGGTTAAAGGTGCTGATTCTCCAAGGAGGGAGATTGCTAGTAAAGCGGCTGGAATGGCGAACCCGAGCACAAGGAGATGAGAAATGAGGTGCGTTTTGGAAACCTTTCCCGATCACACGGTGTACCATCTTCTGGGTTTCTCATGCATGTTTTTGATGTAGGAAGATGCCCTTGAACCTGGAGATTTGGGACCCATGGGATGGGTACCACGCAGTATTACTTTAAAGGGTCTGCGTTTCCTCACCCAACCTCACCATACCTCTCAGCCCCAAGAGTGTCCACGCTTATGTCTCAATCAGCTGTGGGTCTAGATATGGTCAATCCAGGTGGCATCACAGCCCCTGAACGAATTTTGTAATAATTTCTCTCTCTTTCACTGTCTTTGTTTCATGGGTTTTTAAAAGTAATTGATTTTTATAATGGGGTTTAGCTGCTCTTCACTGCTGCGTTTCTGCCGCTTTACACCCACTTGACTCACTTACAGAGAGATATCAATACATAGGTTTTAAGATTCTTACTAGTCAGATATATTCTTGGGCGGTGAGTAGGGTGTGTTGAGTCCAATTCACTGAGCAAGGAGTAGGTCTTGTCTATTACCTATTGGGTTTATGGAACGGTATCTGAGCTAATTTGAAACCCTTCTTTTATGCATCACCCCACCTCACCTTTCCCGTTAAGCAGCCATGGTGTGTTTTCTAAACGAGTGACTCTGTTCTGTTTTGTAATTCAGTTCAAGGGTAGCGGTTTTTACATTCCCTCTATAAGTGATATCTTATGATAAGTGTCTTTTTCTGTGTGACTTATTTCACTTAGAATTGTCGTACCTAAATCCACTCGTCATGCTGCTACTAGCCTTATGACGTTGATTTCATGGCTCAGTGATATTCCATTGTACATAAGGACCACAACTTCTTTATCCATTTTTCTCTTTCCTGGGATATTTAAGGTGTAACGAAGTGGAGGTTCTTGTCAACAGATCAGCCCTAAACTTTGGGGTGCCTGTGTCTTGCTGATTTTTAGTTTTCCCAATTTATACGCCCATGAGTGGAAGTGCCCTATGCTCTCTAAGCTGAGTTTTTTAGAGGTTTCAGGACACACCGTACACTTCTCCAGAGTGGCTGTTGGCAATTTACATCCCGCCCATCAGCATAGCCAGGCTCCCGTTTCTCCGTGGCCTGTCCTGCATTTCTGGTTTTGACACTTTATTCAGCATGGCCCTTTTGACCGATGGGAAGCGAGACTTCTTTGTAGCGCTGATTTGCCTTTCCAGGTTGCTTGGTTGGCCAAAAAGGGCGTATGCGTTTTTTCCTGAATATATTCAGGAAAAAACGCATACGCCCTTTTTGGCCAAGGGCATCATTGTCGAGGTTTTGCCGCTTTTCCTGTGCTTTAAAGGCGATTCGAATCTCCCTCCTGAAATCTGTTTCCTGCAATTCTTCCTTGCTTTCCAATCCTCTTCGTTGCCTTCCCTCAATATATTTGTGGACGAGAGTTATCATTTATAAGTCTGCAGGTTTGTGAATTGCAGTGCCCCTGAGCTCCATTTTTCAACTCGCTTTCTTGGGAGCTGGCCGCAAAAGCGCAGGATTGCTTCAGGCCCTATTCTGGTCCCGGGCGGCAGGCTGAGCCTGTGGTTAATTCTTCTTCCTGATGGGAAAGTAGAGTGACCTGTGCCTGTCGCAACACCTAGAGCTAGTCTCTCATTGCTTCCCACTCTTCCCGTTCGTCGTCAGGACAAATTGCAACCTGTACGGAACAGGAGGTTAAAGGTGCTGATTCTCCAAGGAGGGAGATTGCTAGTAAAGCGGCTGGAATGGCGAACCCGAGCACAAGGAGATGAGAAATGAGGTGCGTTTTGGAAACCTTTCCCGATCACACGGTGTACCATCTTCTGGGTTTCTCATGCATGTTTTTGATGTAGGAAGATGCCCTTGAACCTGGAGATTTGGGACCCATGGGATGGGTACCACGCAGTATTACTTTAAAGGGTCTGCGTTTCCTCACCCAACCTCACCATACCTCTCAGCCCCAAGAGTGTCCACGCTTATGTCTCAATCAGCTGTGGGTCTAGATATGGTCAATCCAGGTGGCATCACAGCCCCTGAACGAATTTTGTAAGAATTTCTCTTTCACTGTCTTTGTTTCCCGGGTTTTTAAAAGTAATTGATTTTTATAATGGGGTTTAGCTGCTTTTTACTGCTGTGTATACGCCGCTTTACACTCACTTGACTCACTTACAGAGAGATATCAATACATAGGTTTTAACATTCTTACTAGTCAGATATATTCTTGGGCGGTGAATAGGGGGTGTTGAGTCCAAATCACTGAGCAAGGAGTGGGTCTTGTCTATTACATATTGGGTTTATGGAACGGTATCTGAGCTAATTTGAAACCCTTGTTTTATGCATCACCCCACCTCACCTTTCCCGTTAAGCAGCCATAGTGTGTTTTCTAAACGTGGGACTCTGTTCTGTTTTGTAATTCAGTTCAAGGGTAGCGGTTTTTACATACCCTCTTTAAGTGATATCTTATGATAAGTGTCTTTTTCTGTGTGACTTATTTCACTTAGAATCGTCGTACCTAAATCCACTCATCATGCTGCTACTAGCCTTATGACGTTGATTTCATGGCTGAGTGATATTCCATTGTCCAAAAGGACCACAACTTCTTTATCCTTTTTTCTCTTTCCTGGGATATTTAAGGTGTAACGAAGTGGAGGTTCTTGTCAACAGAGCAGCCCTAAACTTTGGGGTGCCTGTGTCTTGCTGATTTTTAGTTTTCCCAATTTATACGCCCATGAGTGGAAGTGCCCTATGCTCTCTAAGCTGAGTTTTTTAGATGTTTCAGGACACACCGTACACTTCTCCAGAGTGGCTGTTGGCAATTTACATCCCGCCCATCAGCGTAGCCAGGCTCCCGTTTCTCCGTGGCCTGTCCTGCATTTCTGGTTTTGACACTTTATTCAGCATGGCCCTTTTGACCGATGGGAAGCGAGACTTCTTTGTAGCGCTGATTTGCCTTTCCAGGTTGCTTGGTTGGCCAAAAAGGGCGTATGCGTTTTTTCCTGAATATATTCAGGAAAAAACGCATACGCCCTTTTTGGCCAAGGGCATCATTGTCGAGGTTTTGCCGCTTTTCCTGTGCTTTAAAGGCGATTCGAATCTCCCTCCTGAAATCTGTTTCCTGCAATTCTTCCTTGCTTTCCAATCCTCTTCGTTGCCTTCCCTCAATATATTTGTGGACGAGAGTTATCATTTATAAGTCTGCAGGTTTGTGAATTGCAGTGCCCCTGAGCTCCATTTTTCAACTCGCTTTCTTGGGAGCTGGCCGCAAAAGCGCAGGATTGCTTCAGGCCCTATTCTGGTCCCGGGCGGCAGGCTGAGCCTGTGGTTAATTCTTCTTCCTGATGGGAAAGTAGAGTGACCTGTGCCTGTCGCAACACCTAGAGCTAGTCTCTCATTGCTTCCCACTCTTCCCGTTCGTCGTCAGGACAAATTGCAACCTGTACGGAACAGGAGGTTAAAGGTGCTGATTCTCCAAGGAGGGAGATTGCTAGTAAAGCGGCTGGAATGGCGAACCCGAGCACAAGGAGATGAGAAATGAGGTGCGTTTTGGAAACCTTTCCCGATCACACGGTGTACCATCTTCTGGGTTTCTCATGCATGTTTTTGATGTAGGAAGATGCCCTTGAACCTGGAGATTTGGGACCCATGGGATGGGTACCACGCAGTATTACTTTAAAGGGTCTGCGTTTCCTCACCCAACCTCACCATACCTCTCAGCCCCAAGAGTGTCCACGCTTATGTCTCAATCAGCTGTGGGTCTAGATATGGTCAATCCAGGTGGCATCACAGCCCCTGAACGAATTTTGTAAGAATTTCTCTTTCACTGTCTTTGTTTCACGGGTTTTTAAAAGTAATTGATTTTTATAATGGGGTTTAGCTGCTTTTTACTGCTGTGTTTACGCCGCTTTACACTCACTTGACTCACTTACAGAGAGATATCAATACATAGGTTTTAACATTCTTACTAGTCAGATATATTCTTGGGCGGTGAATAGGGGGTGTTGAGTCCAAATCACTGAGCAAGGAGTGGGTCTTGTCTATTACATATTGGGTTTATGGAACGGTATCTGAGCTAATTTGAAACCCTTGTTTTATGCATCACCCCACCTCACCTTTCCCGTTAAGCAGCCATAGTGTGTTTTCTAAACGTGGGACTCTGTTCTGTTTTGTAATTCAGTTCAAGGGTAGCGGTTTTTACATACCCTCTTTAAGTGATATCTTATGATAAGTGTCTTTTTCTGTGTGACTTATTTCACTTAGAATCGTCGTACCTAAATCCACTCATCATGCTGCTACTAGCCTTATGACGTTGATTTCATGGCTGAGTGATATTCCATTGTCCAAAAGGACCACAACTTCTTTATCCTTTTTTCTCTTTCCTGGGATATTTAAGGTGTAACGAAGTGGAGGTTCTTGTCAACAGAGCAGCCCTAAACTTTGGGGTGCCTGTGTCTTGCTGATTTTTAGTTTTCCCAATTTATACGCCCATGAGTGGAAGTGCCCTATGCTCTCTAAGCTGAGTTTTTTAGATGTTTCAGGACACACCGTACACTTCTCCAGAGTGGCTGTTGGCAATTTACATCCCGCCCATCAGCGTAGCCAGGCTCCCGTTTCTCCGTGGCCTGTCCTGCATTTCTGGTTTTGACACTTTATTCAGCATGGCCCTTTTGACCGATGGGAAGCGAGACTTCTTTGTAGCGCTGATTTGCCTTTCCAGGTTGCTTGGTTGGCCAAAAAGGGCGTATGCGTTTTTTCCTGAATATATTCAGGAAAAAACGCATACGCCCTTTTTGGCCAAGGGCATCATTGTCGAGGTTTTGCCGCTTTTCCTGTGCTTTAAAGGCGATTCGAATCTCCCTCCTGAAATCTGTTTCCTGCAATTCTTCCTTGCTTTCCAATCCTCTTCGTTGCCTTCCCTCAATATATTTGTGGACGAGAGTTATCATTTATAAGTCTGCAGGTTTGTGAATTGCAGTGCCCCTGAGCTCCATTTTTCAACTCGCTTTCTTGGGAGCTGGCCGCAAAAGCGCAGGATTGCTTCAGGCCCTATTCTGGTCCCGGGCGGCAGGCTGAGCCTGTGGTTAATTCTTCTTCCTGATGGGAAAGTAGAGTGACCTGTGCCTGTCGCAACACCTAGAGCTAGTCTCTCATTGCTTCCCACTCTTCCCGTTCGTCGTCAGGACAAATTGCAACCTGTACGGAACAGGAGGTTAAAGGTGCTGATTCTCCAAGGAGGGAGATTGCTAGTAAAGCGGCTGGAATGGCGAACCCGAGCACAAGGAGATGAGAAATGAGGTGCGTTTTGGAAACCTTTCCCGATCACACGGTGTACCATCTTCTGGGTTTCTCATGCATGTTTTTGATGTAGGAAGATGCCCTTGAACCTGGAGATTTGGGACCCATGGGATGGGTACCACGCAGTATTACTTTAAAGGGTCTGCGTTTCCTCACCCAACCTCACCATACCTCTCAGCCCCAAGAGTGTCCACGCTTATGTCTCAATCAGCTGTGGGTCTAGATATGGTCAATCCAGGTGGCATCACAGCCCCTGAACGAATTTTGTAAGAATTTCTCTTTCACTGTCTTTGTTTCACGGGTTTTTAAAAGTAATTGATTTTTATAATGGGGTTTAGCTGCTTTTTACTGCTGTGTTTACGCCGCTTTACACTCACTTGACTCACTTACAGAGAGATATCAATACATAGGTTTTAACATTCTTACTAGTCTGATATATTCTTGGGCGGTGAATAGGGGGTGTTGAGTCCACATCACTGAGCAAGGAGTGGGTCTTGTCTATTACATATTGGGTTTATGGAACGGTATCTGAGCTAATTTGAAACCCTTGTTTTATGCATCACCCCACCTCACCTTTCCCGTTAAGCAGCCATAGTGTGTTTTCTAAACGTGGGACTCTGTTCTGTTTTGTAATTCAGTTCAAGGGTAGCGGTTTTTACATACCCTCTATAAGTGATATCTTATGATAAGTGTCTTTTTCTGTGTGACTTATTTCACTTAGAATCGTCGTACCTAAATCCACTCATCATGCTGCTACTAGCCTTATGACGTTGATTTCATGGCTGAGTGATATTCCATTGTCCAAAAGGACCACAACTTCTTTATCCTTTTTTCTCTTTCCTGGGATATTTAAGGTGTAACGAAGTGGAGGTTCTTGTCAACAGAGCAGCCCTAAACTTTGGGGTGCCTGTGTCTTGCTGATTTTTAGTTTTCCCAATTTATAGGCCCATGAGTGGAAGTGCCCTATGCTCTCTAAGCTGAGTTTTTTAGATGTTTCAGGACACACCGTACACTTCTCCAGAGTGGCTGTTGGCAATTTACATCCCGCCCATCAGCGTAGCCAGGCTCCCGTTTCTCCGTGGCCTGTCCTGCATTTCTGGTTTTGACACTTTATTCAGCATGGCCCTTTTGACCGATGGGAAGCGAGACTTCTTTGTAGTGCTGATTTGCCTTTCCAGGTTGCTTGGTTGGCCAAAAAGGGCGTATGCGTTTTTTCCTGAATATATTCAGGAAAAAACGCATACGCCCTTTTTGGCCAAGGGCATCATTGTCGAGGTTTTGCCGCTTTTCCTGTGCTTTAAAGGCGATTCGAATCTCCCTCCTGAAATCTGTTTCCTGCAATTCTTCCTTGCTTTCCAATCCTCTTCGTTGCCTTCCCTCAATATATTTGTGGACGAGAGTTATCATTTATAAGTCTGCAGGTTTGTGAATTGCAGTGCCCCTGAGCTCCATTTTTCAACTCGCTTTCTTGGGAGCTGGCCGCAAAAGCGCAGGATTGCTTCAGGCCCTATTCTGGTCCCGGGCGGCAGGCTGAGCCTGTGGTTAATTCTTCTTCCTGATGGGAAAGTAGAGTGACCTGTGCCTGTCGCAACACCTAGAGCTAGTCTCTCATTGCTTCCCACTCTTCCCGTTCGTCGTCAGGACAAATTGCAACCTGTACGGAACAGGAGGTTAAAGGTGCTGATTCTCCAAGGAGGGAGATTGCTAGTAAAGCGGCTGGAATGGCGAACCCGAGCACAAGGAGATGAGAAATGAGGTGCGTTTTGGAAACCTTTCCCGATCACACGGTGTACCATCTTCTGGGTTTCTCATGCATGTTTTTGATGTAGGAAGATGCCCTTGAACCTGGAGATTTGGGACCCATGGGATGGGTACCACGCAGTATTACTTTAAAGGGTCTGCGTTTCCTCACCCAACCTCACCATACCTCTCAGCCCCAAGAGTGTCCACGCTTATGTCTCAATCAGCTGTGGGTCTAGATATGGTCAATCCAGGTGGCATCACAGCCCCTGAACGAATTTTGTAAGAATTTCTCTTTCACTGTCTTTGTTTCACGGGTTTTTAAAAGTAATTGATTTTTATAATGGGGTTTAGCTGCTTTTTACTGCTGTGTTTACGCCGCTTTACACTCACTTGACTCACTTACAGAGAGATATCAATACATAGGTTTTAACATTCTTACTAGTCAGATATATTCTTGGGCGGTGAATAGGGGGTGTTGAGTCCACATCACTGAGCAAGGAGTGGGTCTTGTCTATTACATATTGGGTTTATGGAACGGTATCTGAGCTAATTTGAAACCCTTGTTTTATGCATCACCCCACCTCACCTTTCCCGTTAAGCAGCCATAGTGTGTTTTCTAAACGTGGGACTCTGTTCTGTTTTGTAATTCAGTTCAAGGGTAGCGGTTTTTACATACCCTCTATAAGTGATATCTTATGATAAGTGTCTTTTTCTGTGTGACTTATTTCACTTAGAATCGTCGTACCTAAATCCACTCATCATGCTGCTACTAGCCTTATGACGTTGATTTCATGGCTGAGTGATATTCCATTGTCCAAAAGGACCACAACTTCTTTATCCTTTTTTCTCTTTCCTGGGATATTTAAGGTGTAACGAAGTGGAGGTTCTTGTCAACAGAGCAGCCCTAAACTTTGGGGTGCCTGTGTCTTGCTGATTTTTAGTTTTCCCAATTTATAGGCCCATGAGTGGAAGTGCCCTATGCTCTCTAAGCTGAGTTTTTTAGATGTTTCAGGACACACCGTACACTTCTCCAGAGTGGCTGTTGGCAATTTACATCCCGCCCATCAGCGTAGCCAGGCTCCCGTTTCTCCGTGGCCTGTCCTGCATTTCTGGTTTTGACACTTTATTCAGCATGGCCCTTTTGACCGATGGGAAGCGAGACTTCTTTGTAGCGCTGATTTGCCTTTCCAGGTTGCTTGGTTGGCCAAAAAGGGCGTATGCGTTTTTTCCTGAATATATTCAGGAAAAAACGCATACGCCCTTTTTGGCCAAGGGCATCATTGTCGAGGTTTTGCCGCTTTTCCTGTGCTTTAAAGGCGATTCGAATCTCCCTCCTGAAATCTGTTTCCTGCAATTCTTCCTTGCTTTCCAATCCTCTTCGTTGCCTTCCCTCAATATATTTGTGGACGAGAGTTATCATTTATAAGTCTGCAGGTTTGTGAATTGCAGTGCCCCTGAGCTCCATTTTTCAACTCGCTTTCTTGGGAGCTGGCCGCAAAAGCGCAGGATTGCTTCAGGCCCTATTCTGGTCCCGGGCGGCAGGCTGAGCCTGTGGTTAATTCTTCTTCCTGATGGGAAAGTAGAGTGACCTGTGCCTGTCGCAACACCTAGAGCTAGTCTCTCATTGCTTCCCACTCTTCCCGTTCGTCGTCAGGACAAATTGCAACCTGTACGGAACAGGAGGTTAAAGGTGCTGATTCTCCAAGGAGGGAGATTGTTAGTAAAGCGGCTGGAATGGCGAACCCGAGCACAAGGAGATGAGAAATGAGGTGCGTTTTGGAAACCTTTCCCGATCACACGGTGTACCATCTTCTGGGTTTCTCATGCATGTTTTTGATGTAGGAAGATGCCCTTGAACCTGGAGATTTGGGACCCATGGGATGGGTACCACGCAGTATTACTTTAAAGGGTCTGCGTTTCCTCACCCAACCTCACCATACCTCTCAGCCCCAAGAGTGTCCACGCTTATGTCTCAATCAGCTGTGGGTCTAGATATGGTCAATCCAGGTGGCATCACAGCCCCTGAACGAATTTTGTAATAATTTCTCTCTCTTTCACTGTCTTTGTTTCACGGGTTTTTAAAAGTAATTGATTTTTATAATGGGGTTTAGCTGCTTTTTACTGCTGTGTTTATGCCGCTTTACACCCACTTGACTCACTTACAGAGAGATATCAATACATAGGTTTTAAGATTCTTACTAGTCAGATATATTCTTGGGCGGTGAATAGGGGATGTTGAGTCCAAATCACTGAGCAAGGAGTAGGTCTTGTCTATTACATATTGGGTTTATGGAAAGGTATCTGAGCTAATTTTAAACCCTTGTTTTATGCATCACCCCACCTCACCTTTCCCGTTAAGCAGCCATAGTGTGTTTTCTAAACGTGGGACTCTGTTCTGTTTTGTAATTCAGTTCAAGGGTAGCGGTTTTTACATTCCCTCTATAAGTGATATCTTATGATAAGTGTCTTTTTCTGTGTGACTTATTTCACTTAGAATCGTCGTACCTAAATCCACTCATCATGCTGCTACTAGCATTATGACGTTGATTTCATGGCTGAGTGATATTCCATTGTACATAGGGACCACAACTTCTTTATCCATTTTTCTCTTTCCTGGGATATTTAAGGTGTAACGAAGTGGAGGTTCTTGTCAAGAGAGCAGCCCTTAACTTTGGGGTGCCTGTGTCTTGCTGATTTTTAGTTTTCCCAATTTATACGCCCATGAGTGGAAGTGCCCTATGCTCTCTAAGCTGAGTTTTTTAGATGTTTCAGGACACACCGTACACTTCTCCAGAGTGGCCGTTGGCAATTTACATCCCGCCCATCAGCGTAGCCAGGCTCCCGTTTCTCCATGGCCTGTCCTGCATTTCTGGTTTTGACACTTTATTCAGCATGGCCCTTTTGACCGATGGGAAGCGAGACTTCTTTGTAGCGCTGATTTGCCTTTCCAGTTTGCTTGGTTGGCCAAAAAGGGCGTATGCGTTTTTTCCTGAATATATTCAGGAAAAAACGCATACGCCCTTTTTGGCCAAGGGCATCATTGTCGAGGTTTTGCCGCTTTTCCTGTGCTTTAAAGGCGATTCGAATCTCCCTCCTGAAATCTGTTTCCTGCAATTCTTCCTTGCTTTCCAATCCTCTTCGTTGCCTTCCCTCAATATATTTGTGGACGAGAGTTATCATTTATAAGTCTGCAGGTTTGTGAATTGCAGTGCCCCTGAGCTCCATTTTTCAACTCGCTTCCTTTGGAGCTGGCCGCAAAAGCGCAGGATTGCTTCAGGCCCTATTCTGCTCCCGGGCGGCAGGCTGAGCCTGTGGTTAATTCTTCTTCCTGATGGGAAAGTAGAGTGACCTGTGCCTGTCCCAACACCTAGAGCTAGTCTCTCATTGGTTCCCACTCTTTCCGTTCATCCTCAGGACAATTTGCAACCTGTACGGAACAGGAGGTTAATGGTGCTGATTTTCGAAGGAGGGAGATTGCTAGTAAAGCGGCTGGAATGGCGAACCAGAGCACAAGGAGATGAGAAATGAGGTGCGTTTTGGAAACCTTTCCCGATCACACGGTGTACCATCTCCTGGGTTTCTCATGCATGTTTTTGATGTAGGAAGATGCCCTTGAACCTGGAGATTTGGGACCCATGGGATGGGTACCACGCAGTATTACTTTAAAGGGTCTGCGTTTCCTCACCCAACCTCACCATAACTCTCAGCCCCAAGAGTGTCCACGCTTATGTCTCAATCAGCTGTGGGTCTAGATATGGTCAATCCAGGTGGCATCACAGCCCCTGAACGAATTTTGTAAGAATTTCTCTTTCACTGTCTTTGTTTCACGGGTTTTTAAAAGTAATTGATTTTTATAATGGGGTTTAGCTGCTTTTTACTGCTGTGTTTACGTCGCTTTACACTCACTTGACTCACTTACAGAGAGATATCAATACATAGGTTTTAACATTCTTACTAGTCAGATATATTCTTGGGCGGTGAATAGGGGGTGTTGAGTCCAAATCACTGAGCAAGGAGTGGGTCTTGTCTATTACATATTGGGTTTATGGAACGGTATCTGAGCTAATTTGAAACCCTTGTTTTATGCAACACCCCACCTCACCTTTCCCGTTAAGCAGCCATAGTGTGTTTTCTAAACGTGGGACTCTGTTCTGTTTTGTAATTCAGTTCAAGGGTAGCGGTTTTTACATACCCTCTCTAAGTGATATCTTATGATAAGTGTCTTTTTCTGTGTGACTTATTTCACTTAGAATCGTCGTACCTAAATCCACTCATCATGCTGCTACTAGCCTTATGACGTTGATTTCATGGCTGAGTGATATTCCATTGTCCAAAAGGACCACAACTTCTTTATCCTTTTTTCTCTTTCCTGGGATATTTAAGGTGTAACGAAGTGGAGGTTCTTGTCAACAGAGCAGCCCTAAACTTTGGGGTGCCTGTGTCTTGCTGATTTTTAGTTTTCCCAATTTATACGCCCATGAGTGGAAGTGCCCTATGCTCTCTAAGCTGAGTTTTTTAGATGTTTCAGGACACACCGTACACTTCTCCAGAGTGGCTGTTGGCAATTTACATCCCGCCCATCAGCGTAGCCAGGCTCCCGTTTCTCCGTGGCCTGTCCTGCATTTCTGGTTTTGACACTTTATTCAGCATGGCCCTTTTGACCGATGGGAAGCGAGACTTCTTTGTAGCGCTGATTTGCCTTTCCAGGTTGCTTGGTT
Organism: Balaenoptera physalus; assembly: GCF_965194825.1. Lineage (NCBI taxonomy): Eukaryota > Metazoa > Chordata > Mammalia > Artiodactyla > Balaenopteridae > Balaenoptera > Balaenoptera physalus. The sequence continues at coordinate 228,953 of NW_028126523.1, forward strand.
GGCCAAAAAGGGCGTATGCGTTTTTTCCTGAATATATTCAGGAAAAAACGCATACGCCCTTTTTGGCCAAGGGCATCATTGTCGAGGTTTTGCCGCTTTTCCTGTGCTTTAAAGGCGATTCGAATCTCCCTCCTGAAATCTGTTTCCTGCAATTCTGCCTTGCTTTCCAATCCTCTTCGTTGCCTTCCCTCAATATATTTGTGGACGAGAGTTATCATTTATAAGTCTGCAGGTTTGTGAATTGCAGTGCCCCTGAGCTCCATTTTTCAACTCGCTTTCTTGGGAGCTGGCCGCAAAAGCGCAGGATTGCTTCAGGCCCTATTCTGGTCCCGGGCGGCAGGCTGAGCCTGTGGTTAATTCTTCTTCCTGATGGGAAAGTAGAGTGACCTGTGCCTGTCGCAACACCTAGAGCTAGTCTCTCATTGCTTCCCACTCTTCCCGTTCGTCGTCAGGACAAATTGCAACCTGTACGGAACAGGAGGTTAAAGGTGCTGATTCTCCAAGGAGGGAGATTGCTAGTAAAGCGGCTGGAATGGCGAACCCGAGCACAAGGAGATGAGAAATGAGGTTCGTTTTGGAAACCTTTCCCGATCACACGGTGTACCATCTTCTGGGTTTCTCATGCATGTTTTTGATGTAGGAAGATGCCCTTGAACCTGGAGATTTGGGACCCATGGGATGGGTACCACGCAGTATTACTTTAAAGGGTCTGCGTTTCCTCACCCAACCTCACCATACCTCTCAGCCCCAAGAGTGTCCACGCTTATGTCTCAATCAGCTGTGTGTCTAGATATGGTCAATCCAGGTGGCATCACAGCCCCTGAACGAATTTTGTAAGAATTTCTCTTTCACTGTCTTTGTTTCACGGTTTTTAAAAGTAATTGATTTTTATAATGGGGTTTAGCTGCTTTTTACTGCTGTGTATACGCCGCTTTACACTCACTTGACTCACTTACAGAGAGATATCAATACATAGGTTTTAACATTCTTACTAGTCAGATATATTCTTGGGCGGTGAATAGGGGGTGTTGAGTCCAAATCACTGAGCAAGGAGTGGGTCTTGTCTATTACATATTGGGTTTATGGAACGGTATCTGAGCTAATTTGAAACCCTTGTTTTATGCATCACCCCACCTCACCTTTCCCGTTAAGCAGCCATAGTGTGTTTTCTAAACGTGGGACTCTGTTCTGTTTTGTAATTCAGTTCAAGGGTAGCGGTTTTTACATACCCTCTTTAAGTGATATCTTATGATAAGTGTCTTTTTCTGTGTGACTTATTTCACTTAGAATCGTCGTACCTAAATCCACTCATCATGCTGCTACTAGCCTTATGACGTTGATTTCATGGCTGAGTGATATTCCATTGTCCAAAAGGACCACAACTTCTTTATCCTTTTTTCTCTTTCCTGGGATATTTAAGGTGTAACGAAGTGGAGGTTCTTCTCAACAGAGCAGCCCTAAACTTTGGGGTGCCTGTGTCTTGCTGATTTTTAGTTTTCCCAATTTATATGCCCATGAGTGGAAGTGCCCTATGCTCTCTAAGCTGAGTTTTTTAGATGTTTCAGGACACACCGTACACTTCTCCAGAGTGGCTGTTGGCAATTTACATCCCGCCCATCAGCGTAGCCAGGCTCCCGTTTCTCCGTGGCCTGTCCTGCATTTCTGGTTTTGACACTTTATTCAGCATGGCCCTTTTGACCGATGGGAAGCGAGACTTCTTTGTAGCGCTGATTTGCCTTTCCAGGTTGCTTGGTTGGCCAAAAAGGGCGTATGCGTTTTTTCCTGAATATATTCAGGAAAAAACGCATACGCCCTTTTTGGCCAAGGGCATCATTGTCGAGGTTTTGCCGCTTTTCCTGTGCTTTAAAGGCGATTCGAATCTCCCTCCTGAAATCTGTTTCCTGCAATTCTTCCTTGCTTTCCAATCCTCTTCGTTGCCTTCCCTCAATATATTTGTGGACGAGAGTTATCATTTATAAGTCTGCAGGTTTGTGAATTGCAGTGCCCCTGAGCTCCATTTTTCAACTCGCTTTCTTGGGAGCTGGCCGCAAAAGCGCAGGATTGCTTCAGGCCCTATTCTGGTCCCGGGCGGCAGGCTGAGCCTGTGGTTAATTCTTCTTCCTGATGGGAAAGTAGAGTGACCTGTGCCTGTCGCAACACCTAGAGCTAGTCTCTCATTGCTTCCCACTCTTCCCGTTCGTCGTCAGGACAAATTGCAACCTGTACGGAACAGGAGGTTAAAGGTGCTGATTCTCCAAGGAGGGAGATTGCTAGTAAAGCGGCTGGAATGGCGAACCCGAGCACAAGGAGATGAGAAATGAGGTGCGTTTTGGAAACCTATCCCGATCACACGGTGTACCATATTCTCGGTTTCTCATGCATGTTTTTGATGTAGGAAGATGCCGTTGAACCTGGAGATTTGGGACCCATGGGATGGGTACCAAGCAGTATTACTTTAAAGGGTCTGCGTTTCCTCACCCAACCTCACCATACCTCTCAGCCCCAAGAGTGTCCACGCTTATTTCTCAATCAGCTGTGGGTCTAGATATGGTCAATCCAGGTGGCATCACAGCCCCTGAACGAATTTTGTAAGAATTTCTCTTTCACTGTCTTTGTTTCACGGGTTTTTAAAAGTAATTGATTTTTATAATGGGGTTTAGCTGCTTTTTACTGCTGTGTTTACGCCGCTTTACACTCACTTGACTCACTTACAGAGAGATATCAATACATAGGTTTTAACATTCTTACTAGTCAGATATATTCTTGGGCGGTGAATAGGGGGTGTTGAGTCCAAATCACTGAGCAAGGAGTGGGTCTTGTCTATTACATATTGGGTTTATGGAACGGTATCTGAGCTAATTTGAAACCCTTGTTTTATGCATCACCCCACCTCACCTTTCCCGTTAAGCAGCCATAGTGTGTTTTCTAAACGTGGGACTCTGTTCTGTTTTGTAATTCAGTTCAAGGGTATCGGTTTTTACATACCCTCTATAAGTGATATCTTATGATAAGTGTCTTTTTCTGTGTGACTTATTTCACTTAGAATCGTCGTACCTAAATCCACTCATCATGCTGCTACTAGCCTTATGACATTGATTTCATGGCTGAGTGATATTCCATTGTCCAAAAGGACCACAACTTCTTTATCCTTTTTTCTCTTTCCTGGGATATTTAAGGTGTAACGAAGTGGAGGTTCTTGTCAACAGAGCAGCCCTAAACTTTGGGGTGCCTGTGTCTTGCTGATTTTTAGTTTTCCCAATTTATACGCCCATGAGTGGAAGTGCCCTATGCTCTCTAAGCTGAGTTTTTTAGATGTTTCAGGACACACCGTACACTTCTCCAGAGTGGCTGTTGGCAATTTACATCCCGCCCATCAGCGTAGCCAGGCTCCCGTTTCTCCGTGGCCTGTCCTGCATTTCTGGTTTTGACACTTTATTCAGCATGGCCCTTTTGACCGATGGGAAGCGAGACTTCTTTGTAGCGCTGATTTGCCTTTCCAGGTTGCTTGGTTGGCCAAAAAGGGCGTATGCGTTTTTTCCTGAATATATTCAGGAAAAAACGCATACGCCCTTTTTGGCCAAGGGCATCATTGTCGAGGTTTTGCCGCTTTTCCTGTGCTTTAAAGGCGATTCGAATCTCCCTCCTGAAATCTGTTTCCTGCAATTCTTCCTTGCTTTCCAATCCTCCTCGTTGCCTTCCCTCAATATATTTGTGGACGAGAGTTATCATTTATAAGTCTGCAGGTTTGTGAATTGCAGTGCCCCTGAGCTCCATTTTTCAACTCGCTTTCTTGGGAGCTGGCCGCAAAAGCGCAGGATTGCTTCAGGCCCTATTCTGGTCCCGGGAGGCAGGCTGAGTCTGTGGTTAATTCTTCTTCCTGATGGGAAAGTAGAGTGACCTGTGCCTGTCCCAACACCTAGAGCTAGTCTCTCATTGGTTCCCACTCTTCCCGTTCATCCTCAGGACAAATTGCAACCTGTACGGAACAGGAGGTTAAAGGTGCTGATTCTCCAAGGAGGGAGATTGCTAGTAAAGCGGCTGGAATGGCGAACCCGAGCACAAGGAGATGAGAAATGAGGTGCGTTGTGGAAACCTTTCCCGATCACACGGTGTACCATCTCCTGGGTTTCTCATGCATATTTTCGATGTAGGAAGATGCCCTTGAACCTGGAGATTTGGGACCCATGGGATGGGTTCCACGCAGTATTACTTTAAAGGGTCTGCGTTTCCTCACCCAACCTCACCAAACCTCTCAGCCCCAAGAGTGTCCACGCTTATGTCTCAATCAGCTGTGGGTCTAGATATGTTCAATCCAGGTGGCATCACAGCCCCTGAACGAATTTTGTAAGAATTTCTCTCTCTTTCACTGTCTTTGTTTCACGGGTTTTTAAAAGTAATTGATTTTTATAATGGGGTTTAGCTGCTTTTTACTGCTGTGTTTATGCCGCTTTACACCCATTTGACTCACTTACAGAGAGATATCAATACATAGGTTTTAAGATTCTTACTAGTCAGATGTATTCTTGGGCGGTGAATAGGGGGTGTTGAGTCCAAATCACTGAGCAAGGAGTAGGTCTTGTCTATTACATATTGGCTTTATGGAACGGTATCTGAGCTAATTTGAAACCCTTGTTTAATGCATCACCCCACCTCACCTTTCCCGTTAAGCAGCCATAGTGTGTTTTCTAAACGTGGGACTCTGTTCTGTTTTGTAATTCAGTTCAAGGGTAGCGGTTTTTACATTCCCTCTATAAGTGATATCTTATGATAAGTGTCTTTTTCTGTGTGACTTATTTCACTTAGAATCGTCGTACCTAAATCCACTCATCATGCTGCTACTAGCCTTATGACGTTGGTTTCATGGCTGAGTGACATTTCATTGTACATAAGGACCACAACGTCTTTATCCATTTTTCTCTTTCCTGGGATATTTAAGGTGTAACGAAGTGGAGGTTCTTGTCAACAGAGCAGCCCTAAACTTTGGGGTGCCTGTGTCTTGCTGATTTTTAGTTTTCCCAATTTATACGCCCATGAGTGGAAGTGCCCTATGCTCTCTAAGCTGAGTTTTTTAGAGGTTTCAGGACACACCGTACACTTCTCCAGAGTGGCTGTTGGCAATTTACATCCCGCCCATCAGCGTAGCCAGGCTCCCGTTTCTCCATGGCCTGTCCTGCATTTCTGGTTTTGACAGTTTATTCAGCATGGCCCTTTTGACCGATGGGAAGCGAGACTTCTTTGTAGCGCTGATTTGCCTTTCCAGGTTGCTTGGTTGGCCAAAAAGGGCGTATGCGTTTTTTCCTGAATATATTCAGGAAAAAACGCATACGCCCTTTTTGGCCAAGGGCATCATTGTCGAGGTTTTGCCGCTTTTCCTGTGCTTTAAAGGCGATTCGAATCTCCCTCCTGAAATCTGTTTCCTGCAATTCTTCCTTGCTTTCCAATCCTCCTCGTTGCCTTCCCTCAATATATTTGTGGACGAGAGTTATCATTTATAAGTCTGCAGGTTTGTGAATTGCAGTGCCCCTGAGCTCCATTTTTCAACTCGCTTTCTTGGGAGCTGGCCGCAAAAGCGCAGGATTGCTTCAGGCCCTATTCTGGTCCCGGGAGGCAGGCTGAGTCTGTGGTTAATTCTTCTTCCTGATGGGAAAGTAGAGTGACCTGTGCCTGTCCCAACACCTAGAGCTAGTCTCTCATTGGTTCCCACTCTTCCCGTTCATCCTCAGGACAAATTGCAACCTGTACGGAACAGGAGGTTAAAGGTGCTGATTCTCCAAGGAGGGAGATTGCTAGTAAAGCGGCTGGAATGGCGAACCCGAGCACAAGGAGATGAGAAATGAGGTGCGTTGTGGAAACCTTTCCCGATCACACGGTGTACCATCTCCTGGGTTTCTCATGCATATTTTCGATGTAGGAAGATGCCCTTGAACCTGGAGATTTGGGACCCATGGGATGGGTACCACGCAGTATTACTTTAAAGGGTCTGCTTTTCCTCACCCAACCTCACCAAACCTCTCAGCCCCAAGAGTGTCCACGCTTATGTCTCAATCAGCTGTGGGTCTAGATATGTTCAATCCAGGTGGCATCACAGCCCCTGAACGAATTTTGTAAGAATTTCTCTCTCTTTCACTGTCTTTGTTTCACGGGTTTTTAAAAGTAATTGATTTTTATAATGGGGTTTAGCTGCTTTTTACTGCTGTGTTTATGCCGCTTTACACCCATTTGACTCACTTACAGAGAGATATCAATACATAGGTTTTAAGATTCTTACTAGTCAGATGTATTCTTGGGCGGTGAATAGGGGGTGTTGAGTCCAAATCACTGAGCAAGGAGTAGGTCTTGTCTATTACATATTGGCTTTATGGAACGGTATCTGAGCTAATTTGAAACCCTTGTTTAATGCATCACCCCACCTCACCTTTCCCGTTAAGCAGCCATAGTGTGTTTTCTAAACGTGGGACTCTGTTCTGTTTTGTAATTCAGTTCAAGGGTAGCGGTTTTTACATTCCCTCTATAAGTGATATCTTATGATAAGTGTCTTTTTCTGTGTGACTTATTTCACTTAGAATCGTCGTACCTAAATCCACTCATCATGCTGCTACTAGCCTTATGACGTTGGTTTCATGGCTGAGTGATATTCCATTGTACATAAGGACCACAACTTATTTCTCCATTTTTCTCTTTCCTGGTATATTTAAGGTGTAACGAAGTGGAGGTTCTTGTCAACAGAGCAGCCCTAAACTTTGGGGTGCCTGTGGCTTGCTGATTTTTAGTTTTCCCAATTTATACGCCCATGAGTGGAAGTGCCCTATGCTCTCTAAGCTGAGTTTTTTAGATGTTTCAGGACACACCGTACACTTCTCCAGAGTGGCTGTTGGCAATTTACATCCCGCCCATCAGCGTAGCCAGGCTCCCGTTTCTCCATGGCCTGTCCTGCATTTCTGGTTTTGACACTTTATTCAGCATGGCCCTTTTGTCCGTTGGGAAGCGAGACTTCTTTGTAGCGCTGATTTGCCTTTCCAGGTTGCTTGGTTGGCCAAAAAGGGCGTATGCGTTTTTTCCTGAATATATTCAGGAAAAAACGCATACGCCCTTTTTGGCCAAGGGCATCAGTGTCGAGGTTTTGCCGCTTTTCCTGTGCTTTAAAGGCGATTCGAATCTCCCTCCTGAAATCTGTTTCCTGCAATTCTGCCTTGCTTTCCAATCCTCTTCGTTGCCTTCCCTCAATATATTTGTGGACGAGAGTTATCATTTATAAGTCTGCAGGTTTGTGAATTGCAGTGCCCCTGAGCTCCATTTTTCAACTTGCTTTCTTGGGAGCTGTCCGCAAAAGCGCAGGATTGCTTCAGGCCCTATTCTGGTCCCGGGCGGCAGGCTGAGCCTGTGGTTAATTCTTCTTCCTGATGGGAAAATAGAGTGACCTGTGCCTGTCCCAACACCTAGAGCTAGTCTCTCATTGGTTCCCACTCTTCCCGTTCATCCTCAGGACAAATTGCAACCTGTACGGAACAGGAGGTTAAAAGTGCTGATTCTCCAAGGAGGGAGATTGCCACTAAAGCGGCTGGAATGGCGATCCCGAACATAAGGAGATGAGAAATGAGGTGCGTTTTGGAAACCTTTCCTGATCACACGGTGTACCATCTTCTGGGTTTCTCATGCATGTTTTCGATGTAGGAAGATGCCCTTGAACCTGGAGATTTGGGACCCATGGGATGGGAACCACGCAGTATTACTTTAAAGGGTCTGCGTTTCCTCACCCAACCTCACCAAACCTCTCAGCCCCAAGAGTGTCCACCCCTATGTCTCCATCAGCTGTGGGTCTAGATATGGTCAATCCAGGTGGCATCACAGCCCCTGAACGAATTTTGTAAGAATTTCTCTCTCTTTCACTGACTTTGTTTCATGGGTTTTTAAAAGTAATTGATTTTTATAATGGGGTTTAGCTGCTTTTAACTGCTGTGTTTCTGCCGCTTTACACCCACTTGACTCACTTACAAAGAGATATCAAAACATAGGTTTTAAGCTTCTTACTAGTCAGATATATTCTTGGGCGGTGAATAAGGGGTGTTGAGTCCAATTCACTGATCAAGGAGTAGGTCTTGGCTATTACATATTGGGTTTATGGAACGGTATCTGACCTAATTTGAAACCCTTGTTTTATGCATCACCCCACCTCACCTTTCCCGTTACGCAGCCATAGTGTGTTTTCTAAACGTGGGACTCTGTTCTATTTTGTAATTCAGTTCAAGGGTAGCGGTTTTTACATTCCCTCTACAAGTGATATCTTATGATAAGTGTCTTTTTCTGTGTGACTTATTTCACTTAGAATCGTCGTACCTAAATCCACTCATCATGCTGCTACTAGCCTTATGACGTTGATTTCATGGCTGAGTGATATTCCATTGTACATAAGGACCACAACTTCTTTATCCATTTTTCTCTTTCCTGGGATATTTAAGGTGTAACGAAGTGGAGGTTCTTGTCAACAGAGCAGCCCTAAACTTTGGGGTGCCTGTGTCTTGCTGATTTTTAGTTTTCCCAATTTATACGCCCATGAGTGGAAGTGCCCTGTGCTCTCTAAGCTGAGTTTTTTAGATGTTTCAGGACACACCGTACACTTCTCCAGAGTGGCTGTTGGCAATTTACATCCCGCCCATCAGCATAGCCAGGCTCCCGTTTCTCCATGGCCTGTCCTGCATTTCTGGTTTTGACACTTTATTCACCATGGCCCTTTTGACCGATGGGAAGCGAGACTTCTTTGTAGCGCTGATTTGCCTTTCCAGGTTGCTTGGTTGGCCAAAAAGGGCGTATGCGTTTTTTCCTGAATATATTCAGGAAAAAACGCATACGCCCTTTTTGGCCAAGGGCATCATTGTCGAGGTTTTGCCGCTTTTCCTGTGCTTTAAAGGCGATTCGAATCTCCTTCCTGAAATCTGTTTCCTGCAATTCTTCCTTGCTTTCCAATCCTCCTCGTTGCCTTCCCTCAATATATTTGTGGACGAGAGTTATCATTTATAACTCTGCAGGTTTGTGAATTGCAGTGCCCCTGAGCTCCATTTTTCAACTCGCTTTCTTGGGAGCTGGCCGCAAAAGCGCAGGATTGCTTCAGGCCCTATTCTGGTCCCGGGAGGCAGGCTGAGTCTGTGGTTAATTCTTCTTCCTGATGGGGAAGTAGAGTGACCTGTGCCTGTCCCAATACCTAGAGCTAGTCTCTCATTGGTTCCCACTCTTCCCGTTCATCCTCAGGACAAATTGCAACCTGTACGGAACAGGAGGTTAAAAGTGCTGATTCTCCAAGGAGGGAGATTGCTACTAAAGCGGCTGGAATGGCGAACCCGAGCATAAGGAGATGAGAAATGAGGTGCGTTTTGGAAACCTTTCCCGATCACACGGTGTACCATCTGCTGGGTTTCTCATGCATGTTTTCGATGTAGGAAGATGCCCTTGAACCTGGAGATTTGGGACCCATGGGATGGGAACCACGCAGTATTACTTTAAATGGTCTGCGTTTCCTCACCCAACCTCACCAAACCTCTCAGCCCCAAGAGTATCCACCCCTATGTCTCCATCAGCTGTGGGTCTAGATATGGTCAATCCAGGTGGCATCACAGCCCCTGAACGAATTTTGTAAGAATTTCTCTCTCTTTCACTGTCTTTGTTTCACGGGTTTTTAAAAGTAATTGATTTTTATAATGGGGTTTAGCTGCTTTTAACTGCTGTGTTTCTGCCGCTTTACACCCACTTGACTCACTTACAGAGAGATATCAAAACATAGGTTTTAAGCTTCTTACTAGTCAGATATATTCTTGGGCGGTGAATAGGGGGTGTTGAGTTCAATTCACTGATCAAGGAGTAGGTCTTGGCTATTACATATTGGGTTTATGGAACGGTATCTGACCTAATTTGAAACCCTTGTTTTATGCATCACCCCACCTCACCTTTCCCGTTAAGCAGCCATAGTGTGTTTTCTAAACGTGGGACTCTGTTCTATTTTGTAATTCAGTTCAAGGGTAGCGGTTTTTACATTCCCTCTATAAGTGATATCTTATGATAAGTGTCTTTTTCTGTGTGACTTATTTCACTTAGAATCGTCGTACCTAAATCCACTCATCATGCTGCTACTAGCCTTATGACGTTGGTTTCATGGCTGAGTGATATTCCATTGTACATAAGGACCACAACTTATTTCTCCATTTTTCTCTTTCCTGGTATATTTAAGGTGTAATGAAGAGGAGGTTCTTGTCAACAGAGCAGCCCTAAACTTTGGGGTGCCTGTGTCTTGCTGATTTTTAGTTTTCCCAATTTATACGCCCATGAGTGGAAGTGCCCTATGCTCTCTAAGCTGAGTTTTTTAGATGTTTCAGGACACACCGTACACTTCTCCAGAGTGGCTGTTGGCAATTTACATCCCGCCCATCAGCGTAGCCAGGCTCCCGTTTCTCCATGGCCTGTCCTGCATTCCTGGTTTTGACACTTTATTCAGCATGGCCCTTTTGACCGATGGGAAGCGAGACTTCTTTGTAGTGCTGATTTGCCTTTCCAGGTTGCTTGGTTGGGCAAAAAGGGCGTATGCGTTTTTTCCTGAATATATTCAGGAAAAAACGCATACGCCCTTTTTGGACAAGGGCTTCATTGTCGAGGTTTTGCCGCTTTTCCTGTGCTTTAAAGGCGATTCGAATCTCCCTCCTGAAATCTGTTTCCTGCAATTCTGCCTTGCTTTCCAATCCTCTTCGTTGCCTTCCCTCAATATATTTGTGGACGAGAGTTATCATTTATAAGTCTGCAGGTTTGTGAATTGCAGTGCCCCTGAGCTCCATTTTTCAACTCTATTTCTTGGGAGCTGGCCGCAAAAGCGCAGAATTGCTTCAGGCCCTATTCTGGTCCCGGGCGGCAGGCTGAGCCTGTGGTTAATTCTTCTTCCTGATGGGAAAATAGAGTGACCTGTGCCTGTCCCAACACCTAGAGCTAGTCTCTCATTGGTTCCCCCTCTTCCCGTTCATCCTCAGGACAAATTGCAACCTGTACGGAACAGGAGGTTAAAGGTGCTGATTCTCCAAGGAGGGAGATTGCTAGTAAAGCGGCTGGAATGGCGAACCCGAGCTCAAGGAGATGAGAAATGAGGTGCGTTTTGGAAACCTTTCCCGATCACACGGTGTACCATCTTCTGGGTTTCTCATGCATGTTTTCGATGTAGGAAGATGCCCTTGAACCTGGAGATTTGGGACCCATGGGATGGGTACCACGCAGTATTACTTTAAAGGGTCTGCGTTTCCTCACCCAACCTCACCAAACCTCTCAGCCCCAAGAGTGTTCACCCTTATGTCTCAATCAGCTGTGGGTCTAGATATGGTCAATCCAGGTGGCATCACAGCCCCTGAACGAATTTTGTAAGAATTTCTCTCTCATTCACTGTCTTTGTTTCACGGGTTTTTAAAAGTAATTGATTTTTATAATGGGGTTTAGCTGCTTTTTACTGCTGTGTTTATGCCGCTTTACACCCACTTGACTCACTTACAGAGAGATATCAATACATAGGTTTTAAGATTCTTACTAGTCAGATGTATTCTTGGGCGGTGAATAGGGGATGTTGAGTCCGAATCACTGAGCAAGGAGTAGGTCTTGTGTATTACATATTGGGTTTATGGAACGGTATCTGAACTAATTTTAAACCCTTGTTTTATGCATCACCCCACCTCTCATTTCCCGTGAAGCAGCCATAGTGTGTTTTCTAAACGTGGGACTCTGTTCTGTTTTTTAATTCAGTTCAAGTGTAGCGGTTTTTACATTCCCTCTATAAGTGATATCTTATGATAAGTGTCTTTTTCTGTGTGACTTATTTCACTTAGAATCGTCGTACCTAAATCCACTCATCATGCTGCTACTAGCCTTATGACGTTGGTTTCATGGCTGAGTGATATTCCATTGTACATAAGGACCACAACTTCTTTATCCATTTTTCTCTTTCCTGGGATATTTAAGGTGTAACGAAGTGGAGGTTCTTGTCAACAGAGCAGCCGTAAACTTTGGGGTGCCTGTGTCTTGCTGATTTTTAGTTTTCCCAATTTATACGCCCATGAGTGGAAGTGCCCTGTGCTCTCTAAGCTGAGTTTTTTAGATGTTTCAGGACACAACGTACACTTCTCCAGAGTGGCTGTTGGCAATTTACATCCCTCCCATCAGCGTAGCCAGGCTCCCGTTTCTCCATGGCCTGTCCTGCATTTCTGGTTTTGACACTTTATTCAGCATGGCCCTTTTGACCGATGGGAAGCGAGACTTCTTTGTAGTGCTGATTTGCCTTTCCAGGTTGCTTGGTTGGCCAAACAGGGCGTATGCGTTTTTTCCTGAATATATTCAGGAAAAAACGCATACGCCCTCTTTGGCCAAGGGCATCATTGTCGAGGTTTTGCCGCTTTTCCTGTGCTTTAAAGGCGATTCGAATCTCCCTCCTGAAATCTGTTTCCTGCAATTCTGCCTTGCTTTCCAATCCTCTTCGTTGCCTTCCCTCAATATATTTGTGGACGAGAGTTATCATTTATGAGTCTGAAGGTTTGTGAATTGCAGTGCCCCTGAGCTCCATTTTTCAACTCGCTTTCTTGGGAGCTGGCCGCAAAAGCGCAGGATTGCTTCAGGCCCTATTCTGGTCCCGGGCGGCAGGCTGAGCCTGTGGTTAATTCTTCTTCCTGATGGGGAAGTAGAGTGACCTGTGCCTGTCCCAACACCTAGAGCTAGTCTCTCATTGGTTCCCACTCTTCCCATTCATCCTCAGGAAAAATTGCAACCTGTACGGAACAGGAGGTTAAAGGTGCTGATTCTCCAAGGAGGGAGATTGCTACTAAAGCGGCTGGAATGGCGAACCCGAGCATAAGGAGATGAGAAATGAGGTGCGTTTTGGAAACCTTTCCCGATCACACGGTGTACCATCTTCTGGGTTTCTCATGCATGTTTTCGATGTAGGAAGATGCCCTTGAACCTGGAGATTTGGGACCCATGGGATGGGAACCACGCAGTATTACTTTAAAGGGTCTGCGTTTCCTCACCCAACCTCACCAAACCTCTCAGCCCCAAGAGTGTCCACCCCTATGTCTCCATCAGCTGTGGGTCTAGATATGGTCAATCCAGGTGGCATCACAGCCCCTGAACGAATTTTGTAAGAATTTCTCTCTCTTTCACTGTCTTTGTTTCACGGGTTTTTAAAAGTAATTGATTTTTATAATGGGGTTTAGCTGCTTTTCACTGCTGTGTTTCTGCCGCTTTACACCCACTTGACTCACTTACAGAGAGATATCAAAACATAGGTTTTAAGCTTCTTACTAGTCAGATATATTCTTGGGCGGTGAATAGGGGGTGTTGAGTCCAATTCACTGATCAAGGAGTAGGTCTTGGCTATTACATATTGGGTTTATGGAACGGTATCTGACCTAATTTGAAACCCTTGTTTTATGCATCACCCCACCTCACCTTTCCCGTTAAGCAGCCATAGTGTGTTTTCTAAACGTGGGACTCTGTTCTGTTTTGTAATTCAGTTCAAGGGTAGCGGTTTTTACATTCCCTCTATAAGTGATATCTTATGATAAGTGTCTTTTTCTGTGTGACTTATTTCACTTAGAATCGTCGTACCTAAATCCACTCATCATGCTGCTACTAGCCTTATGACGTTGATTTCATGGCTGAGTGATATTCCATTGTACATAAGGACCACAACTTCTTTATCCATTTTTCTCTTTCCTGGGATATTTAAGGTGTAACGAAGTGGAGGTTCTTGTCAACAGAGCAGCCCTAAACTTTGGGGTGCCTGTGTCTTGCTGAATTTTAGTTTTCCCAATTTATACGCCCATGAGTGGAAGTGCCCTGTGCTCTCTAAGCTGAGTTTTTTAGATGTTTCAGGACACAACGTACACTTCTCCAGAGTGGCTGTTGGCAATTTACATCCCTCCCATCAGCGTAGCCAGGCTCCCGTTTCTCCATGGCCTGTCCTGCATTTCTGGTTTTGACACTTTATTCAGCATGGCCCTTTTGACCGATGGGAAGCGAGACTTCTTTGTAGCGCTGATTTGCCTTTCCAGGTTGCTTGGTTGGCCAAAAAGGGCGTATGCGTTTTTTCCTGAATATATTCAGGAAATAACGCATACGCCCTTTTTGGCCAAGGGCATCATTGTCGAGGTTTTGCCGCTTTTCCTGTGCTTTAAAGGCGATTCGAATCTCCCTCCTGAAATCTGTTTCCTGCAATTCTGCCTTGCTTTCCAATCCTCTTCGTTGCCTTCCCTCAATATATTTGTGGACGAGAGTTATCATTTATAAGTCTGCAGGTTTGTGAATTGCAGTGCCCCTGAGCTCCATTTTTCAACTCGCTTTCTTGGGAGCTGGCCGCAAAAGCGCAGGATTGCTTCAGGCCCTATTCTGGTCCCGGGCGGCAGGCTGAGCCTGTGGTTAATTCTTCTTCCTGATGGGGAAGTAGAGTGACCTGTGCCTGTCCCAACACCTAGAGCTAGTCTCTCATTGGTTCCCACTCTTCCCGTTCATCCTCAGGACAAATTGCAACCTGTACGGAACAGGAGGTTAAAGGTGCTGATTCTCCAAGGAGGGAGATTGCTACTAAAGCGGCTGGAATGGCGAACCCGAGCATAAGGAGATGAGAAATGAGGTGCGTTTTGGAAACCTTTCCCGATCACACGGTGTACCATCTTCTGGGTTTCTCATGCATGTTTTCGATGTAGGAAGATGCCCTTGAACCTGGAGATTTGGGACCCATGGGATGGATATCACGCAGTATTACTTTAAAGGGTCTGCGTTTCCTCACCCAACCTCACCAAACCTCTCAGCCCCAAGAGTGTCCACCCTTATGTCTCCATCAGCTGTGGGTCTAGATATGGTCAATCCAGGTGGCATCACAGCCCCTGAACGAATTTTGTAAGAATTTCTCTCTCTTTCACTGTCTTTGTTTCACAGGTTTTTAAAAGTAATTGATTTTTATAATGGGGTTTAGCTGCTTTTCACTGCTGTGTTTCTGCCGCTTTACACCCACTTGACTCACTTACAGAGAGATATCAAAACATAGGTTTTAAGCTTCTTACTAGTCAGATATATTCTTGGGCGGTGAATAGGGGGTGTTGAGTCCAATTCACTGATCAAGGAGTAGGTCTTGTCTATTACATATTGGGTTTATGGAACGGTATCTGACCTAATTTGAAACCCTTGTTTTATGCATCACCCCACCTCACCTTTCCCGTTAAGCAGCCATAGTGTGTTTTCTAAACGTGGGACTCTGTTCTGTTTTGTAATTCAGTTCAAGGGTAGCGGTTTATACATTCCCTCTATAAGTGATATCTTATGATAAGTGTCTTTTTCTGTGTGACTTTTTTCACTTAGAATCGTCGTACCTAAATCCACTCATCATGCTGCTACTAGCCTTATGACGTTGATTTCATGGCTGAGTGATATTCCATTGTACATAAGGACCACAACTTCTTTATCCATTTTTCTCTTTCCTGGGATATTTAAGGTGTAACGAAGTAGAGGTTCTTGTCAACAGAGCAGCCGTAAACTTTGGGGTGCCTGTGTCTTGCTGATTTTTAGTTTTCCCAATTTATACGCCCATGAGTGGAAGTGCCCTGTGCTCTCTAAGCTGAGTTTTTTAGATGTTTCAGGACACACCGTACACTTCTCCAGAGTGGCTGTTGGCAATTTACATCCCACCCATCAGCGTAGCCATGCTCCCGTTTCTCCATGGCCTGTCCTGCATTTCTGGTTTTGACACTTTATTCAGCATGGCCCTTTTGACCGATGGGAAGCGAGACTTCTTTGTAGCGCTGATTTGCCTTTCCAGGTTGCTTGGTTGGCCAAAAAGGGCGTATGCGTTTTTTCCTGAATATATTCAGGAAATAATGCATACGCCCTTTTTGGCCAAGGGCATCATTGTCGAGGTTTTGCCCCTTTTCCTGTGCTTTAAAGGCGATTCGAATCTCCCTCCTGAAATCTGTTTCCTGCAATTCTGCCTTGCTTTCCAATCCTCTTCGTTGCCTTCCCTCAATATATTTGTGGACGAGAGTTATCATTTATAAGTCTGCAGGTTTGTGAATTGCAGTGCCCCTGAGCTCCATTTTTCAACTCGCTTTCTTGGGAGCTGGCCGCAAAAGCGCAGGATTGCTTCAGGCCCTATTCTGGTCCCGGGCGGCAGGCTGAGCCTGTGGTTAATTCTTCTTCCTGATGGGGAAGTAGAGTGACCTGTGCCTGTCCCAACACCTAGAGCTAGTCTCTCATTGGTTCCCACTCTTCCCGTTCATCCTCAGGACAAATTGCAACCTGTACGGAACAGGAGGTTAAAGGTGCTGATTCTCCAAGGAGGGAGATTGCTACTAAAGCGGCTGGAATGGCGAACCCGAGCATAAGGAGATGAGAAATGAGGTGCGTTTTGGAAACCTTTCCCGA
The DNA here is from genome assembly GCF_965194825.1 of Balaenoptera physalus. Classification (NCBI taxonomy): domain Eukaryota; kingdom Metazoa; phylum Chordata; class Mammalia; order Artiodactyla; family Balaenopteridae; genus Balaenoptera; species Balaenoptera physalus. Next base: position 245,375 of record NW_028126523.1, read on the forward strand.
TCACACGGTGTACCATCTTCTGGGTTTCTCATGCATGTTTTCGATGTAGGAAGATGCCCTTGAACCTGGAGATTTGGGACCCATGGGATGGATATCACGCAGTATTACTTTAAAGGGTCTGCGTTTCCTCACCCAACCTCACCAAACCTCTCAGCCCCAAGAGTGTCCACCCTTATGTCTCCATCAGCTGTGGGTCTAGATATGGTCAATCCAGGTGGCATCACAGCCCCTGAACGAATTTTGTAAGAATTTCTCTCTCTTTCACTGTCTTTGTTTCACAGGTTTTTAAAAGTAATTGATTTTTATAATGGGGTTTAGCTGCTTTTCACTGCTGTGTTTCTGCCGCTTTACACCCACTTGACTCACTTACAGAGAGATATCAAAACATAGGTTTTAAGATTCTTACTAGTCAGATATATTCTTGGGCGGTGAATAGGGGGTGTTGAGTCCAATTCACTGATCAAGGAGTAGGTCTTGTCTATTACATATTGGGTTTATGGAACGGTATCTGACCTAATTTGAAACCCTTGTTTTATGCATCACCCCACCTCACCTTTCCCGTTAAGCAGCCATAGTGTGTTTTCTAAACGTGGGACTCTGTTCTGTTTTGTAATTCAGTTCAAGGGTAGCGGTTTTTACATTCCCTCTATAAGTGATATCTTATGATAAGTGTCTTTTTCTGTGTGACTTTTTTCACTTAGAATCGTCGTACCTAAATCCAATCATCATGCTGCTACTAGCCTTATGACGTTGATTTCATGGCTGAGTGATATTCCATTGTACATAAGGACCACAACTTCTTTATCCATTTTTCTCTTTCCTGGGATATTTAAGGTGTAACGAAGTAGAGGTTCTTGTCAACAGAGCAGCCGTAAACTTTGGGGTGCCTGTGTCTTGCTGATTTTTAGTTTTCCCAATTTATACGCCCATGAGTGGAAGTGCCCTGTGCTCTCTAAGCTGAGTTTTTTAGATGTTTCAGGACACACCGTACACTTCTCCAGAGTGGCTGTTGGCAATTTACATCCCACCCATCAGCGTAGCCATGCTCCCGTTTCTCCATGGCCTGTCCTGCATTTCTGGTTTTGACACTTTATTCAGCATGGCCCTTTTGACCGATGGGAAGCGAGACTTCTTTGTAGCGCTGATTTGCCTTTCCAGGTTGCTTGGTTGGCCAAAAAGGGCGTATGCGTTTTTTCCTGAATATATTCAGGAAATAACGCATACGCCCTTTTTGGCCAAGGGCATCATTGTCGAGGTTTTGCCCCTTTTCCTGTGCTTTAAAGGCGATTCGAATCTCCCTCCTGAAATCTGTTTCCTGCAATTCTGCCTTGCTTTCCAATCCTCTTCGTTGCCTTCCCTCAATATATTTGTGGACGAGAGTTATCATTTATAAGTCTGCAGGTTTGTGAATTGCAGTGCCCCTGAGCTCCATTTTTCAACTCGCTTTCTTGGGAGCTGGCCGCAAAAGCGCAGGATTGCTTCAGGCCCTATTCTGGTCCCGGGCGGCAGGCTGAGCCTGTGGTTAATTCTTCTTCCTGATGGGGAAGTAGAGTGACCTGTGCCTGTCCCAACACCTAGAGCTAGTCTCTCATTGGTTCCCACTCTTCCCGTTCATCCTCAGGACAAATTGCAACCTGTACGGAACAGGAGGTTAAAGGTGCTGATTCTCCAAGGAGGGAGATTGCTACTAAAGCGGCTGGAATGGCGAACCCGAGCATAAGGAGATGAGAAATGAGGTGCGTTTTGGAAACCTTTCCCGATCACACGGTGTACCATCTTCTGGGTTTCTCATGCATGTTTTCGATGTAGGAAGATGCCCTTGAACCTGGAGATTTGGGACCCATGGGATGGATATCACGCAGTATTACTTTAAAGGGTCTGCGTTTCCTCACCCAACCTCACCAAACCTCTCAGCCCCAAGAGTGTCCACCCTTATGTCTCCATCAGCTGTGGGTCTAGATATGGTCAATCCAGGTGGCATCACAGCCCCTGAACGAATTTTGTAAGAATTTCTCTCTCTTTCACTGTCTTTGTTTCACAGGTTTTTAAAAGTAATTGATTTTTATAATGGGGTTTAGCTGCTTTTCACTGCTGTGTTTCTGCCGCTTTACACCCACTTGACTCACTTACAGAGAGATATCAAAACATAGGTTTTAAGATTCTTACTAGTCAGATATATTCTTGGGCGGTGAATAGGGGGTGTTGAGTCCAATTCACTGATCAAGGAGTAGGTCTTGTCTATTACATATTGGGTTTATGGAACGGTATCTGACCTAATTTGAAACCCTTGTTTTATGCATCACCCCACCTCACCTTTCCCGTTAAGCAGCCATAGTGTGTTTTCTAAACGTGGGACTCTGTTCTGTTTTGTAATTCAGTTCAAGGGTAGCGGTTTTTACATTCCCTCTATAAGTGATATCTTATGATAAGTGTCTTTTTCTGTGTGACTTATTTCACTTAGAATCGTCGTACCTAAATCCACTCATCATGCTGCTACTAGCCTTATGACGTTGATTTCATGGCTGAGTGATATTCCATTGTACATAAGGACCACAACTTCTTTATCCATTTTTCTCTTTCCTGGGATATTTAAGGTGTAACGAAGTAGAGGTTCTTGTCAACAGAGCAGCCGTAAACTTTGGGGTGCCTGTGTCTTGCTGATTTTTAGTTTTCCCAATTTATACGCCCATGAGTGGAAGTGCCCTGTGCTCTCTAAGCTGAGTTTTTTAGATGTTTCAGGACACACCGTACACTTCTCCAGAGTGGCTGTTTGCAATTTACATCCCACCCATCAGCGTAGCCATGCTCCCGTTTCTCCATAGCCTGTCCTGCATTTCTGGTTTTGACACTTTATTCAGCATGGCCCTTTTGACCGATGGGAAGCGAGACTTCTTTGTAGCGCTGATTTGCCTTTCCAGGTTGCTTGGTTGGCCAAAAAGGGCATATGCGTTTTTTCCTGAATATATTCAGGAAATAACACATACGCCCTTTTTGGCCAAGGGCATCATTGTCGAGGTTTTGCCGCTTTTCCTGTGCTTTAAAGGCGATTCGAATCTCCCTCCTGAAATCTGTTTCCTGCAATTCTGCCTTGCTTTCCAATCCTCTTCGTTGCCTTCCCTCAATATATTTGTGGACGAGAGTTATCATTTACAAGTCTGCAGGTTTGTGAATTGCAGTGCCCCTGAGCTCCATTTTTCAACTCGCTTTCTTGGGAGCTGGCCGCAAAAGCGCAGGATTGCTTCAGGCCCTATTCTGGTCCCGGGCGGCAGGCTGAGCCTGGGGTTAATTCTTCTTCCTGATGGGGAAGTAGAGTGACCTGTGCCTGTCCCAACACCTAGAGCTAGTCTCTCATTGGTTCCCACTCTTCCCGTTCATCCTCAGGACAAATTGCAACCTGTACGGAACAGGAGGTTAAAGGTGCTGATTCTCCAAGGAGGGAGATTGCTACTAAAGCGGCTGGAATGGCGAACCCGAGCATAAGGAGATGAGAAATGAGGTGCGTTTTGGAAACCTTTCCCGATCACACGGTGTACCATCTTCTGGGTTTCTCATGCATGTTTTCGATGTAGGAAGATGCCCTTGAACCTGGAGATTTGGGACCCATGGGATGGATATCACGCAGTATTACTTTAAAGGGTCTGCGTTTCCTCACCCAACCTCACCAAACCTCTCAGCCCCAAGAGTGTCCACCCTTATGTCTCCATCAGCTGTGGGTCTAGATATGGTCAATCCAGGTGGCATCACAGCCCCTGAACGAATTTTGTAAGAATTTCTCTCTCTTTCACTGTCTTTGTTTCACAGGTTTTTAAAAGTAATTGATTTTTATAATGGGGTTTAGCTGCTTTTCACTGCTGTGTTTCTGCCGCTTTACACCCACTTGACTCACTTACAGAGAGATATCAAAACATAGGTTTTAAGATTCTTACTAGTCAGATATATTCTTGGGCGGTGAATAGGGGGTGTTGAGTCCAATTCACTGATCAAGGAGTAGGTCTTGTCTATTACATATTGGGTTTATGGAACGGTATCTGACCTAATTTGAAACCCTTGTTTTATGCATCACCCCACCTCACCTTTCCCGTTAAGCAGCCATAGTGTGTTTTCTAAACGTGGGACTCTGTTCTGTTTTGTAATTCAGTTCAAGGGTAGCGGTTTTTACATTCCCTCTATAAGTGATATCTTATGATAAGTGTCTTTTTCTGTGTGACTTTTTTCACTTAGAATCGTCGTACCTAAATCCAATCATCATGCTGCTACTAGCCTTATGACGTTGATTTCATGGCTGAGTGATATTCCATTGTACATAAGGACCACAACTTCTTTATCCATTTTTCTCTTTCCTGGGATATTTAAGGTGTAACGAAGTAGAGGTTCTTGTCAACAGAGCAGCCGTAAACTTTGGGGTGCCTGTGTCTTGCTGATTTTTAGTTTTCCCAATTTATACGCCCATGAGTGGAAGTGCCCTGTGCTCTCTAAGCTGAGTTTTTTAGATGTTTCAGGACACACCGTACACTTCTCCAGAGTGGCTGTTGGCAATTTACATCCCACCCATCAGCGTAGCCATGCTCCCGTTTCTCCATGGCCTGTCCTGCATTTCTGGTTTTGACACTTTATTCAGCATGGCCCTTTTGACCGATGGGAAGCGAGACTTCTTTGTAGCGCTGATTTGCCTTTCCAGGTTGCTTGGTTGGCCAAAAAGGGCGTATGCGTTTTTTCCTGAATATATTCAGGAAATAACGCATACGCCCTTTTTGGCCAAGGGCATCATTGTCGAGGTTTTGCCGCTTTTCCTGTGCTTTAAAGGCGATTCGAATCTCCCTCCTGAAATCTGTTTCCTGCAATTCTGCCTTGCTTTCCAATCCTCTTCGTTGCCTTCCCTCAATATATTTGTGGACGAGAGTTATCATTTATAAGTCTGCAGGTTTGTGAATTGCAGTGCCCCTGAGCTCCATTTTTCAACTCGCTTTCTTGGGAGCTGGCCGCAAAAGCGCAGGATTGCTTCAGGCCCTATTCTGGTCCCGGGCGGCAGGCTGAGCCTGTGGTTAATTCTTCTTCCTGATGGGGAAGTAGAGTGACCTGTGCCTGTCCCAACACCTAGAGCTAGTCTCTCATTGGTTCCCACTCTTCCCGTTCATCCTCAGGACAAATTGCAACCTGTACGGAACAGGAGGTTAAAGGTGCTGATTCTCCAAGGAGGGAGATTGCTACTAAAGCGGCTGGAATGGCGAACCCGAGCATAAGGAGATGAGAAATGAGGTGCGTTTTGGAAACCTTTCCCGATCACACGGTGTACCATCTTCTGGGTTTCTCATGCATGTTTTCGATGTAGGAAGATGCCCTTGAACCTGGAGATTTGGGACCCATGGGATGGATATCACGCAGTATTACTTTAAAGGGTCTGCGTTTCCTCACCCAACCTCACCAAACCTCTCAGCCCCAAGAGTGTCCACCCTTATGTCTCCATCAGCTGTGGGTCTAGATATGGTCAATCCAGGTGGCATCACAGCCCCTGAACGAATTTTGTAAGAATTTCTCTCTCTTTCACTGTCTTTGTTTCACAGGTTTTTAAAAGTAATTGATTTTTATAATGGGGTTTAGCTGCTTTTCACTGCTGTGTTTCTGCCGCTTTACACCCACTTGACTCACTTACAGAGAGATATCAAAACATAGGTTTTAAGATTCTTACTAGTCAGATATATTCTTGGGCGGTGAATAGGGGGTGTTGAGTCCAATTCACTGATCAAGGAGTAGGTCTTGTCTATTACATATTGGGTTTATGGAACGGTATCTGACCTAATTTGAAACCCTTGTTTTATGCATCACCCCACCTCACCTTTCCCGTTAAGCAGCCATAGTGTGTTTTCTAAACGTGGGACTCTGTTCTGTTTTGTAATTCAGTTCAAGGGTAGCGGTTTTTACATTCCCTCTATAAGTGATATCTTATGATAAGTGTCTTTTTCTGTGTGACTTTTTTCACTTAGAATCGTCGTACCTAAATCCAATCATCATGCTGCTACTAGCCTTATGACGTTGATTTCATGGCTGAGTGATATTCCATTGTACATAAGGACCACAACTTCTTTATCCATTTTTCTCTTTCCTGGGATATTTAAGGTGTAACGAAGTAGAGGTTCTTGTCAACAGAGCAGCCGTAAACTTTGGGGTGCCTGTGTCTTGCTGATTTTTAGTTTTCCCAATTTATACGCCCATGAGTGGAAGTGCCCTGTGCTCTCTAAGCTGAGTTTTTTAGATGTTTCAGGACACACCGTACACTTCTCCAGAGTGGCTGTTGGCAATTTACATCCCACCCATCAGCGTAGCCATGCTCCCGTTTCTCCATAGCCTGTCCTGCATTTCTGGTTTTGACACTTTATTCAGCATGGCCCTTTTGACCGATGGGAAGCGAGACTTCTTTGTAGCGCTGATTTGCCTTTCCAGGTTGCTTGGTTGGCCAAAAAGGGCATATGCGTTTTTTCCTGAATATATTCAGGAAATAACACATACGCCCTTTTTGGCCAAGGGCATCATTGTCGAGGTTTTGCCGCTTTTCCTGTGCTTTAAAGGCGATTCGAATCTCCCTCCTGAAATCTGTTTCCTGCAATTCTGCCTTGCTTTCCAATCCTCTTCGTTGCCTTCCCTCAATATATTTGTGGACGAGAGTTATCATTTACAAGTCTGCAGGTTTGTGAATTGCAGTGCCCCTGAGCTCCATTTTTCAACTCGCTTTCTTGGGAGCTGGCCGCAAAAGCGCAGGATTGCTTCAGGCCCTATTCTGGTCCCGGGCGGCAGGCTGAGCCTGGGGTTAATTCTTCTTCCTGATGGGGAAGTAGAGTGACCTGTGCCTGTCCCAACACCTAGAGCTAGTCTCTCATTGGTTCCCACTCTTCCCGTTCATCCTCAGGACAAATTGCAACCTGTACGGAACAGGAGGTTAAAGGTGCTGATTCTCCAAGGAGGGAGATTGCTACTAAAGCGGCTGGAATGGCGAACCCGAGCATAAGGAGATGAGAAATGAGGTGCGTTTTGGAAACCTTTCCCGATCACACGGTGTACCATCTTCTGGGTTTCTCATGCATGTTTTCGATGTAGGAAGATGCCCTTGAACCTGGAGATTTGGGACCCATGGGATGGATATCACGCAGTATTACTTTAAAGGGTCTGCATTTCCTCACCCAACCTCACCAAACCTCTCAGCCCCAAGAGTGTCCACCCTTATGTCTCCATCAGCTGTGGGTCTAGATATGGTCAATCCAGGTGGCATTACAGCCCCTGAACGAATTTTGTAAGAATTTCTCTCTCTTTCACTGTCTTTGTTTCACAGGTTTTTAAAAGTAATTGATTTTTATAATGGGGTTTAGCTGCTTTTCACTGCTGTGTTTCTGCCGCTTTACACCCACTTGACTCACTTACAGAGAGATATCAAAACATAGGTTTTAAGATTCTTACTAGTCAGATATATTCTTGGGCGGTGAATAGGGGGTTTTGAGTCCAATTCACTGATCAAGGAGTAGGTCTTGTCTATTACATATTGGGTTTATGGAACGGTATCTGACCTAATTTGAAACCCTTGTTTTATGCATCACCCCACCTCACCTTTCCCGTTAAGCAGCCATAGTGTGTTTTCTAAACGTGGGACTCTGTTCTGTTTTGTAATTCAGTTCAAGGGTAGCGGTTTATACATTCCCTCTATAAGTGATATCTTATGATAAGTGTCTTTTTCTGTGTGACTTATTTCACTTAGAATCGTCGTACCTAAATCCACTCATCATGCTGCTACTAGCCTTATGACGTTGATTTCATGGCTGAGTGATATTCCATTGTACATAAGGACCACAACTTCTTTATCCATTTTTCTCTTTCCTGGGATATTTAAGGTGTAACGAAGTAGAGGTTCTTGTCAACAGAGCAGCCGTAAACTTTGGGGTGCCTGTGTCTTGCTGATTTTTAGTTTTCCCAATTTATACGCCCATGAGTGGAAGTGCCCTGTGCTCTCTAAGCTGAGTTTTTTAGATGTTTCAGGACACACCGTACACTTCTCCAGAGTGGCTGTTGGCAATTTACATCCCACCCATCAGCGTAGCCATGCTCCCGTTTCTCCATGGCCTGTCCTGCATTTCTGGTTTTGACACTTTATTCAGCATGGCCCTTTTGACCGATGGGAAGCGAGACTTCTTTGTAGCGCTGATTTGCCTTTCCAGGTTGCTTGGTTGGCCAAAAAGGGCGTATGCGTTTTTTCCTGAATATATTCAGGAAATAACGCATACGCCCTTTTTGGCCAAGGGCATCATTGTCGAGGTTTTGCCGCTTTTCCTGTGCTTTAAAGGCGATTCGAATCTCCCTCCTGAAATCTGTTTCCTGCAATTCTGCCTTGCTTTCCAATCCTCTTCGTTGCCTTCCCTCAATATATTTGTGGACGAGAGTTATCATTTATAAGTCTGCAGGTTTGTGAATTGCAGTGCCCCTGAGCTCCATTTTTCAACTCGCTTTCTTGGGAGCTGGCCGCAAAAGCGCAGGATTGCTTCAGGCCCTATTCTGGTCCCGGGCGGCAGGCTGAGCCTGTGGTTAATTCTTCTTCCTGATGGGGAAGTAGAGTGACCTGTGCCTGTCCCAACACCTAGAGCTAGTCTCTCATTGGTTCCCACTCTTCCCGTTCATCCTCAGGACAAATTGCAACCTGTACGGAACAGGAGGTTAAAGGTGCTGATTCTCCAAGGAGGGAGATTGCTACTAAAGCGGCTGGAATGGCGAACCCGAGCATAAGGAGATGAGAAATGAGGTGCGTTTTGGAAACCTTTCCCGATCACACGGTTTACCATCTTCTGGGTTTCTCATGCATGTTTTCGATGTAGGAAGATGCCCTTGAACCTGGAGATTTGGGACCCATGGGATGGATATCACGCAGTATTACTTTAAAGGGTCTGCGTTTCCTCACCCAACCTCACCAAACCTCTCAGCCCCAAGAGTGTCCACCCTTATGTCTCCATCAGCTGTGGGTCTAGATATGGTCAATCCAGGTGGCATCACAGCCCCTGAACGAATTTTGTAAGAATTTCTCTCTCTTTCACTGTCTTTGTTTCACAGGTTTTTAAAAGTAATTGATTTTTATAATGGGGTTTAGCTGCTTTTCACTGCTGTGTTTCTGCCGCTTTACACCCACTTGACTCACTTACAGAGAGATATCAAAACATAGGTTTTAAGATTCTTACTAGTCAGATATATTCTTGGGCGGTGAATAGGGGGTGTTGAGTCCAATTCACTGATCAAGGAGTAGGTCTTGTCTATTACATATTGGGTTTATGGAACGGTATCTGACCTAATTTGAAACCCTTGTTTTATGCATCACCCCACCTCACCTTTCCCGTTAAGCAGCCATAGTGTGTTTTCTAAACGTGGGACTCTGTTCTGTTTTGTAATTCAGTTCAAGGGTAGCGGTTTATACATTCCCTCTATAAGTGATATCTTATGATAAGTGTCTTTTTCTGTGTGACTTTTTTCACTTAGAATCGTCGTACCTAAATCCACTCATCATGCTGCTACTAGCCTTATGACGTTGATTTCATGGCTGAGTGATATTCCATTGTACGTAAGGACCACAACTTCTTTATCCATTTTTCTCTTTCCTGGGATATTTAAGGTGTAACGAAGTAGAGGTTCTTGTCAACAGAGCAGCCGTAAACTTTGGGGTGCCTGTGTCTTGCTGATTTTTAGTTTTCCCAATTTATACGCCCATGAGTGGAAGTGCCCTGTGCTCTCTAAGCTGAGTTTTTTAGATGTTTCAGGACACACCGTACACTTCTCCAGAGTGGCTGTTGGCAATTTACATCCCACCCATCAGCGTAGCCATGCTCCCGTTTCTCCATGGCCTGTCCTGCATTTCTGGTTTTGACACTTTATTCAGCATGGCCCTTTTGACCGATGGGAAGCGAGACTTCTTTGTAGCGCTGATTTGCCTTTCCAGGTTGCTTGGTTGGCCAAAAAGGGCGTATGCGTTTTTTCCTGAATATATTCAGGAAATAACGCATACGCCCTTTTTGGCCAAGGGCATCATTGTCGAGGTTTTGCCGCTTTTCCTGTGCTTTAAAGGCGATTCGAATCTCCCTCCTGAAATCTGTTTCCTGCAATTCTGCCTTGCTTTCCAATCCTCTTCGTTGCCTTCCCTCAATATATTTGTGGACGAGAGTTATCATTTATAAGTCTGCAGGTTTGTGAATTGCAGTGCCCCTGAGCTCCATTTTTCAACTCGCTTTCTTGGGAGCTGGCCGCAAAAGCGCAGGATTGCTTCAGGCCCTATTCTGGTCCCGGGCGGCAGGCTGAGCCTGTGGTTAATTCTTCTTCCTGATGGGGAAGTAGAGTGACCTGTGCCTGTCCCAACACCTAGAGCTAGTCTCTCATTGGTTCCCACTCTTCCCGTTCATCCTCAGGACAAATTGCAACCTGTACGGAACAGGAGGTTAAAGGTGCTGATTCTCCAAGGAGGGAGATTGCTACTAAAGCGGCTGGAATGGCGAACCCGAGCATAAGGAGATGAGAAATGAGGTGCGTTTTGGAAACCTTTCCCGATCACACGGTGTACCATCTTCTGGGTTTCTCATGCATGTTTTCGATGTAGGAAGATGCCCTTGAACCTGGAGATTTGGGACCCATGGGATGGATATCACGCAGTATTACTTTAAAGGGTCTGCGTTTCCTCACCCAACCTCACCAAACCTCTCAGCCCCAAGAGTGTCCACCCTTATGTCTCCATCAGCTGTGGGTCTAGATATGGTCAATCCAGGTGGCATCACAGCCCCTGAACGAATTTTGTAAGAATTTCTCTCTCTTTCACTGTCTTTGTTTCACGGGTTTTTAAAAGTAATTGATTTTTCTAATGGGGTTTAGCTGCTTTTCACTGCTGTGTTTCTGCCGCTTTACACCCACTTGACTCACTTACAGAGAGATATCAAAACATAGGTTTTAAGATTCTTACTAGTCAGATATATTCTTGGGAGGTGAATAGGGGGTGTTGAGTCCAATTCACTGATCAAGGAGTAGGTCTTGGCTATTACATATTGGGTTTATGGAACGGTATCTGACCTAATTTGAAACCCTTGTTTTATGCATCACCCCACGTCACCTTTCCCCTTAAGCAGCCATAGTGTGTTTTCTAAACATGGGACTCTGTTCTGTTTTGTAATTCAGTTCAAGGGTAGCGGTTTTTACATTCCCTCTATAAGTGATATCTTATGATAAGTGTCTTTTTCTGTGTGACTTATTTCACTTAGAATCGTCGTACCTAAATCCACTCATCATGCTGCTACTAGCCTTATGACGTTGATTTCATGGCTGAGTGATATTCCATTGTACATAAGGACCACAACTTCTTTATCCATTTTTCTCTTTCCTGGGATATTTAAGGTGTAACGAAGTGGAGGTTCTTGTCAACAGAGCAGCCCTAAACTTTGGGGTGCCTGTGTCTTGCTGATTTTTAGTTTTCCCAATTTATACGCCCATGAGTGGAAGTGCCCTGTGCTCTCTAAGCTGAGTTTTTTAGATGTTTCAGGACACACCGTACACTTCTCCAGAGTGGCTGTTGGCAATTTACATCCCGCCCATCAGCGTAGCCAGGCTCCCGTTTCTCCATGGCCTGTCCTGCATTTCTGGTTTTGACACTTTATTCAGCATGGCCCTTTTGACCGATGGGAAGCGAGACTTCTTTGTAGCGCTGATTTGCCTTTCCAGGTTGCTTGGTTGGCCAAAAAGGGCGTATGCGTTTTTTCCTGAATATATTCAGGAAAAAACGCATACGCCCTTTTTGGCCAAGGGCATCATTGTCGAGGTTTTGCCGCTTTTCCTGTGCTTTAAAGGCGATTCGAATCTCCCTCCTGAAATCTGTTTCCTGCAATTCTGCCTTGCTTTCCAATCCTCTTCGTTGCCTTCCCTCAATATATTTGTGGACGAGAGTTATCATTTATAAGTCTGCAGGTTTGTGAATTGCAGTGCCCCTGAGCTCCATTGTTCAACTCGCTTTCTTGGGAGCTGGCCGCAAAAGCGCAGGATTGCTTCAGGCCCTATTCTGGTCCCGGGCGGCAGGCTGAGCCTGTGGTTAATTCTTCTTCCTGATGGGGAAGTAGAGTGACCTGTGCCTGTCCCAACACCTAGAGCTAGTCTCTCATTGGTTCCCACTCTTCCCGTTCATCCTCAGGACAAATTGCAACCTGTACGGAACAGGAGGTTAAAGGTGCTGATTCTCCAAGGAGGGAGATTGCTACTAAAGCGGCTGGAATGGCGAACCCGAGCATAAGGAGATGAGAAATGAGGTGCGTTTTGGAAACCTTTCCCGATCACACGGTGTACCATCTTCTGGGTTTCTCATGCATGTTTTCGATGTAGGAAGATGCCCTTGAACCTGGAGATTTGGGACCCATGGGATGGGAACCACGCAGTATTACTTTAAAGGGTCTGCGTTTCCTCACCCAACCTCACCAAACCTCTCAGCCCCAAGAGTGTCCACCCCTATGTCTCCATCAGCTGTGGGTCTAGATATGGTCAATCCAGGTGGCATCACAGCCCCTGAACGAATTTTGTAAGAATTTCTCTCTCTTTCACTGTCTTTGTTTCACGGGTTTTTAAAAGTAATTGATTTTTATAATGGGGTTTAGCTGCTTTTCACTGCTGTGTTTCTGCCGCTTTACACCCACTTGACTCACTTACAGAGAGATATCAAAACATAGGTTTTAAGCTTCTTACTAGTCAGATATATTCTTGGGAGGTGAATAGGGGGTGTTGAGTCCAATTCACTGATCAAGGAGTAGGTCTTGGCTATTACATATTGGGTTTATGGAACGGTATCTGACCTAATTTGAAACCCTTGTTTTATGCATCACCCCACGTCACCTTTCCCCTTAAGCAGCCATAGTGTGTTTTCTAAACATGGGACTCTGTTCTGTTTTGTAATTCAGTTCAAGGGTAGCGGTTTTTACATTCCCTCTATAAGTGATATCTTATGATAAGTGTCTTTTTCTGTGTGACTTATTTCACTTAGAATCGTCGTACCTAAATCCACTCATCATGCTGCTACTAGCCTTATGACGTTGATTTCATGGCTGAGTGATATTCCATTGTACATAAGGACCACAACTTCTTTATCCATTTTTCTCTTTCCTGGGATATTTAAGGTGTAACGAAGTGGAGGTTCTTGTCAACAGAGCAGCCCTAAACTTTGGGGTGCCTGTGTCTTGCTGATTTTTAGTTTTCCCAATTTATACACCCATGAGTGGAAGTGCCCTGTGCTCTCTAAGCTGAGTTTTTTAGATGTTTCAGGACACACCGTACACTTCTCCAGAGTGGCTGTTGGCAATTTACATCCCGCCCATCAGCGTAGCCAGGCTCCCGTTTCTCCATGGCCTGTCCTGCATTTCTGGTTTTGACACTTTATTCAGCATGGCCCTTTTGACCGATGGGAAGCGAGACTTCTTTGTAGCGCTGATTTGCCTTTCCAGGTTGCTTGGTTGGCCAAAAAGGGCGTATGCGTTTTTTCCTGAATATATTCAGGAAAAAACGCATACGCCCTTTTTGGCCAAGGGCATCATTGTCGAGGTTTTGCCGCTTTTCCTGTGCTTTAAAGGCGATTCGAATCTCCCTCCTGAAATCTGTTTCCTGCAATTCTGCCTTGCTTTCCAATCCTCTTCGTTGCCTTCCCTCAATATATTTGTGGACGAGAGTTACCATTTATAAGTCTGCAGGTTTGTGAATTGCAGTGCCCCTGAGCTCCATTGTTCAACTCGCTTTCTTGGGAGCTGGCCGCAAAAGCGCAGGATTGCTTCAGGCCCTATTCTGGTCCCGGGCGGCAGGCTGAGCCTGTGGTTAATTCTTCTTCCTGATGGGGAAGTAGAGTGACCTGTGCCTGTCCCAACACCTAGAGCTAGTCTCTCATTGGTTCCCACTCTTCCCGTTCATCCTCAGGACAAATTGCAACCTGTACGGAACAGGAGGTTAAAGGTGCTGATTCTCCAAGGAGGGAGATTGCTACTAAAGCGGCTGGAATGGCGAACCCGAGCATAAGGAGATGAGAAATGAGGTGCGTTTTGGAAACCTTTCCCGATCACACGGTGTACCATCTTCTGGGTTTCTCATGCATGTTTTCGATGTAGGAAGATGCCCTTGAACCTGGAGATTTGGGACCCATGGGATGGATATCACGCAGTATTACTTTAAAGGGTCTGCGTTTCCTCACCCAACCTCACCAAACCTCTCAGCCCCAAGAGTGTCCACCCTTATGTCTCCATCAGCTGTGGGTCTAGATATGGTCAATCCAGGTGGCATCACAGCCCCTGAATGAATTTTGTAAGAATTTCTCTCTCTTTCACTGTCGTTGTTTCACGGGTTTTTAAAAGTAATTGATTTTTATAATGGGGTTTAGCTGCTTTTCACTGCTGTGTTTCTGCCGCTTTACACCCACTTGACTCACTTACAGAGAGATATCAAAACATAGGTTTTAAGATTCTTACTAGTCAGATATATTCTTGGGCGGTGAATAGGGGGTGTTGAGTCCAATTCACTGATCAAGGAGTAGGTCTTGTCTATTACATATTGGGTTTATGGAACGGTATCTGACCTAATTTGAAACCCTTGTTTTATGCATCACCCCACCTCACCTTTCCCGTTAAGCAGCCATAGTGTGTTTTCTAAACGTGGGACTCTGTTCTGTTTTGTAATTCAGTTCAAGGGTAGCGGTTTTTACATTCCCTCTATAAGTGATATCTTATGATAAGTGTCTTTTTCTGTGTGACTTATTTCACTTAGAATCGTCGTACCTAAATCCACTCATCATGCTGCTACTAGCCTTATGACGTTGATTTCATGGCTGAGTGATATTCCATTGTACATAAGGACCACAACTTCTTTATCCATTTTTCTCTTTCCTGGGATATTTAAGGTGTAACGAAGTGGAGGTTCTTGTCAACAGAGCAGCCCTAAACTTTGGGGTGCCTGTGTCTTGCTGATTTTTAGTTTTCCCAATTTATACGCCCATGAGTGGAAGTGCCCTGTGCTCTCTAAGCTGAGTTTTTTAGATGTTTCAGGACACACCGTACACTTCTCCAGAGTGGCTGTTGGCAATTTACATCCCTCCCATCAGCGTAGCCAGGCTCCCGTTTCTCCATGGCCTGTCCTGCATTTCTGGTTTTGACACTTTATTCAGCATGGCCCTTTTGACCGATGGGAAGCGAGACTTCTTTGTAGCGCTGATTTGCCTTTCCAGGTTGCTTGGTTGGCCAAAAAGGGCGTATGCGTTTTTTCCTGAATATATTCAGGAAAAAACGCATACGCCCTTTTTGGCCAAGGGCATCATTGTCGAGGTTTTGCCGCTTTTCCTGTGCTTTAAAGGCGATTCGAATCTCCCTCCTGAAATCTGTTTCCTGCAATTCTGCCTTGCTTTCCAATCCTCTTCGTTGCCTTCCCTCAATATATTTGTGGACGAGAGTTATCATTTATAAGTCTGCAGGTTTGTGAATTGCAGTGCCCCTGAGCTCCATTTTTCAACTCGCTTTCTTGGGAGCTGGCCGCAAAAGCGCAGGATTGCTTCAGGCCCTATTCTGGTCCCGGGCGGCAGGCTGAGCCTGTGGTTAATTCTTCTTCCTGATGGGGAAGTAGAGTGACCTGTGCCTGTCCCAACACCTAGAGCTAGTCTCTCATTGGTTCCCACTCTTCCCGTTCATCCTCAGGACAAATTGCAACCTGTACGGAACAGGAGGTTAAAGGTGCTGATTCTCCAAGGAGGGAGATTGCTACTAAAGCGGCTGGAATGGCGAACCCGAGCATAAGGAGATGAGAAATGAGGTGCGTTTTGGAAACCTTTCCCGATCACACGGTGTACCATCTTCTGGGTTTCTCATGCATGTTTTCGATGTAGGAAGATGCCCTTGAACCTGGAGATTTGGGACCCATGGGATGGGAACCACGCAGTATTACTTTAAAGGGTCTGCGTTTCCTCACCCAACCTCACCAAACCTCTCAGCCCCAAGAGTGTCCACCCCTATGTCTCCATCAGCTGTGGGTCTAGATATGATCAATCCAGGTGGCATCACAGCCCCTGAACGAATTTTGTAAGAATTTCTCTCTCTTGCACTGTCTTTGTTTCACGGGTTTTTAAAAGTAATTGATTTTTATAATGGGGTTTAGCTGCTTTTCACTGCTGTGTTTCTGCCGCTTTACACCCACTTGACTCACTTACAGAGAGATATCAAAACATAGGTTTTAAGATTCTTACTAGTCAGATATATTCTTGGGCGGTGAATAGGGGGTGTTGAGTCCAATTCACTGATCAAGGAGTAGGTCTTGTCTATTACATATTGGGTTTATGGAACGGTATCTGACCTAATTTGAAACCCTTGTTTTATGCATCACCCCACCTCACCTTTCCCGTTAAGCAGCCATAGTGTGTTTTCTAAACGTGGGACTCTGTTCTGTTTTGTAATTCAGTTCAAGGGTAGCGGTTTATACATTCCCTCTATAAGTGATATCTTATGATAAGTGTCTTTTTCTGTGTGACTTTTTTCACTTAGAATCGTCGTACCTAAATCCACTCATCATGCTGCTACTAGCCTTATGACGTTGATTTCATGGCTGAGTGATATTCCATTGTACATAAGGACCACAACTTCTTTATCCATTTTTCTCTTTCCTGGGATATTTAAGGTGTAACAAAGTAGAGGTTCTTGTCAACAGAGCAGCCGTAAACTTTGGGGTGCCTGTGTCTTGCTGATTTTTAGTTTTCCCAATTTATACGCCCATGAGTGGAAGTGCCCTGTGCTCTCTAAGCTGAGTTTTTTAGATGTTTCAGGACACACCGTACACTTCTCCAGAGTGGCTGTTGGCAATTTACATCCCACCCATCAGCGTAGCCAGGCTCCCGTTTCTCCATGGCCTGTCCTGCATTTCTGGTTTTGACACTTTATTCAGCATGGCCCTTTTGACCGATGGGAAGCGAGACTTCTTTGTAGCGCTGATTTGCCTTTCCAGGTTGCTTGGTTGGCCAAAAAGGGCGTATGCGTTTTTTCCTGAATATATTCAGGAAAAAACGCATACGCCCTTTTTGGCCAAGGGCATCATTGTCGAGGTTTTGCCGCTTTTCCTGTGCTTTAAAGGCGATTCGAATCTCCCTCCTGAAATCTGTTTCCTGCAATTCTGCCTTGCTTTCCAATCCTCTTCGTTGCCTTCCCTCAATATATTTGTGGACGAGAGTTATCATTTATAAGTCTGCAGGTTTGTGAATTGCAGTGCCCCTGAGCTCCATTTTTCAACTCGCTTTCTTGGGAGCTGGCCGCAAAAGCGCAGGATTGCTTCAGGCCCTATTCTGGTCCCGGGCGGCAGGCTGAGCCTGTGGTTAATTCTTCTTCCTGATGGGGAAGTAGAGTGACCTGTGCCTGTCCCAACACCTAGAGCTAGTCTCTCATTGGTTCCCACTCTTCCCGTTCATCCTCAGGACAAATTGCAACCTGTACGGAACAGGAGGTTAAAGGTGCTGATTCTCCAAGGAGGGAGATTGCTACTAAAGCGGCTGGAATGGCGAACCCGAGCATAAGGAGATGAGAAATGAGGTGCGTTTTGGAAACCTTTCCCGATCACACGGTGTACCATCTTCTGGGTTTCTCATGCATGTTTTCGATGTAGGAAGATGCCCTTGAACCTGGAGATTTGGGACCCATGGGATGGGAATCACGCAGTATTACTTTAAAGGGTCTGCGTTTCCTCACCCAACCTCACCAAACCTCTCAGCCCCAAGAGTGTCCACCCCTATGTCTCCATCAGCTGTGGGTCTAGATATGATCAATCCAGGTGGCATCACAGCCCCTGAACGAATTTTGTAAGAATTTCTCTCTCTTGCACTGTCTTTGTTTCACGGGTTTTTAAAAGTAATTGATTTTTATAATGGGGTTTAGCTGCTTTTCACTGCTGTGTTTCTGCCGCTTTACACCCACTTGACTCACTTACAGAGAGATATCAAAACATAGGTTTTAAGATTCTTACTAGTCAGATATATTCTTGGGCGGTGAATAGGGGGTGTTGAGTCCAATTCACTGATCAAGGAGTAGGTCTTGTCTATTACATATTGGGTTTATGGAACGGTATCTGACCTAATTTGAAACCCTTGTTTTATGCATCACCCCACCTCACCTTTCCCGTTAAGCAGCCATAGTGTGTTTTCTAAACGTGGGACTCTGTTCTGTTTTGTAATTCAGTTCAAGGGTAGCGGTTTATACATTCCCTCTATAAGTGATATCTTATGATAAGTGTCTTTTTCTGTGTGACTTTTTTCACTTAGAATCGTCGTACCTAAATCCACTCATCATGCTGCTACTAGCCTTATGACGTTGATTTCATGGCTGAGTGATATTCCATTGTACATAAGGACCACAACTTCTTTATCCATTTTTCTCTTTCCTGGGATATTTAAGGTGTAACAAAGTAGAGGTTCTTGTCAACAGAGCAGCCGTAAACTTTGGGGTGCCTGTGTCTTGCTGATTTTTAGTTTTCCCAATTTATACGCCCATGAGTGGAAGTGCCCTGTGCTCTCTAAGCTGAGTTTTTTAGATGTTTCAGGACACACCGTACACTTCTCCAGAGTGGCTGTTGGCAATTTACATCCCACCCATCAGCGTAGCCAGGCTCCCGTTTCTCCATGGCCTGTCCTGCATTTCTGGTTTTGACACTTTATTCAGCATGGCCCTTTTGACCGATGGGAAGCGAGACTTCTTTGTAGCGCTGATTTGCCTTTCCAGGTTGCTTGGTTGGCCAAAAAGGGCGTATGCGTTTTTTCCTGAATATATTCAGGAAAAAACGCATACGCCCTTTTTGGCCAAGGGCATCATTGTCGAGGTTTTGCCGCTTTTCCTGTGCTTTAAAGGCGATTCGAATCTCCCTCCTGAAATCTGTTTCCTGCAATTCTGCCTTGCTTTCCAATCCTCTTCGTTGCCTTCCCTCAATATATTTGTGGACGAGAGTTATCATTTATAAGTCTGCAGGTTTGTGAATTGCAGTGCCCCTGAGCTCCATTGTTCAACTCGCTTTCTTGGGAGCTGGCCGCAAAAGCGCAGGATTGCTTCAGGCCCTATTCTTGTCCCGGGCGGCAGGCTGAGCCTGTGGTTAATTCTTCTTCCTGATGGGGAAGTAGAGTGACCTGTGCCTGTCCCAACACCTAGAGCTAGTCTCTCATTGGTTCCCACTCTTCCCGTTCATCCTCAGGACAAATTGCAACCTGTACGGAACAGGAGGTTAAAGGTGCTGATTCTCCAAGGAGGGAGATTGCTACTAAAGCGGCTGGAATGGCGAACCCGAGCATAAGGAGATGAGAAATGAGGTGCGTTTTGGAAACCTTTCCCGATCACACGGTGTACCATCTTCTGGGTTTCTCATGCATGTTTTCGATGTAGGAAGATGCCCTTGAACCTGGAGATTTGGGACCCATGGGATGGGAACCACGCAGTATTACTTTAAAGGGTCTGCGTTTCCTCACCCAACCTCACCAAACCTCTCAGCCCCAAGAGTTTCCACCCCTATGTCTCCATCAGCTGTGGGTCTAGATATGGTCAATCCAGGTGGCATCACAGCCCCTGAACGAATTTTGTAAGAATTTCTCTCTCTTTCACTGTCTTTGTTTCACGGGTTTTTAAAAGTAATTGATTTTTATAATGGGGTTTAGCTGCTTTTCACTGCTGTGTTTCTGCCGCTTTACACCCACTTGACTCACTTACAGAGAGATATCAAAACATAGGTTTTAAGCTTCTTACTAGTCAGATATATTCTTGGGCGGTGAATAGGGGGTGTTGAGTCCAATTCACTGATCAAGGAGTAGGTCTTGGCTATTACATATTGGGTTTATGGAACGGTATCTGACCTAATTTGAAACCCTTGTTTTATGCATCACCCCACCTCACCTTTCCCGTTAAGCAGCCATAGTGTGTTTTCTAAACGTGGGACTCTGTTCTGTTTTGTAATTCAGTTCAAGGGTAGCGGTTTTTACATTCCCTCTATAAGTGATATCTTATGATAAGTGTCTTTTTCTGTGTGACTTATTTCACTTAGAATCGTCGTACCTAAATCCACTCATCATGCTGCTACTAGCCTTATGACGTTGATTTCATGGCTGAGTGATATTCCATTGTACATAAGGACCACAACTTCTTTATCCATTTTTCTCTTTCCTGGGATATTTAAGGTGTAACGAAGTGGAGGTTCTTGTCAACAGAGCAGCCCTAAACTTTGGGGTGCCTGTGTCTTGCTGATTTTTAGTTTTCCCAATTTATACGCCCATGAGTGGAAGTGCCCTGTGCTCTCTAAGCTGAGTTTTTTAGATGTTTCAGGACACACCGTACACTTCTCCAGAGTGGCTGTTGGCAATTTACATCCCTCCCATCAGCGTAGCCAGGCTCCCGTTTCTCCATGGCCTGTCCTGCATTTCTGGTTTTGACACTTTATTCAGCATGGCCCTTTTGACCGATGGGAAGCGAGACTTCTTTGTAGCGCTGATTTGCCTTTCCAGGTTGCTTGGTTGGCCAAAAAGGGCGTATGCGTTTTTTCCTGAATATATTCAGGAAAAAACGCATACGCCCTTTTTGGCCAAGGGCATCATTGTCGAGGTTTTGCCGCTTTTCCTGTGCTTTAAAGGCGATTCGAATCTCCCTCCTGAAATCTGTTTCCTGCAATTCTGCCTTGCTTTCCAATCCTCTTCGTTGCCTTCCCTCAATATATTTGTGGACGAGAGTTATCATTTATAAGTCTGCAGGTTTGTGAATTGCAGTGCCCCTGAGCTCCATTTTTCAACTCGCTTTCTTGGGAGCTGGCCGCAAAAGCGCAGGATTGCTTCAGGCCCTATTCTGGTCCCGGGCGGCAGGCTGAGCCTGTGGTTAATTCTTCTTCCTGATGGGGAAGTAGAGTGACCTGTGCCTGTCCCAACACCTAGAGCTAGTCTCTCATTGGTTCCCACTCTTCCCGTTCATCCTCAGGACAAATTGCAACCTGTACGGAACAGGAGGTTAAAGGTGCTGATTCTCCAAGGAGGGAGATTGCTACTAAAGCGGCTGGAATGGCGAACCCGAGCATAAGGAGATGAGAAATGAGGTGCGTTTTGGAAACCTTTCCCGATCACACGGTGTACCATCTTCTGGGTTTCTCATGCATGTTTTCGATGTAGGAAGATGCCCTTGAACCTGGAGATTTGGGACCCATGGGATGGGAACCACGCAGTATTACTTTAAAGGGTCTGCGTTTCCTCACCCAACCTCACCAAACCTCTCAGCCCCAAGAGTGTCCACCCCTATGTCTCCATCAGCTGTGGGTCTAGATATGATCAATCCAGGTGGCATCACAGCCCCTGAACGAATTTTGTAAGAATTTCTCTCTCTTGCACTGTCTTTGTTTCACGGGTTTTTAAAAGTAATTGATTTTTATAATGGGGTTTAGCTGCTTTTCACTGCTGTGTTTCTGCCGCTTTACACCCACTTGACTCACTTACAGAGAGATATCAAAACATAGGTTTTAAGATTCTTACTAGTCAGATATATTCTTGGGCGGTGAATAGGGGGTGTTGAGTCCAATTCACTGATCAAGGAGTAGGTCTTGTCTATTACATATTGGGTTTATGGAACGGTATCTGACCTAATTTGAAACCCTTGTTTTATGCATCACCCCACCTCACCTTTCCCGTTAAGCAGCCATAGTGTGTTTTCTAAACGTGGGACTCTGTTCTGTTTTGTAATTCAGTTCAAGGGTAGCGGTTTATACATTCCCTCTATAAGTGATATCTTATGATAAGTGTCTTTTTCTGTGTGACTTTTTTCACTTAGAATCGTCGTACCTAAATCCACTCATCATGCTGCTACTAGCCTTATGACGTTGATTTCATGGCTGAGTGATATTCCATTGTACATAAGGACCACAACTTCTTTATCCATTTTTCTCTTTCCTGGGATATTTAAGGTGTAACAAAGTAGAGGTTCTTGTCAACAGAGCAGCCGTAAACTTTGGGGTGCCTGTGTCTTGCTGATTTTTAGTTTTCCCAATTTATACGCCCATGAGTGGAAGTGCCCTGTGCTCTCTAAGCTGAGTTTTTTAGATGTTTCAGGACACACCGTACACTTCTCCAGAGTGGCTGTTGGCAATTTACATCCCACCCATCAGCGTAGCCAGGCTCCCGTTTCTCCATGGCCTGTCCTGCATTTCTGGTTTTGACACTTTATTCAGCATGGCCCTTTTGACCGATGGGAAGCGAGACTTCTTTGTAGCGCTGATTTGCCTTTCCAGGTTGCTTGGTTGGCCAAAAAGGGCGTATGCGTTTTTTCCTGAATATATTCAGGAAAAAACGCATACGCCCTTTTTGGCCAAGGGCATCATTGTCGAGGTTTTGCCGCTTTTCCTGTGCTTTAAAGGCGATTCGAATCTCCCTCCTGAAATCTGTTTCCTGCAATTCTGCCTTGCTTTCCAATCCTCTTCGTTGCCTTCCCTCAATATATTTGTGGACGAGAGTTATCATTTATAAGTCTGCAGGTTTGTGAATTGCAGTGCCCCTGAGCTCCATTTTTCAACTCGCTTTCTTGGGAGCTGGCCGCAAAAGCGCAGGATTGCTTCAGGCCCTATTCTGGTCCCGGGCGGCAGGCTGAGCCTGTGGTTAATTCTTCTTCCTGATGGGGAAGTAGAGTGACCTGTGCCTGTCCCAACACCTAGAGCTAGTCTCTCATTGGTTCCCACTCTTCCCGTTCATCCTCAGGACAAATTGCAACCTGTACGGAACAGGAGGTTAAAGGTGCTGATTCTCCAAGGAGGGAGATTGCTACTAAAGCGGCTGGAATGGCGAACCCGAGCATAAGGAGATGAGAAATGAGGTGCGTTTTGGAAACCTTTCCCGATCACACGGTGTACCATCTTCTGGGTTTCTCATGCATGTTTTCGATGTAGGAAGATGCCCTTGAACCTGGAGATTTGGGACCCATGGGATGGGAATCACGCAGTATTACTTTAAAGGGTCTGCGTTTCCTCACCCAACCTCACCAAACCTCTCAGCCCCAAGAGTGTCCACCCCTATGTCTCCATCAGCTGTGGGTCTAGATATGATCAATCCAGGTGGCATCACAGCCCCTGAACGAATTTTGTAAGAATTTCTCTCTCTTGCACTGTCTTTGTTTCACGGGTTTTTAAAAGTAATTGATTTTTATAATGGGGTTTAGCTGCTTTTCACTGCTGTGTTTCTGCCGCTTTACACCCACTTGACTCACTTACAGAGAGATATCAAAACATAGGTTTTAAGATTCTTACTAGTCAGATATATTCTTGGGCGGTGAATAGGGGGTGTTGAGTCCAATTCACTGATCAAGGAGTAGGTCTTGTCTATTACATATTGGGTTTATGGAACGGTATCTGACCTAATTTGAAACCCTTGTTTTATGCATCACCCCACCTCACCTTTCCCGTTAAGCAGCCATAGTGTGTTTTCTAAACGTGGGACTCTGTTCTGTTTTGTAATTCAGTTCAAGGGTAGCGGTTTATACATTCCCTCTATAAGTGATATCTTATGATAAGTGTCTTTTTCTGTGTGACTTTTTTCACTTAGAATCGTCGTACCTAAATCCACTCATCATGCTGCTACTAGCCTTATGACGTTGATTTCATGGCTGAGTGATATTCCATTGTACATAAGGACCACAACTTCTTTATCCATTTTTCTCTTTCCTGGGATATTTAAGGTGTAACAAAGTAGAGGTTCTTGTCAACAGAGCAGCCGTAAACTTTGGGGTGCCTGTGTCTTGCTGATTTTTAGTTTTCCCAATTTATACGCCCATGAGTGGAAGTGCCCTGTGCTCTCTAAGCTGAGTTTTTTAGATGTTTCAGGACACACCGTACACTTCTCCAGAGTGGCTGTTGGCAATTTACATCCCACCCATCAGCGTAGCCAGGCTCCCGTTTCTCCATGGCCTGTCCTGCATTTCTGGTTTTGACACTTTATTCAGCATGGCCCTTTTGACCGATGGGAAGCGAGACTTCTTTGTAGCGCTGATTTGCCTTTCCAGGTTGCTTGGTTGGCCAAAAAGGGCGTATGCGTTTTTTCCTGAATATATTCAGGAAAAAACGCATACGCCCTTTTTGGCCAAGGGCATCATTGTCGAGGTTTTGCCGCTTTTCCTGTGCTTTAAAGGCGATTCGAATCTCCCTCCTGAAATCTGTTTCCTGCAATTCTGCCTTGCTTTCCAATCCTCTTCGTTGCCTTCCCTCAATATATTTGTGGACGAGAGTTATCATTTATAAGTCTGCAGGTTTGTGAATTGCAGTGCCCCTGAGCTCCATTGTTCAACTCGCTTTCTTGGGAGCTGGCCGCAAAAGCGCAGGATTGCTTCAGGCCCTATTCTTGTCCCGGGCGGCAGGCTGAGCCTGTGGTTAATTCTTCTTCCTGATGGGGAAGTAGAGTGACCTGTGCCTGTCCCAACACCTAGAGCTAGTCTCTCATTGGTTCCCACTCTTCCCGTTCATCCTCAGGACAAATTGCAACCTGTACGGAACAGGAGGTTAAAGGTGCTGATTCTCCAAGGAGGGAGATTGCTACTAAAGCGGCTGGAATGGCGAACCCGAGCATAAGGAGATGAGAAATGAGGTGCGTTTTGGAAACCTTTCCCGATCACACGGTGTACCATCTTCTGGGTTTCTCATGCATGTTTTCGATGTAGGAAGATGCCCTTGAACCTGGAGATTTGGGACCCATGGGATGGGAACCACGCAGTATTACTTTAAAGGGTCTGCGTTTCCTCACCCAACCTCACCAAACCTCTCAGCCCCAAGAGTTTCCACCCCTATGTCTCCATCAGCTGTGGGTCTAGATATGGTCAATCCAGGTGGCATCACAGCCCCTGAACGAATTTTGTAAGAATTTCTCTCTCTTTCACTGTCTTTGTTTCACGGGTTTTTAAAAGTAATTGATTTTTATAATGGGGTTTAGCTGCTTTTCACTGCTGTGTTTCTGCCGCTTTACACCCACTTGACTCACTTACAGAGAGATATCAAAACATAGGTTTTAAGCTTCTTACTAGTCAGATATATTCTTGGGCGGTGAATAGGGGGTGTTGAGTCCAATTCACTGATCAAGGAGTAGGTCTTGGCTATTACATATTGGGTTTATGGAACGGTATCTGACCTAATTTGAAACCCTTGTTTTATGCATCACCCCACCTCACCTTTCCCGTTAAGCAGCCATAGTGTGTTTTCTAAACGTGGGACTCTGTTCTGTTTTGTAATTCAGTTCAAGGGTAGCGGTTTTTACATTCCCTCTATAAGTGATATCTTATGATAAGTGTCTTTTTCTGTGTGACTTATTTCACTTAGAATCGTCGTACCTAAATCCACTCATCATGCTGCTACTAGCCTTATGACGTTGATTTCATGGCTGAGTGATATTCCATTGTACATAAGGACCACAACTTCTTTATCCATTTTTCTCTTTCCTGGGATATTTAAGGTGTAACGAAGTGGAGGTTCTTGTCAACAGAGCAGCCCTAAACTTTGGGGTGCCTGTGTCTTGCTGATTTTTAGTTTTCCCAATTTATACGCCCATGAGTGGAAGTGCCCTGTGCTCTCTAAGCTGAGTTTTTTAGATGTTTCAGGACACACCGTACACTTCTCCAGAGTGGCTGTTGGCAATTTACATCCCTCCCATCAGCGTAGCCAGGCTCCCGTTTCTCCATGGCCTGTCCTGCATTTCTGGTTTTGACACTTTATTCAGCATGGCCCTTTTGACCGATGGGAAGCGAGACTTCTTTGTAGCGCTGATTTGCCTTTCCAGGTTGCTTGGTTGGCCAAAAAGGGCGTATGCGTTTTTTCCTGAATATATTCAGGAAAAAACGCATACGCCCTTTTTGGCCAAGGGCATCATTGTCGAGGTTTTGCCGCTTTTCCTGTGCTTTAAAGGCGATTCGAATCTCCCTCCTGAAATCTGTTTCCTGCAATTCTGCCTTGCTTTCCAATCCTCTTCGTTGCCTTCCCTCAATATATTTGTTGACGAGAGTTATCATTTATAAGTCTGCAGGTTTGTGAATTGCAGTGCCCCTGAGCTCCATTGTTCAACTCGCTTTCTTGGGAGCTGGCCGCAAAAGCGCAGGATTGCTTCAGGCCCTATTCTGGTCCCGGGCGGCAGGCTGAGCCTGTGGTTAATTCTTCTTCCTGATGGGGAAGTAGAGTGACCTGTGCCTGTCCCAACACCTAGAGCTAGTCTCTCATTGGTTCCCACTCTTCCCGTTCATCCTCAGGACAAATTGCAACCTGTACGGAACAGGAGGTTAAAGGTGCTGATTCTCCAAGGAGGGAGATTGCTACTAAAGCGGCTGGAATGGCGAACCCGAGCATAAGGAGATGAGAAATGAGGTGCGTTTTGGAAACCTTTCCCGATCACACGGTGTACCATCTTCTGGGTTTCTCATGCATGTTTTCGATGTAGGAAGATGCCCTTGAACCTGGAGATTTGGGACCCATGGGATGGATATCACGCAGTATTACTTTAAAGGGTCTGCGTTTCCTCACCCAACCTCACCAAACCTCTCAGCCCCAAGAGTGTCCACCCTTATGTCTCCATTAGCTGTGGGTCTAGATATGGTCAATCCAGGTGGCATCACAGCCCCTGAACGAATTTTGTAAGAATTTCTCTCTCTTTCACTGTCTTTGTTTCACGGGTTTTTAAAAGTAATTGATTTTTATAATGGGGTTTAGCTGCTTTTCACTGCTGTGTTTCTGCCGCTTTACACCCACTTGACTCACTTACAGAGAGATATCAAAACATAGGTTTTAAGATTCTTACTAGTCAGATATATTCTTGGGCGGTGAATAGGGGGTGTTGAGTCCAATTCACTGATCAAGGAGTAGGTCTTGTCTATTACATATTGGGTTTATGGAACGGTATCTGACCTAATTTGAAACCCTTGTTTTATGCATCACCCCACCTCACCTTTCCCGTTAAGCAGCCATAGTGTGTTTTCTAAACGTGGGACTCTGTTCTGTTTTGTAATTCAGTTCAAGGGTAGCGGTTTTTACATTCCCTCTATAAGTGATATCTTATGATAAGTGTCTTTTTCTGTGTGACTTATTTCACTTAGAATCGTCGTACCTAAATCCACTCATCATGCTGCTACTAGCCTTATGACGTTGATTTCATGGCTGAGTGATATTCCATTGTACATAAGGACCACAACTTCTTTATATATTTTTCTCTTTCCTGGGATATTTAAGGTGTAATGAAGTGGAGGTTCTTGTCAACAGAGCAGCCCTAAACTTTGGGGTGCCTGTGTCTTGCTGATTTTTAGTTTTCCCAATTTATACGCCCATGAGTGGAAGTGCCCTGTGCTCTCTAAGCTGAGTTTTTTAGATGTTTCAGGACACACCGTACACTTCTCCAGAGTGGCTGTTGGCAATTTACATCCCGCCCATCAGCGTAGCCAGGCTCCCGTTTCTCCATGGCCTGTCCTGCATTTCTGGTTTTGACACTTTATTCAGCATGGCCCTTTTGACCGATGGGAAGCGAGACTTCTTTGTAGCGCTGATTTGCCTTTCCAGGTTGCTTGGTTGGCCAAAAAGGGCGTATGCGTTTTTTCCTGAATATATTCAGGAAATAACGCATACGCCGTTTTTGGCCAAGGGCATCATTGTCGAGGTTTTGCCGCTTTTCCTGTGCTTTAAAGGCGATTCGAATCTCCCTCCTGAAATCTGTTTCCTGCAATTCTGCCTTGCTTTCCAATCCTCTTCGTTGCCTTCCCTCAATATATTTGTGGACGAGAGTTATCATTTATAAGTCTGCAGGTTTGTGAATTGCAGTGCCCCTGAGCTCCATTTTTCAACTCGCTTTCTTGGGAGCTGGCCGCAAAAGCGCAGGATTGCTTCAGGCCCTATTCTGGTCCCGGGCGGCAGGCTGAGCCTGTGGTTAATTCTTCTTCCTGATGGGGAAGTAGAGTGACCTGTGCCTGTCCCAACACCTAGAGCTAGTCTCTCATTGGTTCCCACTCTTCCCGTTCATCCTCAGGACAAATTGCAACCTGTACGGAACAGGAGGTTAAAGGTGCTGATTCTCCAAGGAGGGAGATTGCTACTAAAGCGGCTGGAATGGCGAACCCGAGCATAAGGAGATGAGAAATGAGGTGCGTTTTGGAAACCTTTCCCGATCACACGGTGTACCATCTTCTGGGTTTCTCATGCATGTTTTCGATGTAGGAAGATGCCCTTGAACCTGGAGATTTGGGACCCATGGGATGGGAACCACGCAGTATTACTTTAAAGCGTCTGCGTTTCCTCACCCAACCTCACCAAACCTCTCAGCCCCAAGAGTGTCCACCCCTATGTCTCCATCAGCTGTGGGTCTAGATATGGTCAATCCAGGTGGCATCATAGCCCCTGAACGAATTTTGTAAGAATTTCTCTCTCTTTCACTGTCTTTGTTTCACGGGTTTTTAAAAGTAATTGATTTTTATAATGGGGTTTAGCTGCTTTTCACTGCTGTGTTTCTGCCGCTTTACACCCACTTGACTCACTTACAGAGAGATATCAAAACATAGGTTTTAAGCTTCTTACTAGTCAGATATATTCTTGGGCGGTGAATAGGGGGTGTTGAGTCCAATTCACTGATCAAGGAGTAGGTCTTGTCTATTACATATTGGGTTTATGGAACGGTATCTGACCTAATTTGAAACCCTTGTTTTATGCATCACCCCACCTCACCTTTCCCGTTAAGCAGCCATAGTGTGTTTACTAAACGTGGGACTCTGTTCTGTTTTGTAATTCAGTTCAAGGGTAGCGGTTTATACATTCCCTCTATAAGTGATATCTTATGATAAGTGTCTTTTTCTGTGTGACTTTTTTCACTTAGAATCGTCGTACCTAAATCCACTCATCATGCTGCTACTAGCCTTATGACGTTGATTTCATGGCTGAGTGATATTCCATTGTACATAAGGACCACAACTTCTTTATCCATTTTTCTCTTTCCTGGGATATTTAAGGTGTAACGAAGTAGAGGTTCTTGTCAACAGAGCAGCCATAAACTTTGGGGTGCCTGTGTCTTGCTGATTTTTAGTTTTCCCAATTTATACGCCCATGAGTGGAAGTGCCCTGTGCTCTCTAAGCTGAGTTTTTTAGATGTTTCAGGACACACCGTACACTTCTCCAGAGTGGCTGTTGGCAATTTACATCCCGCCCATCAGCGTAGCCAGGCTCCCGTTTCTCCATGGCCTGTCCTGCATTTCTGGTTTTGACACTTTATTCAGCATGGCCCTTTTGACCGATGGGAAGCGAGACTTCTTTGTAGCGCTGATTTGCCTTTCCAGGTTGCTTGGTTGGCCAAAAAGGGCGTATGCGTTTTTTCCTGAATATATTCAGGAAAAAACGCATACGCCCTTTTTGGCCAAGGGCATCATTGTCGAGGTTTTGCCGCTTTTCCTGTGCTTTAAAGGCGATTCGAATCTCCCTCCTGAAATCTGTTTCCTGCAATTCTGCCTTGCTTTCCAATTCTCTTCGTTGCCTTCCCTCAATATATTTGTGGACGAGAGTTATCATTTATAAGTCTGCAGGTTTGTGAATTGCAGTGCCCCTGAGCTCCATTGTTCAACTCGCTTTCTTGGGAGCTGGCCGCAAAAGCGCAGGATTGCTTCAGGCCCTATTCTGGTCCCGGGCGGCAGGCTGAGCCTGTGGTTAATTCTTCTTCCTGATGGGGAAGTAGAGTGACCTGTGCCTGTCCCAACACCTAGAGCTAGTCTCTCATTGGTTCCCACTCTTCCCGTTCATCCTCAGGACAAATTGCAACCTGTACGGAACAGGAGGTTAAAGGTGCTGATTCTCCAAGGAGGGAGATTGCTACTAAAGCGGCTGGAATGGCGAACCCGAGCATAAGGAGATGAGAAATGAGGTGCGTTTTGGAAACCTTTCCCGATCACACGGTGTACCATCTTCTGGGTTTCTCATGCATGTTTTCGATGTAGGAAGATGCCCTTGAACCTGGAGATTTGGGACCCATGGGATGGGAACCACGCAGTATTACTTTAAAGGGTCTGCGTTTCCTCACCCAACCTCACCAAACCTCTCAGCCCCAAGAGTGTCCACCCCTATGTCTCCATCAGCTGTGGGTCTAGATATGGTCAATCCAGGTGGCATCACAGCCCCTGAACGAATTTTGTAAGAATTTCTCTCTCTTTCACTGTCTTTGTTTCACGGGTTTTTAAAAGTAATTGATTTTTATAATGGGGTTTAGCTGCTTTTCACTGCTGTGTTTCTGCCGCTTTACACCCACTTGACTCACTTACAGAGAGATATCAAAACATAGGTTTTAAGCTTCTTACTAGTCAGATATATTCTTGGGAGGTGAATAGGGGGTGTTGAGTCCAATTCACTGATCAAGGAGTAGGTCTTGGCTATTACATATTGGGTTTATGGAACGGTATCTGACCTAATTTGAAACCCTTGTTTTATGCATCACCCCACGTCACCTTTCCCCTTAAGCAGCCATAGTGTGTTTTCTAAACATGGGACTCTGTTCTGTTTTGTAATTCAGTTCAAGGGTAGCGGTTTTTACATTCCCTCTATAAGTGATATCTTATGATAAGTGTCTTTTTCTGTGTGACTTATTTCACTTAGAATCGTCGTACCTAAATCCACTCATCATGCTGCTACTAGCCTTATGACGTTGATTTCATGGCTGAGTGATATTCCATTGTACATAAGGACCACAACTTCTTTATCCATTTTTCTCTTTCCTGGGATATTTAAGGTGTAACGAAGTGGAGGTTCTTGTCAACAGAGCAGCCCTAAACTTTGGGGTGCCTGTGTCTTGCTGATTTTTAGTTTTCCCAATTTATACGCCCATGAGTGGAAGTGCCCTGTGCTCTCTAAGCTGAGTTTTTTAGATGTTTCAGGACACACCGTACACTTCTCCAGAGTGGCTGTTGGCAATTTACATCCCGCCCATCAGCGTAGCCAGGCTCCCGTTTCTCCATGGCCTGTCCTGCATTTCTGGTTTTGACACTTTATTCAGCATGGCCCTTTTGACCGATGGGAAGCGAGACTTCTTTGTAGCGCTGATTTGCCTTTCCAGGTTGCTTGGTTGGCCAAAAAGGGCGTATGCGTTTTTTCCTGAATATATTCAGGAAAAAACGCATACGCCCTTTTTGGCCAAGGGCATCATTGTCGAGGTTTTGCCGCTTTTCCTGTGTTTTAAAGGCGATTCGAATCTCCCTCCTGAAATCTGTTTCCTGCAATTCTGCCTTGCTTTCCAATCCTCTTCGTTGCCTTCCCTCAATATATTTGTGGACGAGAGTTATCATTTATAAGTCTGCAGGTTTGTGAATTGCAGTGCCCCTGAGCTCCATTGTTCAACTCGCTTTCTTGGGAGCTGGCCGCAAAAGCGCAGGATTGCTTCAGGCCCTATTCTGGTCCCGGGCGGCAGGCTGAGCCTGTGGTTAATTCTTCTTCCTGATGGGGAAGTAGAGTGACCTGTGCCTGTCCCAACACCTAGAGCTAGTCTCTCATTGGTTCCCACTCTTCCCGTTCATCCTCAGGACAAATTGCAACCTGTACGGAACAGGAGGTTAAAGGTGCTGATTCTCCAAGGAGGGAGATTGCTACTAAAGCGGCTGGAATGGCGAACCCGAGCATAAGGAGATGAGAAATGAGGTGCGTTTTGGAAACCTTTCCCGATCACACGGTGTACCATCTTCTGGGTTTCTCATGCATGTTTTCGATGTAGGAAGATGCCCTTGAACCTGGAGATTTGGGACCCATGGGATGGGAACCACGCAGTATTACTTTAAAGGGTCTGCGTTTCCTCACCCAACCTCACCAAACCTCTCAGCCCCAAGAGTGTCCACCCCTATGTCTCCATCAGCTGTGGGTCTAGATATGGTCAATCCAGGTGGCATCACAGCCCCTGAACGAATTTTGTAAGAATTTCTCTCTCTTTCACTGTCTTTGTTTCACGGGTTTTTAAAAGTAATTGATTTTTATAATGGGGTTTAGCTGCTTTTCACTGCTGTGTTTCTGCCGCTTTACACCCACTTGACTCACTTACAGAGAGATATCAAAACATAGGTTTTAAGCTTCTTACTAGTCAGATATATTCTTGGGAGGTGAATAGGGGGTGTTGAGTCCAATTCACTGATCAAGGAGTAGGTCTTGGCTATTACATATTGGGTTTATGGAACGGTATCTGACCTAATTTGAAACCCTTGTTTTATGCATCACCCCACGTCACCTTTCCCCTTAAGCAGCCATAGTGTGTTTTCTAAACATGGGACTCTGTTCTGTTTTGTAATTCAGTTCAAGGGTAGCGGTTTTTACATTCCCTCTATAAGTGATATCTTATGATAAGTGTCTTTTTCTGTGTGACTTATTTCACTTAGAATCGTCGTACCTAAATCCACTCATCATGCTGCTACTAGCCTTATGACGTTGATTTCATGGCTGAGTGATATTCCATTGTACATAAGGACCACAAGTTCTTTATCCATTTTTCTCTTTCCTGGGATATTTAAGGTGTAACGAAGTGGAGGTTCTTGTCAACAGAGCAGCCGTAAACTTTGGGGTGCCTGTGTCTTGCTGATTTTTAGTTTTCCCAATTTATACGCCCATGAGTGGAAGTGCCCTGTGCTCTCTAAGCTGAGTTTTTTAGATGTTTCAGGACACACCGTACACTTCTCCAGAGTGGCTGTTGGCAATTTACATCCCTCCCATCAGCGTAGCCAGGCTCCCGTTTCTCCATGGCCTTTCCTGCATTTCTGGTTTTGACACTTTATTCAGCATGGCCCTTTTGACCGATGGGAAGCGAGACTTCTTTGTAGCGCTGATTTGCCTTTCCAGGTTGCTTGGTTGGCCAAAAAGGGCGTATGCGTTTTTTCCTGAATATATTCAGGAAAAAACGCATACGCCCTTTTTGGCCAAGGGCATCATTGTCGAGGTTTTGCCGCTTTTCCTGTGCTTTAAAGGCGATTCGAATCTCCCTCCTGAAATCTGTTTCCTGCAATTCTGCCTTGCTTTCCAATCCTCTTCGTTGCCTTCCCTCAATATATTTGTGGACGAGAGTTATCATTTATAAGTCTGCAGGTTTGTGAATTGCAGTGCCCCTGAGCTCCATTTTTCAACTCGCTTTCTTGGGAGCTGGCCGCAAAAGCGCAGGATTGCTTCAGGCCCTATTCTGGTCCCGGGCGGCAGGCTGAGCCTGTGGTTAATTCTTCTTCCTGATGGGGAAGTAGAGTGACCTGTGCCTGTCCCAACACCTAGAGCTAGTCTCTCATTGGTTCCCACTCTTCCCGTTCATCCTCAGGACAAATTGCAACCAGTACGGAACAGGAGGTTAAAGGTGCTGATTCTCCAAGGAGGGAGATTGCTACTAAAGCGGCTGGAATGGCGAACCCGAGCATAAGGAGATGAGAAATGAGGTGCGTTTTGGAAACCTTTCCCGATCACACGGTGTACCATCTTCTGGGTTTCTCATGCATGTTTTCGATGTAGGAAGATGCCCTTGAACCTGGAGATTTGGGACCCATGGGATGGATATCACGCAGTATTACTTTAAAGGGTCTGCGTTTCCTCACCCAACCTCACCAAACCTCTCAGCCCCAAGAGTGTCCACCCTTATGTCTCCATCAGCTGTGGGTCTAGATATGGTCAATACAGGTGGCATCACAGCCCCTGAATGAATTTTGTAAGAATTTCTCTCTCTTTCACTGTCGTTGTTTCACGGGTTTTTAAAAGTAATTGATTTTTATAATGGGGTTTAGCTGCTTTTCACTGCTGTGTTTCTGCCGCTTTACACCCACTTGACTCACTTACAGAGAGATATCAAAACATAGGTTTTAAGATTCTTACTAGTCAGATATATTCTTGGGCGGTGAATAGGGGGTGTTGAGTCCAATTCACTGATCAAGGAGTAGGTCTTGTCTATTACATATTGGGTTTATGGAACGGTATCTGACCTAATTTGAAACCCTTGTTTTATGCATCACCCCACCTCACCTTTCCCGTTAAGCAGCCATAGTGTGTTTTCTAAACGTGGGACTCTGTTCTGTTTTGTAATTCAGTTCAAGGGTAGCGGTTTTTACATTCCCTCTATAAGTGATATCTTATGATAAGTGTCTTTTTCTGTGTGACTTATTTCACTTAGAATCGTCGTACCTAAATCCACTCATCATGCTGCTACTAGCCTTATGACGTTGATTTCATGGCTGAGTGATATTCCATTGTACATAAGGACTACAACTTCTTTATCCATTTTTCTCTTTCCTGGGATATTTAAGGTGTAACGAAGTGGAGGTTCTTGTCAACAGAGCAGCCCTAAACTTTGGGGTGCCTGTGTCTTGCTGATTTTTAGTTTTCCCAATTTATACGCCCATGAGTGGAAGTGCCCTGTGCTCTCTAAGCTGAGTTTTTTAGATGTTTCAGGACACACCGTACACTTCTCCAGAGTGGCTGTTGGCAATTTACATCCCTCCCATCAGCGTAGCCAGGCTCCCGTTTCTCCATGGCCTGTCCTGCATTTCTGGTTTTGACACTTTATTCAGCATGGCCCTTTTGACCGATGGGAAGCGAGACTTCTTTGTAGCGCTGATTTGCCTTTCCAGGTTGCTTGGTTGGCCAAAAAGGGCGTATGCGTTTTTTCCTGAATATATTCAGGAAAAAACGCATACGCCCTTTTTGGCCAAGGGCATCATTGTCGAGGTTTTGCCGCTTTTCCTGTGCTTTAAAGGCGATTCGAATCTCCCTCCTGAAATCTGTTTCCTGCAATTCTGCCTTGCTTTCCAATCCTCTTCGTTGCCTTCCCTCAATATATTTGTGGACGAGAGTAATCATTTATAAGTCTGCAGGTTTGTGAATTGCAGTGCCCCTGAGCTCCATTTTTCAACTCGCTTTCTTGGGAGCTGGCCGCAAAAGCGCAGGATTGCTTCAGGCCCTATTCTGGTCCCGGGCGGCAGGCTGAGCCTGTGGTTAATTCTTCTTCCTGATGGGGAAGTAGAGTGACCTGTGCCTGTCCCAACACCTAGAGCTAGTCTCTCATTGGTTCCCACTCTTCCCGTTCATCCTCAGGACAAATTGCAACCTGTACGGAACAGGAGGTTAAAGGTGCTGATTCTCCAAGGAGGGAGATTGCTACTAAAGCGGCTGGAATGGCGAACCCGAGCATAAGGAGATGAGAAATGAGGTGCGTTTTGGAAACCTTTCCCGATCACACGGTGTACCATCTTCTGGGTTTCTCATGCATGTTTTCGATGTAGGAAGATGCCCTTGAACCTGGAGATTTGGGACCCATGGGATGGGAACCACGCAGTATTACTTTAAAGGGTCTGCGTTTCCTCACCCAACCTCACCAAACCTCTCAGCCCCAAGAGTGTCCACCCCTATGTCTCCATCAGCTGTGGGTCTAGATATGATCAATCCAGGTGGCATCACAGCCCCTGAACGAATTTTGTAAGAATTTCTCTCTCTTGCACTGTCTTTGTTTCACGGGTTTTTAAAAGTAATTGATTTTTATAATGGGGTTTAGCTGCTTTTCACTGCTGTGTTTCTGCCGCTTTACACCCACTTGACTCACTTACAGAGAGATATCAAAACATAGGTTTTAAGATTCTTACTAGTCAGATATATTCTTGGGCGGTGAATAGGGGGTGTTGAGTCCAATTCACTGATCAAGGAGTAGGTCTTGTCTATTACATATTGGGTTTATGGAACGGTATCTGACCTAATTTGAAACCCTTGTTTTATGCATCACCCCACCTCACCTTTCCCGTTAAGCAGCCATAGTGTGTTTTCTAAACGTGGGACTCTGTTCTGTTTTGTAATTCAGTTCAAGGGTAGCGGTTTATACATTCCCTCTATAAGTGATATCTTATGATAAGTGTCTTTTTCTGTGTGACTTTTTTCACTTAGAATCGTCGTACCTAAATCCACTCATCATGCTGCTACTAGCCTTATGACGTTGATTTCATGGCTGAGTGATATTCCATTGTACATAAGGACCACAACTTCTTTATCCATTTTTCTCTTTCCTGGGATATTTAAGGTGTAACGAAGTGGAGGTTCTTGTCAACAGAGCAGCCGTAAACTTTGGGGTGCCTGTGTCTTGCTGATTTTTAGTTTTCCCAATTTATACGCCCATGAGTGGAAGTGCCCTGTGCTCTCTAAGCTGAGTTTTTTAGATGTTTCAGGACACACCGTACACTTCTCCAGAGTGGCTGTTGGCAATTTACATCCCACCCATCAGCGTAGCCAGGCTCCCGTTTCTCCATGGCCTGTCCTGCATTTCTGGTTTTGACACTTTATTCAGCATGGCCCTTTTGACCGATGGGAAGCGAGACTTCTTTGTAGCGCTGATTTGCCTTTCCAGGTTGCTTGGTTGGCCAAAAAGGGCGTATGCGTTTTTTCCTGAATATATTCAGGAAAAAACGCATACGCCCTTTTTGGCCAAGGGCATCATTGTCGAGGTTTTGCCGCTTTTCCTGTGCTTTAAAGGCGATTCGAATCTCCCTCCTGAAATCTGTTTCCTGCAATTCTGCCTTGCTTTCCAATCCTCTTCGTTGCCTTCCCTCAATATATTTGTGGACGAGAGTTATCATTTATAAGTCTGCAGGTTTGTGAATTGCAGTGCCCCTGAGCTCCATTTTTCAACTCGCTTTCTTGGGAGCTGGCCACAAAAGCGCAGGATTGCTTCAGGCCCTATTCTGGTCCCGGGCGGCAGGCTGAGCCTGTGGTTAATTTTTCTTCCTGATGGGGAAGTAGAGTGACCTGTGCCTGTCCCAACACCTAGAGCTAGTCTCTCATTGGTTCCCACTCTTCCCGTTCATCCTCAGGACAAATTGCAACCTGTACGGAACAGGAGGTTAAAGGTGCTGATTCTCCAAGGAGGGAGATTGCTACTAAAGCGGCTGGAATGGCGAACCCGAGCATAAGGAGATGAGAAATGAGGTGCGTTTTGGAAACCTTTCCCGATCACACGGTGTACCATCTTCTGGGTTTCTCATGCATGTTTTCGATGTAGGAAGATGCCCTTGAACCTGGAGATTTGGGACCCATGGGATGGGAACCACGCAGTATTACTTTAAAGGGTCTGCGTTTCCTCACCCAACCTCACCAAACCTCTCAGCCCCAAGAGTGTCCACCCCTATGTCTCCATCAGTTGTGGGTCTAGATATGGTCAATCCAGGTGACATCACAGCCCCTGAACGAATTTTGTAAGAATTTCTCTCTCTTTCACTGTCTTTGTTTCACGGGTTTTTAAAAGTAATTGATTTTTATAATGGGGTTTAGCTGCTTTTCACTGCTGTGTTTCTGCCGCTTTACACCCACTTGACTCACTTACAGAGAGATATCAAAACATAGGTTTTAAGCTTCTTACTAGTCAGATATATTCTTGGGCGGTGAATAGGGGGTGTTGAGTCCAATTCACTGATCAAGGAGTAGGTCTTGGCTATTACATATTGGGTTTATGGAACGGTATCTGACCTAATTTGAAACCCTTGTTTTATGCATCACCCCACCTCACCTTTCCCGTTAAGCAGCCATAGTGTGTTTTCTAAACGTGGGACTCTGTTCTGTTTTGTAATTCAGTTCAAGGGTAGCGGTTTTTACATTCCCTCTATAAGTGATATCTTATGATAAGTGTCTTTTTCTGTGTGACTTATTTCGCTTAGAATCGTCGTACCTAAATCCACTCATCATGCTGCTACTAGCCTTATGACGTTGATTTCATGGCTGAGTGATATTCCATTGTACATAAGGACCACAACTTCTTTATCCATTTTTCTCTTTCCTGGGATATTTAAGGTGTAACGAAGTGGAGGTTCTTGTCAACAGAGCAGCCCTAAACTTTGGGGTGCCTGTGTCTTGCTGATTTTTAGTTTTCCCAATTTATACGCCCATGAGTGGAAGTGCCCTGTGCTCTCTAAGCTGAGTTTTTTAGATGTTTCAGGACACACCGTACACTTCTCCAGAGTGGCTGTTGGCAATTTACATCCCACCCATCAGCGTAGCCAGGCTCCCGTTTCTCCATGGCCTGTCCTGCATTTCTGGTTTTGACACTTTATTCAGCATGGCCCTTTTGACCGATGGGAAGCGAGACTTCTTTGTAGCGCTGATTTGCCTTTCCAGGTTGCTTGGTTGGCCAAAAAGGGCGTATGCGTTTTTTCCTGAATATATTCAGGAAAAAACGCATACGCCCTTTTTGGCCAAGGGCATCATTGTCGAGGTTTTGCCGCTTTTCCTGTGCTTTAAAGGCGATTCGAATCTCCCTCCTGAAATCTGTTTCCTGCAATTCTGCCTTGCTTTCCAATCCTCTTCGTTGCCTTCCCTCAATATATTTGTGGACGAGAGTTATCATTTATAAGTCTGCAGGTTTGTGAATTGCAGTGCCCCTGAGCTCCATTGTTCAACTCGCTTTCTTGGGAGCTGGCTGCAAAAGCGCAGGATTGCTTCAGGCCCTATTCTGGTCCCGGGCGGCAGGCTGAGCCTGTGGTTAATTCTTCTTCCTGATGGGGAAGTAGAGTGACCTGTGCCTGTCCCAACACCTAGAGCTAGTCTCTCATTGGTTCCCACTCTTCCCGTTCATCCTCAGGACAAATTGCAACCTGTACGGAACAGGAGGTTAAAGGTGCTGATTCTCCAAGGAGGGAGATTGCTACTAAAGCGGCTGGAATGGCGAACCCGAGCATAAGGAGATGAGAAATGAGGTGCGTTTTGGAAACCTTTCCCGATCACACGGTGTACCATCTTCTGGGTTTCTCATGCATGTTTTCGATGTAGGAAGATGCCCTTGAACCTGGAGATTTGGGACCCATGGGATGGGAACCACGCAGTATTACTTTAAAGGGTCTGCGTTTCCTCACCCAACCTCACCAAACCTCTCAGCCCCAAGAGTGTCCACCCCTATGTCTCCATCAGCTGTGGGTCTAGATATGGTCAATCCAGGTGGCATCACAGCCCCTGAACGAATTTTGTAAGAATTTCTCTCTCTTTCACTGTCTTTGTTTCACGGGTTTTTAAAAGTAATTGATTTTTATAATGGGGTTTAGCTGCTTTTCACTGCTGTGTTTCTGCCGCTTTACACCCACTTGACTCACTTACAGAGAGATATCAAAACATAGGTTTTAAGCTTCTTACTAGTCAGATATATTCTTGGGAGGTGAATAGGGGGTGTTGAGTCCAATTCACTGATCAAGGAGTAGGTCTTGGCTATTACATATTGGGTTTATGGAACGGTATCTGACCTAATTTGAAACCCTTGTTTTATGCATCACCCCACGTCACCTTTCCCCTTAAGCAGCCATAGTGTGTTTTCTAAACATGGGACTCTGTTCTGTTTTGTAATTCAGTTCAAGGGTAGCGGTTTTTACATTCCCTCTATAAGTGATATCTTATGATAAGTGTCTTTTTCTGTGTGACTTATTTCACTTAGAATCGTCGTACCTAAATCCACTCATCATGCTGCTACTAGCCTTATGACGTTGATTTCATGGCTGAGTGATATTCCATTGTACATAAGGACCACAACTTCTTTATCCATTTTTCTCTTTCCTGGGATATTTAAGGTGTAACGAAGTGGAGGTTCTTGTCAACAGAGCAGCCCTAAACTTTGGGGTGCCTGTGTCTTGCTGATTTTTAGTTTTCCCAATTTATACACCCATGAGTGGAAGTGCCCTGTGCTCTCTAAGCTGAGTTTTTTAGATGTTTCAGGACACACCGTACACTTCTCCAGAGTGGCTGTTGGCAATTTACATCCCGCCCATCAGCGTAGCCAGGCTCCCGTTTCTCCATGGCCTGTCCTGCATTTCTGGTTTTGACACTTTATTCAGCATGGCCCTTTTGACCGATGGGAAGCGAGACTTCTTTGTAGCGCTGATTTGCCTTTCCAGGTTGCTTGGTTGGCCAAAAAGGGCGTATGCGTTTTTTCCTGAATATATTCAGGAAAAAACGCATACGCCCTTTTTGGCCAAGGGCATCATTGTCGAGGTTTTGCCGCTTTTCCTGTGCTTTAAAGGCGATTCGAATCTCCCTCCTGAAATCTGTTTCCTGCAATTCTGCCTTGCTTTCCAATCCTCTTCGTTGCCTTCCCTCAATATATTTGTGGACGAGAGTTACCATTTATAAGTCTGCAGGTTTGTGAATTGCAGTGCCCCTGAGCTCCATTGTTCAACTCGCTTTCTTGGGAGCTGGCCGCAAAAGCGCAGGATTGCTTCAGGCCCTATTCTGGTCCCGGGCGGCAGGCTGAGCCTGTGGTTAATTCTTCTTCCTGATGGGGAAGTAGAGTGACCTGTGCCTGTCCCAACACCTAGAGCTAGTCTCTCATTGGTTCCCACTCTTCCCGTTCATCCTCAGGACAAATTGCAACCTGTACGGAACAGGAGGTTAAAGGTGCTGATTCTCCAAGGAGGGAGATTGCTACTAAAGCGGCTGGAATGGCGAACCCGAGCATAAGGAGATGAGAAATGAGGTGCGTTTTGGAAACCTTTCCCGATCACACGGTGTACCATCTTCTGGGTTTCTCATGCATGTTTTCGATGTAGGAAGATGCCCTTGAACCTGGAGATTTGGGACCCATGGGATGGATATCACGCAGTATTACTTTAAAGGGTCTGCGTTTCCTCACCCAACCTCACCAAACCTCTCAGCCCCAAGAGTGTCCACCCTTATGTCTCCATCAGCTGTGGGTCTAGATATGGTCAATCCAGGTGGCATCACAGCCCCTGAACGAATTTTGTAAGAATTTCTCTCTCTTTCACTGTCTTTGTTTCACGGGTTTTTAAAAGTAATTGATTTTTATAATGGGGTTTAGCTGCTTTTCACTGCTGTGTTTCTGCCGCTTTACACCCACTTGACTCACTTACAGAGAGATATCAAAACATAGGTTTTAAGCTTCTTACTAGTCAGATATATTCTTGGGCGGTGAATAGGGGGTGTTGAGTCCAATTCACTGATCAAGGAGTAGGTCTTGGCTATTACATATTGGGTTTATGGAACGGTATCTGACCTAATTTGAAACCCTTGTTTTATGCATCACCCCACCTCACCTTTCCCGTTAAGCAGCCATAGTGTGTTTTCTAAACGTGGGACTCTGTTCTGTTTTGTAGTTCAGTTCAAGGGTAGCGGTTTTTACATTCCCTCTATAAGTGATATCTTATGATAAGTGTCTTTTTCTGTGTGACTTATTTCACTTAGAATCGTCGTACCTAAATCCACTCATCATGCTGCTACTAGCCTTATGACGTTGATTTCATGGCTGAGTGATATTCCATTGTACATAAGGACCACAACTTCTTTATCCATTTTTCTCTTTCCTGGGATATTTAAGGTGTAACGAAGTGGAGGTTCTTGTCAACAGAGCAGCCCTAAACTTTGGGGTGCCTGTGTCTTGCTGATTTTTAGTTTTCCCAATTTATACGCCCATGAGTGGAAGTGCCCTGTGCTCTCTAAGCTGAGTTTTTTAGATGTTTCAGGACACACCGTACACTTCTCCAGAGTGGCTGTTGGCAATTTACATCCCTCCCATCAGCGTAGCCAGGCTCCCGTTTCTCCATGGCCTGTCCTGCATTTCTGGTTTTGACACTTTATTCAGCATGGCCCTTTTGACCGATGGGAAGCGAGACTTCTTTGTAGCGCTGATTTGCCTTTCCAGGTTGCTTGGTTGGCCAAAAAGGGCGTATGCGTTTTTTCCTGAATATATTCAGGAAAAAACGCATACGCCCTTTTTGGCCAAGGGCATCATTGTCGAGGTTTTGCCGCTTTTCCTGTGCTTTAAAGGCGATTCGAATCTCCCTCCTGAAATCTGTTTCCTGCAATTCTGCCTTGCTTTCCAATCCTCTTCGTTGCCTTCCCTCAATATATTTGTGGACGAGAGTTATCATTTATAAGTCTGCAGGTTTGTGAATTGCAGTGCCCCTGAGCTCCATTTTTCAACTCGCTTTCTTGGGAGCTGGCCGCAAAAGCGCAGGATTGCTTCAGGCCCTATTCTGGTCCCGGGCGGCAGGCTGAGCCTGTGGTTAATTCTTCTTCCTGATGGGGAAGTAGAGTGACCTGTGCCTGTCCCAACACCTAGAGCTAGTCTCTCATTGGTTCCCACTCTTCCCGTTCATCCTCAGGACAAATTGCAACCTGTACGGAACAGGAGGTTAAAGGTGCTGATTCTCCAAGGAGGGAGATTGCTACTAAAGCGGCTGGAATGGCGAACCCGAGCATAAGGAGATGAGAAATGAGGTGCGTTTTGGAAACCTTTCCCGATCACACGGTGTACCATCTTCTGGGTTTCTCATGCATGTTTTCGATGTAGGAAGATGCCCTTGAACCTGGAGATTTGGGACCCATGGGATGGATATCACGCAGTATTACTTTAAAGGGTCTGCGTTTCCTCACCCAACCTCACCAAACCTCTCAGCCCCAAGAGTGTCCACCCTTATGTCTCCATTAGCTGTGGGTCTAGATATGGTCAATCCAGGTGGCATCACAGCCCCTGAACGAATTTTGTAAGAATTTCTCTCTCTTTCACTGTCTTTGTTTCACGGGTTTTTAAAAGTAATTGATTTTTATAATGGGGTTTAGCTGCTTTTCACTGCTGTGTTTCTGCCGCTTTACACCCACTTGACTCACTTACAGAGAGATATCAAAACATAGGTTTTAAGATTCTTACTAGTCAGATATATTCTTGGGCGGTGAATAGGGGGTGTTGAGTCCAATTCACTGATCAAGGAGTAGGTCTTGTCTATTACATATTGGGTTTATGGAACGGTATCTGACCTAATTTGAAACCCTTGTTTTATGCATCACCCCACCTCACCTTTCCCGTTAAGCAGCCATAGTGTGTTTTCTAAACGTGGGACTCTGTTCTGTTTTGTAATTCAGTTCAAGGGTAGCGGTTTATACATTCCCTCTATAAGTGATATCTTATGATAAGTGTCTTTTTCTGTGTGACTTTTTTCACTTAGAATCGTCGTACCTAAATCCACTCATCATGCTGCTACTAGCCTTATGACGTTGATTTCATGGCTGAGTGATATTCCATTGTACATAAGGACCACAACTTCTTTATCCATTTTTCTCTTTCCTGGGATATTTAAGGTGTAACGAAGTAGAGGTTCTTGT
The DNA here is from genome assembly GCF_965194825.1 of Balaenoptera physalus. Lineage (NCBI taxonomy): Eukaryota > Metazoa > Chordata > Mammalia > Artiodactyla > Balaenopteridae > Balaenoptera > Balaenoptera physalus. The sequence goes on from NW_028126523.1 coordinate 288,473, forward strand.
CAACAGAGCAGCCCTAAACTTTGGGGTGCCTGTGTCTTGCTGATTTTTAGTTTTCCCAATTTATACGCCCATGAGTGGAAGTGCCCTGTGCTCTCTAAGCTGAGTTTTTTAGATGTTTCAGGACACACCGTACACTTCTCCAGAGTGGCTGTTGGCAATTTACATCCCACCCATCAGCGTAGCCAGGCTCCCGTTTCTCCATGGCCTGTCCTGCATTTCTGGTTTTGACACTTTATTCAGCATGGCCCTTTTGACCGATGGGAAGCGAGACTTCTTTGTAGCGCTGATTTGCCTTTCCAGGTTGCTTGGTTGGCCAAAAAGGGCGTATGCGTTTTTTCCTGAATATATTCAGGAAAAAACGCATACGCCCTTTTTGGCCAAGGGCATCATTGTCGAGGTTTTGCCGCTTTTCCTGTGCTTTAAAGGCGATTCGAATCTCCCTCCTGAAATCTGTTTCCTGCAATTCTGCCTTGCTTTCCAATCCTCTTCGTTGCCTACCCTCAATATATTTGTGGACGAGAGTTATCATTTATAAGTCTGCAGGTTTGTGAATTGCAGTGCCCCTGAGCTCCATTGTTCAACTCGCTTTCTTGGGAGCTGGCCGCAAAAGCGCAGGATTGCTTCAGGCCCTATTCTGGTCCCGGGCGGCAGGCTGAGCCTGTGGTTAATTCTTCTTCCTGATGGGGAAGTAGAGTGACCTGTGCCTGTCCCAACACCTAGAGCTAGTCTCTCATTGGTTCCCACTCTTCCCGTTCATCCTCAGGACAAATTGCAACCTGTACGGAACAGGAGGTTAAAGGTGCTGATTCTCCAAGGAGGGAGATTGCTACTAAAGCGGCTGGAATGGCGAACCCGAGCATAAGGAGATGAGAAATGAGGTGCGTTTTGGAAACCTTTCCCGATCACACGGTGTACCATCTTCTGGGTTTCTCATGCATGTTTTCGATGTAGGAAGATGCCCTTGAACCTGGAGATTTGGGACCCATGGGATGGGAACCACGCAGTATTACTTTAAAGGGTCTGCGTTTCCTCACCCAACCTCACCAAACCTCTCAGCCCCAAGAGTGTCCACCCCTATGTCTCCATCAGCTGTGGGTCTAGATATGGTCAATCCAGGTGGCATCATAGCCCCTGAACGAATTTTGTAAGAATTTCTCTCTCTTTCACTGTCTTTGTTTCACGGGTTTTTAAAAGTAATTGATTTTTATAATGGGGTTTAGCTGCTTTTCACTGCTGTGTTTCTGCCGCTTTACACCCACTTGACTCACTTACAGAGAGATATCAAAACATAGGTTTTAAGCTTCTTACTAGTCAGATATATTCTTGGGCGGTGAATAGGGGGTGTTGAGTCCAATTCACTGATCAAGGAGTAGGTCTTGTCTATTACATATTGGGTTTATGGAACGGTATCTGACCTAATTTGAAACCCTTGTTTTATGCATCACCCCACCTCACCTTTCCCGTTAAGCAGCCATAGTGTGTTTACTAAACGTGGGACTCTGTTCTGTTTTGTAATTCAGTTCAAGGGTAGCGGTTTATACATTCCCTCTATAAGTGATATCTTATGATAAGTGTCTTTTTCTGTGTGACTTTTTTCACTTAGAATCGTCGTACCTAAATCCACTCATCATGCTGCTACTAGCCTTATGACGTTGATTTCATGGCTGAGTGATATTCCATTGTACATAAGGACCACAACTTCTTTATCCATTTTTCTCTTTCCTGGGATATTTAAGGTGTAACGAAGTAGAGGTTCTTGTCAACAGAGCAGCCGTAAACTTTGGGGTGCCTGTGTCTTGCTGATTTTTAGTTTTCCCAATTTATACGCCCATGAGTGGAAGTGCCCTGTGCTCTCTAAGCTGAGTTTTTTAGATGTTTCAGGACACACCGTACACTTCTCCAGAGTGGCTGTTGGCAATTTACATCCCACCCATCAGCGTAGCCAGGCTCCCGTTTCTCCATGGCCTGTCCTGCATTTCTGGTTTTGACACTTTATTCAGCATGGCCCTTTTGACCGATGGGAAGCGAGACTTCTTTGTAGCGCTGATTTGCCTTTCCAGGTTGCTTGGTTGGCCAAAAAGGGCGTATGCGTTTTTTCCTGAATATATTCAGGAAATAACGCATACGCCCTTTTTGGCCAAGGGCATCATTGTCGAGGTTTTGCCGCTTTTCCTGTGCTTTAAAGGCGATTCGAATCTCCCTCCTGAAATCTGTTTCCTGCAATTCTGCCTTGCTTTCCAATCCTCTTCGTTGCCTTCCCTCAATATATTTGTGGACGAGAGTTATCATTTATAAGTCTGCAGGTTTGTGAATTGCAGTGCCCCTGAGCTCCATTGTTCAACTCGCTTTCTTGGGAGCTGGCCGCAAAAGCGCAGGATTGCTTCAGGCCCTATTCTGGTCCCGGGCGGCAGGCTGAGCCTGTGGTTAATTCTTCTTCCTGATGGGGAAGTAGAGTGACCTGTGCCTGTCCCAACACCTAGAGCTAGTCTCTCATTGGTTCCCACTCTTCCCGTTCATCCTCAGGACAAATTGCAACCTGTACGGAACAGGAGGTTAAAGGTGCTGATTCTCCAAGGAGGGAGATTGCTACTAAAGCGGCTGGAATGGCGAACCCGAGCATAAGGAGATGAGAAATGAGGTGCGTTTTGGAAACCTTTCCCGATCACACGGTGTACCATCTTCTGGGTTTCTCATGCATGTTTTCGATGTAGGAAGATGCCCTTGAACCTGGAGATTTGGGACCCATGGGATGGGAACCACGCAGTATTACTTTAAAGGGTCTGCGTTTCCTCACCCAACCTCACCAAACCTCTCAGCCCCAAGAGTGTCCACCCCTATGTCTCCATCAGCTGTGGGTCTAGATATGGTCAATCCAGGTGGCATCACAGCCCCTGAACGAATTTTGTAAGAATTTCTCTCTCTTTCACTGTCTTTGTTTCACGGGTTTTTAAAAGTAATTGATTTTTATAATGGGGTTTAGCTGCTTTTCACTGCTGTGTTTCTGCCGCTTTACACCCACTTGACTCACTTACAGAGAGATATCAAAACATAGGTTTTAAGCTTCTTACTAGTCAGATATATTCTTGGGCGGTGAATAGGGGGTGTTGAGTCCAATTCACTGATCAAGGAGTAGGTCTTGGCTATTACATATTGGGTTTATGGAACGGTATCTGACCTAATTTGAAACCCTTGTTTTATGCATCACCCCACCTCACCTTTCCCCTTAAGCAGCCATAGTGTGTTTTCTAAACGTGGGACTCTGTTCTGTTTTGTAATTCAGTTCAAGGGTAGCGGTTTTTACATTCCCTCTATAAGTGATATCTTATGATAAGTGTCTTTTTCTGTGTGACTTATTTCACTTAGAATCGTCGTACCTAAATCCACTCATCATGCTGCTACTAGCCTTATGACGTTGATTTCATGGCTGAGTGATATTCCATTGTACATAAGGACCACAACTTCTTTATCCATTTTTCTCTTTCCTGGGATATTTAAGGTGTAACGAAGTGGAGGTTCTTGTCAACAGAGCAGCCCTAAACTTTGGGGTGCCTGTGTCTTGCTGATTTTTAGTTTTCCCAATTTATACGCCCATGAGTGGAAGTGCCCTGTGCTCTCTAAGCTGAGTTTTTTAGATGTTTCAGGACACACCGTACACTTCTCCAGAGTGGCTGTTGGCAATTTACATCCCTCCCATCAGCGTAGCCAGGCTCCCGTTTCTCCATGGCCTGTCCTGCATTTCTGGTTTTGACACTTTATTCAGCATGGCCCTTTTGACCGATGGGAAGCGAGACTTCTTTGTAGCGCTGATTTGCCTTTCCAGGTTGCTTGGTTGGCCAAAAAGGGCGTATGCGTTTTTTCCTGAATATATTCAGGAAAAAACGCATACGCCCTTTTTGGCCAAGGGCATCATTGTCGAGGTTTTGCCGCTTTTCCTGTGCTTTAAAGGCGATTCAAATCTCCCTCCTGAAATCTGTTTCCTGCAATTCTGCCTTGCTTTCCAATCCTCTTCGTTGCCTTCCCTCAATATATTTGTGGACGAGAGTTATCATTTATAAGTCTGCAGGTTTGTGAATTGCAGTGCCCCTGAGCTCCATTTTTCAACTCGCTTTCTTGGGAGCTGGCCGCAAAAGCGCAGGATTGCTTCAGGCCCTATTCTGGTCCCGGGCGGCAGGCTGAGCCTGTGGTTAATTCTTCTTCCTGATGGGGAAGTAGAGTGACCTGTGCCTGTCCCAACACCTAGAGCTAGTCTCTCATTGGTTCCCACTCTTCCCGTTCATCCTCAGGACAAATTGCAACCTGTACGGAACAGGAGGTTAAAGGTGCTGATTCTCCAAGGAGGGAGATTGCTACTAAAGCGGCTGGAATGGCGAACCCGAGCATAAGGAGATGAGAAATGAGGTGCGTTTTGGAAACCTTTCCCGATCACACGGTGTACCATCTTCTGGGTTTCTCATGCATGTTTTCGATGTAGGAAGATGCCCTTGAACCTGGAGATTTGGGACCCATGGGATGGGAACCACGCAGTATTACTTTAAAGGGTCTGCGTTTCCTCACCCAACCTCACCAAACCTCTCAGCCCCAAGAGTGTCCACCCCTATGTCTCCATCAGCTGTGGGTCTAGATATGGTCAATCCAGGTGGCATCACAGCCCCTGAACGAATTTTGTAAGAATTTCTCTCTCTTTCACTGTCTTTGTTTCACGGGTTTTTAAAAGTAATTGATTTTTATAATGGGGTTTAGCTGCTTTTCACTGCTGTGTTTCTGCCGCTTTACACCCACTTGACTCACTTACAGAGAGATATCAAAACATAGGTTTTAAGCTTCTTACTAGTCAGATATATTCTTGGGCGGTGAATAGGGGGTGTTGAGTCCAATTCACTGATCAAGGAGTAGGTCTTGGCTATTACATATTGGGTTTATGGAACGGTATCTGACCTAATTTGAAACCCTTGTTTTATGCATCACCCCACGTCACCTTTCCCCTTAAGCAGCCATAGTGTGTTTTCTAAACATGGGACTCTGTTCTGTTTTGTAATTCAGTTCAAGGGTAGCGGTTTTTACATTCCCTCTATAAGTGATATCTTATGATAAGTGTCTTTTTCTGTGTGACTTATTTCACTTAGAATCGTCGTACCTAAATCCACTCATCATGCTGCTACTAGCCTTATGACGTTGATTTCATGGCTGAGTGATATTCCATTGTACATAAGGACCACAACTTCTTTATCCATTTTTCTCTTTCCTGGGATATTTAAGGTGTAACGAAGTGGAGGTTCTTGTCAACAGAGCAGCCCTAAACTTTGGGGTGCCTGTGTCTTGCTGATTTTTAGTTTTCCCAATTTATACGCCCATGAGTGGAAGTGCCCTGTGCTCTCTAAGCTGAGTTTTTTAGATGTTTCAGGACACACCGTACACTTCTCCAGAGTGGCTGTTGGCAATTTACATCCCTCCCATCAGCGTAGCCAGGCTCCCGTTTCTCCATGGCCTGTCCTGCATTTCTGGTTTTGACACTTTATTCAGCATGGCCCTTTTGACCGATGGGAAGCGAGACTTCTTTGTAGCGCTGATTTGCCTTTCCAGGTTGCTTGGTTGGCCAAAAAGGGCGTATGCGTTTTTTCCTGAATATATTCAGGAAAAAACGCATACGCCCTTTTTGGCCAAGGGCATCATTGTCGAGGTTTTGCCGCTTTTCCTGTGCTTTAAAGGCGATTCGAATCTCCCTCCTGAAATCTGTTTCCTGCAATTCTGCCTTGCTTTCCAATCCTCTTCGTTGCCTTCCCTCAATATATTTGTGGACGAGAGTTATCATTTATAAGTCTGCAGGTTTGTGAATTGCAGTGCCCCTGAGCTCCATTTTTCAACTCGCTTTCTTGGGAGCTGGCCGCAAAAGCGCAGGATTGCTTCAGGCCCTATTCTGGTCCCGGGCAGCAGACTGAGCCTGTGGTTAATTCTTCTTCCTGATGGGGAAGTAGAGTGACCTGTGCCTGTCCCAACACCTAGAGCTAGTCTCTCATTGGTTCCCACTCTTCCCGTTCATCCTCAGGACAAATTGCAACCTGTACGGAACAGGAGGTTAAAGGTGCTGATTCTCCAAGGAGGGAGATTGCTACTAAAGCGGCTGGAATGGCGAACCCGAGCATAAGGAGATGAGAAATGAGGTGCGTTTTGGAAACCTTTCCCGATCACACGGTGTACCATCTTCTGGGTTTCTCATGCATGTTTTCGATGTAGGAAGATGCCCTTGAACCTGGAGATTTGGGACCCATGGGATGGGAACCACGCAGTATTACTTTAAAGGGTCTGCGTTTCCTCACCCAACCTCACCAAACCTCTCAGCCCCAAGAGTGTCCAGCCCTATGTCTCCATCAGCTGTGGGTCTAGATATGGTCAATCCAGGAGGCATCACAGCCCCTGAACGAATTTTGTAAGAATTTCTCTCTCTTTCACTGTCTTTGTTTCACGGGTTTTTAAAAGTAATTGATTTTTATAATGGGGTTTAGCTGCTTTTCACTGCTGTGTTTCTGCCGCTTTACACCCACTTGACTCACTTACAGAGAGATATCAAAACATAGGTTTTAAGCTTCTTACTAGTTAGATATATTCTTGGGCGGTGAATAGGGGGTGTTGAGTCCAATTCACTGATCAAGGAGTAGGTCTTGGCTATTACATATTGGGTTTATGGAACGGTATCTGACCTAATTTGAAACCCTTGTTTTATGCATCACCCCACCTCACCTTTCCCGTTAAGCAGCCATAGTGTGTTTTCTAAACGTGGGACTCTGTTCTGTTTTGTAATTCAGTTCAAGGGTAGCGGTTTTTACATTCCCTCTATAAGTGATATCTTATGATAAGTGTCTTTTTCTGTGTGACTTATTTCACTTAGAATCGTCGGACCTAAATCCACTCATCATGCTGCTACTAGCCTTATGACGTTGATTTCATGGCTGAGTGATATTCCATTGTACATAAGGACCACAACTTCTTTATCCATTTTTCTCTTTCCTGGGATATTTAAGGTGTAACGAAGTGGAGGTTCTTGTCAACAGAGCAGCCCTAAACTTTGGGGTGCCTGTGTCTTGCTGATTTTTAGTTTTCCCAATTTATACGCCCATGAGTGGAAGTGCCCTGTGCTCTCTAAGCTGAGTTTTTTAGATGTTTCAGGACACACCGTACACTTCTCCAGAGTGGCTGTTGGCAATTTACATCCCTCCCATCAGCGTAGCCAGGCTCCCGTTTCTCCATGGCCTGTCCTGCATTTCTGGTTTTGACACTTTATTCAGCATGGCCCTTTTGACCGATGGGAAGCGAGACTTCTTTGTAGCGCTGATTTGCCTTTCCAGGTTGCTTGGTTGGCCAAAAAGGGCGTATGCGTTTTTTCCTGAATATATTCAGGAAAAAACGCATACGCCCTTTTTGGCCAAGGGCATCATTGTCGAGGTTTTGCCGCTTTTCCTGTGCTTTAAAGGCGATTCGAATCTCCCTCCTGAAATCTGTTTCCTGCAATTCTGCCTTGCTTTCCAATCCTCTTCGTTGCCTTCCCTCAATATATTTGTGGACGAGAGTTATCATTTATAAGTCTGCAGGTTTGTGAATTGCAGTGCCCCTGAGCTCCATTTTTCAACTCGCTTTCTTGGGAGCTGGCCGCAAAAGCGCAGAATTGCTTCAGGCCCTATTCTGGTCCCGGGCGGCAGGCTGAGCCTGTGGTTAATTCTTCTTCCTGATGGGGAAGTAGAGTGACCTGTGCCTGTCCCAACACCTAGAGCTAGTCTCTCATTGGTTCCCACTCTTCCCGTTCATCCTCAGGACAAATTGCAACCTGTACGGAACAGGAGGTTAAAGGTGCTGATTCTCCAAGGAGGGAGATTGCTACTAAAGCGGCTGGAATGGCGAACCCGAGCATAAGGAGATGAGAAATGAGGTGCGTTTTGGAAACCTTTCCCGATCACACGGTGTACCATCTTCTGGGTTTCTCATGCATGTTTTCGATGTAGGAAGATGCCCTTGAACCTGGAGATTTGGGACCCATGGGATGGGAACCACGCAGTATTACTTTAAAGGGTCTGCGTTTCCTCACCCAACCTCACCAAACCTCTCAGCCCCAAGAGTGTCCACCCCTATGTCTCCATCAGCTGTGGGTCTAGATATGGTCAATCCAGGTGGCATCACAGCCCCTGAACGAATTTTGTAAGAATTTCTCTCTCTTTCACTGTCTTTGTTTCACGGGTTTTTAAAAGTAATTGATTTTTATAATGGGGTTTAGCTGCTTTTCACTGCTGTGTTTCTGCCGCTTTACACCCACTTGACTCACTTACAGAGAGATATCAAAACATAGGTTTTAAGCTTCTTACTAGTCAGATATATTCTTGGGAGGTGAATAGGGGGTGTTGAGTCCAATTCACTGATCAAGGAGTAGGTCTTGGCTATTACATATTGGGTTTATGGAACGGTATCTGACCTAATTTGAAACCCTTGTTTTATGCATCACCCCACCTCACCTTTCCCGTTAAGCAGCCATAGTGTGTTTTCTAAACGTGGGACTCTGTTCTGTTTTGTAGTTCAGTTCAAGGGTAGCGGTTTTTACATTCCCTCTATAAGTGATATCTTATGATAAGTGTCTTTTTCTGTGTGACTTATTTCACTTAGAATCGTCGTACCTAAATCCACTCATCATGCTGCTACTAGCCTTATGACGTTGATTTCATGGCTGAGTGATATTCCATTGTACATAAGGACCACAACTTCTTTATCCATTTTTCTCTTTCCTGGGATATTTAAGGTGTAACGAAGTGGAGGTTCTTGTCAACAGAGCAGCCCTAAACTTTGGGGTGCCTGTGTCTTGCTGATTTTTAGTTTTCCCAATTTATACGCCCATGAGTGGAAGTGCCCTGTGCTCTCTAAGCTGAGTTTTTTAGATGTTTCAGGACACACCGTACACTTCTCCAGAGTGGCTGTTGGCAATTTACATCCCTCCCATCAGCGTAGCCAGGCTCCCGTTTCTCCATGGCCTGTCCTGCATTTCTGGTTTTGACACTTTATTCAGCATGGCCCTTTTGACCGATGGGAAGCGAGACTTCTTTGTAGCGCTGATTTGCCTTTCCAGGTTGCTTGGTTGGCCAAAAAGGGCGTATGCGTTTTTTCCTGAATATATTCAGGAAGAAACGCATACGCCCTTTTTGGCCAAGGGCATCATTGTCGAGGTTTTGCCGCTTTTCCTGTGCTTTAAAGGCGATTCGAATCTCCCTCCTGAAATCTGTTTCCTGGAATTCTGCCTTGCTTTCCAATCCTCTTCGTTGCCTTCCCTCAATATATTTGTGGACGAGAGTTATCATTTATAGTCTGCAGGTTTGTGAATTGCAGTGCCCCTGAGCTCCATTTTTCAACTCGCTTTCTTGGGAGCTGGCCGCAAAAGCGCAGGATTGCTTCAGGCCCTATTCTGGTCCCGGGCGGCAGGCTGAGCCTGTGGTTAATTCTTCTTCCTGATGGGGAAGTAGAGTGACCTGTGCCTGTCCCAACACCTAGAGCTAGTGTCTCATTGGTTCCCACTCTTCCCGTTCATCCTCAGGACAAATTGCAACCTGTACGGAACAGGAGGTTAAAGGTGCTGATTCTCCAAGGAGGGAGATTGCTACTAAAGCGGCTGGAATGGCGAACCCGAGCATAAGGAGATGAGAAATGAGGTGCGTTTTGGAAACCTTTCCCGATCACACGGTGTACCATCTTCTGGGTTTCTCATGCATGTTTTCGATGTAGGAAGATGCCCTTGAACCTGGAGATTTGGGACCCATTGGATGGGAACCACGCAGTATTACTTTAAAGGGTCTGCGTTTCCTCACCCAACCTCACCAAACCTCTCAGCCCCAAGAGTGTCCACCCCTATGTCTCCATCAGCTGTGGGTCTAGATATGGTCAATCCAGGTGGCATCACAGCCCCTGAACGAATTTTGTAAGAATTTCTCTCTCTTTCACTGTCTTTGTTTCACGGGTTTTTAAAAGTAATTGATTTTTATAATGGGGTTTAGCTGCTTTTCACTGCTGTGTTTCTGCCGCTTTACACCCACTTGACTCACTTACAGAGAGATATCAAAACATAGGTTTTAAGCTTCTTACTAGTCAGATATATTCTTGGGCGGTGAATAGGGGGTGTTGAGTCCAATTCACTGATCAAGGAGTAGGTCTTGGCTATTACATATTGGGTTTATGGAACGGTATCTGACCTAATTTGAAACCCTTGTTTTATGCATCACCCCACCTCACCTTTCCCGTTAAGCAGCCATAGTGTGTTTTCTAAACGTGGGACTCTGTTCTGTTTTGTAGTTCAGTTCAAGGGTAGCGGTTTTTACATTCCCTCTATAAGTGATATCTTATGATAAGTGTCTTTTTCTGTGTGACTTATTTCACTTAGAATCGTCATACCTAAATCCACTCATCATGCTGCTACTAGCCTTATGACGTTGATTTCATGGCTGAGTGATATTCCATTGTACATAAGGACCACAACTTCTTTATCCATTTTTCTCTTTCCTGGGATATTTAAGGTGTAACGAAGTGGAGGTTCTTGTCAACAGAGCAGCCCTAAACTTTGGGGTGCCTGTGTCTTGCTGATTTTTAGTTTTCCCAATTTATACGCCCATGAGTGGAAGTGCCCTGTGCTCTCTAAGCTGAGTTTTTTAGATGTTTCAGGACACACCGTACACTTCTCCAGAGTGGCTGTTGGCAATTTACATCCCTCCCATCAGCGTAGCCAGGCTCCCGTTTCTCCATGGCCTGTCCTGCATTTCTGGTTTTGACACTTTATTCAGCATGGCCCTTTTGACCGATGGGAAGCGAGACTTCTTTGTAGCGCTGATTTGCCTTTCCAGGTTGCTTGGTTGGCCAAAAAGGGCGTATGCGTTTTTTCCTGAATATATTCAGGAAGAAACGCATACGCCCTTTTTGGCCAAGGGCATCATTGTCGAGGTTTTGCCGCTTTTCCTGTGCTTTAAAGGCGATTCGAATCTCCCTCCTGAAATCTGTTTCTTGCAATTCTGCCTTGCTTTCCAATCCTCTTCGTTGCCTTCCCTCAATATATTTGTGGACGAGAGTTATCATTTATAGTCTGCAGGTTTGTGAATTGCAGTGCCCCTGAGCTCCATTTTTCAACTCGCTTTCTTGGGAGCTGGCCGCAAAAGCGCAGGATTGCTTCAGGCCCTATTCTGGTCCCGGGCGGCAGGCTGAGCCTGTGGTTAATTCTTCTTCCTGATGGGGAAGTAGAGTGACCTGTGCCTGTCCCAACACCTAGAGCTAGTCTCTCATTGGTTCCCACTCTTCCCGTTCATCCTCAGGACAAATTGCAACCTGTACGGAACAGGAGGTTAAAGGTGCTGATTCTCCAAGGAGGGAGATTGCTACTAAAGCGGCTGGAATGGCGAACCCGAGCATAAGGAGATGAGAAATGAGGTGCGTTTTGGAAACCTTTCCCGATCACACGGTGTACCATCTTCTGGGTTTCTCATGCATGTTTTCGATGTAGGAAGATGCCCTTGAACCTGGAGATTTGGGACCCATGGGATGGGAACCACGCAGTATTACTTTAAAGGGTCTGCGTTTCCTCACCCAACCTCACCAAACCTCTCAGCCCCAAGAGTGTCCACCCCTATGTCTCCATCAGCTGTGGGTCTAGATATGGTCAATCCAGGTGGCATCACAGCCCCTGAACGAATTTTGTAAGAATTTCTCTCTCTTTCACTGTCTTTGTTTCACGGGTTTTTAAAAGTAATTGATTTTTATAATGGGGTTTAGCTGCTTTTCACTGCTGTGTTTCTGCCGCTTTACACCCACTTGACTCACTTACAGAGAGATATCAAAACATAGGTTTTAAGCTTCTTACTAGTCAGATATATTCTTGGGCGGTGAATAGGGGGTGTTGAGTCCAATTCACTGATCAAGGAGTAGGTCTTGTCTATTACATATTGGGTTTATGGAACGGTATCTGACCTAATTTGAAACCCTTGTTTTATGCATCACCCCACCTCACCTTTCCCGTTAAGCAGCCATAGTGTGTTTTCTAAACGTGGGACTCTGTTCTGTTTTGTAATTCAGTTCAAGGGTAGCGGTTTATACATTCCCTCTATAAGTGATATCTTATGATAAGTGTCTTTTTCTGTGTGACTTTTTTCACTTAGAATCTTCGTACCTAAATCCACTCATCATGCTGCTACTAGCCTTATGACATTGATTTCATGGCTGAGTGATATTCCATTGTACATAAGGACCACAACTTCTTTATCCATTTTTCTCTTTCCTGGGATATTTAAGGTGTAACGAAGTAGAGGTTCTTGTCAACAGAGCAGCCGTAAACTTTGGGGTGCCTGTGTCTTGCTGATTTTTAGTTTTCCCAATTTATACGCCCATGAGTGGAAGTGCCCTGTGCTCTCTAAGCTGAGTTTTTTAGATGTTTCAGGACACACCGTACACTTCTCCAGAGTGGCTGTTGGCAATTTACATCCCACCCATCAGCGTAGCCAGGCTCCCGTTTCTCCATGGCCTGTCCTGCATTTCTGGTTTTGACACTTTATTCAGCATGGCCCTTTTGACCGATGGGAAGCGAGACTTCTTTGTAGCGCTGATTTGCCTTTCCAGGTTGCTTGGTTGGCCAAAAAGGGCGTATGCGTTTTTTCCTGAATATATTCAGGAAATAACGCATACGCCCTTTTTGGCCAAGGGCATCATTGTCGAGGTTTTGCCGCTTTTCCTGTGCTTTAAAGGCGATTCGAATCTCCCTCCTGAAATCTGTTTCCTGCAATTCTGCCTTGCTTTCCAATCCTCTTCGTTGCCTTCCCTCAATATATTTGTGGACGAGAGTTATCATTTATAAGTCTGCAGGTTTGTGAATTGCAGTGCCCCTGAGCTCCATTGTTCAACTCGCTTTCTTGGGAGCTGGCCGCAAAAGCGCAGGATTGCTTCAGGCCCTATTCTGGTCCCGGGCGGCAGGCTGAGCCTGTGGTTAATTCTTCTTCCTGATGGGGAAGTAGAGTGACCTGTGCCTGTCCCAACACCTAGAGCTAGTCTCTCATTGGTTCCCACTCTTCCCGTTCATCCTCAGGACAAATTGCAACCTGTACGGAACAGGAGGTTAAAGGTGCTGATTCTCCAAGGAGGGAGATTGCTACTAAAGCGGCTGGAATGGCGAACCCGAGCATAAGGAGATGAGAAATGAGGTGCGTTTTGGAAACCTTTCCCGATCACACGGTGTACCATCTTCTGGGTTTCTCATGCATGTTTTCGATGTAGGAAGATGCCCTTGAACCTGGAGATTTGGGACCCATGGGATGGGAACCACGCAGTATTACTTTAAAGGGTCTGCGTTTCCTCACCCAACCTCACCAAACCTCTCAGCCCCAAGAGTGTCCACCCCTATGTCTCCATCAGCTGTGGGTCTAGATATGGTCAATCCAGGTGGCATCACAGCCCCTGAACGAATTTTGTAAGAATTTCTCTCTCTTTCACTGTCTTTGTTTCACGGGTTTTTAAAAGTAATTGATTTTTATAATGGGGTTTAGCTGCTTTTCACTGCTGTGTTTCTGCCGCTTTACACCCACTTGACTCACTTACAGAGAGATATCAAAACATAGGTTTTAAGCTTCTTACTAGTCAGATATATTCTTGGGCGGTGAATAGGGGGTGTTGAGTCCAATTCACTGATCAAGGAGTAGGTCTTGGCTATTACATATTGGGTTTATGGAACGGTATCTGACCTAATTTGAAACCCTTGTTTTATGCATCACCCCACCTCACCTTTCCCCTTAAGCAGCCATAGTGTGTTTTCTAAACGTGGGACTCTGTTCTGTTTTGTAATTCAGTTCAAGGGTAGCGGTTTTTACATTCCCTCTATAAGTGATATCTTATGATAAGTGTCTTTTTCTGTGTGACTTATTTCACTTAGAATCGTCGTACCTAAATCCACTCATCATGCTGCTACTAGCCTTATGACGTTGATTTCATGGCTGAGTGATATTCCATTGTACATAAGGACCACAACTTCTTTATCCATTTTTCTCTTTCCTGGGATATTTAAGGTGTAACGAAGTGGAGGTTCTTGTCAACAGAGCAGCCCTAAACTTTGGGGTGCCTGTGTCTTGCTGATTTTTAGTTTTCCCAATTTATACGCCCATGAGTGGAAGTGCCCTGTGCTCTCTAAGCTGAGTTTTTTAGATGTTTCAGGACACACCGTACACTTCTCCAGAGTGGCTGTTGGCAATTTACATCCCTCCCATCAGCGTAGCCAGGCTCCCGTTTCTCCATGGCCTGTCCTGCATTTCTGGTTTTGACACTTTATTCAGCATGGCCCTTTTGACCGATGGGAAGCGAGACTTCTTTGTAGCGCTGATTTGCCTTTCCAGGTTGCTTGGTTGGCCAAAAAGGGCGTATGCGTTTTTTCCTGAATATATTCAGGAAAAAACGCATACGCCCTTTTTGGCCAAGGGCATCATTGTCGAGGTTTTGCCGCTTTTCCTGTGCTTTAAAGGCGATTCAAATCTCCCTCCTGAAATCTGTTTCCTGCAATTCTGCCTTGCTTTCCAATCCTCTTCGTTGCCTTCCCTCAATATATTTGTGGACGAGAGTTATCATTTATAAGTCTGCAGGTTTGTGAATTGCAGTGCCCCTGAGCTCCATTTTTCAACTCGCTTTCTTGGGAGCTGGCCGCAAAAGCGCAGGATTGCTTCAGGCCCTATTCTGGTCCCGGGCGGCAGGCTGAGCCTGTGGTTAATTCTTCTTCCTGATGGGGAAGTAGAGTGACCTGTGCCTGTCCCAACACCTAGAGCTAGTCTCTCATTGGTTCCCACTCTTCCCGTTCATCCTCAGGACAAATTGCAACCTGTACGGAACAGGAGGTTAAAGGTGCTGATTCTCCAAGGAGGGAGATTGCTACTAAAGCGGCTGGAATGGCGAACCCGAGCATAAGGAGATGAGAAATGAGGTGCGTTTTGGAAACCTTTCCCGATCACACGGTGTACCATCTTCTGGGTTTCTCATGCATGTTTTCGATGTAGGAAGATGCCCTTGAACCTGGAGATTTGGGACCCATGGGATGGGAACCACGCAGTATTACTTTAAAGGGTCTGCGTTTCCTCACCCAACCTCACCAAACCTCTCAGCCCCAAGAGTGTCCACCCCTATGTCTCCATCAGCTGTGGGTCTAGATATGGTCAATCCAGGTGGCATCACAGCCCCTGAACGAATTTTGTAAGAATTTCTCTCTCTTTCACTGTCTTTGTTTCACGGGTTTTTAAAAGTAATTGATTTTTATAATGGGGTTTAGCTGCTTTTCACTGCTGTGTTTCTGCCGCTTTACACCCACTTGACTCACTTACAGAGAGATATCAAAACATAGGTTTTAAGCTTCTTACTAGTCAGATATATTCTTGGGCGGTGAATAGGGGGTGTTGAGTCCAATTCACTGATCAAGGAGTAGGTCTTGGCTATTACATATTGGGTTTATGGAACGGTATCTGACCTAATTTGAAACCCTTGTTTTATGCATCACCCCACGTCACCTTTCCCCTTAAGCAGCCATAGTGTGTTTTCTAAACATGGGACTCTGTTCTGTTTTGTAATTCAGTTCAAGGGTAGCGGTTTTTACATTCCCTCTATAAGTGATATCTTATGATAAGTGTCTTTTTCTGTGTGACTTATTTCACTTAGAATCGTCGTACCTAAATCCACTCATCATGCTGCTACTAGCCTTATGACGTTGATTTCATGGCTGAGTGATATTCCATTGTACATAAGGACCACAACTTCTTTATCCATTTTTCTCTTTCCTGGGATATTTAAGGTGTAACGAAGTGGAGGTTCTTGTCAACAGAGCAGCCCTAAACTTTGGGGTGCCTGTGTCTTGCTGATTTTTAGTTTTCCCAATTTATACGCCCATGAGTGGAAGTGCCCTGTGCTCTCTAAGCTGAGTTTTTTAGATGTTTCAGGACACACCGTACACTTCTCCAGAGTGGCTGTTGGCAATTTACATCCCTCCCATCAGCGTAGCCAGGCTCCCGTTTCTCCATGGCCTGTCCTGCATTTCTGGTTTTGACACTTTATTCAGCATGGCCCTTTTGACCGATGGGAAGCGAGACTTCTTTGTAGCGCTGATTTGCCTTTCCAGGTTGCTTGGTTGGCCAAAAAGGGCGTATGCGTTTTTTCCTGAATATATTCAGGAAAAAACGCATACGCCCTTTTTGGCCAAGGGCATCATTGTCGAGGTTTTGCCGCTTTTCCTGTGCTTTAAAGGCGATTCGAATCTCCCTCCTGAAATCTGTTTCCTGCAATTCTGCCTTGCTTTCCAATCCTCTTCGTTGCCTTCCCTCAATATATTTGTGGACGAGAGTTATCATTTATAAGTCTGCAGGTTTGTGAATTGCAGTGCCCCTGAGCTCCATTTTTCAACTCGCTTTCTTGGGAGCTGGCCGCAAAAGCGCAGGATTGCTTCAGGCCCTATTCTGGTCCCGGGCAGCAGACTGAGCCTGTGGTTAATTCTTCTTCCTGATGGGGAAGTAGAGTGACCTGTGCCTGTCCCAACACCTAGAGCTAGTCTCTCATTGGTTCCCACTCTTCCCGTTCATCCTCAGGACAAATTGCAACCTGTACGGAACAGGAGGTTAAAGGTGCTGATTCTCCAAGGAGGGAGATTGCTACTAAAGCGGCTGGAATGGCGAACCCGAGCATAAGGAGATGAGAAATGAGGTGCGTTTTGGAAACCTTTCCCGATCACACGGTGTACCATCTTCTGGGTTTCTCATGCATGTTTTCGATGTAGGAAGATGCCCTTGAACCTGGAGATTTGGGACCCATGGGATGGGAACCACGCAGTATTACTTTAAAGGGTCTGCGTTTCCTCACCCAACCTCACCAAACCTCTCAGCCCCAAGAGTGTCCAGCCCTATGTCTCCATCAGCTGTGGGTCTAGATATGGTCAATCCAGGAGGCATCACAGCCCCTGAACGAATTTTGTAAGAATTTCTCTCTCTTTCACTGTCTTTGTTTCACGGGTTTTTAAAAGTAATTGATTTTTATAATGGGGTTTAGCTGCTTTTCACTGCTGTGTTTCTGCCGCTTTACACCCACTTGACTCACTTACAGAGAGATATCAAAACATAGGTTTTAAGCTTCTTACTAGTTAGATATATTCTTGGGCGGTGAATAGGGGGTGTTGAGTCCAATTCACTGATCAAGGAGTAGGTCTTGGCTATTACATATTGGGTTTATGGAACGGTATCTGACCTAATTTGAAACCCTTGTTTTATGCATCACCCCACCTCACCTTTCCCGTTAAGCAGCCATAGTGTGTTTTCTAAACGTGGGACTCTGTTCTGTTTTGTAATTCAGTTCAAGGGTAGCGGTTTTTACATTCCCTCTATAAGTGATATCTTATGATAAGTGTCTTTTTCTGTGTGACTTATTTCACTTAGAATCGTCGGACCTAAATCCACTCATCATGCTGCTACTAGCCTTATGACGTTGATTTCATGGCTGAGTGATATTCCATTGTACATAAGGACCACAACTTCTTTATCCATTTTTCTCTTTCCTGGGATATTTAAGGTGTAACGAAGTGGAGGTTCTTGTCAACAGAGCAGCCCTAAACTTTGGGGTGCCTGTGTCTTGCTGATTTTTAGTTTTCCCAATTTATACGCCCATGAGTGGAAGTGCCCTGTGCTCTCTAAGCTGAGTTTTTTAGATGTTTCAGGACACACCGTACACTTCTCCAGAGTGGCTGTTGGCAATTTACATCCCTCCCATCAGCGTAGCCAGGCTCCCGTTTCTCCATGGCCTGTCCTGCATTTCTGGTTTTGACACTTTATTCAGCATGGCCCTTTTGACCGATGGGAAGCGAGACTTCTTTGTAGCGCTGATTTGCCTTTCCAGGTTGCTTGGTTGGCCAAAAAGGGCGTATGCGTTTTTTCCTGAATATATTCAGGAAAAAACGCATACGCCCTTTTTGGCCAAGGGCATCATTGTCGAGGTTTTGCCGCTTTTCCTGTGCTTTAAAGGCGATTCGAATCTCCCTCCTGAAATCTGTTTCCTGCAATTCTGCCTTGCTTTCCAATCCTCTTCGTTGCCTTCCCTCAATATATTTGTGGACGAGAGTTATCATTTATAAGTCTGCAGGTTTGTGAATTGCAGTGCCCCTGAGCTCCATTTTTCAACTCGCTTTCTTGGGAGCTGGCCGCAAAAGCGCAGAATTGCTTCAGGCCCTATTCTGGTCCCGGGCGGCAGGCTGAGCCTGTGGTTAATTCTTCTTCCTGATGGGGAAGTAGAGTGACCTGTGCCTGTCCCAACACCTAGAGCTAGTCTCTCATTGGTTCCCACTCTTCCCGTTCATCCTCAGGACAAATTGCAACCTGTACGGAACAGGAGGTTAAAGGTGCTGATTCTCCAAGGAGGGAGATTGCTACTAAAGCGGCTGGAATGGCGAACCCGAGCATAAGGAGATGAGAAATGAGGTGCGTTTTGGAAACCTTTCCCGATCACACGGTGTACCATCTTCTGGGTTTCTCATGCATGTTTTCGATGTAGGAAGATGCCCTTGAACCTGGAGATTTGGGACCCATGGGATGGGAACCACGCAGTATTACTTTAAAGGGTCTGCGTTTCCTCACCCAACCTCACCAAACCTCTCAGCCCCAAGAGTGTCCACCCCTATGTCTCCATCAGCTGTGGGTCTAGATATGGTCAATCCAGGTGGCATCACAGCCCCTGAACGAATTTTGTAAGAATTTCTCTCTCTTTCACTGTCTTTGTTTCACGGGTTTTTAAAAGTAATTGATTTTTATAATGGGGTTTAGCTGCTTTTCACTGCTGTGTTTCTGCCGCTTTACACCCACTTGACTCACTTACAGAGAGATATCAAAACATAGGTTTTAAGCTTCTTACTAGTCAGATATATTCTTGGGAGGTGAATAGGGGGTGTTGAGTCCAATTCACTGATCAAGGAGTAGGTCTTGGCTATTACATATTGGGTTTATGGAACGGTATCTGACCTAATTTGAAACCCTTGTTTTATGCATCACCCCACCTCACCTTTCCCGTTAAGCAGCCATAGTGTGTTTTCTAAACGTGGGACTCTGTTCTGTTTTGTAGTTCAGTTCAAGGGTAGCGGTTTTTACATTCCCTCTATAAGTGATATCTTATGATAAGTGTCTTTTTCTGTGTGACTTATTTCACTTAGAATCGTCGTACCTAAATCCACTCATCATGCTGCTACTAGCCTTATGACGTTGATTTCATGGCTGAGTGATATTCCATTGTACATAAGGACCACAACTTCTTTATCCATTTTTCTCTTTCCTGGGATATTTAAGGTGTAACGAAGTGGAGGTTCTTGTCAACAGAGCAGCCCTAAACTTTGGGGTGCCTGTGTCTTGCTGATTTTTAGTTTTCCCAATTTATACGCCCATGAGTGGAAGTGCCCTGTGCTCTCTAAGCTGAGTTTTTTAGATGTTTCAGGACACACCGTACACTTCTCCAGAGTGGCTGTTGGCAATTTACATCCCTCCCATCAGCGTAGCCAGGCTCCCGTTTCTCCATGGCCTGTCCTGCATTTCTGGTTTTGACACTTTATTCAGCATGGCCCTTTTGACCGATGGGAAGCGAGACTTCTTTGTAGCGCTGATTTGCCTTTCCAGGTTGCTTGGTTGGCCAAAAAGGGCGTATGCGTTTTTTCCTGAATATATTCAGGAAGAAACGCATACGCCCTTTTTGGCCAAGGGCATCATTGTCGAGGTTTTGCCGCTTTTCCTGTGCTTTAAAGGCGATTCGAATCTCCCTCCTGAAATCTGTTTCCTGGAATTCTGCCTTGCTTTCCAATCCTCTTCGTTGCCTTCCCTCAATATATTTGTGGACGAGAGTTATCATTTATAGTCTGCAGGTTTGTGAATTGCAGTGCCCCTGAGCTCCATTTTTCAACTCGCTTTCTTGGGAGCTGGCCGCAAAAGCGCAGGATTGCTTCAGGCCCTATTCTGGTCCCGGGCGGCAGGCTGAGCCTGTGGTTAATTCTTCTTCCTGATGGGGAAGTAGAGTGACCTGTGCCTGTCCCAACACCTAGAGCTAGTGTCTCATTGGTTCCCACTCTTCCCGTTCATCCTCAGGACAAATTGCAACCTGTACGGAACAGGAGGTTAAAGGTGCTGATTCTCCAAGGAGGGAGATTGCTACTAAAGCGGCTGGAATGGCGAACCCGAGCATAAGGAGATGAGAAATGAGGTGCGTTTTGGAAACCTTTCCCGATCACACGGTGTACCATCTTCTGGGTTTCTCATGCATGTTTTCGATGTAGGAAGATGCCCTTGAACCTGGAGATTTGGGACCCATTGGATGGGAACCACGCAGTATTACTTTAAAGGGTCTGCGTTTCCTCACCCAACCTCACCAAACCTCTCAGCCCCAAGAGTGTCCACCCCTATGTCTCCATCAGCTGTGGGTCTAGATATGGTCAATCCAGGTGGCATCACAGCCCCTGAACGAATTTTGTAAGAATTTCTCTCTCTTTCACTGTCTTTGTTTCACGGGTTTTTAAAAGTAATTGATTTTTATAATGGGGTTTAGCTGCTTTTCACTGCTGTGTTTCTGCCGCTTTACACCCACTTGACTCACTTACAGAGAGATATCAAAACATAGGTTTTAAGCTTCTTACTAGTCAGATATATTCTTGGGCGGTGAATAGGGGGTGTTGAGTCCAATTCACTGATCAAGGAGTAGGTCTTGGCTATTACATATTGGGTTTATGGAACGGTATCTGACCTAATTTGAAACCCTTGTTTTATGCATCACCCCACCTCACCTTTCCCGTTAAGCAGCCATAGTGTGTTTTCTAAACGTGGGACTCTGTTCTGTTTTGTAGTTCAGTTCAAGGGTAGCGGTTTTTACATTCCCTCTATAAGTGATATCTTATGATAAGTGTCTTTTTCTGTGTGACTTATTTCACTTAGAATCGTCATACCTAAATCCACTCATCATGCTGCTACTAGCCTTATGACGTTGATTTCATGGCTGAGTGATATTCCATTGTACATAAGGACCACAACTTCTTTATCCATTTTTCTCTTTCCTGGGATATTTAAGGTGTAACGAAGTGGAGGTTCTTGTCAACAGAGCAGCCCTAAACTTTGGGGTGCCTGTGTCTTGCTGATTTTTAGTTTTCCCAATTTATACGCCCATGAGTGGAAGTGCCCTGTGCTCTCTAAGCTGAGTTTTTTAGATGTTTCAGGACACACCGTACACTTCTCCAGAGTGGCTGTTGGCAATTTACATCCCTCCCATCAGCGTAGCCAGGCTCCCGTTTCTCCATGGCCTGTCCTGCATTTCTGGTTTTGACACTTTATTCAGCATGGCCCTTTTGACCGATGGGAAGCGAGACTTCTTTGTAGCGCTGATTTGCCTTTCCAGGTTGCTTGGTTGGCCAAAAAGGGCGTATGCGTTTTTTCCTGAATATATTCAGGAAGAAACGCATACGCCCTTTTTGGCCAAGGGCATCATTGTCGAGGTTTTGCCGCTTTTCCTGTGCTTTAAAGGCGATTCGAATCTCCCTCCTGAAATCTGTTTCTTGCAATTCTGCCTTGCTTTCCAATCCTCTTCGTTGCCTTCCCTCAATATATTTGTGGACGAGAGTTATCATTTATAGTCTGCAGGTTTGTGAATTGCAGTGCCCCTGAGCTCCATTTTTCAACTCGCTTTCTTGGGAGCTGGCCGCAAAAGCGCAGGATTGCTTCA
Organism: Balaenoptera physalus; assembly: GCF_965194825.1. Lineage (NCBI taxonomy): Eukaryota > Metazoa > Chordata > Mammalia > Artiodactyla > Balaenopteridae > Balaenoptera > Balaenoptera physalus. The sequence goes on from NW_028126523.1 coordinate 310,214, forward strand.
GGCCCTATTCTGGTCCCGGGCGGCAGGCTGAGCCTGTGGTTAATTCTTCTTCCTGATGGGGAAGTAGAGTGACCTGTGCCTGTCCCAACACCTAGAGCTAGTCTCTCATTGGTTCCCACTCTTCCCGTTCATCCTCAGGACAAATTGCAACCTGTACGGAACAGGAGGTTAAAGGTGCTGATTCTCCAAGGAGGGAGATTGCTACTAAAGCGGCTGGAATGGCGAACCCGAGCATAAGGAGATGAGAAATGAGGTGCGTTTTGGAAACCTTTCCCGATCACACGGTGTACCATCTTCTGGGTTTCTCATGCATGTTTTCGATGTAGGAAGATGCCCTTGAACCTGGAGATTTGGGACCCATGGGATGGGAACCACGCAGTATTACTTTAAAGGGTCTGCGTTTCCTCACCCAACCTCACCAAACCTCTCAGCCCCAAGAGTGTCCACCCCTATGTCTCCATCAGCTGTGGGTCTAGATATGGTCAATCCAGGTGGCATCACAGCCCCTGAACGAATTTTGTAAGAATTTCTCTCTCTTTCACTGTCTTTGTTTCACGGGTTTTTAAAAGTAATTGATTTTTATAATGGGGTTTAGCTGCTTTTCACTGCTGTGTTTCTGCCGCTTTACACCCACTTGACTCACTTACAGAGAGATATCAAAACATAGGTTTTAAGCTTCTTACTAGTCAGATATATTCTTGGGCGGTGAATAGGGGGTGTTGAGTCCAATTCACTGATCAAGGAGTAGGTCTTGTCTATTACATATTGGGTTTATGGAACGGTATCTGACCTAATTTGAAACCCTTGTTTTATGCATCACCCCACCTCACCTTTCCCGTTAAGCAGCCATAGTGTGTTTTCTAAACGTGGGACTCTGTTCTGTTTTGTAATTCAGTTCAAGGGTAGCGGTTTATACATTCCCTCTATAAGTGATATCTTATGATAAGTGTCTTTTTCTGTGTGACTTTTTTCACTTAGAATCTTCGTACCTAAATCCACTCATCATGCTGCTACTAGCCTTATGACATTGATTTCATGGCTGAGTGATATTCCATTGTACATAAGGACCACAACTTCTTTATCCATTTTTCTCTTTCCTGGGATATTTAAGGTGTAACGAAGTAGAGGTTCTTGTCAACAGAGCAGCCGTAAACTTTGGGGTGCCTGTGTCTTGCTGATTTTTAGTTTTCCCAATTTATACGCCCATGAGTGGAAGTGCCCTGTGCTCTCTAAGCTGAGTTTTTTAGATGTTTCAGGACACACCGTACACTTCTCCAGAGTGGCTGTTGGCAATTTACATCCCACCCATCAGCGTAGCCAGGCTCCCGTTTCTCCATGGCCTGTCCTGCATTTCTGGTTTTGACACTTTATTCAGCATGGCCCTTTTGACCGATGGGAAGCGAGACTTCTTTGTAGCGCTGATTTGCCTTTCCAGGTTGCTTGGTTGGCCAAAAAGGGCGTATGCGTTTTTTCCTGAATATATTCAGGAAAAAACGCATACGCCCTTTTTGGCCAAGGGCATCATTGTCGAGGTTTTGCCGCTTTTCCTGTGCTTTAAAGGCGATTCGAATCTCCCTCCTGAAATCTGTTTCCTGCAATTCTTCCTTGCTTTCCAATCCTCTTCGTTGCCTTCCCTCAATATATTTGTGGACGAGAGTTATCATTTATAAGTCTGCAGGTTTGTGAATTGCAGTGCCCCTGAGCTCCATTTTTCAACTCGCTTTCTTGGGAGCTGGCCGCAAAAGCGCAGGATTGCTTCAGGCCCTATTCTGGTCCCGGGCAGCAGACTGAGCCTGTGGTTAATTCTTCTTCCTGATGGGGAAGTAGAGTGACCTGTGCCTGTCCCAACACCTAGAGCTAGTCTCTCATTGGTTCCCACTCTTCCCGTTCATCCTCAGGACAAATTGCAACCTGTACGGAACAGGAGGTTAAAGGTGCTGATTCTCCAAGGAGGGAGATTGCTACTAAAGCGGCTGGAATGGCGAACCCGAGCATAAGGAGATGAGAAATGAGGTGCGTTTTGGAAACCTTTCCCGATCACACGGTGTACCATCTTCTGGGTTTCTCATGCATGTTTTCGATGTAGGAAGATGCCCTTGAACCTGGAGATTTGGGACCCATGGGATGGGAACCACGCAGTATTACTTTAAAGGGTCTGCGTTTCCTCACCCAACCTCACCAAACCTCTCAGCCCCAAGAGTGTCCAGCCCTATGTCTCCATCAGCTGTGGGTCTAGATATGGTCAATCCAGGAGGCATCACAGCCCCTGAACGAATTTTGTAAGAATTTCTCTCTCTTTCACTGTCTTTGTTTCACGGGTTTTTAAAAGTAATTGATTTTTATAATGGGGTTTAGCTGCTTTTCACTGCTGTGTTTCTGCCGCTTTACACCCACTTGACTCACTTACAGAGAGATATCAAAACATAGGTTTTAAGCTTCTTACTAGTTAGATATATTCTTGGGCGGTGAATAGGGGGTGTTGAGTCCAATTCACTGATCAAGGAGTAGGTCTTGGCTATTACATATTGGGTTTATGGAACGGTATCTGACCTAATTTGAAACCCTTGTTTTATGCATCACCCCACCTCACCTTTCCCGTTAAGCAGCCATAGTGTGTTTTCTAAACGTGGGACTCTGTTCTGTTTTGTAATTCAGTTCAAGGGTAGCGGTTTTTACATTCCCTCTATAAGTGATATCTTATGATAAGTGTCTTTTTCTGTGTGACTTATTTCACTTAGAATCGTCGTACCTAAATCCACTCATCATGCTGCTACTAGCCTTATGACGTTGATTTCATGGCTGAGTGATATTCCATTGTACATAAGGACCACAACTTCTTTATCCATTTTTCTCTTTCCTGGGATATTTAAGGTGTAACGAAGTGGAGGTTCTTGTCAACAGAGCAGCCCTAAACTTTGGGGTGCCTGTGTCTTGCTGATTTTTAGTTTTCCCAATTTATACGCCCATGAGTGGAAGTGCCCTGTGCTCTCTAAGCTGAGTTTTTTAGATGTTTCAGGACACACCGTACACTTCTCCAGAGTGGCTGTTGGCAATTTACATCCCTCCCATCAGCGTAGCCAGGCTCCCGTTTCTCCATGGCCTGTCCTGCATTTCTGGTTTTGACACTTTATTCAGCATGGCCCTTTTGACCGATGGGAAGCGAGACTTCTTTGTAGCGCTGATTTGCCTTTCCAGGTTGCTTGGTTGGCCAAAAAGGGCGTATGCGTTTTTTCCTGAATATATTCAGGAAAAAACGCATACGCCCTTTTTGGCCAAGGGCATCATTGTCGAGGTTTTGCCGCTTTTCCTGTGCTTTAAAGGCGATTCGAATCTCCCTCCTGAAATCTGTTTCCTGCAATTCTGCCTTGCTTTCCAATCCTCTTCGTTGCCTTCCCTCAATATATTTGTGGACGAGAGTTATCATTTATAAGTCTGCAGGTTTGTGAATTGCAGTGCCCCTGAGCTCCATTTTTCAACTCGCTTTCTTGGGAGCTGGCCGCAAAAGCGCAGAATTGCTTCAGGCCCTATTCTGGTCCCGGGCGGCAGGCTGAGCCTGTGGTTAATTCTTCTTCCTGATGGGGAAGTAGAGTGACCTGTGCCTGTCCCAACACCTAGAGCTAGTCTCTCATTGGTTCCCACTCTTCCCGTTCATCCTCAGGACAAATTGCAACCTGTACGGAACAGGAGGTTAAAGGTGCTGATTCTCCAAGGAGGGAGATTGCTACTAAAGCGGCTGGAATGGCGAACCCGAGCATAAGGAGATGAGAAATGAGGTGCGTTTTGGAAACCTTTCCCGATCACACGGTGTACCATCTTCTGGGTTTCTCATGCATGTTTTCGATGTAGGAAGATGCCCTTGAACCTGGAGATTTGGGACCCATGGGATGGGAACCACGCAGTATTACTTTAAAGGGTCTGCGTTTCCTCACCCAACCTCACCAAACCTCTCAGCCCCAAGAGTGTCCAGCCCTATGTCTCCATCAGCTGTGGGTCTAGATATGGTCAATCCAGGTGGCATCACAGCCCCTGAACGAATTTTGTAAGAATTTCTCTCTCTTTCACTGTCTTTGTTTCACGGGTTTTTAAAAGTAATTGATTTTTATAATGGGGTTTAGCTGCTTTTCACTGCTGTGTTTCTGCCGCTTTACACCCACTTGACTCACTTACAGAGAGATATCAAAACATAGGTTTTAAGCTTCTTACTAGTCAGATATATTCTTGGGAGGTGAATAGGGGGTGTTGAGTCCAATTCACTGATCAAGGAGTAGGTCTTGGCTATTACATATTGGGTTTATGGAACGGTATCTGACCTAATTTGAAACCCTTGTTTTATGCATCACCCCACCTCACCTTTCCCGTTAAGCAGCCATAGTGTGTTTTCTAAACGTGGGACTCTGTTCTGTTTTGTAGTTCAGTTCAAGGGTAGCGGTTTTTACATTCCCTCTATAAGTGATATCTTATGATAAGTGTCTTTTTCTGTGTGACTTATTTCACTTAGAATCGTCGTACCTAAATCCACTCATCATGCTGCTACTAGCCTTATGACGTTGATTTCATGGCTGAGTGATATTCCATTGTACATAAGGACCACAACTTCTTTATCCATTTTTCTCTTTCCTGGGATATTTAAGGTGTAACGAAGTGGAGGTTCTTGTCAACAGAGCAGCCCTAAACTTTGGGGTGCCTGTGTCTTGCTGATTTTTAGTTTTCCCAATTTATACGCCCATGAGTGGAAGTGCCCTGTGCTCTCTAAGCTGAGTTTTTTAGATGTTTCAGGACACACCGTACACTTCTCCAGAGTGGCTGTTGGCAATTTACATCCCTCCCATCAGCGTAGCCAGGCTCCCGTTTCTCCATGGCCTGTCCTGCATTTCTGGTTTTGACACTTTATTCAGCATGGCCCTTTTGACCGATGGGAAGCGAGACTTCTTTGTAGCGCTGATTTGCCTTTCCAGGTTGCTTGGTTGGCCAAAAAGGGCGTATGCGTTTTTTCCTGAATATATTCAGGAAGAAACGCATACGCCCTTTTTGGCCAAGGGCATCATTGTCGAGGTTTTGCCGCTTTTCCTGTGCTTTAAAGGCGATTCGAATCTCCCTCCTGAAATCTGTTTCCTGGAATTCTGCCTTGCTTTCCAATCCTCTTCGTTGCCTTCCCTCAATATATTTGTGGACGAGAGTTATCATTTATAGTCTGCAGGTTTGTGAATTGCAGTGCCCCTGAGCTCCATTTTTCAACTCGCTTTCTTGGGAGCTGGCCGCAAAAGCGCAGGATTGCTTCAGGCCCTATTCTGGTCCCGGGCGGCAGGCTGAGCCTGTGGTTAATTCTTCTTCCTGATGGGGAAGTAGAGTGACCTGTGCCTGTCCCAACACCTAGAGCTAGTGTCTCATTGGTTCCCACTCTTCCCGTTCATCCTCAGGACAAATTGCAACCTGTACGGAACAGGAGGTTAAAGGTGCTGATTCTCCAAGGAGGGAGATTGCTACTAAAGCGGCTGGAATGGCGAACCCGAGCATAAGGAGATGAGAAATGAGGTGCGTTTTGGAAACCTTTCCCGATCACACGGTGTACCATCTTCTGGGTTTCTCATGCATGTTTTCGATGTAGGAAGATGCCCTTGAACCTGGAGATTTGGGACCCATGGGATGGGAACCACGCAGTATTACTTTAAAGGGTCTGCGTTTCCTCACCCAACCTCACCAAACCTCTCAGCCCCAAGAGTGTCCACCCCTATGTCTCCATCAGCTGTGGGTCTAGATATGGTCAATCCAGGTGGCATCACAGCCCCTGAACGAATTTTGTAAGAATTTCTCTCTCTTTCACTGTCTTTGTTTCACGGGTTTTTAAAAGTAATTGATTTTTATAATGGGGTTTAGCTGCTTTTCACTGCTGTGTTTCTGCCGCTTTACACCCACTTGACTCACTTACAGAGAGATATCAAAACATAGGTTTTAAGCTTCTTACTAGTCAGATATATTCTTGGGCGGTGAATAGGGGGTGTTGAGTCCAATTCACTGATCAAGGAGTAGGTCTTGGCTATTACATATTGGGTTTATGGAACGGTATCTGACCTAATTTGAAACCCTTGTTTTATGCATCACCCCACCTCACCTTTCCCGTTAAGCAGCCATAGTGTGTTTTCTAAACGTGGGACTCTGTTCTGTTTTGTAGTTCAGTTCAAGGGTAGCGGTTTTTACATTCCCTCTATAAGTGATATCTTATGATAAGTGTCTTTTTCTGTGTGACTTATTTCACTTAGAATCGTCGTACCTAAATCCACTCATCATGCTGCTACTAGCCTTATGACGTTGATTTCATGGCTGAGAGATATTCCATTGTACATAAGGACCACAACTTCTTTATCCATTTTTCTCTTTCCTGGGATATTTAAGGTGTAACGAAGTGGAGGTTCTTGTCAACAGAGCAGCCCTAAACTTTGGGGTGCCTGTGTCTTGCTGATTTTTAGTTTTCCCAATTTATACGCCCATGAGTGGAAGTGCCCTGTGCTCTCTAAGCTGAGTTTTTTAGATGTTTCAGGACACACCGTACACTTCTCCAGAGTGGCTGTTGGCAATTTACATCCCGCCCATCAGCGTAGCCAGGCTCCCGTTTCTCCATGGCCTGTCCTGCATTTCTGGTTTTGACACTTTATTCAGCATGGCCCTTTTGACCGATGGGAAGCGAGACTTCTTTGTAGCGCTGATTTGCCTTTCCAGGTTGCTTGATTGGCCAAAAAGGGCGTATGCGTTTTTTCCTGAATATATTCAGGAAAAAACGCATACGCCCTTTTTGGCCAAGGGCATCATTGTCGAGGTTTTGCCGCTTTTCCTGTGCTTTAAAGGCGATTCGAATCTCCCTCCTGAAATCTGTTTCCTGCAATTCTGCCTTGCTTTCCAATCCTCTTCGTTGCCTTCCCTCAATATATTTGTGGACGAGAGTTATCATTTATAAGTCTGCAGGTTTGTGAATTGCAGTGCCCCTGAGCTCCATTTTTCAACTCGCTTTCTTGGGAGCTGGCCGCAAAAGCGCAGGATTGCTTCAGGCCCTATTCTGGTCCCGGGCGGCAGGCTGAGCCTGTGGTTAATTCTTCTTCCTGATGGGGAAGTAGAGTGACCTGTGCCTGTCCCAACACCTAGAGCTAGTCTCTCATTGGTTCCCACTCTTCCCGTTCATCCTCAGGACAAATTGCAACCTGTACGGAACAGGAGGTTAAAGGTGCTGATTCTCCAAGGAGGGAGATTGCTACTAAAGCGGCTGGAATGGCGAACCCGAGCATAAGGAGATGAGAAATGAGGTGCGTTTTGGAAACCTTTCCCGATCACACGGTGTACCATCTTCTGGGTTTCTCATGCATGTTTTCGATGTAGGAAGATGCCCTTGAACCTGGAGATTTGGGACCCATGGGATGGGAACCACGCAGTATTACTTTAAAGGGTCTGCGTTTCCTCACCCAACCTCACCAAACCTCTCAGCCCCAAGAGTGTCCACCCCTATGTCTCCATCAGCTGTGGGTCTAGATATGGTCAATCCAGGTGGCATCACAGCCCCTGAACGAATTTTGTAAGAATTTCTCTCTCTTTCACTGTCTTTGTTTCACGGGTTTTTAAAAGTAATTGATTTTTATAATGGGGTTTAGCTGCTTTTCACTGCTGTGTTTCTGCCGCTTTACACCCACTTGACTCACTTACAGAGAGATATCAAAACATAGGTTTTAAGCTTCTTACTAGTCAGATATATTCTTGGGCGGTGAATAGGGGGTGTTGAGTCCAATTCACTGATCAAGGAGTAGGTCTTGTCTATTACATATTGGGTTTATGGAACGGTATCTGACCTAATTTGAAACCCTTGTTTTATGCATCACCCCACCTCACCTTTCCCCTTAAGCAGCCATAGTGTGTTTTCTAAACGTGGGACTCTGTTCTGTTTTGTAATTCAGTTCAAGGGTAGCGGTTTTTACATTCCCTCTATAAGTGATATCTTATGATAAGTGTCTTTTTCTGTGTGACTTATTTCACTTAGAATCGTCGTACCTAAATCCACTCATCATGCTGCTACTAGCCTTATGACGTTGATTTCATGGCTGAGAGATATTCCATTGTACATAAGGACCACAACTTCTTTATCCATTTTTCTCTTTCCTGGGATATTTAAGGTGTAACGAAGTGGAGGTTCTTGTCAACAGAGCAGCCCTAAACTTTGGGGTGCCTGTGTCTTGCTGATTTTTAGTTTTCCCAATTTATACGCCCATGAGTGGAAGTGCCCTGTGCTCTCTAAGCTGAGTTTTTTAGATGTTTCAGGACACACCGTACACTTCTCCAGAGTGGCTGTTGGCAATTTACATCCCTCCCATCAGCGTAGCCAGGCTCCCGTTTCTCCATGGCCTGTCCTGCATTTCTGGTTTTGACACTTTATTCAGCATGGCCCTTTTGACCGATGGGAAGCGAGACTTCTTTGTAGCGCTGATTTGCCTTTCCAGGTTGCTTGGTTGGCCAAAAAGGGCGTATGCGTTTTTTCCTGAATATATTCAGGAAAAAACGCATACGCCCTTTTTGGCCAAGGGCATCATTGTCGAGGTTTTGCCGCTTTTCCTGTGCTTTAAAGGCGATTCGAATCTCCCTCCTGAAATCTGTTTCCTGCAATTCTGCCTTGCTTTCCAATCCTCTTCGTTGCCTTCCCTCAATATATTTGTGGACGAGAGTTATCATTTATAAGTCTGCAGGTTTGTGAATTGCAGTGCCCCTGAGCTCCATTTTTCAACTCGCTTTCTTGGGAGCTGGCCGCAAAAGCGCAGGATTGCTTCAGGCCCTATTCTGGTCCCGGGCGGCAGGCTGAGCCTGTGGTTAATTCTTCTTCCTGATGGGGAAGTAGAGTGACCTGTGCCTGTCCCAACACCTAGAGCTAGTCTCTCATTGGTTCCCACTCTTCCCGTTCATCCTCAGGACAAATTGCAACCTGTACGGAACAGGAGGTTAAAGGTGCTGATTCTCCAAGGAGGGAGATTGCTACTAAAGCGGCTGGAATGGCGAACCCGAGCATAAGGAGATGAGAAATGAGGTGCGTTTTGGAAACCTTTCCCGATCACACGGTGTACCATCTTCTGGGTTTCTCATGCATGTTTTCGATGTAGGAAGATGCCCTTGAACCTGGAGATTTGGGACCCATGGGATGGGAACCACGCAGTATTACTTTAAAGGGTCTGCGTTTCCTCACCCAACCTCACCAAACCTCTCAGCCCCAAGAGTGTCCAGCCCTATGTCTCCATCAGCTGTGGGTCTAGATATGGTCAATCCAGGTGGCATCACAGCCCCTGAACGAATTTTGTAAGAATTTCTCTCTCTTTCACTGTCTTTGTTTCACGGGTTTTTAAAAGTAATTGATTTTTATAATGGGGTTTAGCTGCTTTTCACTGCTGTGTTTCTGCCGCTTTACACCCACTTGACTCACTTACAGAGATATCAAAACATAGGTTTTAAGCTTCTTACTAGTTAGATATATTCTTGGGCGGTGAATAGGGGGTGTTGAGTCCAATTCACTGATCAAGGAGTAGGTCTTGGCTATTACATATTGGGTTTATGGAACGGTATCTGAGCTAATTTGAAACCCTTGTTTTATGCATCACCCCACCTCACCTTTCCCGTTAAGCAGCCATAGTGTGTTTTCTAAACGTGGGACTCTGTTCTGTTTTGTAATTCAGTTCAAGGGTAGCGGTTTTTACATTCCCTCTATAAGTGATATCTTATGATAAGTGTCTTTTTCTGTGTGACTTATTTCACTTAGAATCGTCGTACCTAAATCCACTCATCATGCTGCTACTAGCCTTATGACGTTGATTTCATGGCTGAGAGATATTCCATTGTACATAAGGACCACAACTTCTTTATCCATTTTTCTCTTTCCTGGGATATTTAAGGTGTAACGAAGTGGAGGTTCTTGTCAACAGAGCAGCCCTAAACTTTGGGGTGCCTGTGTCTTGCTGATTTTTAGTTTTCCCAATTTATACGCCCATGAGTGGAAGTGCCCTGTGCTCTCTAAGCTGAGTTTTTTAGATGTTTCAGGACACACCGTACACTTCTCCAGAGTGGCTGTTGGCAATTTACATCCCGCCCATCAGCGTAGCCAGGCTCCCGTTTCTCCATGGCCTGTCCTGCATTTCTGGTTTTGACACTTTATTCAGCATGGCCCTTTTGACCGATGGGAAGCGAGACTTCTTTGTAGCGCTGATTTGCCTTTCCAGGTTGCTTGGTTGGCCAAAAAGGGCGTATGCGTTTTTTCCTGAATATATTCAGGAAAAAACGCATACGCCCTTTTTGGCCAAGGGCATCATTGTCGAGGTTTTGCCGCTTTTCCTGTGCTTTAAAGGCGATTCGAATCTCCCTCCTGAAATCTGTTTCCTGCAATTCTGCCTTGCTTTCCAATCCTCTTCGTTGCCTTCCCTCAATATATTTGTGGACGAGAGTTATCATTTATAAGTCTGCAGGTTTGTGAATTGCAGTGCCCCTGAGCTCCATTTTTCAACTCGCTTTCTTGGGAGCTGGCCGCAAAAGCGCAGGATTGCTTCAGGCCCTATTCTGGTCCCGGGCGGCAGGCTGAGCCTGTGGTTAATTCTTCTTCCTGATGGGGAAGTAGAGTGACCTGTGCCTGTCCCAACACCTAGAGCTAGTCTCTCATTGGTTCCCACTCTTCCCGTTCATCCTCAGGACAAATTGCAACCTGTACGGAACAGGAGGTTAAAGGTGCTGATTCTCCAAGGAGGGAGATTGCTACTAAAGCGGCTGGAATGGCGAACCCGAGCATAAGGAGATGAGAAATGAGGTGCGTTTTGGAAACCTTTCCCGATCACACGGTGTACCATCTTCTGGGTTTCTCATGCATGTTTTCGATGTAGGAAGATGCCCTTGAACCTGGAGATTTGGGACCCATGGGATGGGAACCACGCAGTATTACTTTAAAGGGTCTGCGTTTCCTCACCCAACCTCACCAAACCTCTCAGCCCCAAGAGTGTCCACCCCTATGTCTCCATCAGCTGTGGGTCTAGATATGGTCAATCCAGGTGGCATCACAGCCCCTGAACGAATTTTGTAAGAATTTCTCTCTCTTTCACTGTCTTTGTTTCACGGGTTTTTAAAAGTAATTGATTTTTATAATGGGGTTTAGCTGCTTTTCACTGCTGTGTTTCTGCCGCTTTACACCCACTTGACTCACTTACAGAGAGATATCAAAACATAGGTTTTAAGCTTCTTACTAGTCAGATATATTCTTGGGCGGTGAATAGGGGGTGTTGAGTCCAATTCACTGATCAAGGAGTAGGTCTTGTCTATTACATATTGGGTTTATGGAACGGTATCTGACCTAATTTGAAACCCTTGTTTTATGCATCACCCCACCTCACCTTTCCCCTTAAGCAGCCATAGTGTGTTTTCTAAACGTGGGACTCTGTTCTGTTTTGTAATTCAGTTCAAGGGTAGCGGTTTTTACATTCCCTCTATAAGTGATATCTTATGATAAGTGTCTTTTTCTGTGTGACTTATTTCACTTAGAATCGTCGTACCTAAATCCACTCATCATGCTGCTACTAGCCTTATGACGTTGATTTCATGGCTGAGAGATATTCCATTGTACATAAGGACCACAACTTCTTTATCCATTTTTCTCTTTCCTGGGATATTTAAGGTGTAACGAAGTGGAGGTTCTTGTCAACAGAGCAGCCCTAAACTTTGGGGTGCCTGTGTCTTGCTGATTTTTAGTTTTCCCAATTTATACGCCCATGAGTGGAAGTGCCCTGTGCTCTCTAAGCTGAGTTTTTTAGATGTTTCAGGACACACCGTACACTTCTCCAGAGTGGCTGTTGGCAATTTACATCCCTCCCATCAGCGTAGCCAGGCTCCCGTTTCTCCATGGCCTGTCCTGCATTTCTGGTTTTGACACTTTATTCAGCATGGCCCTTTTGACCGATGGGAAGCGAGACTTCTTTGTAGCGCTGATTTGCCTTTCCAGGTTGCTTGGTTGGCCAAAAAGGGCGTATGCGTTTTTTCCTGAATATATTCAGGAAAAAACGCATACGCCCTTTTTGGCCAAGGGCATCATTGTCGAGGTTTTGCCGCTTTTCCTGTGCTTTAAAGGCGATTCGAATCTCCCTCCTGAAATCTGTTTCCTGCAATTCTGCCTTGCTTTCCAATCCTCTTCGTTGCCTTCCCTCAATATATTTGTGGACGAGAGTTATCATTTATAAGTCTGCAGGTTTGTGAATTGCAGTGCCCCTGAGCTCCATTTTTCAACTCGCTTTCTTGGGAGCTGGCCGCAAAAGCGCAGGATTGCTTCAGGCCCTATTCTGGTCCCGGGCGGCAGGCTGAGCCTGTGGTTAATTCTTCTTCCTGATGGGGAAGTAGAGTGACCTGTGCCTGTCCCAACACCTAGAGCTAGTCTCTCATTGGTTCCCACTCTTCCCGTTCATCCTCAGGACAAATTGCAACCTGTACGGAACAGGAGGTTAAAGGTGCTGATTCTCCAAGGAGGGAGATTGCTACTAAAGCGGCTGGAATGGCGAACCCGAGCATAAGGAGATGAGAAATGAGGTGCGTTTTGGAAACCTTTCCCGATCACACGGTGTACCATCTTCTGGGTTTCTCATGCATGTTTTCGATGTAGGAAGATGCCCTTGAACCTGGAGATTTGGGACCCATGGGATGGGAACCACGCAGTATTACTTTAAAGGGTCTGCGTTTCCTCACCCAACCTCACCAAACCTCTCAGCCCCAAGAGTGTCCAGCCCTATGTCTCCATCAGCTGTGGGTCTAGATATGGTCAATCCAGGTGGCATCACAGCCCCTGAACGAATTTTGTAAGAATTTCTCTCTCTTTCACTGTCTTTGTTTCACGGGTTTTTAAAAGTAATTGATTTTTATAATGGGGTTTAGCTGCTTTTCACTGCTGTGTTTCTGCCGCTTTACACCCACTTGACTCACTTACAGAGATATCAAAACATAGGTTTTAAGCTTCTTACTAGTTAGATATATTCTTGGGCGGTGAATAGGGGGTGTTGAGTCCAATTCACTGATCAAGGAGTAGGTCTTGGCTATTACATATTGGGTTTATGGAACGGTATCTGACCTAATTTGAAACCCTTGTTTTATGCATCACCCCACCTCACCTTTCCCGTTAAGCAGCCATAGTGTGTTTTCTAAACGTGGGACTCTGTTCTGTTTTGTAATTCAGTTCAAGGGTAGCGGTTTTTACATTCCCTCTATAAGTGATATCTTATGATAAGTGTCTTTTTCTGTGTGACTTATTTCACTTAGAATCGTCGTACCTAAATCCACTCATCATGCTGCTACTAGCCTTATGACGTTGATTTCATGGCTGAGAGATATTCCATTGTACATAAGGACCACAACTTCTTTATCCATTTTTCTCTTTCCTGGGATATTTAAGGTGTAACGAAGTGGAGGTTCTTGTCAACAGAGCAGCCCTAAACTTTGGGGTGCCTGTGTCTTGCTGATTTTTAGTTTTCCCAATTTATACGCCCATGAGTGGAAGTGCCCTGTGCTCTCTAAGCTGAGTTTTTTAGATGTTTCAGGACACACCGTACACTTCTCCAGAGTGGCTGTTGGCAATTTACATCCCGCCCATCAGCGTAGCCAGGCTCCCGTTTCTCCATGGCCTGTCCTGCATTTCTGGTTTTGACACTTTATTCAGCATGGCCCTTTTGACCGATGGGAAGCGAGACTTCTTTGTAGCGCTGATTTGCCTTTCCAGGTTGCTTGGTTGGCCAAAAAGGGCGTATGCGTTTTTTCCTGAATATATTCAGGAAAAAACGCATACGCCCTTTTTGGCCAAGGGCATCATTGTCGAGGTTTTGCCGCTTTTCCTGTGCTTTAAAGGCGATTCGAATCTCCCTCCTGAAATCTGTTTCCTGCAATTCTGCCTTGCTTTCCAATCCTCTTCGTTGCCTTCCCTCAATATATTTGTGGACGAGAGTTATCATTTATAAGTCTGCAGGTTTGTGAATTGCAGTGCCCCTGAGCTCCATTTTTCAACTCGCTTTCTTGGGAGCTGGCCGCAAAAGCGCAGGATTGCTTCAGGCCCTATTCTGGTCCCGGGCAGCAGGCTGAGCCTGTGGTTAATTCTTCTTCCTGATGGGGAAGTAGAGTGACCTGTGCCTGTCCCAACACCTAGAGCTAGTCTCTCATTGGTTCCCACTCTTCCCGTTCATCCTCAGGACAAATTGCAACCTGTACGGAACAGGAGGTTAAAGGTGCTGATTCTCCAAGGAGGGAGATTGCTACTAAAGCGGCTGGAATGGCGAACCCGAGCATAAGGAGATGAGAAATGAGGTGCGTTTTGGAAACCTTTCCCGATCACACGGTGTACCATCTTCTGGGTTTCTCATGCATGTTTTCGATGTAGGAAGATGCCCTTGAACCTGGAGATTTGGGACCCATGGGATGGGAACCACGCAGTATTACTTTAAAGGGTCTGCGTTTCCTCACCCAACCTCACCAAACCTCTCAGCCCCAAGAGTGTCCAGCCCTATGTCTCCATCAGCTGTGGGTCTAGATATGGTCAATCCAGGTGGCATCACAGCCCCTGAACGAATTTTGTAAGAATTTCTCTCTCTTTCACTGTCTTTGTTTCACGGGTTTTTAAAAGTAATTGATTTTTATAATGGGGTTTAGCTGCTTTTCACTGCTGTGTTTCTGCCGCTTTACACCCACTTGACTCACTTACAGAGATATCAAAACATAGGTTTTAAGCTTCTTACTAGTTAGATATATTCTTGGGCGGTGAATAGGGGGTGTTGAGTCCAATTCACTGATCAAGGAGTAGGTCTTGGCTATTACATATTGGGTTTATGGAACGGTATCTGACCTAATTTGAAACCCTTGTTTTATGCATCACCCCACCTCACCTTTCCCGTTAAGCAGCCATAGTGTGTTTTCTAAACGTGGGACTCTGTTCTGTTTTGTAATTCAGTTCAAGGGTAGCGGTTTTCACATTCCCTCTATAAGTGATATCTTATGATAAGTGTCTTTTTCTGTGTGACTTATTTCACTTAGAATCGTCGGACCTAAATCCACTCATCATGCTGTTACTAGCCTTATGACGTTGATTTCATGGCTGAGAGATAATCCATTGTACATAAGGACCACAACTTCTTTATCCATTTTTCTCTTTCCTGGGATATTTAAGGTGTAACGAAGTGGAGGTTCTTGTCAACAGAGCAGCCCTAAACTTTGGGGTGCCTGTGTCTTGCTGATTTTTAGTTTTCCCAATTTATACGCCCATGAGTGGAAGTGCCCTGTGCTCTCTAAGCTGAGTTTTTTAGATGTTTCAGGACACACCGTACACTTCTCCAGAGTGGCTGTTGGCAATTTACATCCCTCCCATCAGCGTAGCCAGGCTCCCGTTTCTCCATGGCCTGTCCTGCATTTCTGGTTTTGACACTTTATTCAGCATGGCCCTTTTGACCGATGGGAAGCGAGACTTCTTTGTAGCGCTGATTTGCCTTTCCAGGTTGCTTGGTTGGCCAAAAAGGGCGTATGCGTTTTTTCCTGAATATATTCAGGAAAAAACGCATACGCCCTTTTTGGCCAAGGGCATCATTGTCGAGGTTTTGCCGCTTTTCCTGTGCTTTAAAGGCGATTCGAATCTCCCTCCTGAAATCTGTTTCCTGCAATTCTGCCTTGCTTTCCAATCCTCTTCGTTGCCTTCCCTCAATATATTTGTGGACGAGAGTTATCATTTATAAGTCTGCAGGTTTGTGAATTGCAGTGCCCCTGAGCTCCATTTTTCAACTCGCTTTCTTGGGAGCTGGCCGCAAAAGCGCAGGATTGCTTCAGGCCCTATTCTGGTCCCGGGCGGCAGGCTGAGCCTGTGGTTAATTCTTCTTCCTGATGGGGAAGTAGAGTGACCTGTGCCTGTCCCAACACCTAGAGCTAGTCTCTCATTGGTTCCCACTCTTCCCGTTCATCCTCAGGACAAATTGCAACCTGTACGGAACAGGAGGTTAAAGGTGCTGATTCTCCAAGGAGGGAGATTGCTACTAAAGCGGCTGGAATGGCGAACCCGAGCATAAGGAGATGAGAAATGAGGTGCGTTTTGGAAACCTTTCCCGATCACACGGTGTACCATCTTCTGGGTTTCTCATGCATGTTTTCGATGTAGGAAGATGCCCTTGAACCTGGAGATTTGGGACCCATGGGATGGGAACCACGCAGTATTACTTTAAAGGGTCTGCGTTTCCTCACCCAACCTCACCAAACCTCTCAGCCCCAAGAGTGTCCAGCCCTATGTCTCCATCAGCTGTGGGTCTAGATATGGTCAATCCAGGTGGCATCACAGCCCCTGAACGAATTTTGTAAGAATTTCTCTCTCTTTCACTGTCTTTGTTTCACGGGTTTTTAAAAGTAATTGATTTTTATAATGGGGTTTAGCTGCTTTTCACTGCTGTGTTTCTGCCGCTTTACACTCACTTGACTCACTTACAGAGATATCAAAACATAGGTTTTAAGCTTCTTACTAGTTAGATATATTCTTGGGCGGTGAATAGGGGGTGTTGAGTCCAATTCACTGATCAAGGAGTAGGTCTTGGCTATTACATATTGGGTTTATGGAACGGTATCTGACCTAATTTGAAACCCTTGTTTTATGCATCACCCCACCTCACCTTTCCCGTTAAGCAGCCATAGTGTGTTTTCTAAACGTGGGACTCTGTTCTGTTTTGTAATTCAGTTCAAGGGTAGCGGTTTTCACATTCCCTCTATAAGTGATATCTTATGATAAGTGTCTTTTTCTGTGTGACTTATTTCACTTAGAATCGTCGGACCTAAATCCACTCATCATGCTGTTACTAGCCTTATGACGTTGATTTCATGGCTGAGAGATATTCCATTGTACATAAGGACCACAACTTCTTTATCCATTTTTCTCTTTCCTGGGATATTTAAGGTGTAACGAAGTGGAGGTTCTTGTCAACAGAGCAGCCCTAAACTTTGGGGTGCCTGTGTCTTGCTGATTTTTAGTTTTCCCAATTTATACGCCCATGAGTGGAAGTGCCCTGTGCTCTCTAAGCTGAGTTTTTTAGATGTTTCAGGACACACCGTACACTTCTCCAGAGTGGCTGTTGGCAATTTACATCCCTCCCATCAGCGTAGCCAGGCTCCCGTTTCTCCATGGCCTGTCCTGCATTTCTGGTTTTGACACTTTATTCAGCATGGCCCTTTTGACCGATGGGAAGCGAGACTTCTTTGTAGCGCTGATTTGCCTTTCCAGGTTGCTTGGTTGGCCAAAAAGGGCGTATGCGTTTTTTCCTGAATATATTCAGGAAAAAACGCATACGCCCTTTTTGGCCAAGGGCATCATTGTCGAGGTTTTGCCGCTTTTCCTGTGCTTTAAAGGCGATTCGAATCTCCCTCCTGAAATCTGTTTCCTGCAATTCTGCCTTGCTTTCCAATCCTCTTCGTTGCCTTCCCTCAATATATTTGTGGACGAGAGTTATCATTTATAAGTCTGCAGGTTTGTGAATTGCAGTGCCCCTGAGCTCCATTTTTCAACTCGCTTTCTTGGGAGCTGGCCGCAAAAGCGCAGGATTGCTTCAGGCCCTATTTTGGTCCCGGGCGGCAGGCTGAGACTGTGGTTAATTCTTCTTCCTGATGGGGAAGTAGAGTGACCTGTGCCTGTCCCAACACCTAGAGCTAGTCTCTCATTGGTTCCCACTCTTCCCGTTCATCCTCAGGACAAATTGCAACCTGTACGGAACAGGAGGTTAAAGGTGCTGATTCTCCAAGGAGGGAGATTGCTACTAAAGCGGCTGGAATGGCGAACCCGAGCATAAGGAGATGAGAAATGAGGTGCGTTTTGGAAACCTTTCCCGATCACACGGTGTACCATCTTCTGGGTTTCTCATGCATGTTTTCGATGTAGGAAGATGCCCTTGAACCTGGAGATTTGGGGCCCATGGGATGGGAACCACGCAGTATTACTTTAAAGGGTCTGCGTTTCCTCACCCAACCTCACCAAACCTCTCAGCCCCAAGAGTGTCCAGCCCTATGTCTCCATCAGCTGTGGGTCTAGATATGGTCAATCCAGGTGGCATCACAGCCCCTGAACGAATTTTGTAAGAATTTCTCTCTCTTTCACTGTCTTTGTTTCACGGGTTTTTAAAAGTAATTGATTTTTATAATGGGGTTTAGCTGCTTTTCACTGCTGTGTTTCTGCCGCTTTACACCCACTTGACTCACTTACAGAGAGATATCAAAACATAGGTTTTAAGCTTCTTACTAGTCAGATATATTCTTGGGAGGTGAATAGCGGGTGTTGAGTCCAATTCACTGATCAAGGAGTAGGTCTTGGCTATTACATATTGGGTTTATGGAACGGTATCTGACCTAATTTGAAACCCTTGTTTTATGCATCACCCCACCTCACCTTTCCCGTTAAGCAGCCATAGTGTGTTTTGTAAACGTGGGACTCTGTTCTGTTTTGTAGTTCAGTTCAAGGGTAGCGGTTTTTACATTCCCTCTATAAGTGATATCTTATGATAAGTGTCTTTTTCTGTGTGACTTATTTCACTTAGAATCGTCGTACCTAAATCCACTCATCATGCTGCTACTAGCCTTATGACGTTGATTTCATGGCTGAGTGATATTCCATTGTACATAAGGACCACAACTTCTTTATCCATTTTTCTCTTTCCTGGGATATTTAAGGTGTAACGAAGTGGAGGTTCTTGTCAACAGAGCAGCCCTAAACTTTGGGGTGCCTGTGTCTTGCTGATTTTTAGTTTTCCCAATTTATACGCCCATGAGTGGAAGTGCCCTGTGCTCTCTAAGCTGAGTTTTTTAGATGTTTCAGGACACACCGTACACTTCTCCAGAGTGGCTGTTGGCAATTTACATCCCTCCCATCAGCGTAGCCAGGCTCCCGTTTCTCCATGGCCTGTCCTGCATTTCTGGTTTTGACACTTTATTCAGCATGGCCCTTTTGACCGATGGGAAGCGAGACTTCTTTGTAGCACTGATTTGCCTTTCCAGTTTGCTTGGTTGGCCAAAAAGGGCGTATGCGTTTTTTCCTGAATATATTCAGGAAAAAACGCATACGCCCTTTTTGGCCAAGGGCATCATTGTCGAGGTTTTGCCGCTTTTCCTGTGCTTTAAAGGCGATTCGAATCTCCCTCCTGAAATCTGTTTCCTGCAATTCTGCCTTGCTTTCCAATCCTCTTCGTTGCCTTCCCTCAATATATTTGTGGACGAGAGTTATCATTTATAAGTCTGCAGGTTTGTGAATTGCAGTGCCCCTGAGCTCCATTTTTCAACTCGCTTTCTTGGGAGCTGGCCGCAAAAGCGCAGGATTGCTTCAGGCCCTATTCTGGTCCCGGGCGGCAGGCTGAGCCTGTGGTTAATTCTTCTTCCTGATGGGAAAGTAGAGTGACCTGTGCCTGTCCCAACACCTAGAGCTAGTCTCTCATTGGTTCCCACTCTTCCCGTTCATCCTCAGGACAAATTGCAACCTGTACGGAACAGGAGGTTAAAGGTGCTGATTCTCCAAGGAGGGAGATTGCTACTAAAGCGGCTGGAATGGCGAACCCGAGCATAAGGAGATGAGAAATGAGGTGCGTTTTGGAAACCTTTCCCGATCACACGGTGTACCATCTTCTGGGTTTCTCATGCATGTTTTCGATGTAGGAAGATGCCCTTGAACCTGGAGATTTGGGACCCATGGGATGGGAACCACGCAGTATTACTTTAAAGGGTCTGCGTTTCCTCACCCAACCTCACCAAACCTCTCAGCCCCAAGAGTGTCCACCCTTATGTCTCCATCAGCTGTGGGTCTAGATATGGTCAATCCAGGTGGCATCACAGCCCCTGAACGAATTTCCCTCTCTTTCACTGTCTTTGTTTCACGGGTTTTTAAAAGTAATTGATTTTTATAATGGGGTTTAGCTGCTTTTCACTGCTGTGTTTCTGCCGCTTTACACCCACTTGACTCACTTACAGAGAGATATCAAAACATAGGTTTTACGATTCTTACTAGTCAGATATATTCTTGGGCGGTGAATAGGGGGTGTTGAGTCCAATTCACTGATCAAGGAGTAGGTCTTGTCTATTACATATTGGGTTTATGGAACGGTATCTGAGCTAATTTGAAACCCTTGTTTTATGCATCACCCCACCTCACCTTTCCCCTTAAGCAGCCATAGTGTGTTTTCTAAACGTGGGACTCTGTTCTGTTTTGTAATTCAGTTCAAGGGTAGCGGTTTTTACATTCCCTCTAAAAGTGATATCTTATGATAAGTGTCTTTTTCTGTGTGACTTATTTCACTTAGAATCGTCGTACCTAAATCCACTCATCATGCTGCTACTAGCCTTATGACGTTGATTTCATGGCTGAGTGATATTCCATTGTACATAAGGACCACAACTTCTTTATCCATTTTTCTCTTTCCAGGGATATTTAAGGTGTAACGAAGTGGAGGTTCTTGTCAACAGAGCAGCCCTAAACTTTGGGGTGCCTGTGTCTTGCTGATTTTTAGTTTTCCCAATTTATACGCCCATGAGTGGAAGTGCCCTGTGCTCTCTAAGCTGAGTTTTTTAGATGTTTCAGGACACACCGTACACTTCTCCAGAGTGGCTGTTGGCAATTTACATCCCTCCCATCAGCGTAGCCAGGCTCCCGTTTCTCCATGGCCTGTACTGCATTTCTGGTTTTGACACTTTATTCAGCATGGCCCTTTTGACCGATGGGAAGCGAGACTTCTTTGTAGCGCTGATTTGCCTTTCCAGGTTGCTTGGTTGGCCAAAAAGGGCGTATGCGTTTTTTCCTGAATATATTCAGGAAAAAACGCATACGCCCTTTTTGGCCAAGGGCATCATTGTCGAGGTTTTGCCGCTTTTCCTGTGCTTTAAAGGCGATTCGAATCTCCCTCCTGAAATCTGTTTCCTGCAATTCTGCCTTGCTTTCCAGTCCTCTTCGTTGCCTTCCCTCAATATATTTGTGGACGAGAGTTATCATTTATAAGTCTGCAGGTTTGTGAATTGCAGTGCCCCTGAGCTCCATTTTTCAACTCGCTTTCTTGGGAGCTGGCCGCAAAAGCGCAGGATTGCTTCAGGCCCTATTCTGGTCCCGGGCGGCAGGCTGAGCCTGTGGTTAATTCTTCTTCCTAATGGGAAAGTAGAGTGACCTGTGCCTGTCCCAACACCTAGAGCTAGTCTCTCATTGGTTCCCACTCTTCCCGTTCATCCTCAGGACAAATTGCAACCTGTACGGAACAGGAGGTTAAAGGTGCTGATTCTCCAAGGAGGGAGATTGCTACTAAAGCGGCTGGAATGGCGAACCCGAGCATAAGGAGATGAGAAATGAGGTGCGTTTTGGAAACCTTTCCCGATCACACGGTGTACCATCTTCTGGGTTTCTCATGCATGTTTTCGATGTAGGAAGATGCCCTTGAACCTGGAGATTTGGGACCCATGCGATGGGAACCACGCAGTATTACTTTAAAGGGTCTGCGTTTCCTCACCCAACCTCACCAAACCTCTCAGCCCCAAGAGTGTCCACCCTTATGTCTCCATCAGCTGTGGGTCTAGATATGGTCAATCCAGGTGGCATCACAGCCCCTGAACGAATTTTGTAAGAATTTCCCTCTCTTTCACTGTCTTTGTTTCACGGGTTTTTAAAAGTAATTGATTTTTATAATGGGGTTTAGCTGCTTTTCACTGCTGTGTTTCTGCCGCTTTACACCCACTTGACTCACTTACAGAGAGATATCAAAACATAGGTTTTACGATTCTTACTAGTCAGATATATTCTTGGGCGGTGAATAGGGGGTGTTGAGTCCAATTCACTGATCAAGGATTAGGTCTTGTCTATTACATATTGGGTTTATGGAACGGTATCTGACCTAATTTGAAACCCTTGTTTTATGCATCACCCCACCTCACCTTTCCCGTTAAGCAGCCATAGTGTGTTTTCTAAACGTGGGACTCTGTTCTGTTTTGTAATTCAGTTCAAGGGTAGCGGTTTTTACATTCCCTCTATAAGTGATATCTTATGATAAGTGTCTTTTTCTGTGTGACTTATTTCACTTAGAATCGTCGTACCTAAATCCACTCATCATGCTGCTACTAGCCTTATGACGTTGATTTCATGGCTGAGTGATATTCCATTGTACATAAGGACCACAACTTCTTTATCCATTTTTCTCTTTCCTGGGATATTTAAGGTGTAACGAAGTGGAGGTTCTTGTCAACAGAGCAGCCCTAAACTTTGGGGTGCCTGTGTCTTGCTGATTTTTAGTTTTCCCAATTTATACGCCCATGAGTGGAAGTGCCCTGTGCTCTCTAAGCTGAGTTTTTTAGATGTTTCAGGACACACCGTACACTTCTCCAGAGTGGCTGTTGGCAATTTACATCCCTCCCATCAGCGTAGCCAGGCTCCCGTTTCTCCATGGCCTGTCCTGCATTTCTGGTTTTGACACTTTATTCAGCATGGCCCTTTTGACCGATGGGAAGCGAGACTTCTTTGTAGCGCTGATTTGCCTTTCCAGGTTGCTTGGTTGGCCAAAAAGGGCGTATGCGTTTTTTCCTGAATATATTCAGGAAAAAACGCATACGCCCTTTTTGGCCAAGGGCATCATTGTCGAGGTTTTGCCGCTTTTCCTGTGCTTTAAAGGCGATTCGAATCTCCCTCCTGAAATCTGTTTCCTGCAATTCTGCCTTGCTTTCCAATCCTCTTCGTTGCCTTCCCTCAATATATTTGTGGACGAGAGTTATCATTTATAAGTCTGCAGGTTTGTGAATTGCAGTGCCCCTGAGCTCCATTTTTCAACTCGCTTTCTTGGGAGCTGGCCGCAAAAGCGCAGGATTGCTTCAGGCCCTATTCTGGTCCTGGGCGGCAGGCTGAGCCTGTGGTTAATTCTTCTTCCTGATGGGGAAGTAGAGTGACCTGTGCCTGTCCCAACACCTAGAGCTAGTCTCTCATTGGTTCCCACTCTTCCCGTTCATCCCCAGGACAAATTGCAACCTGTACGGAACAGGAGGTTAAAGGTGCTGATTCTCCAAGGAGGGAGATTGCTACTAAAGGGGCTGGAATGGCGAACCCGAGCATAAGGAGATGAGAAATGAGGTGCGTTTTGGAAACCATTCCCGATCACACGGTGTACCATCTTCTGGGTTTCTCATGCATGTTTTCGATGTAGGAAGATGCCCTTGAACCTGGAGATTTGGGACCCATGCGATGGGAACCACGCAGTATTACTTTAAAGGGTCTGCGTTTCCTCACCCAACCTCACCAAACCTCTCAGCGCCAAGAGTGTCCACCCTTATGTCTCCATCAGCTGTGGGTCTAGATATGGTCAATCCAGGTGGCATCACAGCCCCTGAACGAATTTTGTAAGAATTTCCCTCTCTTTCACTGTCTTTGTTTCACGGGTTTATAAAAGTAATTGATTTTTATAATGGGGTTTAGCTGCTTTTCACTGCTGTGTTTCTGCCGCTTTACACCCACTTGACTCACTTACAGAGAGATATCAAAACATAGGTTTTACGATTCTTACTAGTCAGATATATTCTTGGGCGGTGAATAGGGGGTGTTGAGTCCAATTCACTGATCAAGGAGTAGGTCTTGTCTATTACATATTGGGTTTATGGAACGGTATCTGACCTAATTTGAAACCCTTGTTTTATGCATCACCCCACCTCACCTTTCCCCTTAAGCAGCCATAGTGTGTTTTCTAAACGTGGGACTCTGTTCTGTTTTGTAATTCAGTTCAAGGGTAGCGGTTTTTACATTCCCTCTATAAGTGATATCTTATGATAAGTGTCTTTTTCTGTGTGACTTATTTCACTTAGAATCGTCGTACCTAAATCCACTCATCATGCTGCTACTAGCCTTATGACGTTGATTTCATGGCTGAGTGATATTCCATTGTACATAAGGACCACAACTTCTTTATCCATTTTTCTCTTTCCAGGGATATTTAAGGTGTAACGAAGTGGAGGTTCTTGTCAACAGAGCAGCCCTAAACTTTGGGGTGCCTGTGTCTTGCTGATTTTTAGTTTTCCCAATTTATACGCCCATGAGTGGAAGTGCCCTGTGCTCTCTAAGCTGAGTTTTTTAGATGTTTCAGGACACACCGTACACTTCTCCAGAGTGGCTGTTGGCAATTTACATCCCTCCCATCAGCGTAGCCAGGCTCCCGTTTCTCCATGGCCTGTCCTGCATTTCTGGTTTTGACACTTTATTCAGCATGGCCCTTTTGACCGATGGGAAGCGAGACTTCTTTGTAGCGCTGATTTGCCTTTCCAGGTTGCTTGGTTGGCCAAAAAGGGCGTATGCGTTTCTTCCTGAATATATTCAGGAAAAAACGCATACGCCCTTTTTGGCCAAGGGCCTCATTGTCGAGGTTTTGCCGCTTTTCCTGTGCTTTAAAGGCGATTCGAATCTCCCTCCTGAAATCTGTTTCCTGCAATTCTGCCTTGCTTTCCAGTCCTCTTCGTTGCCTTCCCTCAATATATTTGTGGACGAGAGTTATCATTTATAAGTCTGCAGGTTTGTGAATTGCAGTGCCCCTGAGCTCCATTTTTCAACTCGCTTTCTTGGGAGCTGGCCGCAAAAGCGCAGGATTGCTTCAGGCCCTATTCTGGTCCCGGGCGGCAGGCTGAGCCTGTGGTTAATTCTTCTTCCTGATGGGGAAGTAGAGTGACCTGTGCCTGTCCCAACACCTAGAGCTAGTCTCTCATTGGTTCCCACTCTTCCCGTTCATCCTCAGGACAAATTGCAACCTGTACGGAACAGGAGGTTAAAGGTGCTGATTCTCCAAGGAGGGAGATTGCTACTAAAGGGGCTGGAATGGCGAACCCGAGCATAAGGAGATGAGAAATGAGGTGCGTTTTGGAAACCTTTCCCGATCACACGGTGTACCATTTCTGGGTTTCTCATGCATGTTTTCGATGTAGGAAGATGCCCTTGAACCTGGAGATTTGGGACCCATGGGATGGGAACCACGCAGTATTACTTTAAAGGGTCTGCGTTTCCTCACCCAACCTCACCCAACCTCTCAGCCCCAAGAGTGTCCACCCTTATGTCTCCATCAGCTGTGGGTCTAGATATGGTCAATCCAGGTGGCATCACAGCCCCTGAACGAATTTTGTAAGAATTTCCCTCTCTTTCACTGTCTTTGTTTCACGGGTTTTTAAAAGTAATTGATTTTTATAATGGGGTTTAGCTGCTTTTCACTGCTGTGTTTCTGCCGCTTTACACCCACTTGACTCACTTACAGAGAGATATCAAAACGTAGGTTTTACGATTCTTACTAGTCAGATATATTCTTGGGCGGTGAATAGGGGGTGTTGAGTCCAATTCACTGATCAAGGAGTAGGTCTTGTCTAGTACATATTGGGTTTATGGAACGGTATCTGACCTAATTTGAAACCCTTGTTTTATGCATCACCCCACCTCACCTTTCCCGTTAAGCAGCCATAGTGTGTTTTCTAAACGTGAGACTCTGTTCTGTTTTGTAATTCAGTTCAAGGGTAGCGGTTTTTACATTCCCTCTATAAGTGATATCTTATGATAAGTGTCTTTTTCTGTGTGACTTATTTCACTTAGAATCGTCGTACCTAAATCCACTCATCATGCTGCTACTAGCCTTATGACGTTGATTTCATGGCTGAGTGATATTCCATTGTACATAAGGACCACAACTTCTTTATCCATTTTTCTCTTTCCTGGGATATTTAAGGTGTAACGAAGTGGAGGTTCTTGTCAACAGAGCAGCCCTAAACTTTGGGGTGCCTGTGTCTTGCTGATTTTTAGTTTTCCCAATTTATACGCCCATGAGTGGAAGTGCCCTGTGCTCTCTAAGCTGAGTTTTTTAGATGTTTCAGGACACACCGTACACTTCTCCAGAGTGGCTGTTGGCAATTTACATCCCTCCCATCAGCGTAGCCAGGCTCCCGTTTCTCCATGGCCTGTCCTGCATTTCTGGTTTTGACACTTTATTCAGCATGGCCCTTTTGACCGATGGGAAGCGAGACTTCTTTGTAGCGCTGATTTGCCTTTCCAGGTTGCTTGGTTGGCCAAAAAGGGCGTATGCGTTTTTTCCTGAATATATTCAGGAAAAAACGCATACGCCCTTTTTGGCCAAGGGCATCATTGTCGAGGTTTTGCCGCTTTTCCTGTGCTTTAAAGGCGATTCGTATCTCCCTCCTGAAATCTGTTTCCTGCAATTCTGCCTTGCTTTCCAATCCTCTTCGTTGCCTTCCCTCAATATATTTGTGGACGAGAGTTATCATTTATAGGTCTGCAGGTTTGTGAATTGCAGTGCCCCTGAGCTCCATTTTTCAACTCGCTTTCTTGGGAGCTGACCGGAAAAGCGCAGGATTGCTTCAGGCCCTATTCTGGTCCCGGGCGGCAGGCTGAGCCTGTGGTTAATTCTTCTTCCTGATGGGAAAGTAGAGTGACCTGTGCCTGTCCCAACACCTAGAGCTAGTCTCTCATTGGTTCCCACTCTTCCCGTTCATCCTCAGGACAAATTGCAACCTGTACGGAACAGGAGATTAAAGGTGCTGATTCTCCAAGGAGGGAGATTGCTACTAAAGCGGCTGGAATGGCGAACCCGAGCATAAGGAGATGAGAAATGAGGTGCGTTTTGGAAACCTTTCCCGATCACACGGTGTACCATCTTCTGGGTTTCTCATGCATGTTTTCGATGTAGGAAGATGCCCTTGAACCTGGAGATTTGGGACCCATGGGATGGGAACCACGCAGTATTACTTTAAAGGGTCTGCGTTTCCTCACCCAACCTCACCAAACCTCTCAGCCCCAAGAGTGTCCACCCTTATGTCTCCATCTTCTGTGGGTCTAGATATGGTCAATCCAGGTGGCATCACCGCCCCTGAACGAATTTTGTAAGAATTTCCCTCTCTTTCACTGTCTTTGTTTCACGGGTTTTTAAAAGTAATTGATTTTTATAATGGGGTTTAGCTGCTTTTCACTGCTGTGTTTCTGCCGCTTTACACCCACTTGACTCACTTACAGAGAGATATCAAAACATAGGTTTTAAGATTCTTACTAGTCAGATATATTGTTGGGCGGTGAATAGGGGGTGTTGAGTCCAAATCACTGTGCAAGGAGTAGGTCTTGTCTATTACATATTGGGTTTATGGAACGGTATCTGAGATAATTTGAAACCCTTGTTTTATGCATCACCCCACCTCACCTTCCCCGTTAAGCAGCCATAGTGTGTTTTCTAAACGTGGGACTCTGGTCTGTTTTGTAATTCAGTTCAAGGGTAGCGGTTTTTACATTCCCTCTATAAGTGATATCTTATGATAAGTGTCTTTTTCTGTGTGACTTATTTCACTTAGAATCGTCGTACCTAAATCCACTCATCATGCTGCTACTAGCCTTATGACGTTGATTTCATGGCTGAGTGATATTCCATTGTACATAAGGACCACAACTTCTTTATCCATTTTTCTCTTTCCTGGGATATGTAAGGTGTAACGAAGTGGAGGTTCTTGTCAACAGAGCAGCCCTAAACTTTGGGGTGCCTGTGTCTTGCTGATTTTTAGTTTTCCCAATTTATACGCCCATGAGTGGAAGTGCCCTGTGCTCTCTAAGCTGAGTTTTTTAGATGTTTCAGGACACACCGTACACTTCTCCAGAGTGGCTGTTGGCAATTTACATCCCTCCCATCAGCGTAGCCAGGCTCCCGTTTCTCCATGGCCTGTCCTGCATTTCTGGTTTTGACACTTTATTCAGCATGGCCCTTTTGACCGATGGGAAGCGAGACTTCTTTGTAGCGCTGATTTGCCTTTCCAGGTTGCTTGGTTGGCCAAAAAGGGCGTATGCGTTTTTTCCTGAATATATTCAGGAAAAAACGCATACGCCCTTTTTGGCCAAGGGCATCATTGTCGAGGTTTTGCCGCTTTTCCTGTTCTTTAAAGGCGATTCGAATCTCCCTCCTGAAATCTGTTTCCTGCAATTCTGCCTTGCTTTCCAGTCATCTTCGTTGCCTTCCCTCAATATATTTGTGGACGAGAGTTATCATTTATAAGTCTGCAGGTTTGTGAATTGCAGTGCCCCTGAGCTCCATTTTTCAACTCGCTTTCTTGGGAGCTGGCCGCAAAAGCGCAGGATTGCTTCAGGCCCTATTCTGGTCCCGGGCGGCAGGCTGAGCCTGTGGTTAATTCTTCTTCCTGATGGGGAAGTAGAGTGACCTGTGCCTGTCCCAACACCTAGAGCTAGTCTCTCATTGGTTCCCACTCTTCCCGTTCATCCTCAGGACAAATTGCAACCTGTACGGAACAGGAGGTTAAAGGTGCTGATTCTCCAAGGAGGGAGATTGCTACTAAAGGGGCTGGAATGGCGAACCCGAGCATAAGGAGATGAGAAATGAGGTGCGTTTTGGAAACCTTTCCCGATCACACGGTGTACCATCTTCTGGGTTTCTCATGCATGTTTTCGATGTAGGAAGATGCCCTTGAACCTGGAGATTTGGGACCCATGGGATGGGAACCACGCAGTATTACTTTAAAGGGTCTGCGTTTCCTCACCCAACCTCACCAAACCTCTCAGCCCCAAGAGTGTCCACCCTTATGTCTCCATCTTCTGTGGGTCTAGATATGGTCAATCCAGGTGGCATCACCGCCCCTGAACGAATTTTGTAAGAATTTCCCTCTCTTTCACTGTCTTTGTTTCACGGGTTTTTAAAAGTAATTGATTTTTATAATGGGGTTTAGCTGCTTTTCACTGCTGTGTTTCTGCCGCTTTACACCCACTTGACTCACTTACAGAGAGATATCAAAACATAGGTTTTAAGATTCTTACTAGTCAGATATATTCTTGGGCGGTGAATAGGGGGCGTTGAGTCCAAATCACTGAGCAAGGAGTAGGTCTTGTCTATTACATATTGGGTTTATGGAACGGTATCTGAGATAATTTGAAACCCTTGTTTTATGCATCACCCCACCTCACCTTCCCCGTTAAGCAGCCATAGTGTGTTTTCTAAACGTGGGACTCTGTTCTGTTTTGTAATTCAGTTCAAGGGTAGCGGTTTTTACATTCCCTCTATAAGTGATATCTTATGATAAGTGTCTTTTTCTGTGTGACTTATTTCACTTAGAATCGTCGTACCTAAATCCACTCATCTTGCTGCTACTAGCCTTATGACGTTGATTTCATGGCTGAGTGATATTCCATTGTACATAAGGACCACAACTTCTTTATCCATTTTTCTCTTTCCTGGGATATGTAAGGTGTAACGAAGTGGAGGTTCTTGTCAACAAAGCAGCCGTAAACTTTGGGGTGCCTGTGTCTTGCTGATTTTTAGTTTTCCCAATTTATACGCCCATGAGTGGAAGTGCCCTGTGCTCTCTAAGCTGAGTTTTTTAGATGTTTCAGGACACACCGTACACTTCTCCAGAGTGGCTGTTGGCAATTTACATCCCTCCCATCAGCGTAGCCAGGCTCCCGTTTCTCCATGGCCTGTCCTGCATTTCTGGTTTTGACACTTTATTCAGCATGGCCCTTTTGACCGATGGGAAGCGAGACTTCTTTGTAGCGCTGATTTGCCTTTCCAGGTTGCTTGGTTGGCCAAAAAGGGCGTATGCGTTTTTTCCTGAATATATTCAGGAAAAAACGCATACGCCCTTTTTGGCCAAGGGCATCATTGTCGAGGTTTTGCCGCTTTTCCTGTGCTTTAAAGGCGATTCGAATCTCCCTCCTGAAATCTGTTTCCTGCAATTCTGCCTTGCTTTCCAGTCCTCTTCGTTGCCTTCCCTCAATATATTTGTGGACGAGAGTTATCATTTATAAGTCTGCAGGTTTGTGAATTGCAGTGCCCCTAAGCTCCATTTTTCAACTCGCTTTCTTGGGAGCTGGCCGCAAAAGCGCAGGATTGCTTCAGGCCCTATTCTGGTCCCGGGCGGCAGGCTGAGCCTGTGGTTAATTCTTCTTCCTGATGGGGAAGTAGAGTGACCTGTGCCTGTCCCAACACCTAGAGCTAGTCTCTCATTGGTTCCCACTCTTCCCGTTCATCCTCAGGACAAATTGCAACCTGTACGGAACAGGAGGTTAAAGGTGCTGATTCTCCAAGGAGGGAGATTGCTACTAAAGGGGCTGGAATGGCGAACCCGAGCATAAGGAGATGAGAAATGAGGTGCGTTTTGGAAACCTTTCCCGATCACACGGTGTACCATCTTCTGGGTTTCTCATGCATGTTTTCGATGTAGGAAGATGCCCTTGAACCTGGAGATTTGGGACCCATGGGATGGGAACCACGCAGTATTACTTTAAAGGGTCTGCGTTTCCTCACCCAACCTCACCAAACCTCTCAGCCCCAAGAGTGTCCACCCTTATGTCTCCATCAGCTGTGGGTCTAGATATGGTCAATCCAGGTGGCATCACAGCCCCTGAACGAATTTTGTAAGAATTTCCCTCTCTTTCACTGTCTTTGTTTCACGTGTTTTTAAAAGTAATTGATTTTTATAATGGGGTTTAGCTGCTTTTCACTGCTGTGTTTCTGCCGCTTTACACCCACTTGACTCACTTACAGAGAGATATCAAAACATAGGTTTTAAGATTCTTACTAGTCAGATATATTCTTGGGCGGTGAATAGGGGGCGTTGAGTCCAAATCACTGAGCAAGGAGGAGGTCTTGTCTATTACATATTGGGTTTATGGAACGGTATCTGAGATAATTTGAAACCCTTGTTTTATGCATCACCCCACCTCACCTTCCCCGTTAAGCAGCCATAGTGTGTTTTCTAAACGTGGGACTCTGTTCTGTTTTGTAATTCAGTTCAAGGGTAGCGGTTTTTACATTCCCTCTATAAGTGATATCTTATGATAAGTGTCTTTTTCTGTGTGACTTATTTCACTTAGAATCGTCGTACCTAAATCCACTCATCATGCTGCTACTAGCCTTATGACGTTGATTTCATGGCTGAGTGATATTCCATTGTACATAAGGACCACAACTTCTTTATCCATTTTTCTCTTTCCTGGGATATGTAAGGTGTAACGAAGTGGAGGTTCTTGTCAACAGAGCAGCCCTAAACTTTGGGGTGCCTGTGTCTTGCTGATTTTTAGTTTTCCCAATTTATACGCCCATGAGTGGAAGTGCCCTGTGCTCTCTAAGCTGAGTTTTTTAGATGTTTCAGGACACACCGTACACTTCTCCAGAGTGGCTGTTGGCAATTTACATCCCTCCCATCAGCGTAGCCAGGCTCCCGTTTCTCCATGGCCTGTCCTGCATTTCTGGTTTTGACACTTTATTCAGCATGGCCCTTTTGACCGATGGGAAGCGAGACTTCTTTGTAGCGCTGATTTGCCTTTCCAGGTTGCTTGGTTGGCCAAAAAGGGCGTATGCGTTTTTTCCTGAATATATTCAGGAAAAAACGCATACGCCCTTTTTGGCCAAGGGCATCATTGTCGAGGTTTTGCCGCTTTTCCTGTGCTTTAAAGGCGATTCGAATCTCCCTCCTGAAATCTGTTTCCTGCAATTCTGCCTTGCTTTCCAGTCCTCTTCGTTGCCTTCCCTCAATATATTTGTGGACGAGAGTTATCATTTATAAGTCTGCAGGTTTGTGAATTGCAGTGCCCCTGAGCTCCATTTTTCAACTCGCTTTCTTGGGAGCTGGCCGCAAAAGCGCAGGATTGCTTCAGGCCCTATTCTGGTCCCGGGCGGCAGGCTGAGCCTGTGGTTAATTCTTCTTCCTGATGGGGAAGTAGAGTGACCTGTGCCTGTCCCAACACCTAGAGCTAGTCTCTCATTGGTTCCCACTCTTCCCGTTCATCCTCAGGACAAATTGCAACCTGTACGGAACAGGAGGTTAAAGGTGCTGATTCTCCAAGGAGGGAGATTGCTACTAAAGCGGCTGGAATGGCGAACCCGAGCATAAGGAGATGAGAAATGAGGTGCGTTTTGGAAACCTTTCCCGATCACACGGTGTACCATCTTCTGGGTTTCTCATGCATGTTTTCGATGTAGGAAGATGCCCTTGAACCTGGAGATTTGGGACCCATGGGATGGGAACCACGCAGTATTACTTTAAAGGGTCTGCGTTTCCTCACCCAACCTCACCAAACCTCTCAGCCCCAAGAGTGTCCACCCTTATGTCTCCATCAGCTGTGGGTCTAGATATGGTCAATCCAGGTGGCATCACAGCCCCTGAACGAATTTTGTAAGAATTTCCCTCTCTTTCACTGTCTTTGTTTCACGGGTTTTTAAAAGTAATTGATTTTTATAATGGGGTTTAGCTGCTTTTCACTGCTGTGTTTCTGCCGCTTTACACCCACTTGACTCACTTACAGAGAGATATCAAAACGTAGGTTTTACGATTCTTACTAGTCAGATATATTCTTGGGCGGTGAATAGGGGGTGTTGAGTCCAATTCACTGATCAAGGAGTATGTCTTGTCTAGTACATATTGGGTTTATGGAACGGTATCTGACCTAATTTGAAACCCTTGTTTTATGCATCACCCCACCTCACCTTTCCCGTTAAGCAGCCATAGTGTGTTTTCTAAACGTGGGACTCTGTTCTGTTTTGTAATTCAGTTCAAGGGTAGCGGTTTTTACATTCCCTCTATAAGTGATATCTTATGATAAGTGTCTTTTTCTGTGTGACTTATTTCACTTAGAATCGTCGTACCTAAATCCACTCATCATGCTGCTACTAGCCTTATGACGTTGATTTCATGGCTGAGTGATATTCCATTGTACATAAGGACCACAACTTCTTTATCCATTTTTCTCTTTCCTGGGATATGTAAGGTGTAACGAAGTGGAGGTTCTTCTCAACAGAGCAGCCGTAAACTTTGGGGTGCCTGTGTCTTGCTGATTTTTAGTTTTCCCAATTTATACGCCCATGAGTGGAAGTGCCCTGTGCTCTCTAAGCTGAGTTTTTTAGATGTTTCAGGACACACCGTACACTTCTCCAGAGTGGCTGTTGGCAATTTACATCCCTCCCATCAGCGTAGCCAGGCTCCCGTTTCTCCATGGCCTGTCCTGCATTTCTGGTTTTGACACTTTATTCAGCATGGCCCTTTTGACCGATGGGAAGCGAGACTTCTTTGTAGCGCTGATATGCCTTTCCAGGTTGCTTGGTTGGCCAAAAAGGGCGTATGCGTTTTTTCCTGAATATATTCAGGAAAAAACGCATACGCCCTTTTTGGCCAAGGGCATCATTGTCGAGGTTTTGCCGCTTTTCCTGTGCTTTAAAGGCGATTCGAATCTCCCTCCTGAAATCTGTTTCCTGCAATTCTGCCTTGCTTTCCAGTCCTCTTCGTTGCCTTCCCTCAATATATTTGTGGACGAGAGTTATCATTTATAAGTCTGCAGGTTTGTGAATTGCAGTGCCCCTGAGCTCCATTTTTCAACTCGCTTTCTTGGGAGCTGGCCGCAAAAGCGCAGGATTGCTTCAGGCCCTATTCTGGTCCCGGGCGGCAGGCTGAGCCTGTGGTTAATTCTTCTTCCTGATGGGGAAGTAGAGTGACCTGTGCCTGTCCCAACACCTAGAGCTAGTCTCTCATTGGTTCCCACTCTTCCCGTTCATCCTCAGGACAAATTGCAACCTGTACGGAACAGGAGGTTAAAGGTGCTGATTCTCCAAGGAGGGAGATTGCTACTAAAGCGGCTGGAATGGCGAACCCGAGCATAAGGAGATGAGAAATGAGGTGCGTTTTGGAAACCTTTCCCGATCACACGGTGTACCATTTCTGGGTTTCTCATGCATGTTTTCGATGTAGGAAGATGCCCTTGAACCTGGAGATTTGGGACCCATGGGATGGGAACCACGCAGTATTACTTTAAAGGGTCTGCGTTTCCTCACCCAACCTCACCAAACCTCTCAGCCCCAAGAGTGTCCACCCTTATGTCTCCATCAGCTGTGGGTCTAGATATGGTCAATCCAGGTGGCATCACAGCCCCTGAACGAATTTTGTAAGAATTTCCCTCTCTTTCACTGTCTTTGTTTCACGGGTTTTTAAAAGTAATTGATTTTTATAATGGGGTTTAGCTGCTTTTCACTGCTGTGTTTCTGCCGCTTTACACCCACTTGACTCACTTACAGAGAGATATCAAAACATAGGTTTTAAGATTCTTACTAGTCAGATATATTCTTGGGCGGTGAATAGGGGGTGTTGAGTCCAAATCACTGAGCAAGGAGTAGGTCTTGTCTAGTACATATTGGGTTTATGGAACGGTATCTGAGATAATTTGAAACCCTTGTTTTATGCATCACCCCACCTCACCTTCCCCGTTAAGCAGCCATAGTGTGTTTTCTAAACGTGGGACTCTGTTCTGTTTTGTAATTCAGTTCAAGGGTAGCGGTTTTTACATTCCCTCTATAAGTGATATCTTATGATAAGTGTCTTTTTCTGTGTGACTTATTTCACTTAGAATCGTCGTACCTAAATCCACTCATCATGCTGCTACTAGCCTTATGACGTTGATTTCATGGCTGAGTGATATTCCATTGTACATAAGGACCACAACTTCTTTATCCATTTTTCTCTTTCCTGGGATATGTAAGGTGTAACGAAGTGGAGGTTCTTGTCAACAGAGCAGCCGTCAACTTTGGGGTGCCTGTGTCTTGCTGATTTTTAGTTTTCCCAATTTATACGCCCATGAGTGGAAGTGCCCTGTGCTCTCTAAGCTGAGTTTTTTAGATGTTTCAGGACACACCGTACACTTCTCCAGAGTGGCTGTTGGCAATTTACATCCCTCCCATCAGCGTAGCCAGGCTCCCGTTTCTCCATGGCCTGTCCTGCATTTCTGGTTTTGACACTTTATTCAGCATGGCCCTTTTGACCGATGGGAAGCGAGACTTCTTTGTAGCGCTGATTTGCCTTTCCAGGTTGCTTGGTTGGCCAAAAAGGGCGTATGCGTTTTTTCCTGAATATATTCAGGAAAAAACGCATACGCCCTTTTTGGCCAAGGGCATCATTGTCGAGGTTTTGCCGCTTTTCCTGTGCTTTAAAGGCGATTCGAATCTCCCTCCTGAAATCTGTTTCCTGCAATTCTGCCTTGCTTTCCAGTCCTCTTCGTTGCCTTCCCTCAATATATTTGTGGACGAGAGTTATCATTTATAAGTCTGCAGGTTTGTGAATTGCAGTGCCCCTGAGCTCCATTTTTCAACTCGCTTTCTTGGGAGCTGACCGGAAAAGCGCAGGATTGCTTCAGGCCCTATTCTGGTCCCGAACGGCAGGCTGAGCCTGTGGTTAATTCTTCTTCCTGATGGGAAAGTAGAGTGACCTGTGCCTGTCCCAACACCTAGAGCTAGTCTCTCATTGGTTCCCACTCTTCCCGTTCATCCTCAGGACAAATTGCAACCTGTACGGAACAGGAGGTTAAAGGTGCTGATTCTCCAAGGAGGGAGATTGCTACTAAAGCGGCTGGAATGGCGAACCCGAGCATAAGGAGATGAGAAATGAGGTGCGTTTTGGAAACCTTTCCCGATCACACGGTGTACCATCTTCTGGGTTTCTCATGCATGTTTTCGATGTAGGAAGATGCCCTTGAACCTGGAGATTTGGGACCCATGGGATGGGAACCACGCAGTATTACTTTAAAGGGTCTGCGTTTCCTCACCCAACCTCACCAAACCTCTCAGCCCCAAGAGTGTCCACCCTTATGTCTCCATCTTCTGTGGGTCTAGATATGGTCAATCCAGGTGGCATCACCGCCCCTGAACGAATTTTGTAAGAATTTCCCTCTCTTTCACTGTCTTTGTTTCACGGGTTTTTAAAAGTAATTGATTTTTATAATGGGGTTTAGCTGCTTTTCACTGCTGTGTTTCTGCCGCTTTACACCCACTTGACTCACTTACAGAGAGATATCAAAACATAGGTTTTATGATTCTTACTAGTCAGATATATTCTTGGGCGGTGAATAGGGGGCGTTGAGTCCAATTCACTGATCAAGGAGTAGGTCTTGTCTATTACATATTGGGTTTATGGAACGGTATCTGACCTAATTTGAAACCCTTGTTTTATGCATCACCCCACCTCACCTTTCCCGTTAAGCAGCCATAGTGTGTTTTCTAAACGTGGGACTCTGTTCTGTTTTGTAATTCAGTTCAAGGGTAGCGGTTTTTACATTCCCTCTATAAGTGATATCTTATGATAAGTGTCTTTTTCTGTGTGACTTATTTCACTTAGAATCGTCGTACCTAAATCCACTCATCATGCTGCTACTAGCCTTATGACGTTGATTTCATGGCTGAGTGATATTCCATTGTACATAAGGACCACAACTTCTTTATCCATTTTTCTCTTTCCTGGGATATGTAAGGTGTAACGAAGTGGAGGTTCTTGTCAACAGAGCAGCCCTAAACTTTGGGGTGCCTGTGTCTTGCTGATTTTTAGTTTTCCCAATTTATACACCCATGAGTGGAAGTGCCCTGTGCTCTCTAAGCTGAGTTTTTTAGATGTTTCAGGACACACCGTACACTTCTCCAAAGTGGCTGTTGGCAATTTACATCCCTCCCATCAGCGTAGCCAGGCTCCCGTTTCTCCATGGCCTGTCCTGCATTTCTGGTTTTGACACTTTATTCAGCATGGCCCTTTTGACCGATGGGAAGCGAGACTTCTTTGTAGCGCTGATTTGCCTTTCCAGGTTGCTTGGTTGGCCAAAAAGGGCGTATGCGTTTTTTCCTGAATATATTCAGGAAAAAACGCATACGCCCTTTTTGGCCAAGGGCATCATTGTCGAGGTTTTGCCGCTTTTCCTGTGCTTTAAAGGCGATTCGTATCTCCCTCCTGAAATCTGTTTCCTGCAATTCTGCCTTGCTTTCCAATCCTCTTCGTTGCCTTCCCTCAATATATTTGTGGACGAGAGTTATCATTTATAAGTCTGCAGGTTTGTGAATTGCAGTGCCCCTGAGCTCCATTTTTCAACTCGCTTTCTTGGGAGCTGACCGGAAAAGCGCAGGATTGCTTCAGGCCCTATTCTGGTCCCGGGCGGCAGGCTGAGCCTGTGGTTAATTCTTCTTCCTGATGGGAAAGTAGAGTGACCTGTGCCTGTCCCAACACCTAGAGCTAGTCTCTCATTGGTTCCCACTCTTCCTGTTCATCCTCAGGACAAATTGCAACCTGTACGGAACAGGAGGTTAAAGGTGCTGATTCTCCAAGGAGGGAGATTGCTACTAAAGCGGCTGGAATGGCGAACCCGAGCATAAGGAGATGAGAAATGAGGTGCGTTTTGGAAACCTTTCCCGATCACACGGTGTACCATCTTCTGGGTTTCTCATGCATGTTTTCGATGTAGGAAGATGCCCTTGAACCTGGAGATTTGGGACCCATGGGATGGGAACCACGCAGTATTACTTTAAAGGGTCTGCGTTTCCTCACCCAATCTCACCAAACCTCTCAGCCCCAAGAGTGTCCACCCTTATGTCTCCATCTTCTGTGGGTCTAGATATGGTCAATCCAGGTGGCATCACCGCCCCTGAACGAATTTTGTAAGAATTTCCCTCTCTTTCACTGTCTTTGTTTCACGGGTTTTTAAAAGTAATTGATTTTTATAATGGGGTTTAGCTGCTTTTCACTGCTGTGTTTCTGCCGCTTTACACCCACTTGACTCACTTACAGAGAGATATCAAAACATAGGTTTTAAGATTCTTACTAGTCAGATATATTGTTGGGCGGTGAATAGGGGGTGTTGAGTCCAAATCACTGTGCAAGGAGTAGGTCTTGTCTATTACATATTGGGTTTATGGAACGGTATCTGAGATAATTTGAAACCCTTGTTTTATGCATCACCCCACCTCACCTTCCCCGTTAAGCAGCCATAGTGTGTTTTCTAAACGTGGGACTCTGTTCTGTTTTGTAATTCAGTTCAAGGGTAGCGGTTTTTACATTCCCTCTATAAGTGATATCTTATGATAAGTGTCTTTTTCTGTGTGACTTATTTCACTTAGAATCGTCGTACCTAAATCCACTCATCATGCTGCTACTAGCCTTATGACGTTGATTTCATGGCTGAGTGATATTCCATTGTACATAAGGACCACAACTTCTTTATCCATTTTTCTCTTTCCTGGGATATTTAAGGTGTAACGAAGTGGAGGTTCTTGTCAACAGAGCAGCCCTAAACTTTGGGGTGCCTGTGTCTTGCTGATTTTTAGTTTTCCCAATTTATACGCCCATGAGTGGAAGTGCCCTGTGCTCTCTAAGCTGAGTTTTTTAGATGTTTCAGGACACACCGTACACTTCTCCAGAGTGGCTGTTGGCAATTTACATCCCTCCCATCAGCGTAGCCAGACTCCCGTTTCTCCATGGCCTGTCCTGCATTTCTGGTTTTGACACTTTATTCAGCATGGCCCTTTTGACCGATGGGAAGCGAGACTTCTTTGTAGCGCTGATTTGCCTTTCCAGGTTGCTTGGTTGGCCAAAAAGGGCGTATGCGTTTTTTCCTGAATATATTCAGGAAAAAACGCATACGCCCTTTTTGGCCAAGGGCATCATTGTCGAGGTTTTGCCGCTTTTCCTGTGCTTTAAAGGCGATTCGAATCTCCCTCCTGAAATCTGTTTCCTGCAATTCTGCCTTGCTTTCCAATCCTCTTCGTTGCCTTCCCTCAATATATTTGTGGACGAGAGTTATCATTTATAAGTCTGCAGGTTTGTGAATTGCAGTGCCCCTGAGCTCCATTTTTCAACTCGCTTTCTTGGGAGCTGGCCGCAAAAGCGCAGGATTGCTTCAGGCCCTATTCTGGTCCTGGGCGGCAGGCTGAGCCTGTGGTTAATTCTTCTTCCTGATGGGGAAGTAGAGTGACCTGTGCCTGTCCCAACACCTAGAGCTAGTCTCTCATTGGTTCCCACTCTTCCCGTTCATCCCCAGGACAAATTGCAACCTGTACGGAACAGGAGGTTAAAGGTGCTGATTCTCCAAGGAGGGAGATTGCTACTAAAGGGGCTGGAATGGCGAACCCGAGCATAAGGAGATGAGAAATGAGGTGCGTTTTGGAAACCATTCCCGATCACACGGTGTACCATCTTCTGGGTTTCTCATGCATGTTTTCGATGTAGGAAGATGCCCTTGAACCTGGAGATTTGGGACCCATGCGATGGGAACCACGCAGTATTACTTTAAAGGGTCTGCGTTTCCTCACCCAACCTCACCAAACCTCTCAGCCCCAAGAGTGTCCACCCTTATGTCTCCATCAGCTGTGGGTCTAGATATGGTCAATCCAGGTGGCATCACAGCCCCTGAACGAATTTTGTAAGAATTTCCCTCTCTTTCACTGTCTTTGTTTCACGGGTTTATAAAAGTAATTGATTTTTATAATGGGGTTTAGCTGCTTTTCACTGCTGTGTTTCTGCCGCTTTACACCCACTTGACTCACTTACAGAGAGATATCAAAACATAGGTTTTACGATTCTTACTAGTCAGATATATTCTTGGGCAGTGAATAGGGGGTGTTGAGTCCAATTCACTGATCAAGGAGTAGGTCTTGTCTATTACATATTGGGTTTATGGAACGGTATCTGAGCTAATTTGAAACCCTTGTTTTATGCATCACCCCACCTCACCTTTCCCCTTAAGCAGCCATAGTGTGTTTTCTAAACGTGGGACTCTGTTCTGTTTTGTAATTCAGTTCAAGGGTAGCGGTTTTTACATTCCCTCTATAAGTGATATCTTATGATAAGTGTCTTTTTCTGTGTGACTTATTTCACTTAGAATCGTCGTACCTAAATCCACTCATCATGCTGCTACTAGCCTTATGACGTTGATTTCATGGCTGAGTGATATTCCATTGTACATAAGGACCACAACTTCTTTATCCATTTTTCTCTTTCCAGGGATATTTAAGGTGTAACGAAGTGGAGGTTCTTGTCAACAGAGCAGCCCTAAACTTTGGGGTGCCTGTGTCTTGCTGATTTTTAGTTTTCCCAATTTATACGCCCATGAGTGGAAGTGCCCTGTGCTCTCTAAGCTGAGTTTTTTAGATGTTTCAGGACACACCGTACACTTCTCCAGAGTGGCTGTTGGCAATTTACATCCCTCCCATCAGCGTAGCCAGGCTCCCGTTTCTCCATGGCCTGTCCTGCATTTCTGGTTTTGACACTTTATTCAGCATGGCCCTTTTGACCGATGGGAAGCGAGACTTCTTTGTAGCGCTGATTTGCCTTTCCAGGTTGCTTGGTTGGCCAAAAAGGGCGTATGCGTTTTTTCCTGAATATATTCAGGAAAAAACGCATACGCCCTTTTTGGCCAAGGGCATCATTGTCGAGGTTTTGCCGCTTTTCCTGTGCTTTAAAGGCGATTCGAATCTCCCTCCTGAAATCTGTTTCCTGCAATTCTGCCTTGCTTTCCAGTCCTCTTCGTTGCCTTCCCTCAATATATTTGTGGACGAGAGTTATCATTTATAAGTCTGCAGGTTTGTGAATTGCAGTGCCCCTGAGCTCCATTTTTCAACTCGCTTTCTTGGGAGCTGGCCGCAAAAGCGCAGGATTGCTTCAGGCCCTATTCTGGTCCCGGGCGGCAGGCTGAGCCTGTGGTTAATTCTTCTTCCTGATGGGGAAGTAGAGTGACCTGTGCCTGTCCCAACACCTAGAGCTAGTCTCTCATTGGTTCCCACTCTTCCCGTTCATCCTCAGGACAAATTGCAACCTGTACGGAACAGGAGGTTAAAGGTGCTGATTCTCCAAGGAGGGAGATTGCTACTAAAGCGGCTGGAATGGCGAACCCGAGCATAAGGAGATGAGAAATGAGGTGCGTTTTGGAAACCTTTCCCGATCACACGGTGTACCATCTTCTGGGTTTCTCATGCATGTTTTCGATGTAGGAAGATGCCCTTGAACCTGGAGATTTGGGACCCATGGGATGGGAACCACGCAGTATTACTTTAAAGGGTCTGCGTTTCCTCACCCAACCTCACCAAACCTCTCAGCCCCAAGAGTGTCCACCCTTATGTCTCCATCAGCTGTGGGTCTAGATATGGTCAATCCAGGTGGCATCACAGCCCCTGAACGAATTTTGTAAGAATTTCCCTCTCTTTCACTGTCTTTGTTTCACGGGTTTTTAAAAGTAATTGATTTTTATAATGGGGTTTAGCTGCTTTTCACTGCTGTGTTTCTGCCGCTTTACACCCACTTGACTCACTTACAGAGAGATATCAAAACGTAGGTTTTACGATTCTTACTAGTCAGATATATTCTTGGGCGGTGAATAGGGGGTGTTGAGTCCAATTCACTGATCAAGGAGTATGTCTTGTCTAGTACATATTGGGTTTATGGAACGGTATCTGACCTAATTTGAAACCCTTGTTTTATGCATCACCCCACCTCACCTTTCCCGTTAAGCAGCCATAGTGTGTTTTCTAAACGTGGGACTCTGTTCTGTTTTGTAATTCAGTTCAAGGGTAGCGGTTTTTACATTCCCTCTATAAGTGATATCTTATGATAAGTGTCTTTTTCTGTGTGACTTATTTCACTTAGAATCGTCGTACCTAAATCCACTCATCATGCTGCTACTAGCCTTATGACGTTGATTTCATGGCTGAGTGATATTCCATTGTACATAAGGACCACAACTTCTTTATCCATTTTTCTCTTTCCTGGGATATGTAAGGTGTAACGAAGTGGAGGTTCTTCTCAACAGAGCAGCCGTAAACTTTGGGGTGCCTGTGTCTTGCTGATTTTTAGTTTTCCCAATTTATACGCCCATGAGTGGAAGTGCCCTGTGCTCTCTAAGCTGAGTTTTTTAGATGTTTCAGGACACACCGTACACTTCTCCAGAGTGGCTGTTGGCAATTTACATCCCTCCCATCAGCGTAGCCAGGCTCCCGTTTCTCCATGGCCTGTCCTGCATTTCTGGTTTTGACACTTTATTCAGCATGGCCCTTTTGACCGATGGGAAGCGAGACTTCTTTGTAGCGCTGATATGCCTTTCCAGGTTGCTTGGTTGGCCAAAAAGGGCGTATGCGTTTTTTCCTGAATATATTCAGGAAAAAACGCATACGCCCTTTTTGGCCAAGGGCATCATTGTCGAGGTTTTGCCGCTTTTCCTGTGCTTTAAAGGCGATTCGAATCTCCCTCCTGAAATCTGTTTCCTGCAATTCTGCCTTGCTTTCCAGTCCTCTTCGTTGCCTTCCCTCAATATATTTGTGGACGAGAGTTATCATTTATAAGTCTGCAGGTTTGTGAATTGCAGTGCCCCTGAGCTCCATTTTTCAACTCGCTTTCTTGGGAGCTGGCCGCAAAAGCGCAGGATTGCTTCAGGCCCTATTCTGGTCCCGGGCGGCAGGCTGAGCCTGTGGTTAATTCTTCTTCCTGATGGGGAAGTAGAGTGACCTGTGCCTGTCCCAACACCTAGAGCTAGTCTCTCATTGGTTCCCACTCTTCCCGTTCATCCTCAGGACAAATTGCAACCTGTACGGAACAGGAGGTTAAAGGTGCTGATTCTCCAAGGAGGGAGATTGCTACTAAAGCGGCTGGAATGGCGAACCCGAGCATAAGGAGATGAGAAATGAGGTGCGTTTTGGAAACCTTTCCCGATCACACGGTGTACCATTTCTGGGTTTCTCATGCATGTTTTCGATGTAGGAAGATGCCCTTGAACCTGGAGATTTGGGACCCATGGGATGGGAACCACGCAGTATTACTTTAAAGGGTCTGCGTTTCCTCACCCAACCTCACCAAACCTCTCAGCCCCAAGAGTGTCCACCCTTATGTCTCCATCAGCTGTGGGTCTAGATATGGTCAATCCAGGTGGCATCACAGCCCCTGAACGAATTTTGTAAGAATTTCCCTCTCTTTCACTGTCTTTGTTTCACGGGTTTTTAAAAGTAATTGATTTTTATAATGGGGTTTAGCTGCTTTTCACTGCTGTGTTTCTGCCGCTTTACACCCACTTGACTCACTTACAGAGAGATATCAAAACATAGGTTTTAAGATTCTTACTAGTCAGATATATTCTTGGGCGGTGAATAGGGGGTGTTGAGTCCAAATCACTGAGCAAGGAGTAGGTCTTGTCTAGTACATATTGGGTTTATGGAACGGTATCTGAGATAATTTGAAACCCTTGTTTTATGCATCACCCCACCTCACCTTCCCCGTTAAGCAGCCATAGTGTGTTTTCTAAACGTGGGACTCTGTTCTGTTTTGTAATTCAGTTCAAGGGTAGCGGTTTTTACATTCCCTCTATAAGTGATATCTTATGATAAGTGTCTTTTTCTGTGTGACTTATTTCACTTAGAATCGTCGTACCTAAATCCACTCATCATGCTGCTACTAGCCTTATGACGTTGATTTCATGGCTGAGTGATATTCCATTGTACATAAGGACCACAACTTCTTTATCCATTTTTCTCTTTCCTGGGATATGTAAGGTGTAACGAAGTGGAGGTTCTTGTCAACAGAGCAGCCGTCAACTTTGGGGTGCCTGTGTCTTGCTGATTTTTAGTTTTCCCAATTTATACGCCCATGAGTGGAAGTGCCCTGTGCTCTCTAAGCTGAGTTTTTTAGATGTTTCAGGACACACCGTACACTTCTCCAGAGTGGCTGTTGGCAATTTACATCCCTCCCATCAGCGTAGCCAGGCTCCCGTTTCTCCATGGCCTGTCCTGCATTTCTGGTTTTGACACTTTATTCAGCATGGCCCTTTTGACCGATGGGAAGCGAGACTTCTTTGTAGCGCTGATTTGCCTTTCCAGGTTGCTTGGTTGGCCAAAAAGGGCGTATGCGTTTTTTCCTGAATATATTCAGGAAAAAACGCATACGCCCTTTTTGGCCAAGGGCATCATTGTCGAGGTTTTGCCGCTTTTCCTGTGCTTTAAAGGCGATTCGAATCTCCCTCCTGAAATCTGTTTCCTGCAATTCTGCCTTGCTTTCCAGTCCTCTTCGTTGCCTTCCCTCAATATATTTGTGGACGAGAGTTATCATTTATAAGTCTGCAGGTTTGTGAATTGCAGTGCCCCTGAGCTCCATTTTTCAACTCGCTTTCTTGGGAGCTGACCGGAAAAGCGCAGGATTGCTTCAGGCCCTATTCTG
The DNA here is from genome assembly GCF_965194825.1 of Balaenoptera physalus. Classification (NCBI taxonomy): domain Eukaryota; kingdom Metazoa; phylum Chordata; class Mammalia; order Artiodactyla; family Balaenopteridae; genus Balaenoptera; species Balaenoptera physalus. The sequence goes on from NW_028126523.1 coordinate 354,203, forward strand.
GTCCCGAACGGCAGGCTGAGCCTGTGGTTAATTCTTCTTCCTGATGGGAAAGTAGAGTGACCTGTGCCTGTCCCAACACCTAGAGCTAGTCTCTCATTGGTTCCCACTCTTCCCGTTCATCCTCAGGACAAATTGCAACCTGTACGGAACAGGAGGTTAAAGGTGCTGATTCTCCAAGGAGGGAGATTGCTACTAAAGCGGCTGGAATGGCGAACCGAGCAAGGAGATGAGAAATGAGGTGCGTTTTGGAAACCTTTCCCGATCACACGGTGTACCATCTTCTGGGTTTCTCATGCATGTTTTCGATGTAGGAAGATGCCCTTGAACCTGGAGATTTGGGACCATGGGATGGGAACCACGCAGTAATACTTTAAAGGGTCTGCGTTTCCTCACCCAACCTCACCAAACCTCTCAGCCCCAAGAGTGTCCAACCTTATGTCTCCATCTTCTGTGGGTCTAGATATGGTCCAATCCAGGTGGCATCACCGCCCCTGAACGAATTTTGTAAGAATTTCCCTCTCTTTCACTGTCTTTGTTTCACGGGTTTTTAAAAGTAATTGATTTTTATATGGGTTTAGCTGCTTTTCACTGCTGTGTTCTGCCGCTTTACACCCACTTGACTCACTTACAGAGAGATATCAAAACATAGGTTTTATGATTCTTACTAGTCAGATATATTCTTGGGCGGTGAATAGGGGGCGTTGAGTCCAATTCACTGATCAAGGAGTAGGTCTTGTCTATTACATATTGGGTTTATGGAACGGTATCTGCCCTAATTTGAAACCCTTGTTTTATGCATCACCCCACCTCACCTTTCCCGTTAAGCAGCCATAGTGTGTTTTCTAAACGTGGGACTCTGTTCTGTTTTGTAATTCAGTTCAAGGTCAAGGGTAGCGGTTTTTACATTCCCTCTATAAGTGATATCTTATGATAAGTGTCTTTTTCTGTGTGACTTATTTCACTTAGAATCGTCGTACCTAAATCCACTCATCATGCTGCTACTAGCCTTATGACGTTGATTTCATGGCTGAGTGATATTCCATTGTACATAAGGACCACAACTTCTTTATCCATTTTTCTCTTTCCTGGGATATGTAAGGTGTAACGAAGTGGAGGTTCTTGTCAACAGAGCAGCCCTAAACTTTGGGGTGCCTGTGTCTTGCTGATTTTTAGTTTTCCCAATTTATACACCCATGAGTGGAAGTGCCCTGTGCTCTCTAAGCTGAGTTTTTTAGATGTTTCAGGACACACCGTACACTTCTCCAAAGTGGCTGTTGGCAATTTACATCCCTCCCATCAGCGTAGCCAGGCTCCCGTTTCTCCATGGCCTGTCCTGCATTTCTGGTTTTGACACTTTATTCAGCATGGCCCTTTTGACCGATGGGAAGCGAGACTTCTTTGTAGCGCTGATTTGCCTTTCCAGGTTGCTTGGTTGGCCAAAAAGGGCGTATGCGTTTTTTCCTGAATATATTCAGGAAAAAACGCATACGCCCTTTTTGGCCAAGGGCATCATTGTCGAGGTTTTGCCGCTTTTCCTGTGCTTTAAAGGCGATTCGTATCTCCCTCCTGAAATCTGTTTCCTGCAATTCTGCCTTGCTTTCCAATCCTCTTCGTTGCCTTCCCTCAATATATTTGTGGACGAGAGTTATCATTTATAAGTCTGCAGGTTTGTGAATTGCAGTGCCCCTGAGCTCCATTTTTCAACTCGCTTTCTTGGGAGCTGACCGGAAAAGCGCAGGATTGCTTCAGGCCCTATTCTGGTCCCGGGCGGCAGGCTGAGCCTGTGGTTAATTCTTCTTCCTGATGGGAAAGTAGAGTGACCTGTGCCTGTCCCAACACCTAGAGCTAGTCTCTCATTGGTTCCCACTCTTCCTGTTCATCCTCAGGACAAATTGCAACCTGTACGGAACAGGAGGTTAAAGGTGCTGATTCTCCAAGGAGGGAGATTGCTACTAAAGCGGCTGGAATGGCGAACCCGAGCATAAGGAGATGAGAAATGAGGTGCGTTTTGGAAACCTTTCCCGATCACACGGTGTACCATCTTCTGGGTTTCTCATGCATGTTTTCGATGTAGGAAGATGCCCTTGAACCTGGAGATTTGGGACCCATGGGATGGGAACCACGCAGTATTACTTTAAAGGGTCTGCGTTTCCTCACCCAATCTCACCAAACCTCTCAGCCCCAAGAGTGTCCACCCTTATGTCTCCATCTTCTGTGGGTCTAGATATGGTCAATCCAGGTGGCATCACCGCCCCTGAACGAATTTTGTAAGAATTTCCCTCTCTTTCACTGTCTTTGTTTCACGGGTTTTTAAAAGTAATTGATTTTTATAATGGGGTTTAGCTGCTTTTCACTGCTGTGTTTCTGCCGCTTTACACCCACTTGACTCACTTACAGAGAGATATCAAAACATAGGTTTTAAGATTCTTACTAGTCAGATATATTGTTGGGCGGTGAATAGGGGGTGTTGAGTCCAAATCACTGTGCAAGGAGTAGGTCTTGTCTATTACATATTGGGTTTATGGAACGGTATCTGAGATAATTTGAAACCCTTGTTTTATGCATCACCCCACCTCACCTTCCCCGTTAAGCAGCCATAGTGTGTTTTCTAAACGTGGGACTCTGTTCTGTTTTGTAATTCAGTTCAAGGGTAGCGGTTTTTACATTCCCTCTATAAGTGATATCTTATGATAAGTGTCTTTTTCTGTGTGACTTATTTCACTTAGAATCGTCGTACCTAAATCCACTCATCATGCTGCTACTAGCCTTATGACGTTGATTTCATGGCTGAGTGATATTCCATTGTACATAAGGACCACAACTTCTTTATCCATTTTTCTCTTTCCTGGGATATTTAAGGTGTAACGAAGTGGAGGTTCTTGTCAACAGAGCAGCCCTAAACTTTGGGGTGCCTGTGTCTTGCTGATTTTTAGTTTTCCCAATTTATACGCCCATGAGTGGAAGTGCCCTGTGCTCTCTAAGCTGAGTTTTTTAGATGTTTCAGGACACACCGTACACTTCTCCAGAGTGGCTGTTGGCAATTTACATCCCTCCCATCAGCGTAGCCAGACTCCCGTTTCTCCATGGCCTGTCCTGCATTTCTGGTTTTGACACTTTATTCAGCATGGCCCTTTTGACCGATGGGAAGCGAGACTTCTTTGTAGCGCTGATTTGCCTTTCCAGGTTGCTTGGTTGGCCAAAAAGGGCGTATGCGTTTTTTCCTGAATATATTCAGGAAAAAACGCATACGCCCTTTTTGGCCAAGGGCATCATTGTCGAGGTTTTGCCGCTTTTCCTGTGCTTTAAAGGCGATTCGAATCTCCCTCCTGAAATCTGTTTCCTGCAATTCTGCCTTGCTTTCCAATCCTCTTCGTTGCCTTCCCTCAATATATTTGTGGACGAGAGTTATCATTTATAAGTCTGCAGGTTTGTGAATTGCAGTGCCCCTGAGCTCCATTTTTCAACTCGCTTTCTTGGGAGCTGGCCGCAAAAGCGCAGGATTGCTTCAGGCCCTATTCTGGTCCTGGGCGGCAGGCTGAGCCTGTGGTTAATTCTTCTTCCTGATGGGGAAGTAGAGTGACCTGTGCCTGTCCCAACACCTAGAGCTAGTCTCTCATTGGTTCCCACTCTTCCCGTTCATCCCCAGGACAAATTGCAACCTGTACGGAACAGGAGGTTAAAGGTGCTGATTCTCCAAGGAGGGAGATTGCTACTAAAGGGGCTGGAATGGCGAACCCGAGCATAAGGAGATGAGAAATGAGGTGCGTTTTGGAAACCATTCCCGATCACACGGTGTACCATCTTCTGGGTTTCTCATGCATGTTTTCGATGTAGGAAGATGCCCTTGAACCTGGAGATTTGGGACCCATGCGATGGGAACCACGCAGTATTACTTTAAAGGGTCTGCGTTTCCTCACCCAACCTCACCAAACCTCTCAGCCCCAAGAGTGTCCACCCTTATGTCTCCATCAGCTGTGGGTCTAGATATGGTCAATCCAGGTGGCATCACAGCCCCTGAACGAATTTTGTAAGAATTTCCCTCTCTTTCACTGTCTTTGTTTCACGGGTTTATAAAAGTAATTGATTTTTATAATGGGGTTTAGCTGCTTTTCACTGCTGTGTTTCTGCCGCTTTACACCCACTTGACTCACTTACAGAGAGATATCAAAACATAGGTTTTACGATTCTTACTAGTCAGATATATTCTTGGGCAGTGAATAGGGGGTGTTGAGTCCAATTCACTGATCAAGGAGTAGGTCTTGTCTATTACATATTGGGTTTATGGAACGGTATCTGAGCTAATTTGAAACCCTTGTTTTATGCATCACCCCACCTCACCTTTCCCCTTAAGCAGCCATAGTGTGTTTTCTAAACGTGGGACTCTGTTCTGTTTTGTAATTCAGTTCAAGGGTAGCGGTTTTTACATTCCCTCTATAAGTGATATCTTATGATAAGTGTCTTTTTCTGTGTGACTTATTTCACTTAGAATCGTCGTACCTAAATCCACTCATCATGCTGCTACTAGCCTTATGACGTTGATTTCATGGCTGAGTGATATTCCATTGTACATAAGGACCACAACTTCTTTATCCATTTTTCTCTTTCCAGGGATATTTAAGGTGTAACGAAGTGGAGGTTCTTGTCAACAGAGCAGCCCTAAACTTTGGGGTGCCTGTGTCTTGCTGATTTTTAGTTTTCCCAATTTATACGCCCATGAGTGGAAGTGCCCTGTGCTCTCTAAGCTGAGTTTTTTAGATGTTTCAGGACACACCGTACACTTCTCCAGAGTGGCTGTTGGCAATTTACATCCCTCCCATCAGCGTAGCCAGGCTCCCGTTTCTCCATGGCCTGTACTGCATTTCTGGTTTTGACACTTTATTCAGCATGGCCCTTTTGACCGATGGGAAGCGAGACTTCTTTGTAGCGCTGATTTGCCTTTCCAGGTTGCTTGGTTGGCCAAAAAGGGCGTATGCGTTTTTTCCTGAATATATTCAGGAAAAAACGCATACGCCCTTTTTGGCCAAGGGCATCATTGTCGAGGTTTTGCCGCTTTTCCTGTGCTTTAAAGGCGATTCGAATCTCCCTCCTGAAATCTGTTTCCTGCAATTCTGCCTTGCTTTCCAGTCCTCTTCGTTGCCTTCCCTCAATATATTTGTGGACGAGAGTTATCATTTATAAGTCTGCAGGTTTGTGAATTGCAGTGCCCCTGAGCTCCATTTTTCAACTCGCTTTCTTGGGAGCTGGCCGCAAAAGCGCAGGATTGCTTCAGGCCCTATTCTGGTCCCGGGCGGCAGGCTGAGCCTGTGGTTAATTCTTCTTCCTGATGGGAAAGTAGAGTGACCTGTGCCTGTCCCAACACCTAGAGCTAGTCTCTCATTGGTTCCCACTCTTCCCGTTCATCCTCAGGACAAATTGCAACCTGTACGGAACAGGAGGTTAAAGGTGCTGATTCTCCAAGGAGGGAGATTGCTACTAAAGCGGCTGGAATGGCGAACCCGAGCATAAGGAGATGAGAAATGAGGTGCGTTTTGGAAACCTTTCCCGATCACACGGTGTACCATCTTCTGGGTTTCTCATGCATGTTTTCGATGTAGGAAGATGCCCTTGAACCTGGAGATTTGGGACCCATGGGATGGGAACCACGCAGTATTACTTTAAAGGGTCTGCGTTTCCTCACCCAACCTCACCAAACCTCTCAGCCCCAAGAGTGTCCACCCTTATGTCTCCATCAGCTGTGGGTCTAGATATGGTCAATCCAGGTGGCATCACAGCCCCTGAACGAATTTCCCTCTCTTTCACTGTCTTTGTTTCACGGGTTTTTAAAAGTAATTGATTTTTATAATGGGGTTTAGCTGCTTTTCACTGCTGTGTTTCTGCCGCTTTACACCCACTTGACTCACTTACAGAGAGATATCAAAACATAGGTTTTACGATTCTTACTAGTCAGATATATTCTTGGGCGGTGAATAGGGGGTGTTGAGTCCAATTCACTGATCAAGGAGTAGGTCTTGTCTATTACATATTGGGTTTATGGAACGGTATCTGAGCTAATTTGAAACCCTTGTTTTATGCATCACCCCACCTCACCTTTCCCCTTAAGCAGCCATAGTGTGTTTTCTAAACGTGGGACTCTGTTCTGTTTTGTAATTCAGTTCAAGGGTAGCGGTTTTTACATTCCCTCTAAAAGTGATATCTTATGATAAGTGTCTTTTTCTGTGTGACTTATTTCACTTAGAATCGTCGTACCTAAATCCACTCATCATGCTGCTACTAGCCTTATGACGTTGATTTCATGGCTGAGTGATATTCCATTGTACATAAGGACCACAACTTCTTTATCCATTTTTCTCTTTCCAGGGATATTTAAGGTGTAACGAAGTGGAGGTTCTTGTCAACAGAGCAGCCCTAAACTTTGGGGTGCCTGTGTCTTGCTGATTTTTAGTTTTCCCAATTTATACGCCCATGAGTGGAAGTGCCCTGTGCTCTCTAAGCTGAGTTTTTTAGATGTTTCAGGACACACCGTACACTTCTCCAGAGTGGCTGTTGGCAATTTACATCCCTCCCATCAGCGTAGCCAGGCTCCCGTTTCTCCATGGCCTGTACTGCATTTCTGGTTTTGACACTTTATTCAGCATGGCCCTTTTGACCGATGGGAAGCGAGACTTCTTTGTAGCGCTGATTTGCCTTTCCAGGTTGCTTGGTTGGCCAAAAAGGGCGTATGCGTTTTTTCCTGAATATATTCAGGAAAAAACGCATACGCCCTTTTTGGCCAAGGGCATCATTGTCGAGGTTTTGCCGCTTTTCCTGTGCTTTAAAGGCGATTCGAATCTCCCTCCTGAAATCTGTTTCCTGCAATTCTGCCTTGCTTTCCAGTCCTCTTCGTTGCCTTCCCTCAATATATTTGTGGACGAGAGTTATCATTTATAAGTCTGCAGGTTTGTGAATTGCAGTGCCCCTGAGCTCCATTTTTCAACTCGCTTTCTTGGGAGCTGGCCGCAAAAGCGCAGGATTGCTTCAGGCCCTATTCTGGTCCCGGGCGGCAGGCTGAGCCTGTGGTTAATTCTTCTTCCTAATGGGAAAGTAGAGTGACCTGTGCCTGTCCCAACACCTAGAGCTAGTCTCTCATTGGTTCCCACTCTTCCCGTTCATCCTCAGGACAAATTGCAACCTGTACGGAACAGGAGGTTAAAGGTGCTGATTCTCCAAGGAGGGAGATTGCTACTAAAGCGGCTGGAATGGCGAACCCGAGCATAAGGAGATGAGAAATGAGGTGCGTTTTGGAAACCTTTCCCGATCACACGGTGTACCATCTTCTGGGTTTCTCATGCATGTTTTCGATGTAGGAAGATGCCCTTGAACCTGGAGATTTGGGACCCATGCGATGGGAACCACGCAGTATTACTTTAAAGGGTCTGCGTTTCCTCACCCAACCTCACCAAACCTCTCAGCCCCAAGAGTGTCCACCCTTATGTCTCCATCAGCTGTGGGTCTAGATATGGTCAATCCAGGTGGCATCACAGCCCCTGAACGAATTTTGTAAGAATTTCCCTCTCTTTCACTGTCTTTGTTTCACGGGTTTTTAAAAGTAATTGATTTTTATAATGGGGTTTAGCTGCTTTTCACTGCTGTGTTTCTGCCGCTTTACACCCACTTGACTCACTTACAGAGAGATATCAAAACATAGGTTTTACGATTCTTACTAGTCAGATATATTCTTGGGCGGTGAATAGGGGGTGTTGAGTCCAATTCACTGATCAAGGATTAGGTCTTGTCTATTACATATTGGGTTTATGGAACGGTATCTGACCTAATTTGAAACCCTTGTTTTATGCATCACCCCACCTCACCTTTCCCGTTAAGCAGCCATAGTGTGTTTTCTAAACGTGGGACTCTGTTCTGTTTTGTAATTCAGTTCAAGGGTAGCGGTTTTTACATTCCCTCTATAAGTGATATCTTATGATAAGTGTCTTTTTCTGTGTGACTTATTTCACTTAGAATCGTCGTACCTAAATCCACTCATCATGCTGCTACTAGCCTTATGACGTTGATTTCATGGCTGAGTGATATTCCATTGTACATAAGGACCACAACTTCTTTATCCATTTTTCTCTTTCCTGGGATATTTAAGGTGTAACGAAGTGGAGGTTCTTGTCAACAGAGCAGCCCTAAACTTTGGGGTGCCTGTGTCTTGCTGATTTTTAGTTTTCCCAATTTATACGCCCATGAGTGGAAGTGCCCTGTGCTCTCTAAGCTGAGTTTTTTAGATGTTTCAGGACACACCGTACACTTCTCCAGAGTGGCTGTTGGCAATTTACATCCCTCCCATCAGCGTAGCCAGGCTCCCGTTTCTCCATGGCCTGTCCTGCATTTCTGGTTTTGACACTTTATTCAGCATGGCCCTTTTGACCGATGGGAAGCGAGACTTCTTTGTAGCGCTGATTTGCCTTTCCAGGTTGCTTGGTTGGCCAAAAAGGGCGTATGCGTTTTTTCCTGAATATATTCAGGAAAAAACGCATACGCCCTTTTTGGCCAAGGGCATCATTGTCGAGGTTTTGCCGCTTTTCCTGTGCTTTAAAGGCGATTCGAATCTCCCTCCTGAAATCTGTTTCCTGCAATTCTGCCTTGCTTTCCAATCCTCTTCGTTGCCTTCCCTCAATATATTTGTGGACGAGAGTTATCATTTATAAGTCTGCAGGTTTGTGAATTGCAGTGCCCCTGAGCTCCATTTTTCAACTCGCTTTCTTGGGAGCTGGCCGCAAAAGCGCAGGATTGCTTCAGGCCCTATTCTGGTCCTGGGCGGCAGGCTGAGCCTGTGGTTAATTCTTCTTCCTGATGGGGAAGTAGAGTGACCTGTGCCTGTCCCAACACCTAGAGCTAGTCTCTCATTGGTTCCCACTCTTCCCGTTCATCCCCAGGACAAATTGCAACCTGTACGGAACAGGAGGTTAAAGGTGCTGATTCTCCAAGGAGGGAGATTGCTACTAAAGGGGCTGGAATGGCGAACCCGAGCATAAGGAGATGAGAAATGAGGTGCGTTTTGGAAACCATTCCCGATCACACGGTGTACCATCTTCTGGGTTTCTCATGCATGTTTTCGATGTAGGAAGATGCCCTTGAACCTGGAGATTTGGGACCCATGCGATGGGAACCACGCAGTATTACTTTAAAGGGTCTGCGTTTCCTCACCCAACCTCACCAAACCTCTCAGCGCCAAGAGTGTCCACCCTTATGTCTCCATCAGCTGTGGGTCTAGATATGGTCAATCCAGGTGGCATCACAGCCCCTGAACGAATTTTGTAAGAATTTCCCTCTCTTTCACTGTCTTTGTTTCACGGGTTTATAAAAGTAATTGATTTTTATAATGGGGTTTAGCTGCTTTTCACTGCTGTGTTTCTGCCGCTTTACACCCACTTGACTCACTTACAGAGAGATATCAAAACATAGGTTTTACGATTCTTACTAGTCAGATATATTCTTGGGCGGTGAATAGGGGGTGTTGAGTCCAATTCACTGATCAAGGAGTAGGTCTTGTCTATTACATATTGGGTTTATGGAACGGTATCTGACCTAATTTGAAACCCTTGTTTTATGCATCACCCCACCTCACCTTTCCCCTTAAGCAGCCATAGTGTGTTTTCTAAACGTGGGACTCTGTTCTGTTTTGTAATTCAGTTCAAGGGTAGCGGTTTTTACATTCCCTCTATAAGTGATATCTTATGATAAGTGTCTTTTTCTGTGTGACTTATTTCACTTAGAATCGTCGTACCTAAATCCACTCATCATGCTGCTACTAGCCTTATGACGTTGATTTCATGGCTGAGTGATATTCCATTGTACATAAGGACCACAACTTCTTTATCCATTTTTCTCTTTCCAGGGATATTTAAGGTGTAACGAAGTGGAGGTTCTTGTCAACAGAGCAGCCCTAAACTTTGGGGTGCCTGTGTCTTGCTGATTTTTAGTTTTCCCAATTTATACGCCCATGAGTGGAAGTGCCCTGTGCTCTCTAAGCTGAGTTTTTTAGATGTTTCAGGACACACCGTACACTTCTCCAGAGTGGCTGTTGGCAATTTACATCCCTCCCATCAGCGTAGCCAGGCTCCCGTTTCTCCATGGCCTGTCCTGCATTTCTGGTTTTGACACTTTATTCAGCATGGCCCTTTTGACCGATGGGAAGCGAGACTTCTTTGTAGCGCTGATTTGCCTTTCCAGGTTGCTTGGTTGGCCAAAAAGGGCGTATGCGTTTCTTCCTGAATATATTCAGGAAAAAACGCATACGCCCTTTTTGGCCAAGGGCCTCATTGTCGAGGTTTTGCCGCTTTTCCTGTGCTTTAAAGGCGATTCGAATCTCCCTCCTGAAATCTGTTTCCTGCAATTCTGCCTTGCTTTCCAGTCCTCTTCGTTGCCTTCCCTCAATATATTTGTGGACGAGAGTTATCATTTATAAGTCTGCAGGTTTGTGAATTGCAGTGCCCCTGAGCTCCATTTTTCAACTCGCTTTCTTGGGAGCTGGCCGCAAAAGCGCAGGATTGCTTCAGGCCCTATTCTGGTCCCGGGCGGCAGGCTGAGCCTGTGGTTAATTCTTCTTCCTGATGGGAAAGTAGAGTGGCCTGTGCCTGTCCCAACACCTAGAGCTAGTCTCTCATTGGTTCCCACTCTTCCCGTTCATCCTCAGGACAAATTGCAACCTGTACGGAACAGGAGGTTAAAGGTGCTGATTCTCCAAGGAGGGAGATTGCTACTAAAGCGGCTGGAATGGCGAACCCGAGCATAAGGAGATGAGAAATGAGGTGCGTTTTGGAAACCTTTCCCGATCACACGGTGTACCATCTTCTGGGTTTCTCATGCATGTTTTCGATGTAGGAAGATGCCCTTGAACCTGGAGATTTGGGACCCATGCGATGGGAACCACGCAGTATTACTTTAAAGGGTCTGCGTTTCCTCACCCAACCTCACCAAAGCTCTCAGCCCCAAGAGTGTCCACCCTTATGTCTCCATCAGCTGTGGGTCTAGATATGGTCAATCCAGGTGGCATCACAGCCCCTGAACGAATTTTGTAAGAATTTCCCTCTCTTTCACTGTCTTTGTTTCACGGGTTTTTAAAAGTAATTGATTTTTATAATGGGGTTTAGCTGCTTTTCACTGCTGTGTTTCTGCCGCTTTACACCCACTTGACTCACTTACAGAGAGATATCAAAACATAGGTTTTACGATTCTTACTAGTCAGATATATTCTTGGGCGGTGGATAGGGGGTGTTGAGTCCAATTCACTGATCAAGGAGTAGGTCTTGTCTATTACATATTGGGTTTATGGAACGGTATCTGACCTAATTTGAAACCCTTGTTTTATGCATCACCCCACCTCACCTTTCCCGTTAAGCAGCCATAGTGTGTTTTCTAAACGTGGGACTCTGTTCTGTTTTGTAATTCAGTTCAAGGGTAGCGGTTTTTACATTCCCTCTATAAGTGATATCTTATGATAAGTGTCTTTTTCTGTGTGACTTATTTCACTTAGAATCGTCGTACCTAAATCCACTCATCATGCTGCTACTAGCCTTATGACGTTGATTTCATGGCTGAGTGATATTCCATTGTACATAAGGACCACAACTTCTTTATCCATTTTTCTCTTTCCTGGGATATTTAAGGTGTAACGAAGTGGAGGTTCTTGTCAACAGAGCAGCACTAAACTTTGGGGTGCCTGTGTCTTGCTGATTTTTAGTTTTCCCAATTTATACGCCCATGAGTGGAAGTGCCCTGTGCTCTCTAAGCTGAGTTTTTTAGATGTTTCAGGACACACCGTACACTTCTCCAGAGTGGCTGTTGGCAATTTACATCCCTCCCATCAGCGTAGCCAGGCTCCCGTTTCTCCATGGCCTGTACTGCATTTCTGGTTTTGACACTTTATTCAGCATGGCCCTTTTGACCGATGGGAAGCGAGACTTCTTTGTAGCGCTGATTTGCCTTTCCAGGTTGCTTGGTTGGCCAAAAAGGGCGTATGCGTTTTTTCCTGAATATATTCAGGAAAAAACGCATACGCCCTTTTTGGCCAAGGGCATCATTGTCGAGGTTTTGCCACTTTTCCTGTGCTTTAAAGGCGATTCGAATCTCCCTCCTGAAATCTGTTTCCTGCAATTCTGCCTTGCTTTCCAGTCCTCTTCGTTGCCTTCCCTCAATATATTTGTGGACGAGAGTTATCATTTATAAGTCTGCAGGTTTGTGAATTGCAGTGCCCCTGAGCTCCATTTTTCAACTCGCTTTCTTGGGAGCTGGCCGCAAAAGCGCAGGATTGCTTCAGGCCCTATTCTGGTCCCGGGCGGCAGGCTGAGCCTGTGGTTAATTCTTCTTCCTGATGGGAAAGTAGAGTGACCTGTGCCTGTCCCAACACCTAGAGCTAGTCTCTCATTGGTTCCCACTCTTCCCGTTCATCCTCAGGACAAATTGCAACCTGTACGGAACAGGAGGTTAAAGGTGCTGATTCTCCAAGGAGGGAGATTGCTACTAAAGCGGCTGGAATGGCGAACCCGAGCATAAGGAGATGAGAAATGAGGTGCGTTTTGGAAACCTTTCCCGATCACACGGTGTACCATCTTCTGGGTTTCTCATGCATGTTTTCGATGTAGGAAGATGCCCTTGAACCTGGAGATTTGGGACCCATGCGATGGGAACCACGCAGTATTACTTTAAAGGGTCTGCGTTTCCTCACCCAATCTCACCAAACCTCTCAGCCCCAAGAGTGTCCACCCTTATGTCTCCATCAGCTGTGGGTCTAGATATGGTCAATCCAGGTGGCATCACAGCCCCTGAACGAATTTTGTAAGAATTTCCCTCTCTTTCACTGTCTTTGTTTCACGGGTTTTTAAAAGTAATTGATTTTTATAATGGAGTTTAGCTGCTTTTCACTGCTGTGTTTCTGCCGCTTTACACCCACTTGACTCACTTACAGAGAGATATCAAAACATAGGTTTTACGATTCTTACTAGTCAGATATATTCTTGGGCAGTGGATAGGGGGTGTTGAGTCCAATTCACTGATCAAGGAGTAGGTCTTGTCTATTACATATTGGGTTTATGGAACGGTATCTGACCTAATTTGAAACCCTTGTTTTATGCATCACCCCACCTCACCTTTCCCGTTAAGCAGCCATAGTGTGTTTTCTAAACGTGGGACTCTGTTCTGTTTTGTAATTCAGTTCAAGGGTAGCGGTTTTTACATTCCCTCTATAAGTGATATCTTATGATAAGTGTCTTTTTCTGTGTGACTTATTTCACTTAGAATCGTCGTACCTAAATCCACTCATCATGCTGCTACTAGCCTTATGACGTTGATTTCATGGCTGAGTGATATTCCATTGTACATAAGGACCACAACTTCTTTATCCATTTTTCTCTTTCCTGGGATATTTAAGGTGTAACGAAGTGGAGGTTCTTGTCAACAGAGCAGCCCTAAACTTTGGGGTGCCTGTGTCTTGCTGATTTTTAGTTTTCCCAATTTATACGCCCATGAGTGGAAGTGCCCTGTGCTCTCTAAGCTGAGTTTTTTAGATGTTTCAGGACACACCGTACACTTCTCCAGAGTGGCTGTTGGCAATTTACATCCCTCCCATCAGCGTAGCCAGGCTCCCGTTTCTCCATGGCCTGTCCTGCATTTCTGGTTTTGACACTTTATTCAGCATGGCCCTTTTGACCGATGGGAAGCGAGACTTCTTTGTAGCGCTGATTTGCCTTTCCAGGTTGCTTGGTTGGCCAAAAAGGGCGTATGCGTTTTTTCCTGAATATATTCAGGAAAAAACGCATACGCCCTTTTTGGCCAAGGGCATCATTGTCGAGGTTTTGCCGCTTTTCCTGTGCTTTAAAGGCGATTCGAATCTCCCTCCTGAAATCTGTTTCCTGCAATTCTGCCTTGCTTTCCAATCCTCTTCGTTGCCTTCCCTCAATATATTTGTGGACGAGAGTTATCATTTATAAGTCTGCAGGTTTGTGAATTGCAGTGCCCCTGAGCTCCATTTTTCAACTCGCTTTCTTGGGAGCTGGCCGCAAAAGCGCAGGATTGCTTCAGGCCCTATTCTGGTCCCGGGCGGCAGGCTGAGCCTGTGGTTAATTCTTCTTCCTGATGGGAAAGTAGAGTGACCTGTGTCTGTCCCAACACCTAGAGCTAGTCTCTCATTGGTTCCCACTCTTCCCGTTCATCCTCAGGACAAATTGCAACCTGTACGGAACAGGAGGTTAAAGGTGCTGATTCTCCAAGGAGGGAGATTGCTACTAAAGCGGCTGGAATGGCGAACCCGAGCATAAGGAGATGAGAAATGAGGTGCGTTTTGGAAACCTTTCCCGATCACACGGTGTACCATCTTCTGGGTTTCTCATGCATGTTTTCGATGTAGGAAGATGCCCTTGAACCTGGAGATTTGGGACCCATGGGATGGGAACCACGCAGTATTACTTTAAAGGGTCTGCGTTTCCTCACCCAACCTCACCAAACCTCTCAGCCCCAAGAGTGTCCACCCTTATGTCTCCATCTTCTGTGGGTCTAGATATGGTCAATCCAGGTGGCATCACAGCCCCTGAACGAATTTTGTAAGAATTTCCCTCTCTTTCACTGTCTTTGTTTCACGGGTTTTTAAAAGTAATTGATTTTTATAATGGGGTTTAGCTGCTTTTCACTGCTGTGTTTCTGCCGCTTTACACCCACTTGACTCACTTACAGAGAGATATCAAAACATAGGTTTTACGATTCTTACTAGTCAGATATATTCTTGGGCGGTGAATAGGGGGTGTTGAGTCCAATTCACTGATCAAGGAGTAGGTCTTGTCTATTACATATTGGGTTTATGGAACGGTATCTGACCTAATTTGAAACCCTTGTTTTATGCATCACCCCACCTCACCTTTCCCCTTAAGCAGCCATAGTGTGTTTTCTAAACGTGGGACTGTGTTCTGTTTTGTAATTCAGTTCAAGGGTAGCGGTTTTTACATTCCCTCTATAAGTGATATCTTATGATAAGTGTCTTTTTCTGTGTGACTTATTTCACTTAGAATCGTCGTACCTAAATCCACTCATCATGCTGCTACTAGCCTTATGACGTTGATTTCATGGCTGAGTGATATTCCATTGTACATAAGGACCACAACTTCTTTATCCATTTTTCTCTTTCCAGGGATATTTAAGGTGTAACGAAGTGGAGGTTCTTGTCAACAGAGCAGCCCTAAACTTTGGGGTGCCTGTGTCTTGCTGATTTTTAGTTTTCCCAATTTATACGCCCATGAGTGGAAGTGCCCTGTGCTCTCTAAGCTGAGTTTTTTAGATGTTTCAGGACACACCGTACACTTCTCCAGAGTGGCTGTTGGCAATTTACATCCCTCCCATCAGCGTAGCCAGGCTCCCGTTTCTCCATGGCCTGTACTGCATTTCTGGTTTTGACACTTTATTCAGCATGGCCCTTTTGACCGATGGGAAGCGAGACTTCTTTGTAGCGCTGATTTGCCTTTCCAGGTTGCTTGGTTGGCCAAAAAGGGCGTATGCGTTTTTTCCTGAATATATTCAGGAAAAAACGCATACGCCCTTTTTGGCCAACGGCATCATTGTCGAGGTTTTGCCGCTTTTCCTGTGCTTTAAAGGCGATTCGAATCTCCCTCCTGAAATCTGTTTCCTGCAATTCTGCCTTGCTTTCCAGTCCTCTTCGTTGCCTTCCCTCAATATATTTGTGGACGAGAGTTATCATTTATAAGTCTGCAGGTTTGTGAATTGCAGTGCCCCTGAGCTCCATTTTTCAACTCGCTTTCTTGGGAGCTGGCCGCAAAAGCGCAGGATTGCTTCAGGCCCTATTCTGGTCCCGGGCGGCAGGCTGAGCCTGTGGTTAATTCTTCTTCCTGATGGGAAAGTAGAGTGACCTGTGCCTGTCCCAACACCTAGAGCTAGTCTCTCATTGGTTCCCACTCTTCCCGTTCATCCTCAGGACAAATTGCAACCTGTACGGAACAGGAGGTTAAAGGTGCTGATTCTCCAAGGAGGGAGATTGCTACTAAAGCGGCTGGAATGGCGAACCCGAGCATAAGGAGATGAGAAATGAGGTGCGTTTTGGAAACCTTTCCCGATCACACGGTGTACCATCTTCTGGGTTTCTCATGCATGTTTTCGATGTAGGAAGATGCCCTTGAACCTGGAGATTTGGGACCCATGCGATGGGAACCACGCAGTATTACTTTAAAGGGTCTGCGTTTCCTCACCCAATCTCACCAAACCTCTCAGCCCCAAGAGTGTCCACCCTTATGTCTCCATCAGCTGTGGGTCTAGATATGGTCAATCCAGGTGGCATCACAGCCCCTGAACGAATTTTGTAAGAATTTCCCTCTCTTTCACTGTCTTTGTTTCACGGGTTTTTAAAAGTAATTGATTTTTATAATGGAGTTTAGCTGCTTTTCACTGCTGTGTTTCTGCCGCTTTACACCCACTTGACTCACTTACAGAGAGATATCAAAACATAGGTTTTACGATTCTTACTAGTCAGATATATTCTTGGGCAGTGGATAGGGGGTGTTGAGTCCAATTCACTGATCAAGGAGTAGGTCTTGTCTATTACATATTGGGTTTATGGAACGGTATCTGACCTAATTTGAAACCCTTGTTTTATGCATCACCCCACCTCACCTTTCCCGTTAAGCAGCCATAGTGTGTTTTCTAAACGTGGGACTCTGTTCTGTTTTGTAATTCAGTTCAAGGGTAGCGGTTTTTACATTCCCTCTATAAGTGATATCTTATGATAAGTGTCTTTTTCTGTGTGACTTATTTCACTTAGAATCGTCGTACCTAAATCCACTCATCATGCTGCTACTAGCCTTATGACGTTGATTTCATGGCTGAGTGATATTCCATTGTACATAAGGACCACAACTTCTTTATCCATTTTTCTCTTTCCTGGGATATTTAAGGTGTAACGAAGTGGAGGTTCTTGTCAACAGAGCAGCCCTAAACTTTGGGGTGCCTGTGTCTTGCTGATTTTTAGTTTTCCCAATTTATACGCCCATGAGTGGAAGTGCCCTGTGCTCTCTAAGCTGAGTTTTTTAGATGTTTCAGGACACACCGTACACTTCTCCAGAGTGGCTGTTGGCAATTTACATCCCTCCCATCAGCGTAGCCAGGCTCCCGTTTCTCCATGGCCTGTCCTGCATTTCTGGTTTTGACACTTTATTCAGCATGGCCCTTTTGACCGATGGGAAGCGAGACTTCTTTGTAGCGCTGATTTGCCTTTCCAGGTTGCTTGGTTGGCCAAAAAGGGCGTATGCGTTTTTTCCTGAATATATTCAGGAAAAAACGCATACGCCCTTTTTGGCCAAGGGCATCATTGTCGAGGTTTTGCCGCTTTTCCTGTGCTTTAAAGGCGATTCGAATCTCCCTCCTGAAATCTGTTTCCTGCAATTCTGCCTTGCTTTCCAGTCCTCTTCGTTGCCTTCCCTCAATATATTTGTGGACGAGAGTTATCATTTATAAGTCTGCAGGTTTGTGAATTGCAGTGCCCCTGAGCTCCATTTTTCAACTCGCTTTCTTGGGAGCTGGCCGCAAAAGCGCAGGATTGCTTCAGGCCCTATTCTGGTCCCGGGCGGCAGGCTGAGCCTGTGGTTAATTCTTCTTCCTGATGGGAAAGTAGAGTGACCTGTGCCTGTCCCAACACCTAGAGCTAGTCTCTCATTGGTTCCCACTCTTCCCGTTCATCCTCAGGACAAATTGCAACCTGTACGGAACAGGAGGTTAAAGGTGCTGATTCTCCAAGGAGGGAGATTGCTACTAAAGCGGCTGGAATGGCGAACCCGAGCATAAGGAGATGAGAAATGAGGTGCGTTTTGGAAACCTTTCCCGATCACACGGTGTACCATCTTCTGGGTTTCTCATGCATGTTTTCGATGTAGGAAGATGCCCTTGAACCTGGAGATTTGGGACCCATGCGATGGGAACCACGCAGTATTACTTTAAAGGGTCTGCGTTTCCTCACCCAATCTCACCAAACCTCTCAGCCCCAAGAGTGTCCACCCTTATGTCTCCATCAGCTGTGGGTCTAGATATGGTCAATCCAGGTGGCATCACAGCCCCTGAACGAATTTTGTAAGAATTTCCCTCTCTTTCACTGTCTTTGTTTCACGGGTTTTTAAAAGTAATTGATTTTTATAATGGAGTTTAGCTGCTTTTCACTGCTGTGTTTCTGCCGCTTTACACCCACTTGACTCACTTACAGAGAGATATCAAAACATAGGTTTTACGATTCTTACTAGTCAGATATATTCTTGGGCAGTGGATAGGGGGTGTTGAGTCCAATTCACTGATCAAGGAGTAGGTCTTGTCTATTACATATTGGGTTTATGGAACGGTATCTGACCTAATTTGAAACCCTTGTTTTATGCATCACCCCACCTCACCTTTCCCGTTAAGCAGCCATAGTGTGTTTTCTAAACGTGGGACTCTGTTCTGTTTTGTAATTCAGTTCAAGGGTAGCGGTTTTTACATTCCCTCTATAAGTGATATCTTATGATAAGTGTCTTTTTCTGTGTGACTTATTTCACTTAGAATCGTCGTACCTAAATCCACTCATCATGCTGCTACTAGCCTTATGACGTTGATTTCATGGCTGAGTGATATTCCATTGTACATAAGGACCACAACTTCTTTATCCATTTTTCTCTTTCCTGGGATATTTAAGGTGTAACGAAGTGGAGGTTCTTGTCAACAGAGCAGCCCTAAACTTTGGGGTGCCTGTGTCTTGCTGATTTTTAGTTTTCCCAATTTATACGCCCATGAGTGGAAGTGCCCTGTGCTCTCTAAGCTGAGTTTTTTAGATGTTTCAGGACACACCGTACACTTCTCCAGAGTGGCTGTTGGCAATTTACATCCCTCCCATCAGCGTAGCCAGGCTCCCGTTTCTCCATGGCCTGTCCTGCATTTCTGGTTTTGACACTTTATTCAGCATGGCCCTTTTGACCGATGGGAAGCGAGATTTCTTTGTAGCGCTGATTTGCCTTTCCAGGTTGCTTGGTTGGCCAAAAAGGGCGTATGCGTTTTTTCCTGAATATATTCAGGAAAAAACGCATACGCCCTTTTTGGCCAAGGGCATCATTGTCGAGGTTTTGCCGCTTTTCCTGTGCTTTAAAGGCGATTCGAATCTCCCTCCTGAAATCTGTTTCCTGCAATTCTGCCTTGCTTTCCAATCCTCTTCGTTGCCTTCCCTCAATATATTTGTGGACGAGAGTTATCATTTATAAGTCTGCAGGTTTGTGAATTGCAGTGCCCCTGAGCTCCATTTTTCAACTCGCTTTCTTGGGAGCTGGCCGCAAAAGCGCAGGATTGCTTCAGGCCCTATTCTGGTCCCGGGCGGCAGGCTGAGCCTGTGGTTAATTCTTCTTCCTGATGGGAAAGTAGAGTGACCTGTGTCTGTCCCAACACCTAGAGCTAGTCTCTCATTGGTTCCCACTCTTCCCGTTCATCCTCAGGACAAATTGCAACCTGTACGGAACAGGAGGTTAAAGGTGCTGATTCTCCAAGGAGGGAGATTGCTACTAAAGCGGCTGGAATGGCGAACCCGAGCATAAGGAGATGAGAAATGAGGTGCGTTTTGGAAACCTTTCCCGATCACACGGTGTACCATCTTCTGGGTTTCTCATGCATGTTTTCGATGTAGGAAGATGCCCTTGAACCTGGAGATTTGGGACCCATGGGATGGGAACCACGCAGTATTACTTTAAAGGGTCTGCGTTTCCTCACCCAACCTCACCAAACCTCTCAGCCCCAAGAGTGTCCACCCTTATGTCTCCATCTTCTGTGGGTCTAGATATGGTCAATCCAGGTGGCATCACAGCCCCTGAACGAATTTTGTAAGAATTTCCCTCTCTTTCACTGTCTTTGTTTCACGGGTTTTTAAAAGTAATTGATTTTTATAATGGGGTTTAGCTGCTTTTCACTGCTGTGTTTCTGCCGCTTTACACCCACTTGACTCACTTACAGAGAGATATCAAAACATAGGTTTTACGATTCTTACTAGTCAGATATATTCTTGGGCGGTGAATAGGGGGTGTTGAGTCCAATTCACTGATCAAGGAGTAGGTCTTGTCTATTACATATTGGGTTTATGGAACGGTATCTGACCTAATTTGAAACCCTTGTTTTATGCATCACCCCACCTCACCTTTCCCCTTAAGCAGCCATAGTGTGTTTTCTAAACGTGGGACTGTGTTCTGTTTTGTAATTCAGTTCAAGGGTAGCGGTTTTTACATTCCCTCTATAAGTGATATCTTATGATAAGTGTCTTTTTCTGTGTGACTTATTTCACTTAGAATCGTCGTACCTAAATCCACTCATCATGCTGCTACTAGCCTTATGACGTTGATTTCATGGCTGAGTGATATTCCATTGTACATAAGGACCACAACTTCTTTATCCATTTTTCTCTTTCCAGGGATATTTAAGGTGTAACGAAGTGGAGGTTCTTGTCAACAGAGCAGCCCTAAACTTTGGGGTGCCTGTGTCTTGCTGATTTTTAGTTTTCCCAATTTATACGCCCATGAGTGGAAGTGCCCTGTGCTCTCTAAGCTGAGTTTTTTAGATGTTTCAGGACACACCGTACACTTCTCCAGAGTGGCTGTTGGCAATTTACATCCCTCCCATCAGCGTAGCCAGGCTCCCGTTTCTCCATGGCCTGTACTGCATTTCTGGTTTTGACACTTTATTCAGCATGGCCCTTTTGACCGATGGGAAGCGAGACTTCTTTGTAGCGCTGATTTGCCTTTCCAGGTTGCTTGGTTGGCCAAAAAGGGCGTATGCGTTTTTTCCTGAATATATTCAGGAAAAAACGCATACGCCCTTTTTGGCCAACGGCATCATTGTCGAGGTTTTGCCGCTTTTCCTGTGCTTTAAAGGCGATTCGAATCTCCCTCCTGAAATCTGTTTCCTGCAATTCTGCCTTGCTTTCCAGTCCTC
Organism: Balaenoptera physalus; assembly: GCF_965194825.1. Classification (NCBI taxonomy): domain Eukaryota; kingdom Metazoa; phylum Chordata; class Mammalia; order Artiodactyla; family Balaenopteridae; genus Balaenoptera; species Balaenoptera physalus. The sequence continues at coordinate 375,161 of NW_028126523.1, forward strand.
TTCGTTGCCTTCCCTCAATATATTTGTGGACGAGAGTTATCATTTATAAGTCTGCAGGTTTGTGAATTGCAGTGCCCCTGAGCTCCATTTTTCAACTCGCTTTCTTGGGAGCTGGCCGCAAAAGCGCAGGATTGCTTCAGGCCCTATTCTGGTCCCGGGCGGCAGGCTGAGCCTGTGGTTAATTCTTCTTCCTGATGGGAAAGTAGAGTGACCTGTGCCTGTCCCAACACCTAGAGCTAGTCTCTCATTGGTTCCCACTCTTCCCGTTCATCCTCAGGACAAATTGCAACCTGTACGGAACAGGAGGTTAAAGGTGCTGATTCTCCAAGGAGGGAGATTGCTACTAAAGCGGCTGGAATGGCGAACCCGAGCATAAGGAGATGAGAAATGAGGTGCGTTTTGGAAACCTTTCCCGATCACACGGTGTACCATCTTCTGGGTTTCTCATGCATGTTTTCGATGTAGGAAGATGCCCTTGAACCTGGAGATTTGGGACCCATGCGATGGGAACCACGCAGTATTACTTTAAAGGGTCTGCGTTTCCTCACCCAATCTCACCAAACCTCTCAGCCCCAAGAGTGTCCACCCTTATGTCTCCATCAGCTGTGGGTCTAGATATGGTCAATCCAGGTGGCATCACAGCCCCTGAACGAATTTTGTAAGAATTTCCCTCTCTTTCACTGTCTTTGTTTCACGGGTTTTTAAAAGTAATTGATTTTTATAATGGGGTTTAGCTGCTTTTCACTGCTGTGTTTCTGCCGCTTTACACCCACTTGACTCACTTACAGAGAGATATCAAAACATAGGTTTTACGATTCTTACTAGTCAGATATATTCTTGGGCAGTGGATAGGGGGTGTTGAGTCCAATTCACTGATCAAGGAGTAGGTCTTGTCTATTACATATTGGGTTTATGGAACGGTATCTGACCTAATTTGAAACCCTTGTTTTATGCATCACCCCACCTCACCTTTCCCGTTAAGCAGCCATAGTGTGTTTTCTAAACGTGGGACTCTGTTCTGTTTTGTAATTCAGTTCAAGGGTAGCGGTTTTTACATTCCCTCTATAAGTGATATCTTATGATAAGTGTCTTTTTCTGTGTGACTTATTTCACTTAGAATCGTTGTACCTAAATCCACTCATCATGCTGCTACTAGCCTTATGACGTTGATTTCATGGCTGAGTGATATTCCATTGTACATAAGGACCACAACTTCTTTATCCATTTTTCTCTTTCCTGGGATATTTAAGGTGTAACGAAGTGGAGGTTCTTGTCAACAGAGCAGCCCTAAACTTTGGGGTGCCTGTGTCTTGCTGATTTTTAGTTTTCCCAATTTATACGCCCATGAGTGGAAGTGCCCTGTGCTCTCTAAGCTGAGTTTTTTAGATGTTTCAGGACACACCGTACACTTCTCCAGAGTGGCTGTTGGCAATTTACATCCCTCCCATCAGCGTAGCCAGGCTCCCGTTTCTCCATGGCCTGTCCTGCATTTCTGGTTTTGACACTTTATTCAGCATGGCCCTTTTGACCGATGGGAAGCGAGACTTCTTTGTAGCGCTGATTTGCCTTTCCAGGTTGCTTGGTTGGCCAAAAAGGGCGTATGCGTTTTTTCCTGAATATATTCAGGAAAAAACGCATACGCCCTTTTTGGCCAAGGGCATCATTGTCGAGGTTTTGCCGCTTTTCCTGTGCTTTAAAGGCGATTCGAATCTCCCTCCTGAAATCTGTTTCCTGCAATTCTGCCTTGTTTTCCAATCCTCTTCGTTGCCTTCCCTCAATATATTTGTGGACGAGAGTTATCATTTATAAGTCTGCAGGTTTGTGAATTGCAGTGCCCCTGAGCTCCATTTTTCAACTCGCTTTCTTGGGAGCTGGCCGCAAAAGCGCAGGATTGCTTCAGGCCCTATTCTGGTCCCGGGCGGCAGGCTGAGCCTGTGGTTAATTCTTCTTCCTGATGGGGAAGTAGAGTGACCTGTGCCTGTCCCAACACCTAGAGCTAGTCTCTCATTGGTTCCCACTCTTCCCGTTCATCCTCAGGACAAATTGCAACCTGTACGGAACAGGAGGTTAAAGGTGCTGATTCTCCAAGGAGGGAGATTGCTACTAAAGCGGCTGGAATGGCGAACCCGAGCATAAGGAGATGAGAAATGAGGTGCGTTTTGGAAATCTTTCCCGATCACACGGTGTACCATCTTCTGGGTTTCTCATGCATGTTTTCGATGTATGAAGATGCCCTTGAACCTGGAGATTTGGGACCCATGCGATGGGAACCACGCAGTATTACTTTAAAGGGTCTGCGTTTCCTCACCCAACCTCACCAAACCTCTCAGCCCCATGAGTGTCCACCCTTATGTCTCCATCAGCTGTGGGTCTAGATATGGTCAATCCAGGTGGCATCACAGCCCCTGAACGAATTTTGTAAGAATTTCCCTCTCTTTCACTGTCTTTGTTTCACGGGTTTTTAAAAGTAATTGATTTTTATAATGGGGTTTAGCTGCTTTTCACTGCTGTGTTTCTGCCGCTTTACACCCACTTGACTCACTTACAGAGAGATATCAAAACATAGGTTTTACGATTCTTACTAGTCAGATATATTCTTGGGCGGTGAATAGGGGGTGTTGAGTCCAATTCACTGATCAAGGAGTAGGTCTTGTCTATTACATATTGGGTTTATGGAACGGTATCTGACCTAATTTGAAACCCTTGTTTTATGCATCACCCCACCTCACCTTTCCCCTTAAGCAGCCATAGTGTGTTTTCTAAACGTGGGACTGTGTTCTGTTTTGTAATTCAGTTCAAGGGTAGCGGTTTTTACATTCCCTCTATAAGTGATATCTTATGATAAGTGTCTTTTTCTGTGTGACTTATTTCACTTAGAATCGTCGTACCTAAATCCACTCATCATGCTGCTACTAGCCTTATGACGTTGATTTCATGGCTGAGTGATATTCCATTGTACATAAGGACCACAACTTCTTTATCCATTTTTCTCTTTCCAGGGATATTTAAGGTGTAACGAAGTGGAGGTTCTTGTCAACAGAGCAGCCCTAAACTTTGGGGTGCCTGTGTCTTGCTGATTTTTAGTTTTCCCAATTTATACGCCCATGAGTGGAAGTGCCCTGTGCTCTCTAAGCTGAGTTTTTTAGATGTTTCAGGACACACCGTACACTTCTCCAGAGTGGCTGTTGGCAATTTACATCCCTCCCATCAGCGTAGCCAGGCTCCCGTTTCTCCATGGCCTGTACTGCATTTCTGGTTTTGACACTTTATTCAGCATGGCCCTTTTGACCGATGGGAAGCGAGACTTCTTTGTAGCGCTGATTTGCCTTTCCAGGTTGCTTGGTTGGCCAAAAAGGGCGTATGCGTTTTTTCCTGAATATATTCAGGAAAAAACGCATACGCCCTTTTTGGCCAACGGCATCATTGTCGAGGTTTTGCCGCTTTTCCTGTGCTTTAAAGGCGATTCGAATCTCCCTCCTGAAATCTGTTTCCTGCAATTCTGCCTTGCTTTCCAGTCCTCTTCGTTGCCTTCCCTCAATATATTTGTGGACGAGAGTTATCATTTATAAGTCTGCAGGTTTGTGAATTGCAGTGCCCCTGAGCTCCATTTTTCAACTCGCTTTCTTGGGAGCTGGCCGCAAAAGCGCAGGATTGCTTCAGGCCCTATTCTGGTCCCGGGCGGCAGGCTGAGCCTGTGGTTAATTCTTCTTCCTGATGGGAAAGTAGAGTGACCTGTGCCTGTCCCAACACCTAGAGCTAGTCTCTCATTGGTTCCCACTCTTCCCGTTCATCCTCAGGACAAATTGCAACCTGTACGGAACAGGAGGTTAAAGGTGCTGATTCTCCAAGGAGGGAGATTGCTACTAAAGCGGCTGGAATGGCGAACCCGAGCATAAGGAGATGAGAAATGAGGTGCGTTTTGGAAACCTTTCCCGATCACACGGTGTACCATCTTCTGGGTTTCTCATGCATGTTTTCGATGTAGGAAGATGCCCTTGAACCTGGAGATTTGGGACCCATGCGATGGGAACCACGCAGTATTACTTTAAAGGGTCTGCGTTTCCTCACCCAATCTCACCAAACCTCTCAGCCCCAAGAGTGTCCACCCTTATGTCTCCATCAGCTGTGGGTCTAGATATGGTCAATCCAGGTGGCATCACAGCCCCTGAACGAATTTTGTAAGAATTTCCCTCTCTTTCACTGTCTTTGTTTCACGGGTTTTTAAAAGTAATTGATTTTTATAATGGAGTTTAGCTGCTTTTCACTGCTGTGTTTCTGCCGCTTTACACCCACTTGACTCACTTACAGAGAGATATCAAAACATAGGTTTTACGATTCTTACTAGTCAGATATATTCTTGGGCAGTGGATAGGGGGTGTTGAGTCCAATTCACTGATCAAGGAGTAGGTCTTGTCTATTACATATTGGGTTTATGGAACGGTATCTGACCTAATTTGAAACCCTTGTTTTATGCATCACCCCACCTCACCTTTCCCGTTAAGCAGCCATAGTGTGTTTTCTAAACGTGGGACTCTGTTCTGTTTTGTAATTCAGTTCAAGGGTAGCGGTTTTTACATTCCCTCTATAAGTGATATCTTATGATAAGTGTCTTTTTCTGTGTGACTTATTTCACTTAGAATCGTCGTACCTAAATCCACTCATCATGCTGCTACTAGCCTTATGACGTTGATTTCATGGCTGAGTGATATTCCATTGTACATAAGGACCACAACTTCTTTATCCATTTTTCTCTTTCCTGGGATATTTAAGGTGTAACGAAGTGGAGGTTCTTGTCAACAGAGCAGCCCTAAACTTTGGGGTGCCTGTGTCTTGCTGATTTTTAGTTTTCCCAATTTATACGCCCATGAGTGGAAGTGCCCTGTGCTCTCTAAGCTGAGTTTTTTAGATGTTTCAGGACACACCGTACACTTCTCCAGAGTGGCTGTTGGCAATTTACATCCCTCCCATCAGCGTAGCCAGGCTCCCGTTTCTCCATGGCCTGTCCTGCATTTCTGGTTTTGACACTTTATTCAGCATGGCCCTTTTGACCGATGGGAAGCGAGACTTCTTTGTAGCGCTGATTTGCCTTTCCAGGTTGCTTGGTTGGCCAAAAAGGGCGTATGCGTTTTTTCCTGAATATATTCAGGAAAAAACGCATACGCCCTTTTTGGCCAAGGGCATCATTGTCGAGGTTTTGCCGCTTTTCCTGTGCTTTAAAGGCGATTCGAATCTCCCTCCTGAAATCTGTTTCCTGCAATTCTGCCTTGCTTTCCAGTCCTCTTCGTTGCCTTCCCTCAATATATTTGTGGACGAGAGTTATCATTTATAAGTCTGCAGGTTTGTGAATTGCAGTGCCCCTGAGCTCCATTTTTCAACTCGCTTTCTTGGGAGCTGGCCGCAAAAGCGCAGGATTGCTTCAGGCCCTATTCTGGTCCCGGGCGGCAGGCTGAGCCTGTGGTTAATTCTTCTTCCTGATGGGAAAGTAGAGTGACCTGTGCCTGTCCCAACACCTAGAGCTAGTCTCTCATTGGTTCCCACTCTTCCCGTTCATCCTCAGGACAAATTGCAACCTGTACGGAACAGGAGGTTAAAGGTGCTGATTCTCCAAGGAGGGAGATTGCTACTAAAGCGGCTGGAATGGCGAACCCGAGCATAAGGAGATGAGAAATGAGGTGCGTTTTGGAAACCTTTCCCGATCACACGGTGTACCATCTTCTGGGTTTCTCATGCATGTTTTCGATGTAGGAAGATGCCCTTGAACCTGGAGATTTGGGACCCATGCGATGGGAACCACGCAGTATTACTTTAAAGGGTCTGCGTTTCCTCACCCAATCTCACCAAACCTCTCAGCCCCAAGAGTGTCCACCCTTATGTCTCCATCAGCTGTGGGTCTAGATATGGTCAATCCAGGTGGCATCACAGCCCCTGAACGAATTTTGTAAGAATTTCCCTCTCTTTCACTGTCTTTGTTTCACGGGTTTTTAAAAGTAATTGATTTTTATAATGGAGTTTAGCTGCTTTTCACTGCTGTGTTTCTGCCGCTTTACACCCACTTGACTCACTTACAGAGAGATATCAAAACATAGGTTTTACGATTCTTACTAGTCAGATATATTCTTGGGCAGTGGATAGGGGGTGTTGAGTCCAATTCACTGATCAAGGAGTAGGTCTTGTCTATTACATATTGGGTTTATGGAACGGTATCTGACCTAATTTGAAACCCTTGTTTTATGCATCACCCCACCTCACCTTTCCCGTTAAGCAGCCATAGTGTGTTTTCTAAACGTGGGACTCTGTTCTGTTTTGTAATTCAGTTCAAGGGTAGCGGTTTTTACATTCCCTCTATAAGTGATATCTTATGATAAGTGTCTTTTTCTGTGTGACTTATTTCACTTAGAATCGTCGTACCTAAATCCACTCATCATGCTGCTACTAGCCTTATGACGTTGATTTCATGGCTGAGTGATATTCCATTGTACATAAGGACCACAACTTCTTTATCCATTTTTCTCTTTCCTGGGATATTTAAGGTGTAACGAAGTGGAGGTTCTTGTCAACAGAGCAGCCCTAAACTTTGGGGTGCCTGTGTCTTGCTGATTTTTAGTTTTCCCAATTTATACGCCCATGAGTGGAAGTGCCCTGTGCTCTCTAAGCTGAGTTTTTTAGATGTTTCAGGACACACCGTACACTTCTCCAGAGTGGCTGTTGGCAATTTACATCCCTCCCATCAGCGTAGCCAGGCTCCCGTTTCTCCATGGCCTGTCCTGCATTTCTGGTTTTGACACTTTATTCAGCATGGCCCTTTTGACCGATGGGAAGCGAGACTTCTTTGTAGCGCTGATTTGCCTTTCCAGGTTGCTTGGTTGGCCAAAAAGGGCGTATGCGTTTTTTCCTGAATATATTCAGGAAAAAACGCATACGCCCTTTTTGGCCAAGGGCATCATTGTCGAGGTTTTGCCGCTTTTCCTGTGCTTTAAAGGCGATTCGAATCTCCCTCCTGAAATCTGTTTCCTGCAATTCTGCCTTGCTTTCCAATCCTCTTCGTTGCCTTCCCTCAATATATTTGTGGACGAGAGTTATCATTTATAAGTCTGCAGGTTTGTGAATTGCAGTGCCCCTGAGCTCCATTTTTCAACTCGCTTTCTTGGGAGCTGGCCGCAAAAGCGCAGGATTGCTTCAGGCCCTATTCTGGTCCCGGGCGGCAGGCTGAGCCTGTGGTTAATTCTTCTTCCTGATGGGAAAGTAGAGTGACCTGTGTCTGTCCCAACACCTAGAGCTAGTCTCTCATTGGTTCCCACTCTTCCCGTTCATCCTCAGGACAAATTGCAACCTGTACGGAACAGGAGGTTAAAGGTGCTGATTCTCCAAGGAGGGAGATTGCTACTAAAGCGGCTGGAATGGCGAACCCGAGCATAAGGAGATGAGAAATGAGGTGCGTTTTGGAAACCTTTCCCGATCACACGGTGTACCATCTTCTGGGTTTCTCATGCATGTTTTCGATGTAGGAAGATGCCCTTGAACCTGGAGATTTGGGACCCATGGGATGGGAACCACGCAGTATTACTTTAAAGGGTCTGCGTTTCCTCACCCAACCTCACCAAACCTCTCAGCCCCAAGAGTGTCCACCCTTATGTCTCCATCTTCTGTGGGTCTAGATATGGTCAATCCAGGTGGCATCACAGCCCCTGAACGAATTTTGTAAGAATTTCCCTCTCTTTCACTGTCTTTGTTTCACGGGTTTTTAAAAGTAATTGATTTTTATAATGGGGTTTAGCTGCTTTTCACTGCTGTGTTTCTGCCGCTTTACACCCACTTGACTCACTTACAGAGAGATATCAAAACATAGGTTTTACGATTCTTACTAGTCAGATATATTCTTGGGCGGTGAATAGGGGGTGTTGAGTCCAATTCACTGATCAAGGAGTAGGTCTTGTCTATTACATATTGGGTTTATGGAACGGTATCTGACCTAATTTGAAACCCTTGTTTTATGCATCACCCCACCTCACCTTTCCCCTTAAGCAGCCATAGTGTGTTTTCTAAACGTGGGACTGTGTTCTGTTTTGTAATTCAGTTCAAGGGTAGCGGTTTTTACATTCCCTCTATAAGTGATATCTTATGATAAGTGTCTTTTTCTGTGTGACTTATTTCACTTAGAATCGTCGTACCTAAATCCACTCATCATGCTGCTACTAGCCTTATGACGTTGATTTCATGGCTGAGTGATATTCCATTGTACATAAGGACCACAACTTCTTTATCCATTTTTCTCTTTCCAGGGATATTTAAGGTGTAACGAAGTGGAGGTTCTTGTCAACAGAGCAGCCCTAAACTTTGGGGTGCCTGTGTCTTGCTGATTTTTAGTTTTCCCAATTTATACGCCCATGAGTGGAAGTGCCCTGTGCTCTCTAAGCTGAGTTTTTTAGATGTTTCAGGACACACCGTACACTTCTCCAGAGTGGCTGTTGGCAATTTACATCCCTCCCATCAGCGTAGCCAGGCTCCCGTTTCTCCATGGCCTGTACTGCATTTCTGGTTTTGACACTTTATTCAGCATGGCCCTTTTGACCGATGGGAAGCGAGACTTCTTTGTAGCGCTGATTTGCCTTTCCAGGTTGCTTGGTTGGCCAAAAAGGGCGTATGCGTTTTTTCCTGAATATATTCAGGAAAAAACGCATACGCCCTTTTTGGCCAACGGCATCATTGTCGAGGTTTTGCCGCTTTTCCTGTGCTTTAAAGGCGATTCGAATCTCCCTCCTGAAATCTGTTTCCTGCAATTCTGCCTTGCTTTCGAGTCCTCTTCGTTGCCTTCCCTCAATATATTTGTGGACGAGAGTTATCATTTATAAGTCTGCAGGTTTGTGAATTGCAGTGCCCCTGAGCTCCATTTTTCAACTCGCTTTCTTGGGAGCTGGCCGCAAAAGCGCAGGATTGCTTCAGGCCCTATTCTGGTCCCGGGCGGCAGGCTGAGCCTGTGGTTAATTCTTCTTCCTGATGGGAAAGTAGAGTGACCTGTGCCTGTCCCAACACCTAGAGCTAGTCTCTCATTGGTTCCCACTCTTCCCGTTCATCCTCAGGACAAATTGCAACCTGTACGGAACAGGAGGTTAAAGGTGCTGATTCTCCAAGGAGGGAGATTGCTACTAAAGCGGCTGGAATGGCGAACCCGAGCATAAGGAGATGAGAAATGAGGTGCGTTTTGGAAACCTTTCCCGATCACACGGTGTACCATCTTCTGGGTTTCTCATGCATGTTTTCGATGTAGGAAGATGCCCTTGAACCTGGAGATTTGGGACCCATGCGATGGGAACCACGCAGTATTACTTTAAAGGGTCTGCGTTTCCTCACCCAATCTCACCAAACCTCTCAGCCCCAAGAGTGTCCACCCTTATGTCTCCATCAGCTGTGGGTCTAGATATGGTCAATCCAGGTGGCATCACAGCCCCTGAACGAATTTTGTAAGAATTTCCCTCTCTTTCACTGTCTTTGTTTCACGGGTTTTTAAAAGTAATTGATTTTTATAATGGGGTTTAGCTGCTTTTCACTGCTGTGTTTCTGCCGCTTTACACCCACTTGACTCACTTACAGAGAGATATCAAAACATAGGTTTTACGATTCTTACTAGTCAGATATATTCTTGGGCAGTGGATAGGGGGTGTTGAGTCCAATTCACTGATCAAGGAGTAGGTCTTGTCTATTACATATTGGGTTTATGGAACGGTATCTGACCTAATTTGAAACCCTTGTTTTATGCATCACCCCACCTCACCTTTCCCGTTAAGCAGCCATAGTGTGTTTTCTAAACGTGGGACTCTGTTCTGTTTTGTAATTCAGTTCAAGGGTAGCGGTTTTTACATTCCCTCTATAAGTGATATCTTATGATAAGTGTCTTTTTCTGTGTGACTTATTTCACTTAGAATCGTTGTACCTAAATCCACTCATCATGCTGCTACTAGCCTTATGACGTTGATTTCATGGCTGAGTGATATTCCATTGTACATAAGGACCACAACTTCTTTATCCATTTTTCTCTTTCCTGGGATATTTAAGGTGTAACGAAGTGGAGGTTCTTGTCAACAGAGCAGCCCTAAACTTTGGGGTGCCTGTGTCTTGCTGATTTTTAGTTTTCCCAATTTATACGCCCATGAGTGGAAGTGCCCTGTGCTCTCTAAGCTGAGTTTTTTAGATGTTTCAGGACACACCGTACACTTCTCCAGAGTGGCTGTTGGCAATTTACATCCCTCCCATCAGCGTAGCCAGGCTCCCGTTTCTCCATGGCCTGTCCTGCATTTCTGGTTTTGACACTTTATTCAGCATGGCCCTTTTGACCGATGGGAAGCGAGACTTCTTTGTAGCGCTGATTTGCCTTTCCAGGTTGCTTGGTTGGCCAAAAAGGGCGTATGCGTTTTTTCCTGAATATATTCAGGAAAAAACGCATACGCCCTTTTTGGCCAAGGGCATCATTGTCGAGGTTTTGCCGCTTTTCCTGTGCTTTAAAGGCGATTCGAATCTCCCTCCTGAAATCTGTTTCCTGCAATTCTGCCTTGTTTTCCAATCCTCTTCGTTGCCTTCCCTCAATATATTTGTGGACGAGAGTTATCATTTATAAGTCTGCAGGTTTGTGAATTGCAGTGCCCCTGAGCTCCATTTTTCAACTCGCTTTCTTGGGAGCTGGCCGCAAAAGCGCAGGATTGCTTCAGGCCCTATTCTGGTCCCGGGCGGCAGGCTGAGCCTGTGGTTAATTCTTCTTCCTGATGGGGAAGTAGAGTGACCTGTGCCTGTCCCAACACCTAGAGCTAGTCTCTCATTGGTTCCCACTCTTCCCGTTCATCCTCAGGACAAATTGCAACCTGTACGGAACAGGAGGTTAAAGGTGCTGATTCTCCAAGGAGGGAGATTGCTACTAAAGCGGCTGGAATGGCGAACCCGAGCATAAGGAGATGAGAAATGAGGTGCGTTTTGGAAATCTTTCCCGATCACACGGTGTACCATCTTCTGGGTTTCTCATGCATGTTTTCGATGTATGAAGATGCCCTTGAACCTGGAGATTTGGGACCCATGCGATGGGAACCACGCAGTATTACTTTAAAGGGTCTGCGTTTCCTCACCCAACCTCACCAAACCTCTCAGCCCCATGAGTGTCCACCCTTATGTCTCCATCAGCTGTGGGTCTAGATATGGTCAATCCAGGTGGCATCACAGCCCCTGAACGAATTTTGTAAGAATTTCCCTCTCTTTCACTGTCTTTGTTTCACGGGTTTTTAAAAGTAATTGATTTTTATAATGGGGTTTAGCTGCTTTTCACTGCTGTGTTTCTGCCGCTTTACACCCACTTGACTCACTTACAGAGAGATATCAAAACATAGGTTTTACGATTCTTACTAGTCAGATATATTCTTGGGCGGTGAATAGGGTGTGTTGAGTCCAATTCACTGATCAAGGAGTAGGTCTTGTCTATTACATATTGGGTTTATGGAACGGTATCTGACCTAATTTGAAACCCTTGTTTTATGCATCACCCCACCTCACCTTTCCCGTTAAGCAGCCATAGTGTGTTTTCTAAACGTGGGACTCTGTTCTGTTTTGTAATTCAGTTCAAGGGTAGCGGTTTTTACATTCCCTCTATAAGTGATATCTTATGATAAGTGTCTTTTTCTGTGTGACTTATTTCACTTAGAATCGTCGTACCTAAATCCACTCATCATGCTGCTACTAGCCTTATGACGTTGATTTCATGGCTGAGTGATATTCCATTGTACATAAGGACCACAACTTCTTTATCCATTTTTCTCTTTCCAGGGATATTTAAGGTGTAACGAAGTGGAGGTTCTTGTCAACAGAGCAGCCCTAAACTTTGGGGTGCCTGTGTCTTGCTGATTTTTAGTTTTCCCAATTTATACGCCCATGAGTGGAAGTGCCCTGTGCTCTCTAAGCTGAGTTTTTTAGATGTTTCAGGACACACCGTACACTTCTCCAGAGTGGCTGTTGGCAATTTACATCCCTCCCTTCAGCGTAGCCAGGCTCCCGTTTCTCCATGGCCTGTCCTGCATTTCTGGTTTTGACACTTTATTCAGCATGGCCCTTTTGACCGATGGGAAGCGAGACTTCTTTGTAGCGCTGATTTGCCTTTCCAGGTTGCTTGGTTGGCCAAAAAGGGCGTATGCGTTTTTTCCTGAATATATTCAGGAAAAAACGCATACGCCCTTTTTGGCCAAGGGCATCATTGTCGAGGTTTTGCCGCTTTTCCTGTGCTTTAAAGGCGATTCGAATCTCCCTCCTGAAATCTGTTTCCTGCAATTCTGCCTTGCTTTCCAGTCCTCTTCGTTGCCTTCCCTCAATATATTTGTGGACGAGAGTTATCATTTATAAGTCTGCAGGTTTGTGAATTGCAGTGCCCCTGAGCTCCATTTTTCAACTCGCTTTCTTGGGAGCTGGCCGCAAAAGCGCAGGATTGCTTCAGGCCCTATTCTGGTCCCGGGCGGCAGGCTGAGCCTGTGGTTAATTCTTCTTCCTGATGGGGAAGTAGAGTGACCTGTGCCTGTCCCAACACCTAGAGCTAGTCTCTCATTGGTTCCCACTCTTCCCGTTCATCCTCAGGACAAATTGCAACCTGTACGGAACAGGAGGTTAAAGGTGCTGATTCTCCAAGGAGGGAGATTGCTACTAAAGCGGCTGGAATGGCGAACCCGAGCATAAGGAGATGAGAAATGAGGTGCGTTTTGGAAACCTTTCCCGATCACACGGTGTACCATCTTCTGGGTTTCTCATGCATGTTTTCGATGTAGGAAGATGCCCTTGAACCTGGAGATTTGGGACCCATGCGAAGGGAACCACGCAGTATTACTTTAAAGGGTCTGCGTTTCCTCACCCAACCTCACCAAACCTCTCAGCCCCATGAGTGTCCACCCTTATGTCTCCATCAGCTGTGGGTCTAGATATGGTCAATCCAGGTGGCATCACAGCCCCTGAACGAATTTTGTAAGAATTTCCCTCTCTTTCACTGTCTTTGTTTCACGGGTTTTTAAAAGTAATTGATTTTTATAATGGGGTTTAGCTGCTTTTCACTGCTGTGTTTCTGCCGCTTTACACCCACTTGACTCACTTACAGAGAGATATCAAAACATAGGTTTTACGATTCTTACTAGTCAGATATATTCTTGGGCGGTGAATAGGGTGTGTTGAGTCCAATTCACTGATCAAGGAGTAGGTCTTGTCTATTACATATTGGGTTTATGGAACGGTATCTGACCTAATTTGAAACCCTTGTTTTATGCATCACCCCACCTCACCTTTCCCGTTAAGCAGCCATAGTGTGTTTTCTAAACGTGGGACTCTGTTCTGTTTTGTAATTCAGTTCAAGGGTAGCGGTTTTTACATTCCCTCTATAAGTGATATCTTATGATAAGTGTCTTTTTCTGTGTGACTTATTTCACTTAGAATCGTCGTACCTAAATCCACTCATCATGCTGCTACTAGCCTTATGACGTTGATTTCATGGCTGAGTGATATTCCATTGTACATAAGGACCACAACTTCTTTATCCATTTTTCTCTTTCCAGGGATATTTAAGGTGTAACGAAGTGGAGGTTCTTGTCAACAGAGCAGCCCTAAACTTTGGGGTGCCTGTGTCTTGCTGATTTTTAGTTTTCCCAATTTATACGCCCATGAGTGGAAGTGCCCTGTGCTCTCTAAGCTGAGTTTTTTAGATGTTTCAGGACACACCGTACACTTCTCCAGAGTGGCTGTTGGCAATTTACATCCCTCCCATCAGCGTAGCCAGGCTCCCGTTTCTCCATGGCCTGTCCTGCATTTCTGGTTTTGACACTTTATTCAGCATGGCCCTTTTGACCGATGGGAAGCGAGACTTCTTTGTAGCGCTGATTTGCCTTTCCAGGTTGCTTGGTTGGCCAAAAAGGGCGTATGCGTTTTTTCCTGAATATATTCAGGAAAAAACGCATACGCCCTTTTTGGCCAACGGCATCATTGTCGAGGTTTTGCCGCTTTTCCTGTGCTTTAAAGGCGATTCGAATCTCCCTCCTGAAATCTGTTTCCTGCAATTCTGCCTTGCTTTCCAGTCCTCTTCGTTGCCTTCCCTCAATATATTTGTGGACGAGAGTTATCATTTATAAGTCTGCAGGTTTGTGAATTGCAGTGCCCCTGAGCTCCATTTTTCAACTCGCTTTCTTGGGAGCTGGCCGCAAAAGCGCAGGATTGCTTCAGGCCCTATTCTGGTCCCGGGCGGCAGGCTGAGCCTGTGGTTAATTCTTCTTCCTGATGGGGAAGTAGAGTGACCTGTGCCTGTCCCAAAACCTAGAGCTAGTCTCTCATTGGTTCCCACTCTTCCCGTTCATCCTCAGGACAAATTGCAACCTGTACGGAACAGGAGGTTAAAGGTGCTGATTCTCCAAGGAGGGAGATTGCTACTAAAGCGGCTGGAATGGCGAACCCGAGCATAAGGAGATGAGAAATGAGGTGCGTTTTGGAAACCTTTCCCGATCACACGGTGTACCATCTTCTGGGTTTCTCATGCATGTTTTCGATGTAGGAAGATGCCCTTGAACCTGGAGATTTGGGACCCATGCGATGGGAACCACGCAGTATTACTTTAAAGGGTCTGCGTTTCCTCACCCAACCTCACCAAACCTCTCAGCCCCAAGAGTGTCCACCCTTATGTCTCCATCAGCTGTGGGTCTAGATATGGTCAATCCAGGTGGCATCACAGCCCCTGAACGAATTTTGTAAGAATTTCCCTCTCTTTCACTGTCTTTGTTTCACGGGTTTTTAAAAGTAATTGATTTTTATAATGGGGTTTAGCTGCTTTTCACTGCTGTGTTTCTGCCGCTTTACACCCACTTGACTCACTTACAGAGAGATATCGAAACATAGGTTTTACGATTCTTACTAGTCAGATATATTCTTGGGCAGTGGATAGGGGGTGTTGAGTCCAATTCACTGATCAAGGAGTAGGTCTTGTCTATTACATATTGGGTTTATGGAACGGTATCTGACCTAATTTGAAACCCTTGTTTTATGCATCACCCCACCTCACCTTTCCCGTTAAGCAGCCATAGTGTGTTTTCTAAACGTGGGACTCTGTTCTGTTTTGTAATTCAGTTCAAGGGTAGCGGTTTTTACATTCCCTCTATAAGTGATATCTTATGATAAGTGTCTTTTTCTGTGTGACTTATTTCACTTAGAATCGTCGTACCTAAATCCACTCATCATGCTGCTACTAGCCTTATGACGTTGATTTCATGGCTGAGTGATATTCCATTGTACATAAGGACCACAACTTCTTTATCCATTTTTCTCTTTCCTGGGATATTTAAGGTGTAACGAAGTGGAGGTTCTTGTCAACAGAGCAGCCCTAAACTTTGGGGTGCCTGTGTCTTGCTGATTTTTAGTTTTCCCAATTTATACGCCCATGAGTGGAAGTGCCCTGTGCTCTCTAAGCTGAGTTTTTTAGATGTTTCAGGACACACCGTACACTTCTCCAGAGTGGCTGTTGGCAATTTACATCCCTCCCATCAGCGTAGCCAGGCTCCCGTTTCTCCATGGCCTGTCCTGCATTTCTGGTTTTGACACTTTATTCAGCATGGCCCTTTTGACCGATGGGAAGCGAGACTTCTTTGTAGCGCTGATTTGCCTTTCCAGGTTGCTTGGTTGGCCAAAAAGGGCGTATGCGTTTTTTCCTGAATATATTCAGGAAAAAACGCATACGCCCTTTTTGGCCAAGGGCATCATTGTCGAGGTTTTGCCGCTTTTCCTGTGCTTTAAAGGCGATTCGAATCTCCCTCCTGAAATCTGTTTCCTGCAATTCTGCCTTGTTTTCCAATCCTCTTCGTTGCCTTCCCTCAATATATTTGTGGACGAGAGTTATCATTTATAAGTCTGCAGGTTTGTGAATTGCAGTGCCCCTGAGCTCCATTTTTCAACTCGCTTTCTTGGGAGCTGGCCGCAAAAGCGCAGGATTGCTTCAGGCCCTATTCTGGTCCCGGGCGGCAGGCTGAGCCTGTGGTTAATTCTTCTTCCTGATGGGGAAGTAGAGTGACCTGTGCCTGTCCCAACACCTAGAGCTAGTCTCTCATTGGTTCCCACTCTTCCCGTTCATCCTCAGGACAAATTGCAACCTGTACGGAACAGGAGGTTAAAGGTGCTGATTCTCCAAGGAGGGAGATTGCTACTAAAGCGGCTGGAATGGCGAACCCGAGCATAAGGAGATGAGAAATGAGGTGCGTTTTGGAAACCTTTCCCGATCACACGGTGTACCATCTTCTGGGTTTCTCATGCATGTTTTCGATGTAGGAAGATGCCCTTGAACCTGGAGATTTGGGACCCATGCGAAGGGAACCACGCAGTATTACTTTAAAGGGTCTGCGTTTCCTCACCCAACCTCACCAAACCTCTCAGCCCCATGAGTGTCCACCCTTATGTCTCCATCAGCTGTGGGTCTAGATATGGTCAATCCAGGTGGCATCACAGCCCCTGAACGAATTTTGTAAGAATTTCCCTCTCTTTCACTGTCTTTGTTTCACGGGTTTTTAAAAGTAATTGATTTTTATAATGGGGTTTAGCTGCTTTTCACTGCTGTGTTTCTGCCGCTTTACACCCACTTGACTCACTTACAGAGAGATATCAAAACATAGGTTTTACGATTCTTACTAGTCAGATATATTCTTGGGCGGTGAATAGGGTGTGTTGAGTCCAATTCACTGATCAAGGAGTAGGTCTTGTCTATTACATATTGGGTTTATGGAACGGTATCTGACCTAATTTGAAACCCTTGTTTTATGCATCACCCCACCTCACCTTTCCCCTTAAGCAGCCATAGTGTGTTTTCTAAACGTGGGACTCTGTTCTGTTTTGTAATTCAGTTCAAGGGTAGCGGTTTTTACATTCCCTCTATAAGTGATATCTTATGATAAGTGTCTTTTTCTGTGTGACTTATTTCACTTAGAATCGTCGTACCTAAATCCACTCATCATGCTGCTACTAGCCTTATGACGTTGATTTCATGGCTGAGTGATATTCCATTGTACATAAGGACCACAACTTCTTTATCCATTTTTCTCTTTCCAGGGATATTTAAGGTGTAACGAAGTGGAGGTTCTTGTCAACAGAGCAGCCCTAAACTTTGGGGTGCCTGTGTCTTGCTGATTTTTAGTTTTCCCAATTTATACGCCCATGAGTGGAAGTGCCCTGTGCTCTCTAAGCTGAGTTTTTTAGATGTTTCAGGACACACCGTACACTTCTCCAGAGTGGCTGTTGGCAATTTACATCCCTCCCATCAGCGTAGCCAGGCTCCCGTTTCTCCATGGCCTGTACTGCATTTCTGGTTTTGACACTTTATTCAGCATGGCCCTTTTGACCGATGGGAAGCGAGACTTCTTTGTAGCGCTGATTTGCCTTTCCAGGTTGCTTGGTTGGCCAAAAAGGGCGTATGCGTTTTTTCCTGAATATATTCAGGAAAAAACGCATACGCCCTTTTTGGCCAACGGCATCATTGTCGAGGTTTTGCCGCTTTTCCTGTGCTTTAAAGGCGATTCGAATCTCCCTCCTGAAATCTGTTTCCTGCAATTCTGCCTTGCTTTCCAGTCCTCTTCGTTGCCTTCCCTCAATATATTTGTGGACGAGAGTTATCATTTATAAGTCTGCAGGTTTGTGAATTGCAGTGCCCCTGAGCTCCATTTTTCAACTCGCTTTCTTGGGAGCTGGCCGCAAAAGCGCAGGATTGCTTCAGGCCCTATTCTGGTCCCGGGCGGCAGGCTGAGCCTGTGGTTAATTCTTCTTCCTGATGGGAAAGTAGAGTGACCTGTGCCTGTCCCAACACCTAGAGCTAGTCTCTCATTGGTTCCCACTCTTCCCGTTCATCCTCAGGACAAATTGCAACCTGTACGGAACAGGAGGTTAAAGGTGCTGATTCTCCAAGGAGGGAGATTGCTACTAAAGCGGCTGGAATGGCGAACCCGAGCATAAGGAGATGAGAAATGAGGTGCGTTTTGGAAACCTTTCCCGATCACACGGTGTACCATCTTCTGGGTTTCTCATGCATGTTTTCGATGTAGGAAGATGCCCTTGAACCTGGAGATTTGGGACCCATGCGATGGGAACCACGCAGTATTACTTTAAAGGGTCTGCGTTTCCTCACCCAACCTCACCAAACCTCTCAGCCCCAAGAGTGTCCACCCTTATGTCTCCATCAGCTGTGGGTCTAGATATGGTCAATCCAGGTGGCATCACAGCCCCTGAACGAATTTTGTAAGAATTTCCCTCTCTTTCACTGTCTTTGTTTCACGGGTTTTTAAAAGTAATTGATTTTTATAATGGGGTTTAGCTGCTTTTCACTGCTGTGTTTCTGCCGCTTTACACCCACTTGACTCACTTACAGAGAGATATCAAAACATAGGTTTTACGATTCTTACTAGTCAGATATATTCTTGGGCAGTGGATAGTGGGTGTTGAGTCCAATTCACTGATCAAGGAGTAGGTCTTGTCTATTACATATTGGGTTTATGGAACGGTATCTGACCTAATTTGAAACCCTTGTTTTATGCATCACCCCACCTCACCTTTCCCGTTAAGCAGCCATAGTGTGTTTTCTAAACGTGGGACTCTGTTCTGTTTTGTAATTCAGTTCAAGGGTAGCGGTTTTTACATTCCCTCTATAAGTGATATCTTATGATAAGTGTCTTTTTCTGTGTGACTTATTTCACTTAGAATCGTCGTACCTAAATCCACTCATCATGCTGCTACTAGCCTTATGACGTTGATTTCATGGCTGAGTGATATTCCATTGTACATAAGGACCACAACTTCTTTATCCATTTTTCTCTTTCCTGGGATATTTAAGGTGTAACGAAGTGGAGGTTCTTGTCAACAGAGCAGCCCTAAACTTTGGGGTGCCTGTGTCTTGCTGATTTTTAGTTTTCCCAATTTATACGCCCATGAGTGGAAGTGCCCTGTGCTCTCTAAGCTGAGTTTTTTAGATGTTTCAGGACACACCGTACACTTCTCCAGAGTGGCTGTTGGCAATTTACATCCCTCCCATCAGCGTAGCCAGGCTCCCGTTTCTCCATGGCCTGTCCTGCATTTCTGGTTTTGACACTTTATTCAGCATGGCCCTTTTGACCGATGGGAAGCGAGACTTCTTTGTAGCGCTGATTTGCCTTTCCAGGTTGCTTGGTTGGCCAAAAAGGGCGTATGCGTTTTTTCCTGAATATATTCAGGAAAAAACGCATACGCCCTTTTTGGCCAAGGGCATCATTGTCGAGGTTTTGCCGCTTTTCCTGTGCTTTAAAGGCGATTCGAATCTCCCTCCTGAAATCTGTTTCCTGCAATTCTGCCTTGCTTTCCAATCCTCTTCGTTGCCTTCCCTCAATATATTTGTGGACGAGAGTTATCATTTATAAGTCTGCAGGTTTGTGAATTGCAGTGCCCCTGAGCTCCATTTTTCAACTCGCTTTCTTGGGAGCTGGCCGCAAAAGCGCAGGATTGCTTCAGGCCCTATTCTGGTCCCGGGCGGTAGGCTGAGCCTGTGGTTAATTCTTCTTCCTGATGGGGAAGTAGAGTGACCTGTGCCTGTCCCAACACCTAGAGCTAGTCTCTCATTGGTTCCCACTCTTCCCGTTCATCCTCAGGACAAATTGCAACCTGTACGGAACAGGAGGTTAAAGGTGCTGATTCTCCAAGGAGGGAGATTGCTACTAAAGCGGCTGGAATGGCGAACCCGAGCATAAGGAGATGAGAAATGAGGTGCGTTTTGGAAACCTTTCCCGATCACACGGTGTACCATCTTCTGGGTTTCTCATGCATGTTTTCGATGTAGGAAGATGCCCTTGAACCTGGAGATTTGGGACCCATGCGATGGGAACCACGCAGTATTACTTTAAAGGGTCTGCGTTTCCTCACCCAACCTCACCAAACCTCTCAGCCCCATGAGTGTCCACCCTTATGTCTCCATCAGCTGTGGGTCTAGATATGGTCAATCCAGGTGGCATCACAGCCCCTGAACGAATTTTGTAAGAATTTCCCTCTCTTTCACTGTCTTTGTTTCACGGTTTTTTAAAAGTAATTGATTTTTATAATGGGGTTTAGCTGCTTTTCACTGCTGTGTTTCTGCCGCTTTACACCCACTTGACTCACTTACAGAGAGATATCAAAACATAGGTTTTAAGATTCTTACTAGTCAGATATATTCTTGGGCGGTGAATAGGGGGTGTTGAGTCCAATTCACTGATCAAGGAGTAGGTCTTGTCTATTACATATTGGGTTTATGGAACGGTATCTGACCTAATTTGAAACCCTTGTTTTATGCATCACCCCACCTCACCTTTCCCCTTAAGCAGCCATAGTGTGTTTTCTAAACGTGGGACTCTGTTCTGTTTTGTAATTCAGTTCAAGGGTAGCGGTTTTTACATTCCCTCTATAAGTGATATCTTATGATAAGTGTCTTTTTCTGTGTGACTTATTTCACTTAGAATCGTCGTACCTAAATCCACTCATCATGCTGCTACTAGCCTTATGACGTTGATTTCATGGCTGAGTGATATTCCATTGTACATAAGGACCACAACTTCTTTATCCATTTTTCTCTTTCCAGGGATATTTAAGGTGTAACGAAGTGGAGGTTCTTGTCAACAGAGCAGCCCTAAACTTTGGGGTGCCTGTGTCTTGCTGATTTTTAGTTTTCCCAATTTATACGCCCATGAGTGGAAGTGCCCTGTGCTCTCTAAGCTGAGTTTTTTAGATGTTTCAGGACACACCGTACACTTCTCCAGAGTGGCTGTTGGCAATTTACATCCCTCCCATCAGCGTAGCCAGGCTCCCGTTTCTCCATGGCCTGTCCTGCATTTCTGGTTTTGACACTTTATTCAGCATGGCCCTTTTGACCGATGGGAAGCGAGACTTCTTTGTAGCGCGGATTTGCCTTTCCAGGTTGTTTGGTTGGCCAAAAAGGGCGTATGCGTTTTTTCCTGAATATATTCAGGAAAAAACGCATACGCCCTTTTTGGCCAAGGGCATCATTGTCGAGGTTTTGCCGCTTTTCCTGTGCTTTAAAGGCGATTCGAATCTCCCTCCTGAAATCTGTTTCCTGCAATTCTGCCTTGCTTTCCAATCCTCTTCGTTGCCTTCCCTCAATATATTTGTGGACGAGAGTTATCATTTATAAGTCTGCAGGTTTGTGAATTGCAGTGCCCCTGAGCTCCATTTTTCAACTCGCTTTCTTGGGAGCTGGCCGCAAAAGCGCAGGATTGCTTCAGGCCCTATTCTGGTCCCGGGCGGCAGGCTGAGCCTGTGGTTAATTCTTCTTCCTGATGGGAAAGTAGAGTGACCTGTGCCTGTCCCAACACCTAGAGCTAGTCTCTCATTGGTTCCCACTCTTCCCGTTCATCCTCAGGACAAATTGCAACCTGTACGGAACAGGAGGTTAAAGGTGCTGATTCTCCAAGGAGGGAGATTGCTACTAAAGCGGCTGGAATGGCGAACCCGAGCATAAGGAGATGAGAAATGAGGTGCGTTTTGGAAACCTTTCCCGATCACACGGTGTACCATCTTCTGGGTTTCTCATGCATGTTTTCGATGTAGGAAGATGCCCTTGAACCTGGAGATTTGGGACCCATGCGATGGGAACCACGCAGTATTACTTTAAAGGGTCTGCGTTTCCTCACCCAACCTCACCAAACCTCTCAGCCCCAAGAGTGTCCACCCTTATGTCTCCATCAGCTGTGGGTCTAGATATGGTCAATCCAGGTGGCATCACAGCGCCTGAACGAATTTTGTAAGAATTTCCCTCTCTTTCACTGTCTTTGTTTCACGGGTTTTTAAAAGTAATTGATTTTTATAATGGGGTTTAGCTGCTTTTCACTGCTGTGTTTCTGCCGCTTTACACCCTCTTGACTCACTTACAGAGAGATATCAAAACATAGGTTTTACGATTCTTACTAGTCAGATATATTCTTGGGCAGTGGATAGGGGGTGTTGAGTCCAATTCACTGATCAAGGAGTAGGTCTTGTCTATTACATATTGGGTTTATGGAACGGTATCTGACCTAATTTGAAACCCTTGTTTTATGCATCACCCCACCTCACCTTTCCCGTTAAGCAGCCATAGTGTGTTTTCTAAACGTGGGACTCTGTTCTGTTTTGTAATTCAGTTCAAGGGTAGCGGTTTTTACATTCCCTCTATAAGTGATATCTTATGATAAGTGTCTTTTTCTGTGTGACTTATTTCACTTAGAATCGTCGTACCTAAATCCACTCATCATGCTGCTACTAGCCTTATGACGTTGATTTCATGGCTGAGTGATATTCCATTGTACATAAGGACCACAACTTCTTTATCCATTTTTCTCTTTCCTGGGATATTTAAGGTGTAACGAAGTGGAGGTTCTTGTCAACAGAGCAGCCCTAAACTTTGGGGTGCCTGTGTCTTGCTGATTTTTAGTTTTCCCAATTTATACGCCCATGAGTGGAAGTGCCCTGTGCTCTCTAAGCTGAGTTTTTTAGATGTTTCAGGACACACCGTACACTTCTCCAGAGTGGCTGTTGGCAATTTACATCCCTCCCATCAGCGTAGCCAGGCTCCCGTTTCTCCATGGCCTGTCCTGCATTTCTGGTTTTGACACTTTATTCAGCATGGCCCTTTTGACCGATGGGAAGCGAGACTTCTTTGTAGCGCGGATTTGCCTTTCCAGGTTGTTTGGTTGGCCAAAAAGGGCGTATGCGTTTTTTCCTGAATATATTCAGGAAAAAACGCATACGCCCTTTTTGGCCAAGGGCATCATTGTCGAGGTTTTGCCGCTTTTCCTGTGCTTTAAAGGCGATTCGAATCTCCCTCCTGAAATCTGTTTCCTGCAATTCTGCCTTGTTTTCCAATCCTCTTCGTTGCCTTCCCTCAATATATTTGTGGACGAGAGTTATCATTTATAAGTCTGCAGGTTTGTGAATTGCAGTGCCCCTGAGCTCCATTTTTCAACTCGCTTTCTTGGGAGCTGGCCGCAAAAGCGCAGGATTGCTTCAGGCCCTATTCTGGTCCCGGGCGGCAGGCTGAGCCTGTGGTTAATTCTTCTTCCTGATGGGGAAGTAGAGTGACCTGTGCCTGTCCCAACACCTAGAGCTAGTCTCTCATTGGTTCCCACTCTTCCCGTTCATCCTCAGGACAAATTGCAACCTGTACGGAACAGGAGGTTAAAGGTGCTGATTCTCCAAGGAGGGAGATTGCTACTAAAGCGGCTGGAATGGCGAACCCGAGCATAAGGAGATGAGAAATGAGGTGCGTTTTGGAAACCTTTCCCGATCACACGGTGTACCATCTTCTGGGTTTCTCATGCATGTTTTCGATGTAGGAAGATGCCCTTGAACCTGGAGATTTGGGACCCATGCGAAGGGAACCACGCAGTATTACTTTAAAGGGTCTGCGTTTCCTCACCCAACCTCACCAAACCTCTCAGCCCCATGAGTGTCCACCCTTATGTCTCCATCAGCTGTGGGTCTAGATATGGTCAATCCAGGTGGCATCACAGCCCCTGAACGAATTTTGTAAGAATTTCCCTCTCTTTCACTGTCTTTGTTTCACGGGTTTTTAAAAGTAATTGATTTTTATAATGGGGTTTAGCTGCTTTTCACTGCTGTGTTTCTGCCGCTTTACACCCACTTGACTCACTTACAGAGAGATATCAAAACATAGGTTTTACGATTCTTACTAGTCAGATATATTCTTGGGCGGTGAATAGGGTGTGTTGAGTCCAATTCACTGATCAAGGAGTAGGTCTTGTCTATTACATATTGGGTTTATGGAACGGTATCTGACCTAATTTGAAACCCTTGTTTTATGCATCACCCCACCTCACCTTTCCCGTTAAGCAGCCATAGTGTGTTTTCTAAACGTGGGACTCTGTTCTGTTTTGTAATTCAGTTCAAGGGTAGCGGTTTTTACATTCCCTCTATAAGTGATATCTTATGATAAGTGTCTTTTTCTGTGTGACTTATTTCACTTAGAATCGTCGTACCTAAATCCACTCATCATGCTGCTACTAGCCTTATGACGTTGATTTCATGGCTGAGTGATATTCCATTGTACATAAGGACCACAACTTCTTTATCCATTTTTCTCTTTCCAGGGATATTTAAGGTGTAACGAAGTGGAGGTTCTTGTCAACAGAGCAGCCCTAAACTTTGGGGTGCCTGTGTCTTGCTGATTTTTAGTTTTCCCAATTTATACGCCCATGAGTGGAAGTGCCCTGTGCTCTCTAAGCTGAGTTTTTTAGATGTTTCAGGACACACCGTACACTTCTCCAGAGTGGCTGTTGGCAATTTACATCCCTCCCATCAGCGTAGCCAGGCTCCCGTTTCTCCATGGCCTGTCCTGCATTTCTGGTTTTGACACTTTATTCAGCATGGCCCTTTTGACCGATGGGAAGCGAGACTTCTTTGTAGCGCTGATTTGCCTTTCCAGGTTGCTTGGTTGGCCAAAAAGGGCGTATGCGTTTTTTCCTGAATATATTCAGGAAAAAACGCATACGCCCTTTTTGGCCAAGGGCATCATTGTCGAGGTTTTGCCGCTTTTCCTGTGCTTTAAAGGCGATTCGAATCTCCCTCCTGAAATCTGTTTCCTGCAATTCTGCCTTGTTTTCCAATCCTCTTCGTTGCCTTCCCTCAATATATTTGTGGACGAGAGTTATCATTTATAAGTCTGCAGGTTTGTGAATTGCAGTGCCCCTGAGCTCCATTTTTCAACTCGCTTTCTTGGGAGCTGGCCGCAAAAGCGCAGGATTGCTTCAGGCCCTATTCTGGTCCCGGGCGGCAGGCTGAGCCTGTGGTTAATTCTTCTTCCTGATGGGGAAGTAGAGTGACCTGTGCCTGTCCCAACACCTAGAGCTAGTCTCTCATTGGTTCCCACTCTTCCCGTTCATCCTCAGGACAAATTGCAACCTGTACGGAACAGGAGGTTAAAGGTGCTGATTCTCCAAGGAGGGAGATTGCTACTAAAGCGGCTGGAATGGCGAACCCGAGCATAAGGAGATGAGAAATGAGGTGCGTTTTGGAAACCTTTCCCGATCACACGGTGTACCATCTTCTGGGTTTCTCATGCATGTTTTCGATGTAGGAAGATGCCCTTGAACCTGGAGATTTGGGACCCATGCGAAGGGAACCACGCAGTATTACTTTAAAGGGTCTGCGTTTCCTCACCCAACCTCACCAAACCTCTCAGCCCCATGAGTGTCCACCCTTATGTCTCCATCAGCTGTGGGTCTAGATATGGTCAATCCAGGTGGCATCACAGCCCCTGAACGAATTTTGTAAGAATTTCCCTCTCTTTCACTGTCTTTGTTTCACGGGTTTTTAAAAGTAATTGATTTTTATAATGGGGTTTAGCTGCTTTTCACTGCTGTGTTTCTGCCGCTTTACACCCACTTGACTCACTTACAGAGAGATATCAAAACATAGGTTTTACGATTCTTACTAGTCAGATATATTCTTGGGCGGTGAATAGGGTGTGTTGAGTCCAATTCACTGATCAAGGAGTAGGTCTTGTCTATTACATATTGGGTTTATGGAACGGTATCTGACCTAATTTGAAACCCTTGTTTTATGCATCACCCCACCTCACCTTTCCCCTTAAGCAGCCATAGTGTGTTTTCTAAACGTGGGACTCTGTTCTGTTTTGTAATTCAGTTCAAGGGTAGCGGTTTTTACATTCCCTCTATAAGTGATATCTTATGATAAGTGTCTTTTTCTGTGTGACTTATTTCACTTAGAATCGTCGTACCTAAATCCACTCATCATGCTGCTACTAGCCTTATGACGTTGATTTCATGGCTGAGTGATATTCCATTGTACATAAGGACCACAACTTCTTTATCCATTTTTCTCTTTCCAGGGATATTTAAGGTGTAACGAAGTGGAGGTTCTTGTCAACAGAGCAGCCCTAAACTTTGGGGTGCCTGTGTCTTGCTGATTTTTAGTTTTCCCAATTTATACGCCCATGAGTGGAAGTGCCCTGTGCTCTCTAAGCTGAGTTTTTTAGATGTTTCAGGACACACCGTACACTTCTCCAGAGTGGCTGTTGGCAATTTACATCCCTCCCATCAGCGTAGCCAGGCTCCCGTTTCTCCATGGCCTGTACTGCATTTCTGGTTTTGACACTTTATTCAGCATGGCCCTTTTGACCGATGGGAAGCGAGACTTCTTTGTAGCGCTGATTTGCCTTTCCAGGTTGCTTGGTTGGCCAAAAAGGGCGTATGCGTTTTTTCCTGAATATATTCAGGAAAAAACGCATACGCCCTTTTTGGCCAACGGCATCATTGTCGAGGTTTTGCCGCTTTTCCTGTGCTTTAAAGGCGATTCGAATCTCCCTCCTGAAATCTGTTTCCTGCAATTCTGCCTTGCTTTCCAGTCCTCTTCGTTGCCTTCCCTCAATATATTTGTGGACGAGAGTTATCATTTATAAGTCTGCAGGTTTGTGAATTGCAGTGCCCCTGAGCTCCATTTTTCAACTCGCTTTCTTGGGAGCTGGCCGCAAAAGCGCAGGATTGCTTCAGGCCCTATTCTGGTCCCGGGCGGTAGGCTGAGCCTGTGGTTAATTCTTCTTCCTGATGGGGAAGTAGAGTGACCTGTGCCTGTCCCAACACCTAGAGCTAGTCTCTCATTGGTTCCCACTCTTCCCGTTCATCCTCAGGACAAATTGCAACCTGTACGGAACAGGAGGTTAAAGGTGCTGATTCTCCAAGGAGGGAGATTGCTACTAAAGCGGCTGGAATGGCGAACCCGAGCATAAGGAGATGAGAAATGAGGTGCGTTTTGGAAACCTTTCCCGATCACACGGTGTACCATCTTCTGGGTTTCTCATGCATGTTTTCGATGTAGGAAGATGCCCTTGAACCTGGAGATTTGGGACCCATGCGATGGGAACCACGCAGTATTACTTTAAAGGGTCTGCGTTTCCTCACCCAACCTCACCAAACCTCTCAGCCCCATGAGTGTCCACCCTTATGTCTCCATCAGCTGTGGGTCTAGATATGGTCAATCCAGGTGGCATCACAGCCCCTGAACGAATTTTGTAAGAATTTCCCTCTCTTTCACTGTCTTTGTTTCACGGGTTTTTAAAAGTAATTGATTTTTATAATGGGGTTTAGCTGCTTTTCACTGCTGTGTTTCTGCCGCTTTACACCCTCTTGACTCACTTACAGAGAGATATCAAAACATAGGTTTTACGATTCTTACTAGTCAGATATATTCTTGGGCAGTGGATAGGGGGTGTTGAGTCCAATTCACTGATCAAGGAGTAGGTCTTGTCTATTACATATTGGGTTTATGGAACGGTATCTGACCTAATTTGAAACCCTTGTTTTATGCATCACCCCACCTCACCTTTCCCGTTAAGCAGCCATAGTGTGTTTTCTAAACGTGGGACTCTGTTCTGTTTTGTAATTCAGTTCAAGGGTAGCGGTTTTTACATTCCCTCTATAAGTGATATCTTATGATAAGTGTCTTTTTCTGTGTGACTTATTTCACTTAGAATCGTCGTACCTAAATCCACTCATCATGCTGCTACTAGCCTTATGACGTTGATTTCATGGCTGAGTGATATTCCATTGTACATAAGGACCACAACTTCTTTATCCATTTTTCTCTTTCCTGGGATATTTAAGGTGTAACGAAGTGGAGGTTCTTGTCAACAGAGCAGCCCTAAACTTTGGGGTGCCTGTGTCTTGCTGATTTTTAGTTTTCCCAATTTATACGCCCATGAGTGGAAGTGCCCTGTGCTCTCTAAGCTGAGTTTTTTAGATGTTTCAGGACACACCGTACACTTCTCCAGAGTGGCTGTTGGCAATTTACATCCCTCCCATCAGCGTAGCCAGGCTCCCGTTTCTCCATGGCCTGTCCTGCATTTCTGGTTTTGACACTTTATTCAGCATGGCCCTTTTGACCGATGGGAAGCGAGACTTCTTTGTAGCGCTGATTTGCCTTTCCAGGTTGCTTGGTTGGCCAAAAAGGGCGTATGCGTTTTTTCCTGAATATATTCAGGAAAAAACGCATACGCCCTTTTTGGCCAAGGGCATCATTGTCGAGGTTTTGCCGCTTTTCCTGTGCTTTAAAGGCGATTCGAATCTCCCTCCTGAAATCTGTTTCCTGCAATTCTGCCTTGCTTTCCAATCCTCTTCGTTGCCTTCCCTCAATATATTTGTGGACGAGAGTTATCATTTATAAGTCTGCAGGTTTGTGAATTGCAGTGCCCCTGAGCTCCATTTTTCAACTCGCTTTCTTGGGAGCTGGCCGCAAAAGCGCAGGATTGCTTCAGGCCCTATTCTGGTCCCGGGCGGCAGGCTGAGCCTGTGGTTAATTCTTCTTCCTGATGGGGAAGTAGAGTGACCTGTGCCTGTCCCAACACCTAGAGCTAGTCTCTCATTGGTTCCCACTCTTCCCGTTCATCCTCAGGACAAATTGCAACCTGTACGGAACAGGAGGTTAAAGGTGCTGATTCTCCAAGGAGGGAGATTGCTACTAAAGCGGCTGGAATGGCGAACCCGAGCATAAGGAGATGAGAAATGAGGTGCGTTTTGGAAACCTTTCCCGATCACACGGTGTACCATCTTCTGGGTTTCTCATGCATGTTTTCGATGTAGGAAGATGCCCTTGAACCTGGAGATTTGGGACCCATGCGATGGGAACCACGCAGTATTACTTTAAAGGGTCTGCGTTTCCTCACCCAACCTCACCAAACCTCTCAGCCCCATGAGTGTCCACCCTTATGTCTCCATCAGCTGTGGGTCTAGATATGGTCAATCCAGGTGGCATCACAGCCCCTGAACGAATTTTGTAAGAATTTCCCTCTCTTTCACTGTCTTTGTTTCACGGGTTTTTAAAAGTAATTGATTTTTATAATGGGGTTTAGCTGCTTTTCACTGCTGTGTTTCTGCCGCTTTACACCCACTTGACTCACTTACAGAGAGATATCAAAACATAGGTTTTAAGATTCTTACTAGTCAGATATATTCTTGGGCGGTGAATAGGGGGTGTTGAGTCCAATTCACTGATCAAGGAGTAGGTCTTGTCTATTACATATTGGGTTTATGGAACGGTATCTGACCTAATTTGAAACCCTTGTTTTATGCATCACCCCACCTCACCTTTCCCCTTAAGCAGCCATAGTGTGTTTTCTAAACGTGGGACTCTGTTCTGTTTTGTAATTCAGTTCAAGGGTAGCGGTTTTTACATTCCCTCTATAAGTGATATCTTATGATAAGTGTCTTTTTCTGTGTGACTTATTTCACTTAGAATCGTCGTACCTAAATCCACTCATCATGCTGCTACTAGCCTTATGACGTTGATTTCATGGCTGAGTGATATTCCATTGTACATAAGGACCACAACTTCTTTATCCATTTTTCTCTTTCCAGGGATATTTAAGGTGTAACGAAGTGGAGGTTCTTGTCAACAGAGCAGCCCTAAACTTTGGGGTGCCTGTGTCTTGCTGATTTTTAGTTTTCCCAATTTATACGCCCATGAGTGGAAGTGCCCTGTGCTCTCTAAGCTGAGTTTTTTAGATGTTTCAGGACACACCGTACACTTCTCCAGAGTGGCTGTTGGCAATTTACATCCCTCCCATCAGCGTAGCCAGGCTCCCGTTTCTCCATGGCCTGTCCTGCATTTCTGGTTTTGACACTTTATTCAGCATGGCCCTTTTGACCGATGGGAAGCGAGACTTCTTTGTAGCGCTGATTTGCCTTTCCAGGTTGCTTGGTTGGCCAAAAAGGGCGTATGCGTTTTTTCCTGAATATATTCAGGAAAAAACGCATACGCCCTTTTTGGCCAAGGGCATCATTGTCGAGGTTTTGCCGCTTTTCCTGTGCTTTAAAGGCGATTCGAATCTCCCTCCTGAAATCTGTTTCCTGCAATTCTGCCTTGCTTTCCAATCCTCTTCGTTGCCTTCCCTCAATATATTTGTGGACGAGAGTTATCATTTATAAGTCTGCAGGTTTGTGAATTGCAGTGCCCCTGAGCTCCATTTTTCAACTCGCTTTCTTGGGAGCTGGCCGCAAAAGCGCAGGATTGCTTCAGGCCCTATTCTGGTCCCGGGCGGCAGGCTGAGCCTGTGGTTAATTCTTCTTCCTGATGGGAAAGTAGAGTGACCTGTGCCTGTCCCAACACCTAGAGCTAGTCTCTCATTGGTTCCCACTCTTCCCGTTCATCCTCAGGACAAATTGCAACCTGTACGGAACAGGAGGTTAAAGGTGCTGATTCTCCAAGGAGGGAGATTGCTACTAAAGCGGCTGGAATGGCGAACCCGAGCATAAGGAGATGAGAAATGATGTGCGTTTTGGAAACCTTTCCCGATCACACGGTGTACCATCTTCTGGGTTTCTCATGCATGTTTTCGATGTAGGAAGATGCCCTTGAACCTGGAGATTTGGGACCCATGGGATGGGAACCACGCAGTATTACTTTAAAGGGTCTGCGTTTCCTCACCCAACCTCACCAAACCTCTCAGCCCCAAGAGTGTCCACCCTTATGTCTCCATCTTCTGTGGGTCTAGATATGGTCAATCCAGGTGGCATCACCGCCCCTGAACGAATTTTGTAAGAATTTCCCTCTCTTTCACTGTCTTTGTTTCACGGGTTTTTAAAAGTAATTGATTTTTATAATGGGGTTTAGCTGCTTTTCACTGCTGTGTTTCTGCCGCTTTACACCCACTTGACTCACTTACAGAGAGATATCAAAACATAGGTTTTACGATTCTTACTAGTCAGATATATTCTTGGGTGGTGAATAGGGGGTGTTGAGTCCAATTCACTGATCAAGGAGTAGGTCTTGCCTATTACATATTGGGTTTATGGAACGGTATCTGACCTAATTTGAAACCCTTGTTTTATGCATCACCCCACCTCACCTTTCCCGTTAAGCAGCCATAGTGTGTTTTCTAAACGTGGGACTCTGTTCTGTTTTGTAATTCAGTTCAAGGGTAGCGGTTTATACATTCCCTCTATAAGTGATATCTTATGATAAGTGTCTTTTTCTGTGTGACTTATTTCACTTAGAATCGTCGTACCTAAATCCACTCATCATGCTGCTACTAGCCTTATGACGTTGATTTCATGGCTGAGTGATATTCCATTGTATATAAGGACCACAACTTCTTTATCCATTTTTCTCTTTCCTGGGATATTTAAGGTGTAACGAAGTGGAGGTTCTTGTCAACAGAGCAGCCCTAAACTTTGGGGTGCCTGTGTCTTGCTGATTTTTAGTTTTCCCAATTTATACGCCCATGAGTGGAAGTGCCCTGTGCTCTCTAAGCTGAGTTTTTTAGATGTTTCAGGACACACCGTACACTTCTCCAGAGTGGCTGTTGGCAATTTACATCCCTCCCATCAGCGTAGCCAGGCTCCCGTTTCTCCATGGCCTGTCCTGCATTACTGGTTTTGACACTTTATTCAGCATGGCCCTTTTGACCGATGGGAAGCGAGACTTCTTTGTAGCGCTGATTTGCCTTTCCAGGTTGCTTGGTTGGCCAAAAAGGGCGTATGCGTTTTTTCCTGAATATATTCAGGAAAAAACGCATACGCCCTTTTTGGCCAAGGGCATCATTGTCGAGGTTTTGCCGCTTTTCCTGTGCTTTAAAGGCGATTCGAATCTCCCTCCTGAAATCTGTTTCCTGCAATTCTGCCTTGCTTTCCAATCCTCTTCGTTGCCTTCCCTCAATATATTTGTGGACGAGAGTTATCATTTATAAGTCTGCAGGTTTGTGAATTGCAGTGCCCCTAAGCTCCATTTTTCAACTCGCTTTCTTGGGAGCTGGCCGCAAAAGCGCAGGATTGCTTCAGGCCCTATTCTGGTCCCGGGCGGCAGGCTGAGCCTGTGGTTAATTCTTCTTCCTGATGGGAAAGTAGAGTGACCTGTGCCTGTCCCAACACCTAGAGCTAGTCTCTCATTGGTTCCCACTCTTCCCGTTCATCCTCAGGACAAATTGCAACCTGTACGGAACAGGAGGTTAAAGGTGCTGATTCTCCAAGGAGGGAGATTGCTACTAAAGCGGCTGGAATGGCGAACCCGAGCATAAGGAGATGAGAAATGAGGTGCGTTTTGGAAACCTTTCCCGATCACACGGTGTACCATCTTCTGGGTTTCTCATGCATGTTTTCGATGTAGGAAGATGCCCTTGAACCTGGAGATTTGGGACCCATGGGATGGGAACCACGCAGTATTACTTTAAAGGGTCTGCGTTTCCTCACCCAACCTCACCAAACCTCTCAGCCCCAAGAGTGTCCACCCTTATGTCTCCATCAGCTGTGGGTCTAGATATCGTCAATCCAGGTGGCATCACAGCCCCTGAACGAATTTTGTAAGAATTTCCCTCTCTTTCACTGTCTTTGTTTCACGGGTTTTTAAAAGTAATTGATTTTTATAATGGGGTTTAGCTGCTTTTCACTGCTGTGTTTCTGCCGCTTTACACCCACTTGACTCACTTACAGAGAGATATCAAAACATAGGTTTTACGATTCTTACTAGTCAGATATATTCTTGGGCGGTGAATAGGGGGTGTTGAGTCCAATTCACTGATCAAGGAGTATGTCTTGTCTAGTACATATTGGGTTTATGGAACGGTATCTGACCTAATTTGAAACCCTTGTTTTATGCATCACCCCACCTCACCTTTCCCGTTAAGCAGCCATAGTGTGTTTTCTAAACGTGGGACTCTGTTCTGTTTTGTAATTCAGTTCAAGGGTAGCGGTTTTTACATTCCCTCTATAAGTGATATCTTATGATAAGTGTCTTTTTCTGTGTGACTTATTTCACTTAGAATCGTCGTACCTAAATCCACTCATCATGCTGCTACTAGCCTTATGACGTTGATTTCATGGCTGAGTGATATTCCATTGTACATAAGGACCACAAGTTCTTTATCCATTTTTCTCTTTCCTGTGATATTTAAGGTGTAACGAAGTGGAGGTTCTTGTCAACAGAGCAGCCGTAAACTTTGGGGTGCCTGTGTCTTGCTGATTTTTAGTTTTCCCAATTTATACGCCCATGAGTGGAAGTGCCCTGTGCTCTCTAAGCTGAGTTTTTTAGATGTTTCAGGACACACCGTACACTTCTCCAGAGTGGCTGTTGGCAATTTACATCCCTCCCATCAGCGTAGCCAGGCTCCCGTTTCTCCATGGCCTGTCCTGCATTTCTGGTTTTGACACTTTATTCAGCATGGCCCTTTTGACCGATGGGAAGCGAGACTTCTTTGTAGCGCTGATTTGCCTTTCCAGGTTGTTTGGTTGGCCAAAAAGGGCGTATGCGTTTTTTCCTGAATATATTCAGGAAAAAACGCATACGCCCTTTTTGGCCAAGGGCATCATTGTCGAGGTTTTGCCGCTTTTCCTGTGCTTTAAAGGCGATTCGAATCTCCCTCCTGAAATCTGTTTCCTGCAATTCTGCCTTGCTTTCCAATCCTCTTCGTTGCCTTCCCTCAATATATTTGTGGACGAGAGTTATCATTTATAAGTCTGCAGGTTTGTGAATTGCAGTGCCCCTGAGCTCCATTTTTCAACTCGCTTTCTTGGGAGCTGGCCGCAAAAGCGCAGGATTGCTTCAGGCCCTATTCTGGTCCCGGGCGGCAGGCTGAGCCTGTGGTTAATTCTTCTTCCTGATGGGAAAGTAGAGTGACCTGTGCCTGTCCCAACACCTAGAGCTAGTCTCTCATTGGTTCCCACTCTTCCCGTTCATCCTCAGGACAAATTGCAACCTGTACGGAACAGGAGGTTAAAGGTGCTGATTCTCCAAGGAGGGAGATTGCTACTAAAGCGGCTGGAATGGCGAACCCGAGCATAAGGAGATGAGAAATGAGGTGCGTTTTGGAAACCTTTCCCGATCACACGGTGTACCATCTTCTGGGTTTCTCATGCATGTTTTCGATGTAGGAAGATGCCCTTGAACCTGGAGATTTGGGACCCATGCGATGGGAACCACGCAGTATTACTTTAAAGGGTCTGCGTTTCCTCACCCAACCTCACCAAACCTCTCAGCCCCAAGAGTGTCCACCCTTATGTCTCCATCAGCTGTGGGTCTAGATATGGTCAATCCAGGTGGCATCACAGCGCCTGAACGAATTTTGTAAGAATTTCCCTCTCTTTCACTGTCTTTGTTTCACGGGTTTTTAAAAGTAATTGATTTTTATAATGGGGTTTAGCTGCTTTTCACTGCTGTGTTTCTGCCGCTTTACACCCTCTTGACTCACTTACAGAGAGATATCAAAACATAGGTTTTACGATTCTTACTAGTCAGATATATTCTTGGGCAGTGGATAGGGGGTGTTGAGTCCAATTCACTGATCAAGGAGTAGGTCTTGTCTATTACATATTGGGTTTATGGAACGGTATCTGACCTAATTTGAAACCCTTGTTTTATGCATCACCCCACCTCACCTTTCCCGTTAAGCAGCCATAGTGTGTTTTCTAAACGTGGGACTCTGTTCTGTTTTGTAATTCAGTTCAAGGGTAGCGGTTTTTACATTCCCTCTATAAGTGATATCTTATGATAAGTGTCTTTTTCTGTGTGACTTATTTCACTTAGAATCGTCGTACCTAAATCCACTCATCATGCTGCTACTAGCCTTATGACGTTGATTTCATGGCTGAGTGATATTCCATTGTACATAAGGACCACAACTTCTTTATCCATTTTTCTCTTTCCTGGGATATTTAAGGTGTAACGAAGTGGAGGTTCTTGTCAACAGAGCAGCCCTAAACTTTGGGGTGCCTGTGTCTTGCTGATTTTTAGTTTTCCCAATTTATACGCCCATGAGTGGAAGTGCCCTGTGCTCTCTAAGCTGAGTTTTTTAGATGTTTCAGGACACACCGTACACTTCTCCAGAGTGGCTGTTGGCAATTTACATCCCTCCCATCAGCGTAGCCAGGCTCCCGTTTCTCCATGGCCTGTCCTGCATTTCTGGTTTTGACACTTTATTCAGCATGGCCCTTTTGACCGATGGGAAGCGAGACTTCTTTGTAGCGCTGATTTGCCTTTCCAGGTTGCTTGGTTGGCCAAAAAGGGCGTATGCGTTTTTTCCTGAATATATTCAGGAAAAAACGCATACGCCCTTTTTGGCCAAGGGCATCATTGTCGAGGTTTTGCCGCTTTTCCTGTGCTTTAAAGGCGATTCGAATCTCCCTCCTGAAATCTGTTTCCTGCAATTCTGCCTTGCTTTCCAATCCTCTTCGTTGCCTTCCCTCAATATATTTGTGGACGAGAGTTATCATTTATAAGTCTGCAGGTTTGTGAATTGCAGTGCCCCTGAGCTCCATTTTTCAACTCGCTTTCTTGGGAGCTGGCCGCAAAAGCGCAGGATTGCTTCAGGCCCTATTCTGGTCCCGGGCGGCAGGCTGAGCCTGTGGTTAATTCTTCTTCCTGATGGGGAAGTAGAGTGACCTGTGCCTGTCCCAACACCTAGAGCTAGTCTCTCATTGGTTCCCACTCTTCCCGTTCATCCTCAGGACAAATTGCAACCTGTACGGAACAGGAGGTTAAAGGTGCTGATTCTCCAAGGAGGGAGATTGCTACTAAAGCGGCTGGAATGGCGAACCCGAGCATAAGGAGATGAGAAATGAGGTGCGTTTTGGAAACCTTTCCCGATCACACGGTGTACCATCTTCTGGGTTTCTCATGCATGTTTTCGATGTAGGAAGATGCCCTTGAACCTGGAGATTTGGGACCCATGCGATGGGAACCACGCAGTATTACTTTAAAGGGTCTGCGTTTCCTCACCCAACCTCACCAAACCTCTCAGCCCCATGAGTGTCCACCCTTATGTCTCCATCAGCTGTGGGTCTAGATATGGTCAATCCAGGTGGCATCACAGCCCCTGAACGAATTTTGTAAGAATTTCCCTCTCTTTCACTGTCTTTGTTTCACGGGTTTTTAAAAGTAATTGATTTTTATAATGGGGTTTAGCTGCTTTTCACTGCTGTGTTTCTGCCGCTTTACACCCACTTGACTCACTTACAGAGAGATATCAAAACATAGGTTTTAAGATTCTTACTAGTCAGATATATTCTTGGGCGGTGAATAGGGGGTGTTGAGTCCAATTCACTGATCAAGGAGTAGGTCTTGTCTATTACATATTGGGTTTATGGAACGGTATCTGACCTAATTTGAAACCCTTGTTTTATGCATCACCCCACCTCACCTTTCCCCTTAAGCAGCCATAGTGTGTTTTCTAAACGTGGGACTCTGTTCTGTTTTGTAATTCAGTTCAAGGGTAGCGGTTTTTACATTCCCTCTATAAGTGATATCTTATGATAAGTGTCTTTTTCTGTGTGACTTATTTCACTTAGAATCGTCGTACCTAAATCCACTCATCATGCTGCTACTAGCCTTATGACGTTGATTTCATGGCTGAGTGATATTCCATTGTACATAAGGACCACAACTTCTTTATCCATTTTTCTCTTTCCAGGGATATTTAAGGTGTAACGAAGTGGAGGTTCTTGTCAACAGAGCAGCCCTAAACTTTGGGGTGCCTGTGTCTTGCTGATTTTTAGTTTTCCCAATTTATACGCCCATGAGTGGAAGTGCCCTGTGCTCTCTAAGCTGAGTTTTTTAGATGTTTCAGGACACACCGTACACTTCTCCAGAGTGGCTGTTGGCAATTTACATCCCTCCCATCAGCGTAGCCAGGCTCCCGTTTCTCCATGGCCTGTCCTGCATTTCTGGTTTTGACACTTTATTCAGCATGGCCCTTTTGACCGATGGGAAGCGAGACTTCTTTGTAGCGCTGATTTGCCTTTCCAGGTTGCTTGGTTGGCCAAAAAGGGCGTATGCGTTTTTTCCTGAATATATTCAGGAAAAAACGCATACGCCCTTTTTGGCCAAGGGCATCATTGTCGAGGTTTTGCCGCTTTTCCTGTGCTTTAAAGGCGATTCGAATCTCCCTCCTGAAATCTGTTTCCTGCAATTCTGCCTTGCTTTCCAATCCTCTTCGTTGCCTTCCCTCAATATATTTGTGGACGAGAGTTATCATTTATAAGTCTGCAGGTTTGTGAATTGCAGTGCCCCTGAGCTCCATTTTTCAACTCGCTTTCTTGGGAGCTGGCCGCAAAAGCGCAGGATTGCTTCAGGCCCTATTCTGGTCCCGGGCGGCAGGCTGAGCCTGTGGTTAATTCTTCTTCCTGATGGGAAAGTAGAGTGACCTGTGCCTGTCCCAACACCTAGAGCTAGTCTCTCATTGGTTCCCACTCTTCCCGTTCATCCTCAGGACAAATTGCAACCTGTACGGAACAGGAGGTTAAAGGTGCTGATTCTCCAAGGAGGGAGATTGCTACTAAAGCGGCTGGAATGGCGAACCCGAGCATAAGGAGATGAGAAATGATGTGCGTTTTGGAAACCTTTCCCGATCACACGGTGTACCATCTTCTGGGTTTCTCATGCATGTTTTCGATGTAGGAAGATGCCCTTGAACCTGGAGATTTGGGACCCATGGGATGGGAACCACGCAGTATTACTTTAAAGGGTCTGCGTTTCCTCACCCAACCTCACCAAACCTCTCAGCCCCAAGAGTGTCCACCCTTATGTCTCCATCTTCTGTGGGTCTAGATATGGTCAATCCAGGTGGCATCACCGCCCCTGAACGAATTTTGTAAGAATTTCCCTCTCTTTCACTGTCTTTGTTTCACGGGTTTTTAAAAGTAATTGATTTTTATAATGGGGTTTAGCTGCTTTTCACTGCTGTGTTTCTGCCGCTTTACACCCACTTGACTCACTTACAGAGAGATATCAAAACATAGGTTTTACGATTCTTACTAGTCAGATATATTCTTGGGTGGTGAATAGGGGGTGTTGAGTCCAATTCACTGATCAAGGAGTAGGTCTTGCCTATTACATATTGGGTTTATGGAACGGTATCTGACCTAATTTGAAACCCTTGTTTTATGCATCACCCCACCTCACCTTTCCCGTTAAGCAGCCATAGTGTGTTTTCTAAACGTGGGACTCTGTTCTGTTTTGTAATTCAGTTCAAGGGTAGCGGTTTATACATTCCCTCTATAAGTGATATCTTATGATAAGTGTCTTTTTCTGTGTGACTTATTTCACTTAGAATCGTCGTACCTAAATCCACTCATCATGCTGCT
Organism: Balaenoptera physalus; assembly: GCF_965194825.1. Lineage (NCBI taxonomy): Eukaryota > Metazoa > Chordata > Mammalia > Artiodactyla > Balaenopteridae > Balaenoptera > Balaenoptera physalus. The sequence goes on from NW_028126523.1 coordinate 413,272, forward strand.
ACTAGCCTTATGACGTTGATTTCATGGCTGAGTGATATTCCATTGTATATAAGGACCACAACTTCTTTATCCATTTTTCTCTTTCCTGGGATATTTAAGGTGTAACGAAGTGGAGGTTCTTGTCAACAGAGCAGCCCTAAACTTTGGGGTGCCTGTGTCTTGCTGATTTTTAGTTTTCCCAATTTATACGCCCATGAGTGGAAGTGCCCTGTGCTCTCTAAGCTGAGTTTTTTAGATGTTTCAGGACACACCGTACACTTCTCCAGAGTGGCTGTTGGCAATTTACATCCCTCCCATCAGCGTAGCCAGGCTCCCGTTTCTCCATGGCCTGTCCTGCATTACTGGTTTTGACACTTTATTCAGCATGGCCCTTTTGACCGATGGGAAGCGAGACTTCTTTGTAGCGCTGATTTGCCTTTCCAGGTTGCTTGGTTGGCCAAAAAGGGCGTATGCGTTTTTTCCTGAATATATTCAGGAAAAAACGCATACGCCCTTTTTGGCCAAGGGCATCATTGTCGAGGTTTTGCCGCTTTTCCTGTGCTTTAAAGGCGATTCGAATCTCCCTCCTGAAATCTGTTTCCTGCAATTCTGCCTTGCTTTCCAATCCTCTTCGTTGCCTTCCCTCAATATATTTGTGGACGAGAGTTATCATTTATAAGTCTGCAGGTTTGTGAATTGCAGTGCCCCTAAGCTCCATTTTTCAACTCGCTTTCTTGGGAGCTGGCCGCAAAAGCGCAGGATTGCTTCAGGCCCTATTCTGGTCCCGGGCGGCAGGCTGAGCCTGTGGTTAATTCTTCTTCCTGATGGGAAAGTAGAGTGACCTGTGCCTGTCCCAACACCTAGAGCTAGTCTCTCATTGGTTCCCACTCTTCCCGTTCATCCTCAGGACAAATTGCAACCTGTACGGAACAGGAGGTTAAAGGTGCTGATTCTCCAAGGAGGGAGATTGCTACTAAAGCGGCTGGAATGGCGAACCCGAGCATAAGGAGATGAGAAATGAGGTGCGTTTTGGAAACCTTTCCCGATCACACGGTGTACCATCTTCTGGGTTTCTCATGCATGTTTTCGATGTAGGAAGATGCCCTTGAACCTGGAGATTTGGGACCCATGGGATGGGAACCACGCAGTATTACTTTAAAGGGTCTGCGTTTCCTCACCCAACCTCACCAAACCTCTCAGCCCCAAGAGTGTCCACCCTTATGTCTCCATCAGCTGTGGGTCTAGATATCGTCAATCCAGGTGGCATCACAGCCCCTGAACGAATTTTGTAAGAATTTCCCTCTCTTTCACTGTCTTTGTTTCACGGGTTTTTAAAAGTAATTGATTTTTATAATGGGGTTTAGCTGCTTTTCACTGCTGTGTTTCTGCCGCTTTACACCCACTTGACTCACTTACAGAGAGATATCAAAACATAGGTTTTACGATTCTTACTAGTCAGATATATTCTTGGGCGGTGAATAGGGGGTGTTGAGTCCAATTCACTGATCAAGGAGTATGTCTTGTCTAGTACATATTGGGTTTATGGAACGGTATCTGACCTAATTTGAAACCCTTGTTTTATGCATCACCCCACCTCACCTTTCCCGTTAAGCAGCCATAGTGTGTTTTCTAAACGTGGGACTCTGTTCTGTTTTGTAATTCAGTTCAAGGGTAGCGGTTTTTACATTCCCTCTATAAGTGATATCTTATGATAAGTGTCTTTTTCTGTGTGACTTATTTCACTTAGAATCGTCGTACCTAAATCCACTCATCATGCTGCTACTAGCCTTATGACGTTGATTTCATGGCTGAGTGATATTCCATTGTACATAAGGACCACAAGTTCTTTATCCATTTTTCTCTTTCCTGTGATATTTAAGGTGTAACGAAGTGGAGGTTCTTGTCAACAGAGCAGCCGTAAACTTTGGGGTGCCTGTGTCTTGCTGATTTTTAGTTTTCCCAATTTATACGCCCATGAGTGGAAGTGCCCTGTGCTCTCTAAGCTGAGTTTTTTAGATGTTTCAGGACACACCGTACACTTCTCCAGAGTGGCTGTTGGCAATTTACATCCCTCCCATCAGCGTAGCCAGGCTCCCGTTTCTCCATGGCCTGTCCTGCATTTCTGGTTTTGACACTTTATTCAGCATGGCCCTTTTGACCGATGGGAAGCGAGACTTCTTTGTAGCGCTGATTTGCCTTTCCAGGTTGCTTGGTTGGCCAAAAAGGGCGTATGCGTTTTTTCCTGAATATATTCAGGAAAAAACGCATACGCCCTTTTTGGCCAAGGGCATCATTGTCTAGGTTTTGCCGCTTTTCCTGTGCTTTAAAGGCGATTCGAATCTCCCTCCTGAAATCTGTTTCCTGCAATTCTGCCTTGCTTTCCAATCCTCTTCGTTGCCTTCCCTCAATATATTTGTGGACGAGAGTTATCATTTATAAGTCTGCAGGTTTGTGAATTGCAGTGCCCCTGAGCTCCATTTTTCAACTCGCTTTCTTGGGAGCTGGCCGTAAAAGCGCAGGATTGCTTCAGGCCCTATTCTGGTCCCGGGCGGCAGGCTGAGCCTGTGGTTAATTCTTCTTCCTGATGGGGAAGTAGAGTGACCTGTGCCTGTCCCAACACCTAGAGCTAGTCTCTCATTGGTTCCCACTCTTCCCGTTCATCCTCAGGACAAATTGCAACCTGTACGGAACAGGAGGTTAAAGGTGCTGATTCTCTAAGGAGGGAGATTGCTACTAAAGCGGCTGGAATGGCGAACCCGAGCATAAGGAGATGAGAAATGAGGTGCGTTTTGGAAACCTTTCCCGATCACACAGTGTACCATCTTCTGGGTTTCTCATGCATGATTTCGATGTAGGAAGATGCCCTTGAACCTGGAGATTTGGGACCCATGGGATGGGAACCACGCAGTATTAATTTAAAGGGTCTGCGTTTCCTCACCCAACCTCACCAAACCTCTCAGCCCCAAGAGTATCCACCCTTATGTCTCCATCAGCTGTGGGTCTAGATATGGTCAATCCAGGTGGCATCACAGCCCCTGAACGAATTTTAAGAATTTCCCTCTCTTTCACTGTCTTTGTTTCACGGGTTTTTAAAAGTAATTGATTTTTATAATGGGGTTTAGCTGCTTTTCACTGCTGTGTTTCTGCCGCTTTACACCCACTTGACTCACTTACAGAGAGATATCAAAACATAGGTTTTACGATTCTTACTAGTCAGATATATTCTTGGGCGGTGAATAGGGGGTGTTGAGTCCAATTCACTGATCAAGTAGTAGGTCTTGTCTATTACATATTGGGTTTATGGAACGGTATCTGACCTAATTTGAAACCCTTGTTTTATGCATCACCCCACCTCACCTTTCCCGTTAAGCAGCCATAGTGTGTTTTCTAAACGTGGGACTCTGTTCTGTTTTGTAATTCAGTTCAAGGGTAGCGGTTTATACATTCCCTCTATAAGTGATATCTTATGATAAGTGTCTTTTTCTGTGTGACTTATTTCACTTAGAATCGTCGTACCTAAATCCACTCATCATGCTGCTACTAGCCTTATGACGTTGATTTCATGGCTGAGTGATATTCCATTGTATATAAGGACCACAACTTCTTTATCCATTTTTCTCTTTCCTGGGATATTTAAGGTGTAACGAAGTGGAGGTTCTTGTCAACAGAGCAGCCGTAAACTTTGGGGTGCCTGTGTCTTGCTGATTTTTAGTTTTCCCAATTTATACGCCCATGAGAGGAAGTGCCCTGTGCTCTCTTAGCTGAGTTTTCTAGATGTTTCAGGACACACCGTACACTTCTCCAGAGTGGCTGTTGGCAATTTACATCCCGCCCATCAGCGTAGCCAGGCTCCCGTTTCTCCATGGCCTGTCCTGCATTTCTGGTTTTGACACTTTATTCAGCATGGCCCTTTTGACCGATGGGAAGTGAGACTTCTTTGTAATGCTGATTTGCCTTTCCAGGTTGCTTGGTTGGCCAAAAAGGGCGTATGCGTTTTTTCCTGAATATATTCAGGAAAAAACGCATACGCCCTTTTTGGCCAAGGGCATCATTGTCGAGGTTTTGCCGCTTTTCCTGTGCTTTAAAGGCGATTCGAATCTCCCTCCTGAAATCTGTTTCCTGCAATTCTTCCTTGCTTTCCAGTCCTCTTCGTTGCCTTCCCTCAATATATTTGTGGACGAGAGTTATCATTTATAAGTCTGCAGGTTTGTGAATTGCAGTGCCCCTGAGCTCCATTTTTCAACTCGCTTTCTTGGGAGCTGGCCGCAAAAGCGCAGGATTGCTTCAGGCCCTATTCTGGTCCCGGGCGGCAGGCTGAGCCTGTGGTTAATTCTTCTTCCTGATGGGAAAGTAGAGTGACCTGTGCCTGTCCCAACACCTAGAGCTAGTGTCTCATTGGTTCCCACTCTTCCCGTTCATCCTCAGGACAAATTGCAACCTGTACGGAACAGGAGTTTAAAAGTGCTGATTCTCCAAGTAGGGAGATTGCTACTAAAGCGGCTGGAATGGCGAACCCGAGCATAAGGAGATGAGAAATGAGGTGCGTTTTGGAAACCTTTCCCGATCACACGGTGTACCATCTTCTGGGTTTCTCATGCATGTTTTCGATGTAGGAAGATGCCCTTGAACCTGGAGATTTGGGACCCATGGGATGGGAACCACGCAGTATTACTTTAAATGGTCTGCGTTTCCTCACCCAACCTCACCAAACCTCTCAGCCCCAAGAGTTTCCACCCTTATGTCTCCATCAGCTGTGGGTCTAGATATCGTCAATCCAGGTGGCATCACAGCCCCTGAACGAATTTTGTAAGAATTTCCCTCTCTTTCACTGTCTTTGTTTCACGGGTTTTTAAAAGTAATTGATTTTTATAATGGGGTTTAGCTGCTTTTCACTGCTGTGTTTCTGCCGCTTTACACCCACTTGACTCACTTACAGAGAGATATCAAAACATAGGTTTTAAGATTCTTACTAGTCAGATATATTCTTGGGCGGTGAATAGGGGGTGTTGAGTCCAATTCACTGATCATGGAGTAGGTCTTGTCTATTACATATTGGGTTTATGGATCGGTATCTGACCTAATTTGAAACCCTTGTTTTATGCATCACCCCACCTCACCTTTCCCCTTAAGCAGCCATAGTGTGTTTTCTAAACGTGGGACTCTGTTCTGTTTTGTAATTCAGTTCAAGGGTAGCGGTTTTTACATTCCCTCTATAAGTGATATCTTATGATAAGTGTCTTTTTCTGTGTGACTTATTTCACTTAGAATCGTCGTACCTAAATCCACTCATCATGCTGCTACTAGCCTTATGACGTTGATTTCATGGCTGAGTGATATTCCATTGTACATAAGGACCACAACTTCTTTATCCATTTTTCTCTTTCCTGGGATATTTAAGGTGTAACGAAGTGGAGGTTCTTGTCAACAGAGCAGCCGTAAACTTTGGGGTGCCTGTGTCTTGCTGATTTTTAGTTTTCCCAATTTATACGCCCATGAGAGGAAGTGCCCTGTGCTCTCTTAGCTGAGTTTTCTAGATGTTTCAGGACACACCGTACACTTCTCCAGAGTGGCTGTTGGCAATTTACATCCCGCCCATCAGCGTAGCCAGGCTCCCGTTTCTCCATGGCCTGTCCTGCATTTCTGGTTTTGACACTTTATTCAGCATGGCCCTTTTGACCGATGGGAAGTGAGACTTCTTTGTAACGCTGATTTGCCTTTCCAGGTTGCTTGGTTGGCCAAAAAGGGCGTATGCGTTTTTTCCTGAATATATTCAGGAAAAAACGCATACGCCCTTTTTGGCCAAGGGCATCATTGTCGAGGTTTTTCCGCTTTTCCTGTGCTTTAAAGGCGATTCGAATCTCCCTCCTGAAATCTGTTTCCTGCAATTCTGCCTTGCTTTCCAGTCCTCTTCGTTGCCTTCCCTCAATATATTTGTGGACGAGAGTTATCATTTATAAGTCTGCAGGTTTGTGAATTGCAGTGCCCCTGAGCTCCATTTTTCAACTCGCTTTCTTGGGAGCTGGCCGCAAAAGCGCAGGATTGCTTCAGGCCCTATTCTGGTCCCGGGCGGCAGGCTGAGCCTGTGGTTAATTCTTCTTCCTGATGGGGAAGTAGAGTGACCTGTGCCTGTCCCAACACCTAGAGCTAGTCTCTCATTGGTTCCCACTCTTCCCGTTCATCCTCAGGACAAATTGCAACCTGTACGGAACAGGAGTTTAAAAGTGCTGATTCTCCAAGGAGGGAGATTGCTACTAAAGCGGCTGGAATGGCGAACCCGAGCATAAGGAGATGAGAAATGAGGTGCGTTTTGGAAACCTTTCCCGATCACACGGTGTACCATCTTCTGGGTTTCTCATGCATGTTTTCGATGTAGGAAGATGCCCTTGAACCTGGAGATTTGGGACCCATGGGATGGGAACCACGCAGTATTACTTTAAAGGGTCTGCGTTTCCTCACCCAACCTCACCAAACCTCTCAGCCCCAAGAGTGTCCACCCTTATGTCTCCATCTTCTGTGGGTCTAGATATGGTCAATCCAGGTGGCATCACAGCACCTGAACGAATTTTGTAAGAATTTCCCTCTCTTTCACTGTCTTTGTTTCACGGGTTTTTAAAAGTAATTGATTTTTATAATGGGGTTTAGCTGCTTTTCACTGCTGTGTTTCTGCCGCTTTACACCCACTTGACTCACTTACAGAGAGATATCAAAACATAGGTTTTACGATTCTTACTAGTCAGATATATTCTTGGGCGGTGAATAGGGGATGTTGAGTCCAATTCACTGATCAAGGAGTAGGTCTTGTCTATTACATATTGGGTTTATGGAACGGTATCTGACCTAATTTGAAACCCTTGTTTTATGCATCACCCCACCTCACCTTTCCCGTTAAGCAGCCATAGTGTGTTTTCTAAACGTGGGACTCTGTTCTGTTTTGTAATTCAGTTCAAGGGTATCGGTTTTTACATTCCCTCTATAAGTGATATCTTATGATAAGTGTTTTTTCTGTGTGACTTATTTCACTTAGAATCGTCGTACCTAAATCCACTCATCATGCTGCTACTAGCCTTATGACGTTGATTTCATGGCTGAGTGATATTCCATTGTACATAAGGACCACAAGTTCTTTATCCATTTTTCTCTTTCCTGGGATATTTAAGGTGTAACGAAGTGGAGGTTCTTGTCAACAGAGGAGCCCTAAACTTTGGGGTGCCTGTGTCTTGCTGATTTTTAGTTTTCCCAATTTATACGCCCATGAGTGGAAGTGCCCTGTGCTCTCTAAGCTGAGTTTTTTAGATGTTTCAGGACACACCGTACACTTCTCCAGAGTGGCTGTTGGCAATTTACATCCCTCCCATCAGCGTAGCCAGGCTCCCGTTTCTCCATGGCCTGTCCTGCATTTCTGGTTTTGACACTTTATTCAGCATGGCCCTTTTGACCGATGGGAAGCGAGACTTCTTTGTAGCGCTGATTTGCCTTTCCAGGTTGTTTGGTTGGCCAAAAAGGGCGTATGCGTTTTTTCCTGAATATATTCAGGAAAAAACGCATACGCCCTTTTTGGCCAAGGGCATCATTGTCGAGGTTTTGCCGCTTTTCCTGTGCTTTAAAGGCGATTCGAATCTCCCTCCTGAAATCTGTTTCCTGCAATTCTGCCTTGCTTTCCAATCCTCTTCGTTGCCTTCCCTCAATATATTTGTGGACGAGAGTTATCATTTATAAGTCTGCAGGTTTGTGAATTGCAGTGCCCCTGAGCTCCATTTTTCAACTCGCTTTCTTGGGAGCTGGCCGCAAAAGCGCAGGATTGCTTCAGGCCCTATTCTGGTCCCGGGCGGCAGGCTGAGCCTGTGGTTAATTCTTCTTCCTGATGGGAAAGTAGAGTGACCTGTGCCTGTCCCAACACCTAGAGCTAGTCTCTCATTGGTTCCCACTCTTCCCGTTCATCCTCAGGACAAATTGCAACCTGTACGGAACAGGAGGTTAAAGGTGCTGATTCTCCAAGGAGGGAGATTGCTACTAAAGCGGCTGGAATGGCGAACCCGAGCATAAGGAGATGAGAAATGAGGTGCGTTTTGGAAACCTTTCCCGATCACACGGTGTACCATCTTCTGGGTTTCTCATGCATGTTTTCGATGTAGGAAGATGCCCTTGAACCTGGAGATTTGGGACCCATGCGATGGGAACCACGCAGTATTACTTTAAAGGGTCTGCGTTTCCTCACCCAACCTCACCAAACCTCTCAGCCCCAAGAGTGTCCACCCTTATGTCTCCATCAGCTGTGGGTCTAGATATGGTCAATCCAGGTGGCATCACAGCGCCTGAACGAATTTTGTAAGAATTTCCCTCTCTTTCACTGTCTTTGTTTCATGGGTTTTTAAAAGTAATTGATTTTTATAATGGGGTTTAGCTGCTTTTCACTGCTGTGTTTCTGCCGCTTTACACCCTCTTGACTCACTTACAGAGAGATATCAAAACATAGGTTTTACGATTCTTACTAGTCAGATATATTCTTGGGCAGTGGATAGGGGGTGTTGAGTCCAATTCACTGATCAAGGAGTAGGTCTTGTCTATTACATATTGGGTTTATGGAACGGTATCTGACCTAATTTGAAACCCTTGTTTTATGCATCACCCCACCTCACCTTTCCCGTTAAGCAGCCATAGTGTGTTTTCTAAACGTGGGACTCTGTTCTGTTTTGTAATTCAGTTCAAGGGTAGCGGTTTTTACATTCCCTCTATAAGTGATATCTTATGATAAGTGTCTTTTTCTGTGTGACTTATTTCACTTAGAATCGTCGTACCTAAATCCACTCATCATGCTGCTACTAGCCTTATGACGTTGATTTCATGGCTGAGTGATATTCCATTGTACATAAGGACCACAACTTCTTTATCCATTTTTCTCTTTCCTGGGATATTTAAGGTGTAACGAAGTGGAGGTTCTTGTCAACAGAGCAGCCCTAAACTTTGGGGTGCCTGTGTCTTGCTGATTTTTAGTTTTCCCAATTTATACGCCCATGAGTGGAAGTGCCCTGTGCTCTCTAAGCTGAGTTTTTTAGATGTTTCAGGACACACCGTACACTTCTCCAGAGTGGCTGTTGGCAATTTACATCCCTCCCATCAGCGTAGCCAGGCTCCCGTTTCTCCATGGCCTGTCCTGCATTTCTGGTTTTGACACTTTATTCAGCATGGCCCTTTTGACCGATGGGAAGCGAGACTTCTTTGTAGCGCTGATTTGCCTTTCCAGGTTGCTTGGTTGGCCAAAAAGGGCGTATGCGTTTTTTCCTGAATATATTCAGGAAAAAACGCATACGCCCTTTTTGGCCAAGGGCATCATTGTCGAGGTTTTGCCGCTTTTCCTGTGCTTTAAAGGCGATTCGAATCTCCCTCCTGAAATCTGTTTCCTGCAATTCTGCCTTGCTTTCCAATCCTCTTCGTTGCCTTCCCTCAATATATTTGTGGACGAGAGTTATCATTTATAAGTCTGCAGGTTTGTGAATTGCAGTGCCCCTGAGCTCCATTTTTCAACTCGCTTTCTTGGGAGCTGGCCGCAAAAGCGCAGGATTGCTTCAGGCCCTATTCTGGTCCCGGGCGGCAGGCTGAGCCTGTGGTTAATTCTTCTTCCTGATGGGGAAGTAGAGTGACCTGTGCCTGTCCCAACACCTAGAGCTAGTCTCTCATTGGTTCCCACTCTTCCCGTTCATCCTCAGGACAAATTGCAACCTGTACGGAACAGGAGGTTAAAGGTGCTGATTCTCCAAGGAGGGAGATTGCTACTAAAGCGGCTGGAATGGCGAACCCGAGCATAAGGAGATGAGAAATGAGGTGCGTTTTGGAAACCTTTCCCGATCACACGGTGTACCATCTTCTGGGTTTCTCATGCATGTTTTCGATGTAGGAAGATGCCCTTGAACCTGGAGATTTGGGACCCATGCGATGGGAACCACGCAGTATTACTTTAAAGGGTCTGCGTTTCCTCACCCAACCTCACCAAACCTCTCAGCCCCATGAGTGTCCACCCTTATGTCTCCATCAGCTGTGGGTCTAGATATGGTCAATCCAGGTGGCATCACAGCCCCTGAACGAATTTTGTAAGAATTTCCCTCTCTTTCACTGTCTTTGTTTCACGGGTTTTTAAAAGTAATTGATTTTTATAATGGGGTTTAGCTGCTTTTCACTGCTGTGTTTCTGCCGCTTTACACCCACTTGACTCACTTACAGAGAGATATCAAAACATAGGTTTTAAGCTTCTTACTAGTCAGATATATTCTTGGGCGGTGAATAGGGGGTGTTGAGTCCAATTCACTGATCAAGGAGTAGGTCTTGTCTATTACATATTGGGTTTATGGAACGGTATCTGACCTAATTTGAAACCCTTGTTTTATGCATCACCCCACCTCACCTTTCCCCTTAAGCAGCCATAGTGTGTTTTCTAAACGTGGGACTCTGTTCTGTTTTGTAATTCAGTTCAAGGGTAGCGGTTTTTACATTCCCTCTATAAGTGATATCTTATGATAAGTGTCTTTTTCTGTGTGACTTATTTCACTTAGAATCGTCGTACCTAAATCCACTCATCATGCTGCTACTAGCCTTATGACGTTGATTTCATGGCTGAGTGATATTCCATTGTACATAAGGACCACAACTTCTTTATCCATTTTTCTCTTTCCAGGGATATTTAAGGTGTAACGAAGTGGAGGTTCTTGTCAACAGAGCAGCCCTAAACTTTGGGGTGCCTGTGTCTTGCTGATTTTTAGTTTTCCCAATTTATACGCCCATGAGTGGAAGTGCCCTGTGCTCTCTAAGCTGAGTTTTTTAGATGTTTCAGGACACACCGTACACTTCTCCAGAGTGGCTGTTGGCAATTTACATCCCTCCCATCAGCGTAGCCAGGCTCCCGTTTCTCCATGGCCTGTCCTGCATTTCTGGTTTTGACACTTTATTCAGCATGGCCCTTTTGACCGATGGGAAGCGAGACTTCTTTGTAGCGCTGATTTGCCTTTCCAGGTTGCTTGGTTGGCCAAAAAGGGCGTATGCGTTTTTTCCTGAATATATTCAGGAAAAAACGCATACGCCCTTTTTGGCCAAGGGCATCATTGTCGAGGTTTTGCCGCTTTTCCTGTGCTTTAAAGGCGATTCGAATCTCCCTCCTGAAATCTGTTTCCTGCAATTCTGCCTTGCTTTCCAATCCTCTTCGTTGCCTTCCCTCAATATATTTGTGGACGAGAGTTATCATTTATAAGTCTGCAGGTTTGTGAATTGCAGTGCCCCTGAGCTCCATTTTTCAACTCGCTTTCTTGGGAGCTGGCCGCAAAAGCGCAGGATTGCTTCAGGCCCTATTCTGGTCCCGGGCGGCAGGCTGAGCCTGTGGTTAATTCTTCTTCCTGATGGGAAAGTAGAGTGACCTGTGCCTGTCCCAACACCTAGAGCTAGTCTCTCATTGGTTCCCACTCTTCCCGTTCATCCTCAGGACAAATTGCAACCTGTACGGAACAGGAGGTTAAAGGTGCTGATTCTCCAAGGAGGGAGATTGCTACTAAAGCGGCTGGAATGGCGAACCCGAGCATAAGGAGATGAGAAATGATGTGCGTTTTGGAAACCTTTCCCGATCACACGGTGTACCATCTTCTGGGTTTCTCATGCATGTTTTCGATGTAGGAAGATGCCCTTGAACCTGGAGATTTGGGACCCATGGGATGGGAACCACGCAGTATTACTTTAAAGGGTCTGCGTTTCCTCACCCAACCTCACCAAACCTCTCAGCCCCAAGAGTGTCCACCCTTATGTCTCCATCTTCTGTGGGTCTAGATATGGTCAATCCAGGTGGCATCACCGCCCCTGAACGAATTTTGTAAGAATTTCCCTCTCTTTCACTGTCTTTGTTTCACGGGTTTTTAAAAGTAATTGATTTTTATAATGGGGTTTAGCTGCTTTTCACTGCTGTGTTTCTGCCGCTTTACACCCACTTGACTCACTTACAGAGAGATATCAAAACATAGGTTTTACGATTCTTACTAGTCAGATATATTCTTGGGTGGTGAATAGGGGGTGTTGAGTCCAATTCACTGATCAAGGAGTAGGTCTTGCCTATTACATATTGGGTTTATGGAACGGTATCTGACCTAATTTGAAACCCTTGTTTTATGCATCACCCCACCTCACCTTTCCCGTTAAGCAGCCATAGTGTGTTTTCTAAACGTGGGACTCTGTTCTGTTTTGTAATTCAGTTCAAGGGTAGCGGTTTATACATTCCCTCTATAAGTGATATCTTATGATAAGTGTCTTTTTCTGTGTGACTTATTTCACTTAGAATCGTCGTACCTAAATCCACTCATCATGCTGCTACTAGCCTTATGACGTTGATTTCATGGCTGAGTGATATTCCATTGTATATAAGGACCACAACTTCTTTATCCATTTTTCTCTTTCCTGGGATATTTAAGGTGTAACGAAGTGGAGGTTCTTGTCAACAGAGCAGCCCTAAACTTTGGGGTGCCTGTGTCTTGCTGATTTTTAGTTTTCCCAATTTATACGCCCATGAGTGGAAGTGCCCTGTGCTCTCTAAGCTGAGTTTTTTAGATGTTTCAGGACACACCGTACACTTCTCCAGAGTGGCTGTTGGCAATTTACATCCCTCCCATCAGCGTAGCCAGGTTCCCGTTTCTCCATGGCCTGTCCTGCATTACTGGTTTTGACACTTTATTCAGCATGGCCCTTTTGACCGATGGGAAGCGAGACTTCTTTGTAGCGCTGATTTGCCTTTCCAGGTTGCTTGGTTGGCCAAAAAGGGCGTATGCGTTTTTTCCTGAATATATTCAGGAAAAAACGCATACGCCCTTTTTGGCCAAGGGCATCATTGTCGAGGTTTTGCCGCTTTTCCTGTGCTTTAAAGGCGATTCGAATCTCCCTCCTGAAATCTGTTTCCTGCAATTCTGCCTTGCTTTCCAATCCTCTTCGTTGCCTTCCCTCAATATATTTGTGGACGAGAGTTATCATTTATAAGTCTGCAGGTTTGTGAATTGCAGTGCCCCTAAGCTCCATTTTTCAACTCGCTTTCTTGGGAGCTGGCCGCAAAAGCGCAGGATTGCTTCAGGCCCTATTCTGGTCCCGGGCGGCAGGCTGAGCCTGTGGTTAATTCTTCTTCCTGATGGGAAAGTAGAGTGACCTGTGCCTGTCCCAACACCTAGAGCTAGTCTCTCATTGGTTCCCACTCTTCCCGTTCATCCTCAGGACAAATTGCAACCTGTACGGAACAGGAGGTTAAAGGTGCTGATTCTCCAAGGAGGGAGATTGCTACTAAAGCGGCTGGAATGGCGAACCCGAGCATAAGGAGATGAGAAATGAGGTGCGTTTTGGAAACCTTTCCCGATCACACGGTGTACCATCTTCTGGGTTTCTCATGCATGTTTTCGATGTAGGAAGATGCCCTTGAACCTGGAGATTTGGGACCCATGGGATGGGAACCACGCAGTATTACTTTAAAGGGTCTGCGTTTCCTCACCCAACCTCACCAAACCTCTCAGCCCCAAGAGTGTCCACCCTTATGTCTCCATCAGCTGTGGGTCTAGATATCGTCAATCCAGGTGGCATCACAGCCCCTGAACGAATTTTGTAAGAATTTCCCTCTCTTTTACTGTCTTTGTTTCACGGGTTTTTAAAAGTAATTGATTTTTATAATGGGGTTTAGCTGCTTTTCACTGCTGTGTTTCTGCCGCTTTACACCCACTTGACTCACTTACAGAGAGATATCAAAACATAGGTTTTACGATTCTTACTAGTCAGATATATTCTTGGGCGGTGAATAGGGGGTGTTGAGTCCAATTCACTGATCAAGGAGTATGTCTTGTCTAGTACATATTGGGTTTATGGAACGGTATCTGACCTAATTTGAAACCCTTGTTTTATGCATCACCCCACCTCACCTTTCCCGTTAAGCAGCCATAGTGTGTTTTCTAAACGTGGGACTCTGTTCTGTTTTGTAATTCAGTTCAAGGGTAGCGGTTTTTACATTCCCTCTATAAGTGATATCTTATGATAAGTGTCTTTTTCTGTGTGACTTATTTCACTTAGAATCGTCGTACCTAAATCCACTCATCATGCTGCTACTAGCCTTATGACGTTGATTTCATGGCTGAGTGATATTCCATTGTACATAAGGACCACAAGTTCTTTATCCATTTTTCTCTTTCCTGTGATATTTAAGGTGTAACGAAGTGGAGGTTCTTGTCAACAGAGCAGCCGTAAACTTTGGGGTGCCTGTGTCTTGCTGATTTTTAGTTTTCCCAATTTATACGCCCATGAGTGGAAGTGCCCTGTGCTCTCTAAGCTGAGTTTTTTAGATGTTTCAGGACACACCGTACACTTCTCCAGAGTGGCTGTTGGCAATTTACATCCCTCCCATCAGCGTAGCCAGGCTCCCGTTTCTCCATGGCCTGTCCTGCATTTCTGGTTTTGACACTTTATTCAGCATGGCCCTTTTGACCGATGGGAAGCGAGACTTCTTTGTAGCGCTGATTTGCCTTTCCAGGTTGCTTGGTTGGCCAAAAAGGGCGTATGCGTTTTTTCCTGAATATATTCAGGAAAAAACGCATACGCCCTTTTTGGCCAAGGGCATCATTGTCTAGGTTTTGCCGCTTTTCCTGTGCTTTAAAGGCGATTCGAATCTCCCTCCTGAAATCTGTTTCCTGCAATTCTGCCTTGCTTTCCAATCCTCTTCGTTGCCTTCCCTCAATATATTTGTGGACGAGAGTTATCATTTATAAGTCTGCAGGTTTGTGAATTGCAGTGCCCCTGAGCTCCATTTTTCAACTCGCTTTCTTGGGAGCTGGCCGTAAAAGCGCAGGATTGCTTCAGGCCCTATTCTGGTCCCGGGCGGCAGGCTGAGCCTGTGGTTAATTCTTCTTCCTGATGGGGAAGTAGAGTGACCTGTGCCTGTCCCAACACCTAGAGCTAGTCTCTCATTGGTTCCCACTCTTCCCGTTCATCCTCAGGACAAATTGCAACCTGTACGGAACAGGAGGTTAAAGGTGCTGATTCTCTAAGGAGGGAGATTGCTACTAAAGCGGCTGGAATGGCGAACCCGAGCATAAGGAGATGAGAAATGAGGTGCGTTTTGGAAACCTTTCCCGATCACACAGTGTACCATCTTCTGGGTTTCTCATGCATGATTTCGATGTAGGAAGATGCCCTTGAACCTGGAGATTTGGGACCCATGGGATGGGAACCACGCAGTATTAATTTAAAGGGTCTGCGTTTCCTCACCCAACCTCACCAAACCTCTCAGCCCCAAGAGTATCCACCCTTATGTCTCCATCAGCTGTGGGTCTAGATATGGTCAATCCAGGTGGCATCACAGCCCCTGAACGAATTTTAAGAATTTCCCTCTCTTTCACTGTCTTTGTTTCACGGGTTTTTAAAAGTAATTGATTTTTATAATGGGGTTTAGCTGCTTTTCACTGCTGTGTTTCTGCCGCTTTACACCCACTTGACTCACTTACAGAGAGATATCAAAACATAGGTTTTACGATTCTTACTAGTCAGATATATTCTTGGGCGGTGAATAGGGGGTGTTGAGTCCAATTCACTGATCAAGTAGTAGGTCTTGTCTATTACATATTGGGTTTATGGAACGGTATCTGACCTAATTTGAAACCCTTGTTTTATGCATCACCCCACCTCACCTTTCCCGTTAAGCAGCCATAGTGTGTTTTCTAAACGTGGGACTCTGTTCTGTTTTGTAATTCAGTTCAAGGGTAGCGGTTTATACATTCCCTCTATAAGTGATATCTTATGATAAGTGTCTTTTTCTGTGTGACTTATTTCACTTAGAATCGTCGTACCTAAATCCACTCATCATGCTGCTACTAGCCTTATGACGTTGATTTCATGGCTGAGTGATATTCCATTGTATATAAGGACCACAACTTCTTTATCCATTTTTCTCTTTCCTGGGATATTTAAGGTGTAACGAAGTGGAGGTTCTTGTCAACAGAGCAGCCGTAAACTTTGGGGTGCCTGTGTCTTGCTGATTTTTAGTTTTCCCAATTTATACGCCCATGAGAGGAAGTGCCCTGTGCTCTCTTAGCTGAGTTTTCTAGATGTTTCAGGACACACCGTACACTTCTCCAGAGTGGCTGTTGGCAATTTACATCCCGCCCATCAGCGTAGCCAGGCTCCCGTTTCTCCATGGCCTGTCCTGCATTTCTGGTTTTGACACTTTATTCAGCATGGCCCTTTTGACCGATGGGAAGTGAGACTTCTTTGTAACGCTGATTTGCCTTTCCAGGTTGCTTGGTTGGCCAAAAAGGGCGTATGCGTTTTTTCCTGAATATATTCAGGAAAAAACGCATACGCCCTTTTTGGCCAAGGGCATCATTGTCGAGGTTTTGCCGCTTTTCCTGTGCTTTAAAGGCGATTCGAATCTCCCTCCTGAAATCTGTTTCCTGCAATTCTGCCTTGCTTTCCAATCCTCTTCGTTGCCTTCCCTCAATATATTTGTGGACGAGAGTTATCATTTATAAGTCTGCAGGTTTGTGAATTGCAGTGCCCCTAAGCTCCATTTTTCAACTCGCTTTCTTGGGAGCTGGCCGCAAAAGCGCAGGATTGCTTCAGGCCCTATTCTGGTCCCGGGCGGCAGGCTGAGCCTGTGGTTAATTCTTCTTCCTGATGGGAAAGTAGAGTGACCTGTGCCTGTCCCAACACCTAGAGCTAGTCTCTCATTGGTTCCCACTCTTCCCGTTCATCCTCAGGACAAATTGCAACCTGTACGGAACAGGAGGTTAAAGGTGCTGATTCTCCAAGGAGGGAGATTGCTACTAAAGCGGCTGGAATGGCGAACCCGAGCATAAGGAGATGAGAAATGAGGTGCGTTTTGGAAACCTTTCCCGATCACACGGTGTACCATCTTCTGGGTTTCTCATGCATGTTTTCGATGTAGGAAGATGCCCTTGAACCTGGAGATTTGGGACCCATGGGATGGGAACCACGCAGTATTACTTTAAAGGGTCTGCGTTTCCTCACCCAACCTCACCAAACCTCTCAGCCCCAAGAGTGTCCACCCTTATGTCTCCATCAGCTGTGGGTCTAGATATCGTCAATCCAGGTGGCATCACAGCCCCTGAACGAATTTTGTAAGAATTTCCCTCTCTTTCACTGTCTTTGTTTCACGGGTTTTTAAAAGTAATTGATTTTTATAATGGGGTTTAGCTGCTTTTCACTGCTGTGTTTCTGCCGCTTTACACCCACTTGACTCACTTACAGAGAGATATCAAAACATAGGTTTTAAGATTCTTACTAGTCAGATATATTCTTGGGCGGTGAATAGGGGGTGTTGAGTCCAATTCACTGATCATGGAGTAGGTCTTGTCTATTACATATTGGGTTTATGGATCGGTATCTGACCTAATTTGAAACCCTTGTTTTATGCATCACCCCACCTCACCTTTCCCCTTAAGCAGCCATAGTGTGTTTTCTAAACGTGGGACTCTGTTCTGTTTTGTAATTCAGTTCAAGGGTAGCGGTTTTTACATTCCCTCTATAAGTGATATCTTATGATAAGTGTCTTTTTCTGTGTGACTTATTTCACTTAGAATCGTCGTACCTAAATCCACTCATCATGCTGCTACTAGCCTTATGACGTTGATTTCATGGCTGAGTGATATTCCATTGTACATAAGGACCACAACTTCTTTATCCATTTTTCTCTTTCCTGGGATATTTAAGGTGTAACGAAGTGGAGGTTCTTGTCAACAGAGCAGCCCTAAACTTTGGGGTGCCTGTGTCTTGCTGATTTTTAGTTTTCCCAATTTATACGCCCATGAGTGGAAGTGCCCTGTGCTCTCTAAGCTGAGTTTTTTAGATGTTTCAGGACACACCGTACACTTCTCCAGAGTGGCTGTTGGCAATTTACATCCCGCCCATCAGCGTAGCCAGGCTCCCGTTTCTCCATGGCCTGTCCTGCATTACTGGTTTTGACACTTTATTCAGCATGGCCCTTTTGACCGATGGGAAGCGAGACTTCTTTGTAGCGCTGATTTGCCTTTCCAGGTTGCTTGGTTGGCCAAAAAGGGCGTATGCGTTTTTTCCTGAATATATTCAGGAAAAAACGCATACGCCCTTTTTGGCCAAGGGCATCATTGTCGAGGTTTTGCCGCTTTTCCTGTGCTTTAAAGGCGATTCGAATCTCCCTCCTGAAATCTGTTTCCTGCAATTCTGCCTTGCTTTCCAATCCTCTTCGTTGCCTTCCCTCAATATATTTGTGGACGAGAGTTATCATTTATAAGTCTGCAGGTTTGTGAATTGCAGTGCCCCTAAGCTCCATTTTTCAACTCGCTTTCTTGGGAGCTGGCCGCAAAAGCGCAGGATTGCTTCAGGCCCTATTCTGGTCCCGGGCGGCAGGCTGAGCCTGTGGTTAATTCTTCTTCCTGATGGGAAAGTAGAGTGACCTGTGCCTGTCCCAACACCTAGAGCTAGTCTCTCATTGGTTCCCACTCTTCCCGTTCATCCTCAGGACAAATTGCAACCTGTACGGAACAGGAGGTTAAAGGTGCTGATTCTCCAAGGAGGGAGATTGCTACTAAAGCGGCTGGAATGGCGAACCCGAGCATAAGGAGATGAGAAATGAGGTGCGTTTTGGAAACCTTTCCCGATCACACGGTGTACCATCTTCTGGGTTTCTCATGCATGTTTTCGATGTAGGAAGATGCCCTTGAACCTGGAGATTTGGGACCCATGGGATGGGAACCACGCAGTATTACTTTAAAGGGTCTGCGTTTCCTCACCCAACCTCACCAAACCTCTCAGCCCCAAGAGTGTCCACCCTTATGTCTCCATCAGCTGTGGGTCTAGATATCGTCAATCCAGGTGGCATCACAGCCCCTGAACGAATTTTGTAAGAATTTCCCTCTCTTTCACTGTCTTTGTTTCACGGGTTTTTAAAAGTAATTGATTTTTATAATGGGGTTTAGCTGCTTTTCACTGCTGTGTTTCTGCCGCTTTACACCCACTTGACTCACTTACAGAGAGATATCAAAACATAGGTTTTACGATTCTTACTAGTCAGATATATTCTTGGGCGGTGAATAGGGGGTGTTGAGTCCAATTCACTGATCAAGGAGTATGTCTTGTCTAGTACATATTGGGTTTATGGAACGGTATCTGACCTAATTTGAAACCCTTGTTTTATGCATCACCCCACCTCACCTTTCCCGTTAAGCAGCCATAGTGTGTTTTCTAAACGTGGGACTCTGTTCTGTTTTGTAATTCAGTTCAAGGGTAGCGGTTTTTACATTCCCTCTATAAGTGATATCTTATGATAAGTGTCTTTTTCTGTGTGACTTATTTCACTTAGAATCGTCGTACCTAAATCCACTCATCATGCTGCTACTAGCCTTATGACGTTGATTTCATGGCTGAGTGATATTCCATTGTACATAAGGACCACAAGTTCTTTATCCATTTTTCTCTTTCCTGTGATATTTAAGGTGTAACGAAGTGGAGGTTCTTGTCAACAGAGCAGCCGTAAACTTTGGGGTGCCTGTGTCTTGCTGATTTTTAGTTTTCCCAATTTATACGCCCATGAGTGGAAGTGCCCTGTGCTCTCTAAGCTGAGTTTTTTAGATGTTTCAGGACACACCGTACACTTCTCCAGAGTGGCTGTTGGCAATTTACATCCCTCCCATCAGCGTAGCCAGGCTCCCGTTTCTCCATGGCCTGTCCTGCATTTCTGGTTTTGACACTTTATTCAGCATGGCCCTTTTGACCGATGGGAAGCGAGACTTCTTTGTAGCGCTGATTTGCCTTTCCAGGTTGCTTGGTTGGCCAAAAAGGGCGTATGCGTTTTTTCCTGAATATATTCAGGAAAAAACGCATACGCCCTTTTTGGCCAAGGGCATCATTGTCTAGGTTTTGCCGCTTTTCCTGTGCTTTAAAGGCGATTCGAATCTCCCTCCTGAAATCTGTTTCCTGCAATTCTGCCTTGCTTTCCAATCCTCTTCGTTGCCTTCCCTCAATATATTTGTGGACGAGAGTTATCATTTATAAGTCTGCAGGTTTGTGAATTGCAGTGCCCCTGAGCTCCATTTTTCAACTCGCTTTCTTGGGAGCTGGCCGTAAAAGCGCAGGATTGCTTCAGGCCCTATTCTGGTCCCGGGCGGCAGGCTGAGCCTGTGGTTAATTCTTCTTCCTGATGGGGAAGTAGAGTGACCTGTGCCTGTCCCAACACCTAGAGCTAGTCTCTCATTGGTTCCCACTCTTCCCGTTCATCCTCAGGACAAATTGCAACCTGTACGGAACAGGAGGTTAAAGGTGCTGATTCTCTAAGGAGGGAGATTGCTACTAAAGCGGCTGGAATGGCGAACCCGAGCATAAGGAGATGAGAAATGAGGTGCGTTTTGGAAACCTTTCCCGATCACACAGTGTACCATCTTCTGGGTTTCTCATGCATGATTTCGATGTAGGAAGATGCCCTTGAACCTGGAGATTTGGGACCCATGGGATGGGAACCACGCAGTATTAATTTAAAGGGTCTGCGTTTCCTCACCCAACCTCACCAAACCTCTCAGCCCCAAGAGTATCCACCCTTATGTCTCCATCAGCTGTGGGTCTAGATATGGTCAATCCAGGTGGCATCACAGCCCCTGAACGAATTTTAAGAATTTCCCTCTCTTTCACTGTCTTTGTTTCACGGGTTTTTAAAAGTAATTGATTTTTATAATGGGGTTTAGCTGCTTTTCACTGCTGTGTTTCTGCCGCTTTACACCCACTTGACTCACTTACAGAGAGATATCAAAACATAGGTTTTACGATTCTTACTAGTCAGATATATTCTTGGGCGGTGAATAGGGGGTGTTGAGTCCAATTCACTGATCAAGTAGTAGGTCTTGTCTATTACATATTGGGTTTATGGAACGGTATCTGACCTAATTTGAAACCCTTGTTTTATGCATCACCCCACCTCACCTTTCCCGTTAAGCAGCCATAGTGTGTTTTCTAAACGTGGGACTCTGTTCTGTTTTGTAATTCAGTTCAAGGGTAGCGGTTTATACATTCCCTCTATAAGTGATATCTTATGATAAGTGTCTTTTTCTGTGTGACTTATTTCACTTAGAATCGTCGTACCTAAATCCACTCATCATGCTGCTACTAGCCTTATGACGTTGATTTCATGGCTGAGTGATATTCCATTGTATATAAGGACCACAACTTCTTTATCCATTTTTCTCTTTCCTGGGATATTTAAGGTGTAACGAAGTGGAGGTTCTTGTCAACAGAGCAGCCGTAAACTTTGGGGTGCCTGTGTCTTGCTGATTTTTAGTTTTCCCAATTTATACGCCCATGAGAGGAAGTGCCCTGTGCTCTCTTAGCTGAGTTTTCTAGATGTTTCAGGACACACCGTACACTTCTCCAGAGTGGCTGTTGGCAATTTACATCCCGCCCATCAGCGTAGCCAGGCTCCCGTTTCTCCATGGCCTGTCCTGCATTTCTGGTTTTGACACTTTATTCAGCATGGCCCTTTTGACCGATGGGAAGTGAGACTTCTTTGTAACGCTGATTTGCCTTTCCAGGTTGCTTGGTTGGCCAAAAAGGGCGTATGCGTTTTTTCCTGAATATATTCAGGAAAAAACGCATACGCCCTTTTTGGCCAAGGGCATCATTGTCGAGGTTTTGCCGCTTTTCCTGTGCTTTAAAGGCGATTCGAATCTCCCTCCTGAAATCTGTTTCCTGCAATTCTTCCTTGCTTTCCAGTCCTCTTCGTTGCCTTCCCTCAATATATTTGTGGACGAGAGTTATCATTTATAAGTCTGCAGGTTTGTGAATTGCAGTGCCCCTGAGCTCCATTTTTCAACTCGCTTTCTTGGGAGCTGGCCGCAAAAGCGCAGGATTGCTTCAGGCCCTATTCTGGTCCCGGGCGGCAGGCTGAGCCTGTGGTTAATTCTTCTTCCTGATGGGAAAGTAGAGTGACCTGTGCCTGTCCCAACACCTAGAGCTAGTCTCTCATTGGTTCCCACTCTTCCCGTTCATCCTCAGGACAAATTGCAACCTGTACGGAACAGGAGTTTAAAAGTGCTGATTCTCCAAGTAGGGAGATTGCTACTAAAGCGGCTGGAATGGCGAACCCGAGCATAAGGAGATGAGAAATGAGGTGCGTTTTGGAAACCTTTCCCGATCACACGGTGTACCATCTTCTGGGTTTCTCATGCATGTTTTCGATGTAGGAAGATGCCCTTGAACCTGGAGATTTGGGACCCATGGGATGGGAACCACGCAGTATTACTTTAAATGGTCTGCGTTTCCTCACCCAACCTCACCAAACCTCTCAGCCCCAAGAGTTTCCACCCTTATGTCTCCATCAGCTGTGGGTCTAGATATCGTCAATCCAGGTGGCATCACAGCCCCTGAACGAATTTTGTAAGAATTTCCCTCTCTTTCACTGTCTTTGTTTCACGGGTTTTTAAAAGTAATTGATTTTTATAATGGGGTTTAGCTGCTTTTCACTGCTGTGTTTCTGCCGCTTTACACCCACTTGACTCACTTACAGAGAGATATCAAAACATAGGTTTTAAGATTCTTACTAGTCAGATATATTCTTGGGCGGTGAATAGGGGGTGTTGAGTCCAATTCACTGATCATGGAGTAGGTCTTGTCTATTACATATTGGGTTTATGGATCGGTATCTGACCTAATTTGAAACCCTTGTTTTATGCATCACCCCACCTCACCTTTCCCCTTAAGCAGCCATAGTGTGTTTTCTAAACGTGGGACTCTGTTCTGTTTTGTAATTCAGTTCAAGGGTAGCGGTTTTTACATTCCCTCTATAAGTGATATCTTATGATAAGTGTCTTTTTCTGTGTGACTTATTTCACTTAGAATCGTCGTACCTAAATCCACTCATCATGCTGCTACGAGCCTTATGACGTTGATTTCATGGCTGAGTGATATTCCATTGTACATAAGGACCACAACTTCTTTATCCATTTTTCTCTTTCCTGGGATATTTAAGGTGTAACGAAGTGGAGGTTCTTGTCAACAGAGCAGCCGTAAACTTTGGGGTGCCTGTGTCTTGCTGATTTTTAGTTTTCCCAATTTATACGCCCATGAGAGGAAGTGCCCTGTGCTCTCTTAGCTGAGTTTTCTAGATGTTTCAGGACACACCGTACACTTCTCCAGAGTGGCTGTTGGCAATTTACATCCCGCCCATCAGCGTAGCCAGGCTCCCGTTTCTCCATGGCCTGTCCTGCATTTCTGGTTTTGACACTTTATTCAGCATGGCCCTTTTGACCGATGGGAAGTGAGACTTCTTTGTAACGCTGATTTGCCTTTCCAGGTTGCTTGGTTGGCCAAAAAGGGCGTATGCGTTTTTTCCTGAATATATTCAGGAAAAAACGCATACGCCCTTTTTGGCCAAGGGCATCATTGTCGAGGTTTTGCCGCTTTTCCTGTGCTTTAAAGGCGATTCGAATCTCCCTCCTGAAATCTGTTTCCTGCAATTCTGCCTTGCTTTCCAGTCCTCTTCGTTGCCTTCCCTCAATATATTTGTGGACGAGAGTTATCATTTATAAGTCTGCAGGTTTGTGAATTGCAGTGCCCCTGAGCTCCATTTTTCAACTCGCTTTCTTGGGAGCTGGCCGCAAAAGCGCAGGATTGCTTCAGGCCCTATTCTGGTCCCGGGCGGCAGGCTGAGCCTGTGGTTAATTCTTCTTCCTGATGGGGAAGTAGAGTGACCTGTGCCTGTCCCAACACCTAGAGCTAGTCTCTCATTGGTTCCCACTCTTCCCGTTCATCCTCAGGACAAATTGCAACCTGTACGGAACAGGAGTTTAAAAGTGCTGATTCTCCAAGGAGGGAGATTGCTACTAAAGCGGCTGGAATGGCGAACCCGAGCATAAGGAGATGAGAAATGAGGTGCGTTTTGGAAACCTTTCCCGATCACACGGTGTACCATCTTCTGGGTTTCTCATGCATGTTTTCGATGTAGGAAGATGCCCTTGAACCTGGAGATTTGGGACCCATGGGATGGGAACCACGCAGTATTACTTTAAAGGGTCTGCGTTTCCTCACCCAACCTCACCAAACCTCTCAGCCCCAAGAGTGTCCACCCTTATGTCTCCATCTTCTGTGGGTCTAGATATGGTCAATCCAGGTGGCATCACAGCACCTGAACGAATTTTGTAAGAATTTCCCTCTCTTTCACTGTCTTTGTTTCACGGGTTTTTAAAAGTAATTGATTTTTATAATGGGGTTTAGCTGCTTTTCACTGCTGTGTTTCTGCCGCTTTACACCCACTTGACTCACTTACAGAGAGATATCAAAACATAGGTTTTACGATTCTTACTAGTCAGATATATTCTTGGGCGGTGAATAGGGGATGTTGAGTCCAATTCACTGATCAAGGAGTAGGTCTTGTCTATTACATATTGGGTTTATGGAACGGTATCTGACCTAATTTGAAACCCTTGTTTTATGCATCACCCCACCTCACCTTTCCCGTTAAGCAGCCATAGTGTGTTTTCTAAACGTGGGACTCTGTTCTGTTTTGTAATTCAGTTCAAGGGTATCGGTTTTTACATTCCCTCTATAAGTGATATCTTATGATAAGTGTTTTTTCTGTGTGACTTATTTCACTTAGAATCGTCGTACCTAAATCCACTCATCATGCTGCTACTAGCCTTATGACGTTGATTTCATGGCTGAGTGATATTCCATTGTACATAAGGACCACAAGTTCTTTATCCATTTTTCTCTTTCCTGGGATATTTAAGGTGTAACGAAGTGGAGGTTCTTGTCAACAGAGGAGCCCTAAACTTTGGGGTGCCTGTGTCTTGCTGATTTTTAGTTTTCCCAATTTATACGCCCATGAGTGGAAGTGCCCTGTGCTCTCTAAGCTGAGTTTTTTAGATGTTTCAGGACACACCGTACACTTCTCCAGAGTGGCTGTTGGCAATTTACATCCCTCCCATCAGCGTAGCCAGGCTCCCGTTTCTCCATGGCCTGTCCTGCATTTCTGGTTTTGACACTTTATTCAGCATGGCCCTTTTGACCGATGGGAAGCGAGACTTCTTTGTAGCGCTGATTTGCCTTTCCAGGTTGCTTGGTTGGCCAAAAAGGGCGTATGCGTTTTTTCCTGAATATATTCAGGAAAAAACGCATACGCCCTTTTTGGCCAAGGGCATCATTGTCGAGGTTTTGCCGCTTTTCCTGTGCTTTAAAGGCGATTCGAATCTCCCTCCTGAAATCTGTTTCCTGCAATTCTGCCTTGCTTTCCAATCCTCTTCGTTGCCTTCCCTCAATATATTTGTGGACGAGAGTTATCATTTATAAGTCTGCAGGTTTGTGAATTGCAGTGCCCCTGAGCTCCATTTTTCAACTCGCTTTCTTGGGAGCTGGCCGCAAAAGCGCAGGGTTGCTTCAGGCCCTATTCTGGTCCCGGGCGGCAGGCTGAGCCTGTGGTTAATTCTTCTTCCTGATGGGGAAGTAGAGTGACCTGTGCCTGTCCCAACACCTAGAGCTAGTCTCTCATTGGTTCCCAATCTTCCCGTTTATCCTCAGGACAAATTGCAACCTGTACGGAACAGGAGGTTAAAGGTGCTGATTCTCTAAGGAGGGAGATTGCTACTAAAGCGGCTGGAATGGCGAACCCGAGCATAAGGAGATGAGAAATGAGGTGCGTTTTGGAAACCTTTCCCGATCACACAGTGTACCATCTTCTGGGTTTCTCATGCATGATTTCGATGTAGGAAGATGCCCTTGAACCTGGAGATTTGGGACCCATGGGATGGGAACCACGCAGTATTAATTTAAAGGGTCTGCGTTTCCTCACCCAACCTCACCAAACCTCTCAGCCCCAAGAGTGTCCACCCTTATGTCTCCATCAGCTGTGGGTCTAGATATGGTCAATCCAGGTGGCATCACAGCCCCTGAACGAATTTTAAGAATTTCCCTCTCTTTCACTGTCTTTGTTTCACGGGTTTTTAAAAGTAATTGATTTTTATAATGGGGTTTAGCTGCTTTTCACTGCTGTGTTTCTGCCGCTTTACACCCACTTGACTCACTAACAGAGAGATATCAAAACATAGGTTTTACGATTCTTACTAGTCAGATATATTCTTGGGCGGTGAATAGGGGGTGTTGAGTCCAATTCACTGATCAAGGAGTAGGTCTTGTCTATTACATATTGGGTTTATGGAACGGTATCTGACCTAATTTGAAACCCTTGTTTTATGCATCACCCCACCTCACCTTTCCCGTTAAGCAGCCATAGTGTGTTTTCTAAACGTGGGACTCTGTTCTGTTTTGTAATTCAGTTCAAGGGTAGCGGTTTTTACATTCCCTCTATAAGTGATATCTTATGATAAGTGTCTTTTTCTGTGTGACTTATTTCACTTAGAATCGTCGTACCTAAATCCACTCATCATGCTGCTACTAGCCTTATGACGTTGATTTTATGGCTGAGTGATATTCCATTGTACATAAGGACCACAACTTCTTTATCCATTTTTCTCTTTCCTGGGATATTTAAGGTGTAACGAAGTGGAGGTTCTTGTCAACAGAGCAGCCCTAAACTTTGGGGTGCCTGTGTCTTGCTGATTTTTAGTTTTCCCAATTTATACGCCCATGAGTGGAAGTGCCCTGTACTCTCTAAGCTGAGTTTTTTAGATGTTTCAGGACACAACGTACACTTCTCCAGAGTGGCTGTTGGCAATTTACATCCCTCCCATCAGCGTAGCCAGGCTCCCGTTTCTCCATGGCCTGTCCTGCATTTCTGGTTTTGACACTTTATTCAGCATGGCCCTTTTGACCGATGGGAAGCGAGACTTCTTTGTAGCGCTGATTTGCCTTTCCAGGTTGCTTGGTTGGCCAAAAAGGGCGTATGCGTTTTTTCCTGAATATATTCAGGAAAAAACGCATACGCCCTTTTTGGCCAAGGGCATCATTGTCGAGGTTTTGCCGCTTTTCCTGTGCTTTAAAGGCGATTCGAATCTCCCTCCTGAAATCTGTTTCCTGCAATTCTGCCTTGCTTTCCAGTCCTCTTCATTGCCTTCCCTCAATATATTTGTGGACGAGAGTTATCATTTATAAGTCTGCAGGTTTGTGAATTGCAGTGCCCCTGAGCTCCATTTTTCAACTCGCTTTCTTGGGAGCTGGCCGCAAAAGCGCAGGATTGCTTCAGGCCCTATTCTGGTCCCGGGCGGCAGGCTGAGCCTGTGGTTAATTCTTCTTCCTGATGGGGAAGTAGAGTGACCTGTGCCTGTCCCAACACCTAGAGCTAGTCTCTCATTGGTTCCCACTCTTCCCGTTCATCCTCAGGACAAATTGCAACCTGTACGGAACAGGAGTTTAAAAGTGCTGATTCTCCAAGGAGGGAGATTGCTACTAAAGCGGCTGGAATGGCGAACCCGAGCATAAGGAGATGAGAAATGAGGTGCGTTTTGGAAACCTTTCCCGATCACACGGTGTACCATCTTCTGGGTTTCTCATGCATGTTTTCGATGTAGGAAGATGCCCTTGAACCTGGAGATTTGGGACCCATGGGATGGGAACCACGCAGTATTACTTTAAAGGGTCTGCGTTTCCTCATCCAACCTCACCAAACCTCTCAGCCCCAAGAGTGTCCACCCTTATGTCTCCATCTTCTGTGGGTCTAGATATGGTCAATCCAGGTGGCATCACAGCCCCTGAACGAATTTTGTAAGAATTTCCCTCTCTTTCACTGTCTTTGTTTCACGGGTTTTTAAAAGTAATTGATTTTTATAATGGGGTTTAGCTGCTTTTCACTGCTGTGTTTCTGCCGCTTTACACCCACTTGACTCACTTACAGAGAGATATCAAAACATAGGTTTTACGATTCTTACTAGTCAGATATATTCTTGGGCGGTGAATAGGGGGTGTTGAGTCCAATTCACTGATCAAGGAGTAGGTCTTGTCTATTACATATTGGGTTTATGGAACGGTATCTGACCTAATTTGAAACCCTTGTTTTATGCATCACCCCACCTCACCTTTCCCGTTAAGCAGCCATAGTGTGTTTTCTAAACGTGTGACTCTTTTCTGTTTTGCAATTCAGTTCAAGGGTAGCGGTTTTTACATTCCCTCTGTAAGTGATATCTTATGATAAGTGTCTTTTTCTGTGTGACTTATTTCACTTAGAATCGTCGTACCTAAATCCACTCATCATGCTGCTACTAGCCTTATGACGTTGATTTTATGGCTGAGTGATATTCCATTGTACATAAGGACCACAACTTCTTTATCCATTTTTCTCTTTCCTGGGATATTTAAGGTGTAACGAAGTGGAGGTTCTTGTCAACAGAGCAGCCCTAAACTTTGGGGTGCCTGTGTCTTGCTGATTTTTAGTTTTCCCAATTTATACGCCCATGAGTGGAAGTGCCCTGTACTCTCTAAGCTGAGTTTTTTAGATGTTTCAGGACACACCGTACACTTCTCCAGAGTGGCTGTTGGCAATTTACATCCCTCCCATCAGCGTAGCCAGGCTCCCGTTTCTCCATGGCCTGTCCTGCATTTCTGGTTTTGACACTTTATTCAGCATGGCCCTTTTGACCGATGGGAAGCGAGACTTCTTTGTAGCGCTGATTTGCCTTTCCAGGTTGCTTGGTTGGCCAAAAAGGGCGTATGCGTTTTTTCCTGAATATATTCAGGAAAAAACGCATACGCCCTTTTTGGCCAAGGGCATCATTGTCGAGGTTTTGCCGCTTTTCCTGTGCTTTAAAGGCGATTCGAATCTCCCTCCTGAAATCTGTTTCCTGCAATTCTGCCTTGCTTTCCAATCCTCTTCGTTGCCTTCCCTCAATATATTTGTGGACGAGAGTTATCATTTATAAGTCTGCAGGTTTGTGAATTGCAGTGCCCCTGAGCTCCATTTTTCAACTCGCTTTCTTGGGAGCTGGCCGCAAAAGCGCAGGATTGCTTCAGGCCCTATTCTGGTCCCGGGCGGCAGGCTGAGCCTGTGGTTAATTCTTCTTCCTGATGGGGAAGTAGAGTGACCTGTGCCTGTCCCAACACCTAGAGCTAGTCTCTCATTGGTTCCCACTCTTCCCGTTCATCCTCAGGACAAATTGCAACCTGTACGGAACAGGAGGTTAAAGGTGTTGATTCTCCAAGGAGGGAGATTGCTACTAAAGTGGCTGGAATGGCGAACCCGAGCATAAGGAGATGAGAAATGAGGTGCGTTTTGGAAACCTTTCCCGATCACACGGTGTACCATCTTCTGGGTTTCTCATGCATGTTTTCGATGTAGGAAGATGCCCTTGAACCTGGAGATTTGGGACCCATGGGATGGGAACCACGCAGTATTACTTTAAAGGGTCTGCGTTTCCTCACCCAACCTCACCAAAACTCTCAGCCCCAAGAGTGTCCACCCTTATGTCTCCATCAGCTGTGGGTCTAGATTTCGTCAATCCAGGTGGCATCACAGCCCCTGAACGAATTTTGTAAGAATTTCCCTCTCTTTCACTGTCTTTGTTTCACGGGTTTTTAAAAGTAATTGATTTTTATAATGGGGTTTAGCTGCTTTTCACTGCTGTGTTTCTGCCGCTTTACACCCACTTGACTCACTTACAGAGAGATATCAAAACATAGGTTTTAAGATTCTTACTAGTCAGATATATTCTTGGGTGGTGAATAGGGGGTGTTGAGTCCAATTCACTGATCATGCAGTAGGTCTTGTCTATTACATATTGGATTTATGGATCGGTATCTGACGTAATTTGAAACCCTTGTTTTATGCATCACCCCACCTCACCTTTCCCCTTAAGCAGCCATAGTGTGTTTTCTAAACGTGGGACTCTGTTCTGTTTTGTAATTCAGTTCAAGGGTAGCGGTTTTTACATTCCCTCTATAAGTGATATCTTATGATAAGTGTCTTTTTCTGTGTGACTTATTTCACTTAGAATCGTCGTACCTAAATCCACTCATCATGCTGCTACTAGCCTTATGACGTTGATTTCATGGCTGAGTGATATTCCATTGTACATAAGGACCACAACTTCTTTATCCATTTTTCTCTTTCCTGGGATATTTAAGGTGTAACGAAGTGGAGGTTCTTGTCAACAGAGCAGCCCTAAACTTTGGGGTGCCTGTGTCTTGCTGATTTTTAGTTTTCCCAATTTATACGCCCATGAGTGGAAGTGCCCTGTGCTCTCTTAGCTGAGTTTTCTAGATGTTTCAGGACACACCGTACACTTCTCCAGAGTGGCTGTTGGCAATTTACATCCCGCCCATCAGCGTAGCCAGGCTCCCGTTTCTCCATGGCCTGTCCTGCATTTCTGGTTTTGACACTTTATTCAGCATGGCCCTTTTGACCGATGGGAAGCGAGACTTCTTTGTAACGCTGATTTGCCTTTCCAGGTTGCTTGGTTGGCCAAAGAGGACGTATGCCTTTTTTCCTGAATATATTCAGGAAAAAACGCATACGCCCTTTTTGGCCAAGGGCATCATTGTCGAGGTTTTGCCGCTTTTCCTGTGCTTTAAAGGCGATTCGAATCTCCTTCCTGAAATCTGTTTCCTGCAAATCTGCCTTGCTTTCCAGTCCTCTTCGTTGCCTTCCCTCAATATATTTGTGGACGAGAGTTATCATTTATAAGTCTGCAGGTTTGTGAATTGCAGTGCCCCTGAGCTCCATTTTTCAACTCGCTTTCTTGGGAGCTGGCCGCAAAAGCGCAGGATTGCTTCAGGCCCTATTCTGGTCCCGGGCGGCAGGCTGAGCCTGTGGTTAATTCTTCTTCCTGATGGGGAAGTAGAGTGACCTGTGCCTGTCCCAACACCTAGAGCTAGTCTCTCATTGGTTCCCACTCTTCCCGTTCATCCTCAGGACAAATTGCAACCTGTACGGAACAGGAGTTTAAAAGTGCTGATTCTCCAAGGAGGGAGATTGCTACTAAAGCGGCTGGAATGGCGAACCCGAGCATAAGGAGATGAGAAATGAGGTGCGTTTTGGAAACCTTTCCCGATCACACGGTGTACCATCTTCTGGGTTTCTCATGCATGTTTTCGATGTAGGAAGATGCCCTTGAACCTGGAGATTTGGGACCCATGGGATGGGAACCACGCAGTATTACTTTAAAGGGTCTGCGTTTCCTCACCCAACCTCACCAAACCTCTCAGCCCCAAGAGTGTCCACCCTTATGTCTCCATCTTCTGTGGGTCTAGATATGGTCAATCCAGGTGGCATCACAGCACCTGAACGAATTTTGTAAGAATTTCCCTCTCTTTCACTGTCTTTGTTTCACGGGTTTTTAAAAGTAATTGATTTTTATAATGGGGTTTAGCTGCTTTTCACTGCTGTGTTTCTGCCGCTTTACACCCACTTGACTCACTTACAGAGAGATATCAAAACATAGGTTTTACGATTCTTACTAGTCAGATATATTCTTGGGCGGTGAATAGGGGATGTTGAGTCCAATTCACTGATCAAGGAGTAGGTCTTGTCTATTACATATTGGGTTTATGGAACGGTATCTGACCTAATTTGAAACCCTTGTTTTATGCATCACCCCACCTCACCTTTCCCGTTAAGCAGCCATAGTGTGTTTTCTAAACGTGGGACTCTGTTCTGTTTTGTAATTCAGTTCAAGGGTATCGGTTTTTACATTCCCTCTATAAGTGATATCTTATGATAAGTGTTTTTTCTGTGTGACTTATTTCACTTAGAATCGTCGTACCTAAATCCACTCATCATGCTGCTACTAGCCTTATGACGTTGATTTCATGGCTGAGTGATATTCCATTGTACATAAGGACCACAAGTTCTTTATCCATTTTTCTCTTTCCTGGGATATTTAAGGTGTAACGAAGTGGAGGTTCTTGTCAACAGAGGAGCCCTAAACTTTGGGGTGCCTGTGTCTTGCTGATTTTTAGTTTTCCCAATTTATACGCCCATGAGTGGAAGTGCCCTGTGCTCTCTAAGCTGAGTTTTTTAGATGTTTCAGGACACACCGTACACTTCTCCAGAGTGGCTGTTGGCAATTTACATCCCTCCCATCAGCGTAGCCAGGCTCCCGTTTCTCCATGGCCTGTCCTGCATTTCTGGTTTTGACACTTTATTCAGCATGGCCCTTTTGACCGATGGGAAGCGAGACTTCTTTGTAGCGCTGATTTGCCTTTCCAGGTTGCTTGGTTGGCCAAAAAGGGCGTATGCGTTTTTTCCTGAATATATTCAGGAAAAAACGCATACGCCCTTTTTGGCCAAGGGCATCATTGTCGAGGTTTTGCCGCTTTTCCTGTGCTTTAAAGGCGATTCGAATCTCCCTCCTGAAATCTGTTTCCTGCAATTCTGCCTTGCTTTCCAATCCTCTTCGTTGCCTTCCCTCAATATATTTGTGGACGAGAGTTATCATTTATAAGTCTGCAGGTTTGTGAATTGCAGTGCCCCTGAGCTCCATTTTTCAACTCGCTTTCTTGGGAGCTGGCCGCAAAAGCGCAGGATTGCTTCAGGCCCTATTCTGGTCCCGGGCGGCAGGCTGAGCCTGTGGTTAATTCTTCTTCCTGATGGGGAAGTAGAGTGACCTGTGCCTGTCCCAACACCTAGAGCTAGTCTCTCATTGGTTCCCACTCTTCCCGTTCATCCTCAGGACAAATTGCAACCTGTACGGAACAGGAGGTTAAAGGTGCTGATTCTCTAAGGAGGGAGATTGCTACTAAAGCGGCTGGAATGGCGAACCCGAGCATAAGGAGATGAGAAATGAGGTGCGTTTTGGAAACCTTTCCCGATCACACAGTGTACCATCTTCTGGGTTTCTCATGCATGATTTCGATGTAGGAAGATGCCCTTGAACCTGGAGATTTGGGACCCATGGGATGGGAACCACGCAGTATTAATTTAAAGGGTCTGCGTTTCCTCACCCAACCTCACCAAACCTCTCAGCCCCAAGAGTGTCCACCCTTATGTCTCCATCAGCTGTGGGTCTAGATATGGTCAATCCAGGTGGCATCACAGCCCCTGAACGAATTTTAAGAATTTCCCTCTCTTTCACTGTCTTTGTTTCACGGGTTTTTAAAAGTAATTGATTTTTATAATGGGGTTTAGCTGCTTTTCACTGCTGTGTTTCTGCCGCTTTACACCCACTTGACTCACTAACAGAGAGATATCAAAACATAGGTTTTACGATTCTTACTAGTCAGATATATTCTTGGGCGGTGAATAGGGGGTGTTGAGTCCAATTCACTGATCAAGGAGTAGGTCTTGTCTATTACATATTGGGTTTATGGAACGGTATCTGACCTAATTTGAAACCCTTGTTTTATGCATCACCCCACCTCACCTTTCCCGTTAAGCAGCCATAGTGTGTTTTCTAAACGTGGGACTCTGTTCTGTTTTGTAATTCAGTTCAAGGGTAGCGGTTTTTACATTCCCTCTATAAGTGATATCTTATGATAAGTGTCTTTTTCTGTGTGACTTATTTCACTTAGAATCGTCGTACCTAAATCCACTCATCATGCTGCTACTAGCCTTATGACGTTGATTTTATGGCTGAGTGATATTCCATTGTACATAAGGACCACAACTTCTTTATCCATTTTTCTCTTTCCTGGGATATTTAAGGTGTAACGAAGTGGAGGTTCTTGTCAACAGAGCAGCCCTAAACTTTGGGGTGCCTGTGTCTTGCTGATTTTTAGTTTTCCCAATTTATACGCCCATGAGTGGAAGTGCCCTGTACTCTCTAAGCTGAGTTTTTTAGATGTTTCAGGACACAACGTACACTTCTCCAGAGTGGCTGTTGGCAATTTACATCCCTCCCATCAGCGTAGCCAGGCTCCCGTTTCTCCATGGCCTGTCCTGCATTTCTGGTTTTGACACTTTATTCAGCATGGCCCTTTTGACCGATGGGAAGCGAGACTTCTTTGTAGCGCTGATTTGCCTTTCCAGGTTGCTTGGTTGGCCAAAAAGGGCGTATGCGTTTTTTCCTGAATATATTCAGGAAAAAACGCATACGCCCTTTTTGGCCAAGGGCATCATTGTCGAGGTTTTGCCGCTTTTCCTGTGCTTTAAAGGCGATTCGAATCTCCCTCCTGAAATCTGTTTCCTGCAATTCTGCCTTGCATTCCAGTCCTCTTCATTGCCTTCCCTCAATATATTTGTGGACGAGAGTTATCATTTATAAGTCTGCAGGTTTGTGAATTGCAGTGCCCCTGAGCTCCATTTTTCAACTCGCTTTCTTGGGAGCTGGCCGCAAAAGCGCAGGATTGCTTCAGGCCCTATTCTGGTCCCGGGCGGCAGGCTGAGCCTGTGGTTAATTCTTCTTCCTGATGGGGAAGTAGAGTGACCTGTGCCTGTCCCAACACCTAGAGCTAGTCTCTCATTGGTTCCCACTCTTCCCGTTCATCCTCAGGACAAATTGCAACCTGTACGGAACAGGAGTTTAAAAGTGCTGATTCTCCAAGGAGGGAGATTGCTACTAAAGCGGCTGGAATGGCGAACCCGAGCATAAGGAGATGAGAAATGAGGTGCGTTTTGGAAACCTTTCCCGATCACACGGTGTACCATCTTCTGGGTTTCTCATGCATGTTTTCGATGTAGGAAGATGCCCTTGAACCTGGAGATTTGGGACCCATGGGATGGGAACCACGCAGTATTACTTTAAAGGGTCTGCGTTTCCTCACCCAACCTCACCAAACCTCTCAGCCCCAAGAGTGTCCACCCTTATGTCTCCATCTTCTGTGGGTCTAGATATGGTCAATCCAGGTGGCATCACAGCCCCTGAACGAATTTTGTAAGAATTTCCCTCTCTTTCACTGTCTTTGTTTCACGGGTTTTTAAAAGTAATTGATTTTTATAATGGGGTTTAGCTGCTTTTCACTGCTGTGTTTCTGCCGCTTTACACCCACTTGACTCACTTACAGAGAGATATCAAAACATAGGTTTTACGATTCTTACTAGTCAGATATATTCTTGGGCGGTGAATAGGGGGTGTTGAGTCCAATTCACTGATCAAGGAGTAGGTCTTGTCTATTACATATTGGGTTTATGGAACGGTATCTGACCTAATTTGAAACCCTTGTTTTATGCATCACCCCACCTCACCTTTCCCGTTAAGCAGCCATAGTGTGTTTTCTAAACGTGTGACTCTTTTCTGTTTTGCAATTCAGTTCAAGGGTAGCGGTTTTTACATTCCCTCTGTAAGTGATATCTTATGATAAGTGTCTTTTTCTGTGTGACTTATTTCACTTAGAATCGTCGTACCTAAATCCACTCATCATGCTGCTACTAGCCTTATGACGTTGATTTTATGGCTGAGTGATATTCCATTGTACATAAGGACCACAACTTCTTTATCCATTTTTCTCTTTCCTGGGATATTTAAGGTGTAACGAAGTGGAGGTTCTTGTCAACAGAGCAGCCCTAAACTTTGGGGTGCCTGTGTCTTGCTGATTTTTAGTTTTCCCAATTTATACGCCCATGAGTGGAAGTGCCCTGTACTCTCTAAGCTGAGTTTTTTAGATGTTTCAGGACACACCGTACACTTCTCCAGAGTGGCTGTTGGCAATTTACATCCCTCCCATCAGCGTAGCCAGGCTCCCGTTTCTCCATGGCCTGTCCTGCATTTCTGGTTTTGACACTTTATTCAGCATGGCCCTTTTGACCGATGGGAAGCGAGACTTCTTTGTAGCGCTGATTTGCCTTTCCAGGTTGCTTGGTTGGCCAAAAAGGGCGTATGCGTTTTTTCCTGAATATATTCAGGAAAAAACGCATACGCCCTTTTTGGCCAAGGGCATCATTGTCGAGGTTTTGCCGCTTTTCCTGTGCTTTAAAGGCGATTCGAATCTCCCTCCTGAAATCTGTTTCCTGCAATTCTGCCTTGCTTTCCAATCCTCTTCGTTGCCTTCCCTCAATATATTTGTGGACGAGAGTTATCATTTATAAGTCTGCAGGTTTGTGAATTGCAGTGCCCCTGAGCTCCATTTTTCAACTCGCTTTCTTGGGAGCTGGCCGCAAAAGCGCAGGATTGCTTCAGGCCCTATTCTGGTCCCGGGCGGCAGGCTGAGCCTGTGGTTAATTCTTCTTCCTGATGGGGAAGTAGAGTGACCTGTGCCTGTCCCAACACCTAGAGCTAGTCTCTCATTGGTTCCCACTCTTCCCGTTCATCCTCAGGACAAATTGCAACCTGTACGGAACAGGAGGTTAAAGGTGTTGATTCTCCAAGGAGGGAGATTGCTACTAAAGTGGCTGGAATGGCGAACCCGAGCATAAGGAGATGAGAAATGAGGTGCGTTTTGGAAACCTTTCCCGATCACACGGTGTACCATCTTCTGGGTTTCTCATGCATGTTTTCGATGTAGGAAGATGCCCTTGAACCTGGAGATTTGGGACCCATGGGATGGGAACCACGCAGTATTACTTTAAAGGGTCTGCGTTTCCTCACCCAACCTCACCAAAACTCTCAGCCCCAAGAGTGTCCACCCTTATGTCTCCATCAGCTGTGGGTCTAGATTTCGTCAATCCAGGTGGCATCACAGCCCCTGAACGAATTTTGTAAGAATTTCCCTCTCTTTCACTGTCTTTGTTTCACGGGTTTTTAAAAGTAATTGATTTTTATAATGGGGTTTAGCTGCTTTTCACTGCTGTGTTTCTGCCGCTTTACACCCACTTGACTCACTTACAGAGAGATATCAAAACATAGGTTTTAAGATTCTTACTAGTCAGATATATTCTTGGGTGGTGAATAGGGGGTGTTGAGTCCAATTCACTGATCATGGAGTAGGTCTTGTCTATTACATATTGGATTTATGGATCGGTATCTGACGTAATTTGAAACCCTTGTTTTATGCATCACCCCACCTCACCTTTCCCCTTAAGCAGCCATAGTGTGTTTTCTAAACGTGGGACTCTGTTCTGTTTTGTAATTCAGTTCAAGGGTAGCGGTTTTTACATTCCCTCTATAAGTGATATCTTATGATAAGTGTCTTTTTCTGTGTGACTTATTTCACTTAGAATCGTCGTACCTAAATCCACTCATCATGCTGCTACTAGCCTTATGACGTTGATTTCATGGCTGAGTGATATTCCATTGTACATAAGGACCACAACTTCTTTATCCATTTTTCTCTTTCCTGGGATATTTAAGGTGTAACGAAGTGGAGGTTCTTGTCAACAGAGCAGCCCTAAACTTTGGGGTGCCTGTGTCTTGCTGATTTTTAGTTTTCCCAATTTATACGCCCATGAGTGGAAGTGCCCTGTGCTCTCTTAGCTGAGTTTTCTAGATGTTTCAGGACACACCGTACACTTCTCCAGAGTGGCTGTTGGCAATTTACATCCCGCCCATCAGCGTAGCCAGGCTCCCGTTTCTCCATGGCCTGTCCTGCATTTCTGGTTTTGACACTTTATTCAGCATGGCCCTTTTGACCGATGGGAAGCGAGACTTCTTTGTAACGCTGATTTGCCTTTCCAGGTTGCTTGGTTGGCCAAAGAGGACGTATGCGTTTTTTCCTGAATATATTCAGGAAAAAACGCATACGCCCTTTTTGGCCAAGGGCATCAT
The DNA here is from genome assembly GCF_965194825.1 of Balaenoptera physalus. Lineage (NCBI taxonomy): Eukaryota > Metazoa > Chordata > Mammalia > Artiodactyla > Balaenopteridae > Balaenoptera > Balaenoptera physalus. The sequence goes on from NW_028126523.1 coordinate 450,732, forward strand.
TGTCGAGGTTTTGCCGCTTTTCCTGTGCTTTAAAGGCGATTCGAATCTCCTTCCTGAAATCTGTTTCCTGCAAATCTGCCTTGCTTTCCAGTCCTCTTCGTTGCCTTCCCTCAATATATTTGTGGACGAGAGTTATCATTTATAAGTCTGCAGGTTTGTGAATTGCAGTGCCCCTGAGCTCCATTTTTCAACTCGCTTTCTTGGGAGCTGGCCGCAAAAGCGCAGGATTGCTTCAGGCCCTATTCTGGTCCCGGGCGGCAGGCTGAGCCTGTGGTTAATTCTTCTTCCTGATGGGAAAGTAGAGTGACCTGTGCCTGTCCCAACACCTAGAGCTAGTCTCTCTTTGGTTCCCACTCTTCCCGTTCATCCTCAGGACAAATTGCAACCTGTACGGAACAGGAGGTTAAAGGTGCTGATTCTCCAAGGAGGGAGATTGCTACTAAAGGGGCTGGAATGGCGAACCCGAGCATAAGGAGATGAGAAATGAGGTGCGTTTTGGAAACCTTTCCCGATCACACGGTGTACCATCTTCTGGGTTTCTCATGCATGTTTTCGATGTAGGAAGATGCCCTTGAACCTGGAGATTTGGGACCCATGGGATGGGAACCACGCAGTATTACTTTAAAGGGTCTGCGTTTCCTCACCCAACCTCACCAAACCTCTCAGCCCCAAGAGTGTCCATCCTTATGTCTCCATCAGCTGTGGGTCTAGATATCGTCAATCCAGGTGGCATCACAGCCCCTGAACGAATTTTGTAAGAATTTCCCTCTCTTTCACTGTCTTTGTTTCACGGGTTTTTAAAAGTAATTGATTTTTATAATGGGGTTTAGCTGCTTTTCACTGCTGTGTTTCTGCCACTTTACACCCACTTGACTCACTTACAGAGAGATATCAAAACATAGGTTTTAAGATTCTTACTAGGCAGATATATTCTTGGGCGGTGAATAGGGGGTGTTGAGTCCAATTCACTGAGCAAGGAGTAGGTATTGTCTATTACCTATTGGGTTTATGGAACGGTATCTGAGCTAATTTGAAACCCTTGTTTTAGGCATAACCCCACCTCACCTTTCCCATTAAGCAGCCATAGTGTGTTTTCTAAACGTGTGACTCTGTTCTGTTTTGTAATTCAGTTCAAGGGTAGTGGTTTTTACATTCCCTCTATAAGTGATATCTTATGATAAGTGTCTGTTTCTGTGTGACTTATTTCACTTAGAATCGTCGTACCTAAATCCACTCATCATGCTGCTACTAGTCTTATGATGTTGATTTCATGGCTGAGTGATATTCCATTGTACATAAGGACCACAACTTCTTTATCCATTTTTCTCTTTCCTGGGATATTTAAGGTGTAACGAAGTGGAGGTTCTTGTCAACAGAGCTGCCCTAAACTTTGGGGTGCCTGTGTCTTGCTGATTTTTAGTTTTCCCAATTTATACGCCCATGAGTGGAAGTGCCCTATGCTCTCAAAGCTGAGTTTTTTAGATGTTTCAGGACACAACGTACACTTCTCCAGAGTGGCTGTTGGCAATTTATATCCCGCCCATCAGCGTAGCCAGGCTCCCGTTCCTCCATGGCCTGTCCTGCATTTCTGGTTTTGAAACTTTATTCAGCATGGCCCTTTTGACCGATGGGAAGCGAGACTTCTTTGTAGCGCTGATTTGCCTTTCCAGGTTGCTTGGTTGGCCAAAAAGGGCGTATGCGTTTTTTCCTGAATATATTCAGGAAAAAATGCATACGCCCTTTTTGGCCAAGGGCATCATTGTCGAGGTTTTGCCGCTTTTCCTGTGCTTTAAAGGCTATTCGAATCTCCCGCCTGAAGTCTGTTTCCTGCAATTCTGCCTTGCTTTCAAATCCTCTTCGTTGCATTCACTCAATATATTTGTGGACGAGAGTTATCATTTATAAGTCTGCAGGTTTGTGAATTGCAGTGCCCTTGAGCTCCATTTTTCACATCGCTTTCTTGGGAGCTGGCCGCAAAAGCGCAGGATTGCTTCAGGCCCTATTCTGGTCCCGGGCGGCAGGCTGAGCCTGTGGTTTATTCTTCTTCCTGATGGGAATATAGAGTGACCTGTGCCTGTCCCAACACCTAGAGCTAGTCTCTCATTGGTTCCCACTCTTCCCGTTCATCCTCAGGACAAATTGCAACCTGTACGGAACAGGAGGTTAAAGGTGCTGATTCTCCAAGGAGGGAGATTGCTAGTAAAGCGGCTGGAATGGCGAACCCGAGCACAAGGAGATGAGAAATGAGGTGCGTTTTGGAAACCTTTCCCGATCACACGGTGTACCATCTTCTGGGGTTCTCATGCATGTTTTTGATGTAGGAAGATGCCTTTGAACCTGGAGATTTGGGACCCATGGGATGGGTACCACGCAGTATTACTTTAAAGGGTCTGCGTTTCCTCTCCCAACCTCACCAAACCTCTCAGCCCTAAGAGTGTCCAGCCTTATGTGTAACCCAGCCGTGTGTCTAGATATGGTCAATCCAGGTTGCTTCACTGCCCCTGAACGAACTTTTTACTAATTTCTCTCTCTTTCATTTTATTTGTTAGGTTTTTTTTTTTTGGTAATTTATTTTTAGAATGGGGTTTAGCTGATTTTCACCGCTGTGTTTATGCTGCTTTACACCCACTTGACTCACTTACAGAGAGATATCAATACATAAGTTTTAAGATTTTACTAGTCAGATATATTCTTGTGCCGTGAATAGGGAGTGTTGAGTCCAGTTCACTGAGCAAGGGGTAGGTCTTGTCTATTACATATTGGGTTTATGGAACGGTATCTGAGCTAATTTGAAACCCTTGTTTTATGCATCACCCCACCTCACCTTTCCCGTTAAGCAGCCATAGTGTGTTTTCTAAACGTGGGACTCTGTTCTGTTTTGTAATTCAGTTCAAGGGTAGCGGTTTTTACATTCCCTCTATAAGGGATATCTTATGATAAGTGTCTTTTTCTGTGTGACTTATTTCACTTAGAATCGTCGTACCTAAATCCACTCATCATGCTGCTACTAGCCTTATGACGTTGATTTCATGGCTGAATGATATTCCATTGTACATAAGGACCACAACTTCTTTCTCCATTTTTCTGTTTCCTGGGATATTTAAGGTGTAACGAAGTGGAGGTTCTTGTCAACAGAGCAGCCGTAAACTTTGGGGTGCCTGTGTCTTGCTGATTTTTAGTTTTCCCAATTTATACGCCCATGAGTGGAAGTGCCCTATGCTCTCTAAGCTGAGTTTTCTAGATGTTTCAGGACACACCGTACATTTCTCCAGAGTGGCTGTTGGCAATTTACATCCCGCCCATCAGCGTAGCCAGGCTCCCGTTTCTCCATGGCCTGTCCTGCATTTCTGGTTTTGACACTTTATTCAGCATGGCCCTTTTGACCGATGGGAAGCGAGACTTCTTTGTAGCACTGATTTGCCTTTCCAGGTTGCTTGGTTGGCCAAAAAGGGCGTATGCGTTTTTTCCTGAATATATTCAGGAAAAAACGCATACGCCCTTTTTGGCCAAGGGCATCATTGTCGAGGTTTTGCCGCTTTTCCTGTGCTTTAAAGGCGATTCGAATCTACCTCCTGAAATTTGTTTCCTGCAATTCGGCCTTGCTTTCATATCGTCTTTGTTGCCTTCCCTCAATATATTTTTAGACGAGAGTGACCATTTATAATTCTGCATGTTTGTGAATTGCAGTGCCCCTTAGCTCCATTTTGCAACTCGCTTTTTTGTGAGCTGGCTGCAAAACCGCAGGATTCCTTTAGGCCTTATACTGGTTCCGTGGGGCAGGCTGAGCCTGTGGTTAATTCTTCTTTTTGATTTGAAATTAGAGTGACCTGTGCCTGTCTGAACATCTAGGTCTTGTCTCTCATTGTTTCTCCTCCTTCCCCTTCATTCTCTGGACAAATTCCAAAGTCTGTGCAGCAGGATGTTGAAGATGCTGACATCCTCAAGTGTGGAGAATGTTAGGAAAGAGGCTGGAGGTGTTAACCCGACAACCAGGGGATTAGGAGATGAGGTGCCTTTCCCAAAATCTTCCTGATCCCACCGTGTACCATCTTCTGGGTGTCACAGGCATGTTTTAGCTGTAGGAAAGGTCCCATGTATGTAAGGAGAACACCAGGGATTTTTTCAAATCAGTGTCTCCCCGAACCCCAATCTGGGGAATTTTTAAGCTACTGGTACCTGTTTGTTCATTAAGGGACTGGGCTGTAGGCAGAGTCCGAACTTTAGAGGATTGAAGTCTTAATGGTCAGAAACGCTCACCATCGGCCTCCTTTAGTTTCCATTTTATCTGTAGTTGATAGATGATGTCGATATATATATCTATTGTTTTTCAGATTATTTCCCCATAGGGGTTATTACAAAATATTGAGTATAGTTCCCTGTGCTATACAGCAGTTCCTTGTTGATGATATATTTTATACATAGCAGTGTGTATATGTTAATCCGAAACTGTTAATTTATCCCTCCTCCCACCTTTCCCCTTTGGTAATAAAAAAATACAAGATTTTATACTTCTCAGAAATCTAGGAGCTGAAAGAGAGGTATCATTTTCAATGGAAAATCATTCAAAACATGATTGAAACTTCAGCCAAGATTAGTAGATCCACATCCTTGGAAAGAAATCACTGCATTTCTCTAATGTTGACCTGACAAATATGACAAACCCCTCCACTGAACTTGCTTATAATAAAGTGATGGAAATATCAAATGGAAGTGTTAGAAATACCTTAGTTTACACGAGCCTTATACACTGCTCTATGTTAACTACAGTTTGGCTCACACATCTGTTCATTGAAGTTACAATATTTGGCTCACACATCTGTTCATTGAAGTTACAATGTTCTCAAATTCTGTTACTGATCCTGCAGAGTCGGCCCCAACAAGGGTCCCCCTGCCCAGTGTCATTGGAGCCAACAGATCGAGACTGAGTTTGGTTCAGAAGCAAAGGAAAACTTTATATTTTGATCAGAGAATGAAGAGGTGAGAGCGTGCGCTCCCCCGCGGGATGTGGGCCGGGCTGCTGTGTAGGGATCCCGTCAGCGTCAGCAGGAGGGACGGGGCGGAGCTCTCGAGGGCTGGGTTGGCTGGAGCTCAGGCTCTATGTGGCGGAGTCTGCACAGGGCCCCGAGAGCTGAGGTGTCGGCCCAGCCATTTTGCACTAGGAAATCGGGTCTGAAGTGCCAGGTGTGGGACCTCTGCCTGTGGAAACCTAGGAGCAAGTGAAATTAGAAAAAGCACAAAGGAAAAAAAGGTTATAGTTTATTTTATTGCCCAGATTCTATTTTTATCTCCCAGGAATTTTTAATGGGCTTTGCCGGTGACAAACCCCTCCTCTGCCTCTTGTCCCATTCCACATTCTTGGGGCGCTTAGGGTGCAGACACCTCTTCTGTAAATGCTTCGTGCTGAGTTGGGTGTCTTCATACCCGGGGGAGGGGCAGGACTTCTCCCCAGCAGCCTCCAGGTGAGGTTGATTGTCCCGAGGCCTCCTCCCTCACTGCTTGTCTGCCTGAGCACCAGCGTTGGAAGTTTTATAGATTCTAATGACCTTTAAGGGTCCAGGAAAGAGATGCGCAGGGACGCTGGGGGGGCCGGTTTTACCCTGCTCCACATTGGTTCGGACCCCTTAGGCTGACGGTTTCTGCCAGCCTAGATGCTCTGACCAGTAGTCTGTGCTTTCTTCAGTTAGGCCACTGAATTAACGTACAAACAGCACCAGGTGTCAGAGCCCTGCCTGCTCAACTCCCAGACAGTCCAGGGCCGGTGGTGATCCAGGACCATGACGGCCACTCAGTCACCGCCCTTTTGAAGTAACCAGGAGTACATCTGGTCTCATTGGCCGCCATCACCGTGGTGTCTGTAGGCTTTTCTATGGTGGCAGCATTATTTACGGGTCCCCTGCCAGGTTTATTAGGTCCGCTCTGGGTGCAGTAAGTCCTGCAAGCAATAGTCTGTTCTTTTGGGGCACACTCTTGTGGTTTTCTGAGAGAAGCTCCAGGTCAAGTGATGGTCACACGAGTCGTCATGGGGGCCTTTTGTCCCAGGTTGTCTCTCTGGAGGTTGGAGTTGGAGGGCCTCCTCACTCGAGGTCATTGTGCCCACGGAGCGATCCCTGCAACTTCAGGGCATGGTGGGTGTTTAGGATCACCAAGTGGCGTCATTTACCCTTAGGAGGGAGCTGGCCTTGCGGGCTGTTCATTTCCAGGTTTTTAGATACCCCCAGTATCCTGGTCGGATGGGGTGGCTGGCCAATGCCTGGAGGGCATTCTTGCGTTGTTCCATTTCAAGTGGTCCCAGTTTTGGCACTAAAACTCCAAGGGCGATTCGCCTTCGACTAGGAATGTAAAGGTCAAAGGGTTTAGCTAAATTAGGGAGGTCCAGGGCAAGGGTCTGAATTGACTGCTCTTTCCATTCTTGAAAGGCCGCTTCTGGATTCTATTCAAAAGGATCATCATCTTTTCCTTTCAGTGTTTCATATAGAGGCCCAGGTATTAGACTGTAGTTAGGGATCCAGATGCAGCAAACCCCAGTCTCCCCAGGAACCCCTAAGCTGTCTTCTAGTTTTAGGAAGGGTGAGGCTGCAAATGGCTTCTTCCCTTTCCTGGGATGGGCTTCTCCGATCTTCTGTGAGAATGAAGCCCAGGCAGGTCACCTTCGTCTGTGATATTTGAGCCTTTTTCTTGGACACCTTCTATCTTTTATTGGCTAGGTAGTCCAGAGGCCTCCTTAGTAGGGCTGGCGATCAGAATGTCGTCAGCATATTTTTTTAAAATTTATTTATTTATTATTTATGGCTGTGTTGTGTCTTCGTTTCTGTGTGAGGGCTTTCTCTAGTTGCGGCAAGCGGGGGCCACTCTTCATCGCGGTGTGCGGGCCTCTCACTATCGCAGCCTCTCTTATTGTGGAGCAAGGCTCCAGACGCGCAGGCTCAGTAATTGTGGCTCACGGGCCTATTTGCTCCGCGGCATATGGGATCTTCTCAGACCAGGGCTCGAACCTGTGTCCCCTGCATTGGCAGGCAGATTCTCAACCACTGCGCCACCAGGGAAGCCCAGGATGTCGTCTGCATATTGAAGGAGGGTTCACTTCTCCAGAGGTAGATCTTTTAGGGTTTTAGCTAACGTTTCCCCAAAGATGGTGTGGGAATTTTTGAACCCCTGGGGCAGGACGGCCAAGCAGTATTGTTTTTGTTGTATGTTGAGTCCTGCCACTCACAGCCAAAATTTCTTGTGACTCTGGGACTAATGGAATACAGAAGAAGGCATCATTGAAGTCTAATACAGAATACCATGTCCTGGTGGATGGTAGAATGGCCAGCAGGGTGTAGGAATTAGGAACTACTGGATGTATATCCTCTGTGGCTTCACTGACTGTCCTGGCGTCCTTTACCAGGTCCCCAGCAGCCCACGGGGCTCTCATTGTCAGGCCCCTCCCAGGATATGGAGCTCACCTGGGCAGGTAGCCAGCAGCCCAGTGGGCTCTCGTGGTCAGGCCCCTCCCAGGATATGGAGCTCACCTGGGCAGGTACCCAGCAGCCCACAGGGCTCTCGTGGTCAGGCCCCTCCCAGGATATGGAGCTCACCTGGGCAGGTACCCAGCAGCTCACGGGGCTCTCGTGGGCAGGCCTCTCCCTGGATATGGGGCTCACCTGGGCAGGTACCCAGCAGCTCACGGGGCTCTCGAGGGCAGGCCCCTCCCAGGATATGGAGCTCACCTGGGCAGGTACCCAGCAGCTCACGGGGCTCTCGAGGGCAGGCCCCTCCCAGGATATGGAGCTCACCTGGGCAGGTACCCAGCAGCTCACGGGGCTCTCGTGGGCAGGCCCCTCCCTGGATATGGAGCTCCCGTGGACAGGTACCCCGGCAGAGCTGGGCACACAGGAACCGTGCACATAGCCCTCATTGCAGAGCACCCCCAGCACACCTGTCGCTCAGAGCTGACACAGAGCACCTCAGAGCAGGGCTTGAACTAACAAACAGCAGCTCCGACATGTCTGTGACCCTAGGCTTCACTCTGTGCGGCCTCCCTCCACCTGGTCTTCCAGGGGCTTCCACTGCAGCCGGGGCACCAGGCCTCTGTCTCCACCCACCAACCCTCCTCTCCCTGACTCCTGGGTTCCTCTCATTAGGAGAGGGTCTTCTTGAAGTTGTCTTCCACTCATGGACCAGATAAAATGATTAGAAAACAAGCCAGGGCTGCTGCCCCTTGTCTATCCTGACTCTCGGGACCCTACACCTGTTCCTTGGATCTGGCCGGTGCAGCAAGGCCCATTATCTGCAACTCTGAGCCCCTGAGGGGCGAGGATTGGCTGACCTGGGCAGCCTGACCTGGCCGGCCAGCCCTTCCCAGGTGTGCCTGGGTTGAGGTCAATGTAAATACCCCTCCAGGCAGCAAAAGCCTCTGCAGCTGTGCCTGACGCCATATTCTCTGCCCCGTCAGCAGTCTCGGGGTTGTGCTGGTGGGAGGGAGTAGGGCCCAGGGCTCTATGAGTGGCCGCGTGTGAGTGGGGCTCTGCTGGACTTTCTGCAGGATTTGCCGGGCTGCCACCCGCTAAAGAAGACGATGTGTCACCCATACCTGCTGCTGGAATTTCTCCCCGGGCAGAGGTGAGGAAGGAAAAAAGCAGTGGGGACCGGGACAGGAGGGGTACCTCAGTCAGGGAAATGAAAAGCTTCCAGAAGAGCGCCCGGGGCCAGGACCATCCAGGCTGGCCTGCAGGCACCAAGTCGGCCTGCGTGCTGTCGCTGGTGTGACTCCAAGCCCTTTCCTCTAGGCTTTAAAGTCTTTGCACACATTCAGGTGTTTTACCTGGGAAGGGTGGGAAAAGTTCAGCAGCAGCTGGCCTGAGGCTCAGCTCACGTTTACTCAGAGACACCTCCTCACGGTCCCCCAGCTTTGCAATGAGGACGCTCCTTGCAGGGGAGCTGCTGGCTGCATGGGAGACGATTCCCCACCTCTGACCAACTTCAGAATTGTTTACCACTGGAGCAAGTGCCCTGATAGTGTTTTCCTCTGTATGACCAGTGGGTTCTGTTTTTTTTTTTTTTCTTTTTTGGTTCAAGGTAGGTTTTATTCCTCTTTTTGTATTTATAGATATAAGCATGGGAATAATTCATTCATATAAATACGTCTATGGGAAGGACAGAACTTTTTTTTCTGTTTTATGTTTTTAAATATTTTTTAATTTTTAAATTTTATTTTATTCATTGTTTTATACAGCAGGTTCTTATTGGTTATCTATTTTATACATATAAGTGTATATATGTCAATCCCAGGCTCGCAATTCATCCCACCACCACCACCCTGCCACTTTCCCCCCTTGGTGACCATACATTTGTTCTCTACATCTGTGTCTCTATTTCTGCCTTGCAAACCGGTTCATCTGTACCATTTTTCTAGGTTCCACATGTATGCGTTAATATACGATATTTGTTTTTCTTTTTCTGACTTACTTCACTCTGTATGACAGTCTCTAGATCTTTCCACGTCTCTACAAATGACCCAATTTCATTCCTTTTTATGGCTGAGTAATATTCCATTTTATATATGTACCACATATTTTCCATTTGTCTATCTATGGGCATTTAGGTTGCTTCCATGACCTGGCTATTGTAAATAGTGCTGCAATGAACATTGTGGTGAATGTGTCTTTTTGAATTATGGTTTTCTCTGGGTATACGCCCAGTAGTGGGATTGCTGGGTCATATGGTAATTCTATTTTTAGTTTTTTAAGGAACCTCCATACTGTTCTCCATAGTGACTGTATCAATTTACATTCCCACAAATAGTGTAAGAGGGTTCCCTTTTCTCCACACCCTCTGCAGCATTTGTTGTTTGTAGATTTTCTGATGATGCCCATTCTAACTTGTGTGAGGTAATTCCTCATTGTAGTTTTGGTTTATATTTCTCTAATAATTAGTGATGTTGAGCAGCTTTTCATGTGCTTCTTGGCCATCTGTATGTCTTCTTGGGACAAATGTCTATTTACGTCATCTGCCCATTTTTGGATTTGGTTGTTTGTTTTTTTACTGTTGAGCTGCATTAGCTGTTTATATATATTGGAGATTAATCCTTTGTCCATTGATACGTTTGCAAATATTTTCTCCCATTCTGAGGGTTGTCTTTTCGTCGTCTTTGTAGTTTCCTTTGCTTTCCAAAAGCTTTTAGGTTTCATTTGCTCCCATTTGTTTATTTTTGTTTTTTATTCCATTACTCTAGGAGGTGGATCAAAAAAGATCTTGCTGTGATTTATGTCAAAGAGTATTCTTCCTATGTTTTCCTCTAAGAGTTTTATAGTGTCCGGTCTAACATTTCGGTCTCTAATCCATTTTGAGTTTATTTTTTGTGTATGGTGTTAGGGAGTGTTCTAATTTCATTCTTTTACGTGTAGTTGTCCATTTTTCCCAGCACCACTTATTGAAGAGACTGTCTTTTCTCCATTGTATATCCTTGCCTCCTTTGTCATAGATTAGTGGACCATAGGTGTGTAGGTTTGTCTCTGGGATTTCTTTTTATTTTCTTTTACATCTTTATTGGAGTATAATTGCTTTACAATTGTGTGTTAGTTCCTGCTGTATGAAAAAGTGAATCAGCTATACGTATACATATAACACCATATCCCCTCCCTCTTGCACTTCCCTCTCACTCCCTTATCCCACCCCTTTAGCTGGTCACAAAGCACCGAGCTGATCTCCCTGTGCTATGTGGCTGCTTCCCAGTAGCTATCAATTTTACATTTGGTAGTGTATATATGTCCATACCACTCTCTCACTTTGTCCCAGCTTACCCTTCCCCCTCCCCGTGTCCTCAAGTCCTTTCTCTACGTCTGTGTCCTTAATCCTTTCCTGCCCCTAGGTTCTTCATAAACTTTTTTCTTTTAGATTCCATATATATGTGTTAGCATACGGTATTTGTTTTTCTCTTTCTGACTTACTTCACTCTGTAGGACAGACTCTAGATCCATCCACCTCACTACAAATAACTCAATTTCGTTTCTTTTTATGGCTGAATAATGTTCCATTGTATATATGTGCCACATCTTCTTTATGCAGTTATGTGTTGATGGACACTTAGGTTGCTTCCATGTCCTGGCTATTGTAAATAGAGCTACAATGAACATTGTGGTACATGACTCTTTTTAAATTATGGTTTTCTCAGGGTAAATGTCCAGTACTGGGATTGCTGGGTTGTACGGTTGTTCTATTTTTAGTTTTTAAGGAACCCCCATACCGTTCTCCCTAGTAGCTATATCAATTTACATTCCTACCAACAGTGCAAGAGGGTTCCCTTTTTTCCAATAAATGCCTCTCCAGCATTTACTGTTTGTAGATTTTTTGATGATGGCCATTCTGACTGGTGTGAGGTGATATCTCACTGTAGTTTTGATTTGCATTTCTCTAATGATTAGTGATGTTCAGCATCCTTTCATGTGTTTGTTGGCAAACTGTATATCTTCTTTGTAGAAATGTCTATTTAGGTCTTCTGCCCATTTTTGGATTGGGTTGTTTGGTTTTGTGATATTGAGCTACATGAGCTGCTTTTTGGAGATTAATCCTTTGCCATTTGCTTCATTTGAAAATATTTTCTCCCATTCTGATGGTTGTCTTTTCATCTTGCTTATGTTTTCCTTTGCTGTGCAAAAGATTTTAAGTTTCATTAGGTACCATTTTTTTAATTTTTGTTTTTATTTCCATTTCCCTAGGAGGTGGGTCAAAAAGGATCTTGCTGTGATTTATGTCATAGACTGTTCTGCTTATGTTTTCCTCTAAGAGTTTTATAGTGGCTGGTCTTACATTTAGGTCTCTAATCCATTTTGAGTTTATTTTTGTGTATGGTGTTAGGGAGAGTTCTAATTTCATTCTTTTACATGTAGCTGTCCAGTTTTCCCAGCACCACTGACTGAAGACACTGTCTTTTCTCCATTGTATACCCTTGCCTCCTTTGTCATAGATTAGTTAACCATAGGTACGTGGGTTTATCTCTGTGCTTTCTATCCTGTTCTATTGATCTATATTTCTGTTTTTGTGTCAGTACCATATCATCTTGATTACTGTAGCTTTGTAATATAGTCTGAAGTCTGGAAGTCTGATTCCTCCAGCTCTTTTTTTTTCCCCTCAAGGCTGCTTTGGCTATCCGGGGTCTTTTGTGTCTCCCTACAAATTTTACGATTTTTTTTCTAGTTCTGTAGAAAATGCCATTGGTATTTTGATAGGGATTGCATTGAATCTGTAGATTGCTTTGGGTAGTATAGTCATTTTCACAATATTGATTCTTCTAATCCAAGAACATGGTATATGTCTCCATCTGTTTATATCATCTTTGATTTCTTTCATCAGTGTCTTATAGTTTTCTGAGTACAGGTCTTTTACTTCCTTAGGTAGGTTTATTCCTAGGTAGTTTATTCTTTTTGTTGCAGTGGTAATGGGATTGTTTCCTTAATTTCTCTTTCTGTTCTTTCATTGTTAGTGTATAGGAATGAAAGCAATTTCTGTGCATTAATTTTGTATCCTGCAACTTTACCAAATTCATTGATTAGCTCCAGTGGTTTTCTGGTGGCATCTTTAGGATTCTCTACCTATGATATGATGTCATCTGCAAACAGTAACAATTTTACTTCTTCTTTTCCTTTTTGTATTCCTTTTATTTTTTTTCTTCTCTGATTGCCATGGCTAGGACTTCCAAAACTATGTTGAATAGTAGTGGTGAGAGTGGACATCCTCGTCTTGTTCCTGATCTTAGAGGAAACACTTTCAGTTTTTCACCATTGAGAATGCTGTTTGCTGTGGGTTTGTCATATATGGCCTTTATAAGGTTGAGGTAGTTTCCCTCTATGCCCACACTCTGCAGAGTTTTTATCATAAATGGATGTTGAATTTTCTCAAAATCTTTTCCTGCATCTATTGAGATGATCATATGGTTTTATTCTAAAATTTGTTAATATGGTGTATCACATTGATTTGTGTATATTGAAGAATCCTTGCATCCCTGGGATAAACCCCACTTGGTCATGGTGTATGATCCTTCTAACGTGTTGTTCGATTCTGTTTGCTAGTATTTTGTTGAGGATTTTTACATCTATATTCATCAGTGATATTGGTCTATAATTTACTTTCCTTGTAGTATCTTTGTCTGGTTTTGGTATCAGGGTGATGGTGGTCTCATAGAATGAGTTTGGGAGTGTTCCTTCCCCTGCAATTGTTTTGAAGAATTTGAGAAGGTTGGGTGCTAGCTCTTCTCTAAATATTAGATAGAATTCACCTGTGATGCCATCTGGTTCTGGACTTTTGTTTGTTGGAAGATTTTTAATCACAGTTTCAATTTCATTGCTTGTGATAGGTTTGTTCATATTCTCTATTTTTTCCTGATTCAGTCTTGGAAAGTTATCCCTTTCTAAGAATTTGTCCATTTCTTCCAGGTTGTCCATTTTATTGGCATAGAGTTGCTTGTAGTAGTCTCTTAGGATGCTTTGTATTCCTGTGGTGTCTGTTGTAACTTCTCCTTTTTCACTTCTAATTTTTTTTTGATTTGAGTCCTCTCCCTTTTTTTCTTGGGTCTGGCTAAAGGCTTATCATTTTTGTTTATCTTCTCAAAGAACCAGCTTTTAGTTTTATTGATCTTTGCTTTCATTTTCTTTGTTTCTATTCCATTTATTTCTGCTCTGATCTTTATGATTCCTTTCCTTCTACTAACTTTGGGTTTTGTTCTTCTTTCTCTAGTTCCTCTAGGTGTAAGGTTAGATTGTTTATTTGAGATTTTTCTTGTTTCTTGAGGTAGGCTTGTATTGCTCTAAACTTCCCTCTTGAACTGCTTTTGCCGCATCCCATAGGTTTTGGATCATCGTGTTTTTGTTGTCATTTGTCTCTAGGTAGTTTTTGATTTCCTCTTTTATTTCTTCAGTGATCTCTTGGTTATTTAGTAACGTATTGTTTAGCCTCCATGTTTTTTGTTTTTTACGGATTTTTCCCTGTAATTGATTTCTAATCTCATAGCATTGTGGTCGGAACAGCTGCTTGATATGATTTCAGTTTTCTTTAATTTACTGAGGCTTTTTTGTGACCCAAGATGTGATCTATCCTGGAGAATGTTCCGTGTGCAGTTGAGAAGAACGTGTAATCTGCTCTTTTTGGATGGAATGTCCTATAAATATCAGTTAACTCTATCTGGTCTATTGTGTCATTTAAAGCTTGTGTTTCCTTATTAATTTTCTTTCTGGATGATCTCCACTGGTGTAAGTGAGCTGTTAAAGTCCCCCACTATTATTGTGTTACTGTCGAGTTCCTCTTTTATAGCTGTTAGCAGTTGCCTTATATATTGAGGTGCTCCTATGTTGGGTACATATATATTTATAATTGTTGTATCTTCTTCTTGGATTGATCCCTTGACCGTTATGTAGTATCTTTCCTTGTCTCTTGTAACATTCTTTATTTTAAAGTCTATTTTCTCTGATATGAGTATTGCTACTCCAGCTTTCTTTTGATTTTCATTTGCATAGAATATATTTTTCCATCGCCTCACTTTCAGTCTGTATGTGTCCCTAGGTCTGAAATGGGTCTCTTGTAGACAGCATATATATAGGTCTTGTTTTTGTATCCATTCAGAGAGGCTGTGTCTTTTGGTTGGAACATTTAGTCCATTCATGTTTAAGGTAATTATTGATATGTATATTACTATTTTCTTAATTGTTACGGGTTTGTCTTGTTGGGTCCTTTTCTTCTCTTGTGTTTCCCACTTAGAGAATTTCCTTTAGCATTTGGTGTAGAGCTGGTTTCATGGTGCTGAATTCTCTTAGCTTTTGCTTGTCTGTAGGACTTTTGATTTCTCTGTGAAATCTGAAAGAGATCCTTGTTGGGTGGAGTACTCTTGGTTGTCGGTTCTTCCCTTTCATCACTTTAAATTTATCATGCCACTCCCTTCTGGCTTGTAGATTTTCTGCAGAGAAATCAGCTGTTATGGGAGTTCCCTTTTATGTTATTTATCATTTTTCCCTTGCTGCTTTCAATAATTTTTCTTTGTCTTTAATTTTTGTCAATTTGGTTACTATGTGTCTTGGCATTTTTCTCCTTTGATTTATCCTGACTGGGACTCTCTGCGCTTCCTGGACTTGGGTGGCTATTTCTTTTCCCATGCTAGGGACGTTTTTGACTATAATCTCTTCAAATATATTCTTGCGACCTTTCTCTCTCTCTTCTCCTTCTGGGACCCCTATATTGTGAATGTTGTTGCATTTAATGTTGTCCCAGAGGACTCTTAGGGTGTCTTCATTTATTTTCATTCTTTTTCTTTATTCTGTTCCATGGCAGTGATTTCCACCTTTCTGTCTTCCAGGTCACTTATCCGTTCTTCTGCCACAGTTATTCTGCTACTGATTCCTTCTAGTGTATTTTTCATTTCAGTTATTATATTATTCACCTCTGTTTGTTTGTTCTTTAATTCTTCTAGGTGTTTGTTCCTTAATTCTTCTAGGTCTTTGTTAAGCATTTCTTGCATCTTCTCGATCTTTGCCTCCATTCTTTTTTTTTTTTATTTTTTTTTACGTTTTTTTTTTAAAACATCCTTATTGAAGTATAATTGCTTCACAATGGTGTGTTAGTTTCTGCTTTATAACAAAGTGAATCAGCTACACATATACACACGTTCCCATATCTCCTCCCTCCCGCATCTCCCTCCCTCCCACCGTCCCCATCCCAACCCCCCAGGCGGTCACAAAGCACAGAGGTGATCTCCCTGTGCTATGCGGCTGCTTCCCACTAGCCATCTATTTAACATTTGGTAGTTTATATATGTCCATGACACTCTGTCACCCTGTCACATCTCACCCCTCCCCCTCCCCATATCCTCAAGTCCATTCTTTAGTAGGTCTATGTCTTTATTCCCATCTTGCCACTAGGTTCTTCATGACCTTTTTTTTCCCTTATATTCCATATATATGTGTTAGCATACTGTATTTGTTTTTCTCTTTCTGACTTACTTCACTCTGTATGACAGACTCTAACTCCATCCACTTCATTACAAATACCTCCATTTCATTTCTTTTTATGGCTGAGTAATATTCCATTGTATATATGTGACACATCTTCTTTATCCATTCATCCGATGATGGACACTTAGGTTGCTTCCATGTCCTGGCTATTGTAAATAGAGCTGCAATGAACATTTTGGTACATGACTCGTTTTGAATTATGGTTTTCTCAGGGTATATGCCCAGTAGTGGGATTGCTGGGTCGTATGGTAGTTCTAGTTTTAGTTTTTTAAGGAACCTCCATACTGTTCTCCATAGTGGCTGTATCAATTTACATTCCCACCAACAGTGCAAGAGGGTTCCCTTTTCTCCACACCCTCTCCAGCATTTATTGTTTCTAGATTTTTTGATGATGGCCATTCTGACTGGTGTGAGATGATACCTCATTGTAGTTTTGATTTGCATTTCTCTAATGATTAATGATGTTGAGCATTCTTTCATGTGTCTGTTGGCCATCTGTATATCTTCTTTGGAGAAATGTCTATTTAGGTCTTCTGCCCATTTTTGGATTGGGTTGTTTGTTTTTTTGTTATTGAGCTGCATGAGCTGCTTGTAAATCTTGGAGATTAATCCTTTGTCATTTGCTTCATTTGCAAATATTTTCTCCCATTATGAGGGTTGGCTTTTGGTCTTGTTTATGGTTTCCTTTGCTGTGCAAAAGCTTTTAAGTTTCATTAGGTCCCATTTGTTTATTTGTGTTTTTATTTCCATTTGTCTAGGAGCTGGGTCAAAAAGGATCTTGCTGTGATGTATGTCATAGAGTTTTCTGCCTATGTTTTCCTCTAAGAGTTTGATAGTGTCTGGCTTTACACTTAGGTCTTTAGTCCATTTTGAGTTTATTTTTGTGTATGGTGTCAGGGAGTGTTCTAATTTCATACTTTTACATGTACCTCTCCAATATTCCCAGCACCACTTATTGAAGAGGCTGTCTTTTCTCCACTGTATATGCTTGCCTCCTTTATCAAAGATAAGGTGACCATATGTGCGTGGGTTTATCTCTGTGCTTTCTATCCTGTTCCATTGATCTATATTTCTGTTTTTGTGCCAGTACCAAACTCTCTTGATTACTGTAGCTTTGTAATATAGTCTGAAGTCAGGGAGCCTGGTTCCTCCAGCTCCATTTTTCATTCTCAAGATTGCTTTGGCTATTCGGGGTCTTTTGTGTCTCCATACAAATTGTGAAGTTTTTTGTTCTAGTGCTGTGAAAAATGCCAGTGGTAATTTGATAGGGATTGCATTGAATCTGTAGATTACTTTGGGTAGTAGAGTCATTTTCACAATGTTGATTCTTCCAATCCAAGAACATGGTATCTCTCTCCATCTATTTGTATCATCTTTAATTTCTTTCATCAGTGTCCTATAATTTTCTGCATACAGGTCTTTTGTCTCCTTAGGTAGGTTTATTCCTAGATATTTTATTCTTTTTGTTTTTGCCTCCATTCTTTTGCCAAGGTCTAGGATCATCTTCACTATCTTTATTCTGATTCTTTTTCTGGAAGGTTCCCTATCTCCACCTCATTTCGTTTTTTTTCTGGGGTTTTATCTTGTTCCTTGATCTGGTATAAAGTCCTCTGCCTTTTCATTTTGTCTATCTTTCTGTGAATGTGGTTTTCCTTCCACAGGCTTCAGAATTGTAGTTCTTCTTCCTTCTGCTGTCTGCTCTCCAGTGGATGAGTCTGTCTTAGAGGCTTGTGCAAGCTTCCTGATGGGAGGGACTGGTGGTGGGTAGAGCTGGGTGTTGCTTTGGTGGGCAGAGCTTTAATCCGCTTGTCTGCGGATTAAATAAAACTTTAATAAAAAGTTTAATCCGCTTGTCTGCTGATCCATGGGGCTGGGTTCCCTCCCTGTTGGTTGTTTGGCCTGAGGCAACCCAGCACTGGAGCCTACCTTGCTCTTGGTGGGGCTAATGGCGGGCTCTGGGAGGGCTCACACCAAGGAGTATTTCCCAGAACTTCTGCTACCAGTGTCGTTGTCCTCACGGTGAGCCACAGCCACAGCCACCACCTGCCTCTGCAGGAGACTCTCTAAAACTATCAGGTAGTTCTGGTCATTCTCCAACGGGGTCACTGCTCCTTCCCCTGGGCCCTGATGTGCACACTACTTTGTGTGTGCCCTCCAAGAGTGGAGTATCTGAGTGGAGTTGAGACTCTGAGACTCTGCGTGGAGTCGCACAGACTCTGGGTCCTGTGAAGCTTCGATGTTTTGTGGTTCTAGAAATCCTATAGGAGACGGTCCACAGCAGGTGAAGCTATTGCTGTCAGTAGAGGTGATGAAGCCAAAGATCTGCAGTTCCAACTAGAGGTGCCGATGTACATACAGGACAAAATCATCTCATGTGAATGTAGTTCAGGCATGTTTAAGATGAATGGAGCCATGTTAATGCCTACCATATTCTATCTTGAGCCTCTCCTCAGGGATCCCCTCCTCAGTTCCTGAGGCTCCTGTAAGTCATGTAAAGGGGACTGGAGAGTGGGCTCTGTCCAGTCTGAGCCCTGAGTTACCCTGTGTGTATCTTAGGATACTTTGTATTTCTGTGGTGTCTGTTGTAACATCATCTCTTTCGTTTCAGATTTATTTGGGCCCTTTCTTTTTAAAAAAAAACATACTATTGTTGTCTTTTATTCTTTACAGAAATGTAATAAGTGTTTGATCTACTATCCTCACTCTATGTATACTTTTTGCAGTGAGATTTTTACTTTACTTTGTTTTCTTGCTACTATCAATAATTAGTGAGACTTCTTTTAAGCTATCTTCAACATTGCTTATAAAGCTGCTTTATTAGTGATGACAGAGCCTTAATGGAAGTCATGTTCTGGTTGTAAAGTAGAATGCAATGTGCCAGCAAAAAGCCCCTTAAGTTTATGTCTCATTACTTCTTGTTCTTTTTTTAATTTAATTTTTATTTTTTGTCAGAGCAAATTTGATTAAAATGTTTTGTTTCTTCTAGGTGTGCAAGATGTGGTTCTTTTAAACATATACATATATCTATTCTTCTTTGGATCATTTTCCCATGTAGGTTATGACACAATGTTGAGTAATCTTCTCTTGGTATTACGTAGGTCTTTGGTGATTACATGTTTCACATATGTTTCTATATCTATGTTAACCCCAATATCCTAATGTATCCAATCCTCACACCTTTCCATTTGGTGAAACATAAGTTTCTTTAATGAATCTGTGATTGCATTTCTCTGTGGAAATATCTTCATTGGTATTAATTTTTAGCTAAGACCTATAAGTGATATTATAGGATATGTGTCTTTTGTTTTCTGACTTAGTACAATTTGCCTGATTACCTCAAGAATCATACATGGTGCTGCAAATGGCATTGTTTCATTTTTTTCCCTGGCTAATATTCCATCTGTACATGAACCAGTTCTTCTTTGGCCACGCAACTCTTGATGGATTTTTGGTTGCATCCATGTCTTGGCTACTGTAATACTGCTGCAATGCACATTTGCTTGCCTGTGTCGTTCCAGATCTATCTTCCTATGTTATAGGCCAAGGAGTGGGCTTGCTGTATCATATGGTAGCTCAGTGTGTACGTTTTAAAGGCACCACCATTCAGTTCTCATTAGTGGCTGTTTCCAGGTTACGTCCAACTTAAAGTTGAGGGTATGCATTTCTCCAAAACACCTTCAGTATTTATTGTTTGTAGTTTTAATGCTGATGGTTATTCTGACAGGTACGAGCTGAGACCTCTTTGTGGTTGAACTTGCATGTGTCCCATAATCTGTTGAAATTGAGCTTTAAAGCATGTCCTTTTTATTTATCAAACTGTGATTACAGCTTAGTTCTTCAAAGTGTTTACTTAAAGTATGTGTCACATTTTGAAATTTTTTGGCCATTACCTCCCTCAAGACATTTTGAGGGCAGGTTTCATTTACAGCCCTGCAGTACTTGTTCATATGAAGTGACCATTAGCACAGGCTTTAAAGCTGCTTTTGCAGGTAACGGCCAGAAGGCGGCAGCCTTTCTATGTTCCACACTCTGGTAACTAGGGAAACACACCTTCCGGCCACTGGTGACCCTCGGTTATAAATTAGAGTGCAATATGCCGGAATGAAGCCACAAATGCTGATGTCTCCTTACTTTTGTTTTGTTTTTTAGATTTAATTTATATTTATTATTGGAGTAATATTCCATTGTGTACATGGACCACTTCGTCTTGGTGCATTCCTCGGTTGATGGACATTTTTGTTGCTTCCAAGTGTTGGCTATGGTAAATAGTGCTGGAGTGCGGGACTGCCAGCCTGTGACTTTATGATTTTCATTTTCTCAGGTGATAGGCCCAGCAGTGGTTGTGACTGAGTGACTGGTATCTCAATGTTTCCCTTTTCAAAGCACCTACATTGTGTTTTCATTAGTGGCTCTTTACATGCCCCCCCTTACAACCGAGGGTACGCATTTCTCCACATTCCCTTCAGCATTTATTTTTTGCAGCATTTTTCCTAATGGCCATTCTGACTGCTGTGAGCTGATAGGTTTTTGTAATATGGGTATTCATGTCATTAAAATTTTTAAATTCATCAGTTTTCCACACCTTTTATTTTCTGTTTAAAAAAAAAAGAAAAAAGTGTGAGTACAATATACCCCTTTAAAGTGTCTTCTTGGAACGTTGCCCTCGTATGAATTTTTTGGTCAATTTTCAAGCCAAGGATTGTTTTGGAGGGTAGGTGCCATTTACAGGCCTGCGTTTATCTGAATACTTAGTGACCTTATGCAATGGGTTTAAAGCTTCTGTTGTGGGAAACGGCTAAAAAGAGGTAGCATTTCTACATTCCCAAATCTGGGTACTAGGGCAAGAGCCTTTCTGGAAGTCGTGTTCCTAGGTTGTAAATTAGAATTGAATGTGCCAGGAGATAGCCCCATATGTTTAAGTCTCATTACTTCTTCTTGTTTTTTTAAATTTTTTAAATCGGGGTTAAGATTAGAATATTGTTTGTCCTAAGTGTACAGAGTCAGGTTCATTTATACATTATGTAAGTCTATTCATGTACAGATCCTCTTCCCATGTAAAATATTACAGAGTGTTCCGTAGTACCCCCTTAATATATGGTCTGGCTTTTTGATATATGTATATACTATGTATTTATATATGTACAGTAACACTAACATTCATTTATCCATTGCCCCCACCTTTCCTTATACATGAGCAGAGTTTGATTTCTAAGCACGTGAGTGTCTTTCTCTTTGGAAATATGTTCATTTCTGTCAGTTATTAGATAACCCCATAAGTGATATCATAGGGTATAGGTCTTTTGCTTTCCGACATACCTCATGTTTGTGACTATCTCCAGGCTCAACTATGGTGCCTCAAACAGCAGTGCTTCATTGTTTTCCATGGCTTATATTCCATTGTGTATATGGAGCACTTCTTCATGGTGCATTCCTCGGTTGATGGACATTTTCATTGCTTCCAAGTGCTGGCTATGGTAAATCATGCTGGCGTACAGGTTTGCCAGCCTGTGACTTTTTGATTCTCATTTTCTCAGGTGATAGGCCAAGCATTTGCTGTGATTGATTGACTGGTAGCTCAATGTTTCCCTTTTCAAAGCACCTACATTGTGTTTTCATTAGTGGCTTTTTACATGCCCCCCCTTACAACCGAGGTTACACATTTCTCCACACTCCATTCACAATTTATTTTTTGCAGCATTTTTCCTAATGGCCATTCTGACTGCTGTGAGCTGATAGGTTTTTGTAATATGGGTATGCATGTCATTAAAATTTTTTAAATTCATCATATTCCTACGCCTTTTTCTTTTCTCTTAAAAGAAAAAACCGTGAGTACAATACAGCTCTTGAACTTGTCTTCTTCCAAGGTTGCCCTCTTCTGAATTTTTTGGTCGATTTTAGACCCCAGAAATTTTCTGGAGGGCAACTGCCATTTACAGAACTGCAAGTTGGTGAAAATTTAGTGACCTTTTGCAGTGGGTTCAAAGCTGCTGTTGTGGGAAACGGCCACAAGGAGGTAGAATTTCTCCATTCCCCAATCTGGGTACTAGGGCAGCAGAGCCTTTCTGGAAGTCATTGTCCTAGGTTGCAAATTAGAATGAAATTTGCCAGGAGAAATCCCCATAAGTTTATGTCTCATTACTTCTTCTAGGTTTTTAAATTTTTTTTAATCTGGGTAAAGTTTACAATATTGTTTGTCCTAGGTGGACACAATCTGGTTCATTTGTACATTATGTATGTCTATTAATGTACAGATCCTCTTCCCATGTAAAATATTACACTGTTCCGTCGACCTCCCTTGCTATATGTTCGGTCTTTTTGATATATGTATATAATATGTATTTGTATATGTATAGTAACACTAATCTTCATTTCTCAATTTCCTCCCTCCTTTCCTTTTAGATGAGCATAGTTTGTTTTCTAAGCCTGTGAGTGTCTTTCTCTTTGGAAATATGTTCATCTGTGTCAGTTATTAGATAGTGCCATAAGTGATAATATAGGATATAGGTCTTTTGCTTTCCGACCTACTTCATGTTTTGTGATTATCTCCAAGCTCATCTATGGTGCCTCAAAGAGCAGTGTTTCAATGTTTTCCAAGGCTAATATTCCATTGTGTATATGGACCACTTCTTCTTGGTACATTCCTCTGTTGAAGGAAATTTTCGTTGCTTCCAAGCGTTGCCTAAGGTAAATATTGCTGGAGTGCAGGATTGCCAGCCTGTGATTTTTGATTTTCATTTTCTCAGGTGATAGACCCAGCAGTGGGTATGATTGATTGACTGGTATGGTAGCTCAACGTTTACCTTTTCAAGGCACCTCAATTGTGCTCTCATTAGTGGATCTTACCACGTCCCCCTTAGAATCGAGGGTACGCATTTCTCCACAATCACGTCAGCATTTATTGTTTGCATCATTTTTGTTGATGGCCATTCTGACTGGTGTGAGCTGATAGGTTTTTGTAATTTGGGTTTACATGTCTGTAAAAATTCCTACAATTCATCATTTTTCCACGGCTTTTTATTTTCTGTTAAAAGAAAAAAGAAAAAAAGTGTGAGTATAATATACCTCTTCAAATTTTCTTTTTGGAAGGTTGCACTCTGGAATTTTTTGGTCGATTTTCGACCTCAGTATTTTTTGGAGGGCCGGTGTCATTTACAGACCTACAATTGGTGAATATTTAGTGAACTTTTGCAGTGGGTTTAAAGCTGCTGTTGTGGGAAACGGCCACAAGGATGCAGCATTTCTCCATTCCCAACTCTGGGTACTAGGGCAGCAGAGCCATTCTGGAAGTTGTTTGCCTAGGTTTTAAATTTGGATGGAATGTGCCAGGAAAACCCCCCATAAGTTTATGTCTCATTACTCCTAGTTCGTTGTTTTAAGTTTTTCAATTGGGGTAATGGTTAGAATGTTGCTTGTCCAAGGTGTACACACTCTGGTTCAACTACATATTCTACATACCTATTTATGTAGAGATCCTCTTCCCTTGTAAATTATACAGTGATCCGTAATCCTTCCTTGCTATATGGTCGGTCTTTTTGATATATGTATATAATATGTATTTGTATACATATGGTAACGCTAATCTTCATTTATCCATTCCCCCCACCTTTACTTTTAGATAAGCATAGTTCTTTTTTAATAAGTCTGTGATTGACTTTCTGTGTGGAAATATGTTCATTTGTGTCAGTTATTAGATAACGCCTATAAGTGATATCATAGGATATAGGACTTTTGCTTTCCGACTTACCTCATGTTCTGTGATTATCTCCAAGATCATCTATGGGGCCTCAAAGAGCAGTGTTTCATTGTTTTCCATGGCTAGTATTCATTGTGTACATGGACCACTTCTTCTTTATCCTTTCATCTGTAGATGGACATTTTGGTTGCTTCACTGTCTTGTCTATTGTGAATAAGGCTGCAGTGCAGCTTTTGCAGCCCGGGTCTTCTTCATTCTGGTCTTCTCAGGTGAGAGGCCCATTGGTGCGCCTGCTGGATTGACTGGTACCTCAATTTTTCCTTTTAAACGCAGCTCTTTCCTGTTCTCATTATTAGCGTTTACCCATTTTACATCTCACCAGCAGCTAGAGGGTACACAGTTCTCTAAAACCTCTTCAGCATTTATTGTTTGTAGACTTTTTGCCAATGGTCAGTCGACTGGTGTGAGTTGAAGACTTTTTGTAGATTAGATTGCATGAGTCTAATACTTCCTGAGGCTGAGCTTTTATCCATTTTCCTTTCTTTAAAAAGAGAGTGAGTAAAACTTACCTCTTCATACTATCTTCTTGAAAATTTTGCCTGTTTTGAATTTTTTTATCCATTCCCTACCTCAGCACAATTTTGAGGGCAGGTGTCCTTTACAGCCCTGAGTCCTTGTGAATGGTAAGTGACCATTAGCTGTGGGTTAAAAGCTGCTCTTGCGGGAATCGGCCACATGGCGGCAGCATTTCTCCTTTTCCAAATCTGGTTACTAGGTCAACAGAGCCTTACTGGAAGTGGTGTTCTAGGTTGTAAATTAGAATGGCATGTGAGAGGAAAACGCCCTTTAATGTATGTCTCATTACTTCTTGTTGGTATTTTTAACTTAATTTTTATTTTTTATCACAGCAAACTTGATTACAATGTTTTGTTTGTTCTAGGTGTGCAAGATGTGGTTCTTTCACACATATACATATATCTATTCTTCTTCGGAGCCTTTTCCCATGTAGGTTATGACACAATGTTGAGTAGTCTTCTCTTGGTATTGCGTAGGTCTTTGGTGATTACATATTTCACAGGTGTTTGTATCTCTCTGTTAACCTCAATACGGTAATGTATCCATTCCTCACACCTTTCTATTTGGTGAACCATACGTTTTTATATTGATTCTATGATAGTGTTTCTCTGTGGAAATATCTTTGTTTGTATCATTTTTTAGGTAACCCCTATATATGATATGATAGGATATGTGTCTTTCGCTTTCTCACTTACTCCAAGTTGCGTGATTACTTCTAGACTCATCTACGGTGCTGCAAATGGCATTGTTTCATTTTTTCACTAGCTCATATTCCATCTGTACAGGTAGCAGTTCTTCTTTGTCCACCCATCTGTCGGTGGACTTTTTGGTTACTTCCATATCTTGGCTATTGTAATAGTGTGCAATGCAGATTTGCGTGGCTGTGTCCTTCCAATTCTGTCTTCTTAGTTTATAGGTCCAGGAATAGGTCTGCTGGATCATATGGTAGCTCAATGTTTACTTTTTAAAGGCACCTCTGTTCTGTTCTCCTTAGTGGCTCTTTCCAGGTTACGTCCCACTTAAAGTGGAGGGCATGTATTTCTTCCCAGCACCTTCAGGATTTATTCTTTGTAGTTTTTGCTGATGATTATTCTGAGTGGTGTGAGCTGATACCTCTTTGTGGTTGAATTTGCATGTGTCTCATAATGCGTTGAAATTGAACTTTAAGACATGATCTTTTTATTTTTCCAGCTGTGATTAGAGCTTATTTCTTCACAGTGTTTTCTTAAAGTATGTGTCACCATTTGAAATATTTTGGCCATTATCTCCCTCAAGACATTTTGAGGGCAGGTTTCATTTACAGCCCTGCAGTACTTGTTCATATGAAGTGACCATTAGCTCAGGCTTTAAACCTGCTTTTGCAGGTAACGGCCAGAGAGCGGCAGCCTTTCTACGTTTCCCATGCTGGTACTGGGAAACAGACCTACCGACCAGTGGTGTTCTTCGGTTATAAATTAGAGTGCAATGTGCCCGGATAAACCCACAAATGTCGATGTCTCCTTGCTTTTGTTTGTTTTTAAATTGTGTTTATATTTATTATTAGAGTAACATTCCATTGTGTACGTGGACCACTTCTTCTTGGTGCATTCCTCGGTTGATGGACATTTTCATTGCTTCCAAGTGCTGGCTATGGTAAATCTTGCTGGCGTACAGGTTTGCCAGCCTGTGACTTTTTGATTCTCATTTTCTCAAGTGATAGGCCAAGCAGTGGTTGTGATTGATTGACTGGTAGCTCAATGTTTCCCTTTTCAAAGCACCTACACTGTGTTTTCATTAGTGGCTCTTTACATGCCCCCCCTTACAACCGAAGGTACGCATTTCTCCACACTCCCTTCACGGTTTATTTTTTGCAGCATTTTTCCTAATGGCCATTCTGACTGCTGTGAGCTGATAGGTTTTTGTAATATGGGTATGCATGTCATTAAAATTTTTTAAATTCGTCATATTCCTACCCCTTTTTCTTTTCTCTTAAAAGAAAAACCCGTGAGTACAATATAGCTCTTGAACCTGTCTTCTTCGACGCTTGCCCTCTTTTGAATTTTTTGGTCGATTTTTGACCCCAGAAATTTTCTGGAGGGCAGGTATCATTTACAGAACTGCAAGTTGGTGAAAATTTATTGACCTTTTGCAGTGGGTTCAAAGCTGCTGTTGTGGGAAATGGCCACAAGGAGGTAGCATTTCTCCATTCCCCAATCTGGGTACTAGGGCAGCAGAGCCTTTCTGGAAGTCATTGTCCTAGGTTGTAAATTAGAATGGAAATTGCCAGGAGGAATCCCCATAAGTTTATGTCTCATTACTTCTTCTGGGTTTTTAAAATTTTTTTAATCTGGGTAAAGTTTAGAATATTGTTTGTCCTAGGTGTACAGAATCTGGTTCATTTGTACATTATGTATGTCTATTAATGTACAGATCCTCTTCCCATGTAAAATATTACAGTGTTCCGTCGACCTCCCTTGCTATATGTTCGGTGTTTTTGATACATGTATATAATATGTATTTGTATATGTATAGTAACACTAATGTTCATTTCTCAATTTCCCCCCTCCTTTACTTTCAGATGAGCATAGTTTGTTTTCTAAGCCTGTGAGTATCTTTCTCTTTGGAAATATGTTCATCTGTGTCAGTTATTAGATAATGCCATAAGTGATAATATAGGATATAGGTGTTTTGCTTTCCGACCTACTTCATGTTTTGTGATTATCTCCAGGCTCAAGTATGGTGCCTCAAAGAGCAGTGCTTCAATGTTTTCCATGGCTAATATTCCATTGTGTACATGGACCACTTCTTCTTGGTGCATTCCTCTGTCGATGGACATTTTCGTTGCTTCCAAGTGTTGCCTATGGTAAATATTGCTGGAGTGCAGGATTGCCAGCCTGTGATTTTTGATTTTCATTTTCTCAGGTGATAGACCCAGCAGTGGGTATGATTGATTGACTGGTACGGTAGCTCAACGCTTACCTTTTCAAGGCAACTCCATTGTGCTTTCATTAGTGGCTCTTACCACGTCCCCCTTAGAATCAAGGGTACGCATTTCTCCACAATCACGTCAGCATTTATTGTTGGCAGAATTTTTTTTGATGGCCATTATGACTGGTGTGAGCTGATAGGTTTTTGTAATTTGGGTTTACATGTCTGTAAAAATTCCTACAAATCATCATTTTTCCACGGCTTTTTCTTTTCTGTTAAAAGAAAAAAGCAAAAAAGTGTGAGTATAATATACCTCTTCAAATATTCTTTTTGGAAGGTTGCACTCTAGAATTTTTTGGTCGATTTTCGACCTCAGTATTTTTTGGAGGGCAGGTGTCATTTACAGAACTGCAATTGGTGAATATTTAGTGACCTTTTGCAGTGGGTTTAAAGCTGCTGTTGTGGGAAACGGCCACAAGGATGCAGCATTTCTCCATTCCCAAATCTGGGTACTAGGGCAGCAGAGCCATTCTAGAAGTCGTTTGTCTATGTTGTAAATTTGAATGGAATGTGCCAGGAAAACCCCCCATAAGTCTATGTCTCATTACTCCTAGTTCGTTGTTTTAATTTTTTCAATTGGGGTAATGGTTAGAATGTTGCTTGTCCAAGGTGTACACACTCTGGTTCATCTACATATTCTACATACCTATTTATGTAGAGATCCTCTTCCCTTGTAAATTATTACAGTGTTCCGTAATCCTTCCTTGCTATATGGTCGGTCTTTTTGATATATGTATATAATATGTATTTGTATACATATGGTAACGCTAATCTTCATTTATCCATTCCCCCCACCTTTATTTTAGATAAGCATAGTTCTTTTTTAATAAGTCTGTGATTGACTTTCTGTGTGGAAATATGTTCATTTGTGTCAGTTATTAGATAACGCCTATAAGTGATATCATAGGATATAGGACTTTTGCTTTCCGACTTACCTCATGTTCTGTGATTATCTCCAAGATCATCTATGGGGCCTCAAAGAGCAGTGTTTCATTGTTTTCCATGGCTAGTATTCATTGTGTACATGGACCACTTCTTCTTTTTCCTTTCATCTGTAGATGGACATTTTGGTTGCTTCACTGTCTTGTCTATTGTGAATAAGGCTGCAGTGCAGCTTTTGCAGCCCGGGTCTTCTTCATTCTGGTCTTCTCAGGTGAGAGGCCCATTGGTGCGCCTGCTGGATTGACTGGTACCTCAATTTTTCCTTTTAAACGCAGCTCTTTCCTGTTCTCATTATTAGCGTTTAACCCTTTTACATCTCACCAGCAGCTAGAGGGTACACAGTTCTCTAAAACCTCTTCAGCATTTATTGTTTGTAGACTTTTTGCCAATGGTCAGTCGACTGGTGTGAGTTGAAGACTTTTTGTAGATTAGATTGCATGAGTCTAATACTTCCTGAGGCTGAGCTTTTATCCATTTTCCTTTCTTTAAAAAGAGAGTGAGTAAAACTTACCTCTTCATACTATCTTCTTGAAAATTTTGCCTGTTTTGAATTTTTTTTATCCATTCCCTACCTCAGCACAATTTTGAGGGCAGGTGTCCTTTACAGCCCTGAGTCCTTGTGAATGGTAAGTGACCATTAGCTGTGGGTTAAAAGCTGCTCTTGCGGGAATCGGCCACATGGCGGCAGCATTTCTCCTTTTCCAAATCTGGTTACTAGGTCAACAGAGCCTTACTGGAAGTGGTGTTCTAGGTTGTAAATTAGAATGGCATGTGAGAGGAAAACGCCCTTTAATGTATGTCTCATTACTTCTTGTTGGTATTTTTAACTTAATTTTTATTTTTTATCACAGCAAACTTGATTACAATGTTTTGTTTGTTCTAGGTGTGCAAGATGTGGTTCTTTCACACATATACATATATCTATTTTTCTTCGGAGCCTTTTCCCATGTAGGTTATGACACAATGTTGAGTAGTCTTCTCTTGGTATTGCGTAGGTCTTTGGTGATTACATATTTCACAGGTGTTTGTATCTCTCTGTTAACCTCAATACGGTAATGTATCCATTCCTCACACCTTTCTATTTGGTGAACCATACGTTTTTATATTGATTCTATGATAGTGTTTCTCTGTGGAAATATCTTTGTTTGTATCATTTTTTAGGTAACCCCTATATATGATATGATAGGATATGTGTCTTTCGCTTTCTCACTTACTCCAAGTTGCGTGATTACTTCTAGACTCATCTACGGTGCTGCAAATGGCATTGTTTCATTTTTTCACTAGCTCATATTCCATCTGTACAGGTAGCAGTTCTTCTTTGTCCACCCATCTGTCGGTGGACTTTTTGGTTACTTCCATATCTTGGCTATTGTAATAGTGTGCAATGCAGATTTGCGTGGCTGTGTCCTTCCAATTCTGTCTTCTTAGTTTATAGGTCCAGGAATAGGTCTGCTGGATCATATGGTAGCTCAATGTTTACTTTTTAAAGGCACCTCTGTTCTGTTCTCCTTAGTGGCTCTTTCCAGGTTACGTCCCACTTAAAGTGGAGGGCATGTATTTCTTCCCAGCACCTTCAGGATTTATTCTTTGTAGTTTTTGCTGATGATTATTCTGAGTGGTGTGAGCTGATACCTCTTTGTGGTTGAATTTGCATGTGTCTCATAATGCGTTGAAATTGAACTTTAAGACATGATCTTTTTATTTTTCCAGCTGTGATTAGAGCTTATTTCTTCACAGTGTTTTCTTAAAGTATGTGTCACCATTTGAAATATTTTGGCCATTATCTCCCTCAAGACATTTTGAGGGCAGGTTTCATTTACAGCCCTGCAGTACTTGTTCATATGAAGTGACCATTAGCTCAGGCTTTAAACCTGCTTTTGCAGGTAACGGCCAGAGAGCGGCAGCCTTTCTACGTTTCCCATGCTGGTACTGGGAAACAGACCTACCGACCAGTGGTGTTCTTCGGTTATAAATTAGAGTGCAATGTGCCCGGATAAACCCACAAATGTCGATGTCTCCTTGCTTTTGTTTGTTTTTAAATTGTGTTTATATTTATTATTAGAGTAACATTCCATTGTGTACGTGGACCACTTCTTCTTGGTGCATTCCTCGGTTGATGGACATTTTCATTGCTTCCAAGTGCTGGCTATGGTAAATCTTGCTGGCGTACAGGTTTGCCAGCCTGTGACTTTTTGATTCTCATTTTCTCAAGTGATAGGCCAAGCAGTGGTTGTGATTGATTGACTGGTAGCTCAATGTTTCCCTTTTCAAAGCACCTACACTGTGTTTTCATTAGTGGCTCTTTACATGCCCCCCCTTACAACCGAAGGTACGCATTTCTCCACACTCCCTTCACGGTTTATTTTTTGCAGCATTTTTCCTAATGGCCATTCTGACTGCTGTGAGCTGATAGGTTTTTGTAATATGGGTATGCATGTCATTAAAATTTTTTAAATTCGTCATATTCCTACCCCTTTTTCTTTTCTCTTAAAAGAAAAACCCGTGAGTACAATATAGCTCTTGAACCTGTCTTCTTCGACGCTTGCCCTCTTTTGAATTTTTTGGTCGATTTTTGACCCCAGAAATTTTCTGGAGGGCAGGTATCATTTACAGAACTGCAAGTTGGTGAAAATTTATTGACCTTTTGCAGTGGGTTCAAAGCTGCTGTTGTGGGAAATGGCCACAAGGAGGTAGCATTTCTCCATTCCCCAATCTGGGTACTAGGGCAGCAGAGCCTTTCTGGAAGTCATTGTCCTAGGTTGTAAATTAGAATGGAAATTGCCAGGAGGAATCCCCATAAGTTTATGTCTCATTACTTCTTCTGGGTTTTTAAAATTTTTTTAATCTGGGTAAAGTTTAGAATATTGTTTGTCCTAGGTGTACAGAATCTGGTTCATTTGTACATTATGTATGTCTATTAATGTACAGATCCTCTTCCCATGTAAAATATTACAGTGTTCCGTCGACCTCCCTTGCTATATGTTCGGTGTTTTTGATACATGTATATAATATGTATTTGTATATGTATAGTAACACTAATGTTCATTTCTCAATTTCCCCCCTCCTTTCCTTTCAGATGAGCATAGTTTGTTTTCTAAGCCTGTGAGTATCTTTCTCTTTGGAAATATGTTCATCTGTGTCAGTTATTAGATAATGCCATAAGTGATAATATAGGATATAGGTGTTTTGCTTTCCGACCTACTTCATGTTTTGTGATTATCTCCAGGCTCAAGTATGGTGCCTCAAAGAGCAGTGCTTCAATGTTTTCCATGGCTAATATTCCATTGTGTACATGGACCACTTCTTCTTGGTGCATTCCTCTGTCGATGGACATTTTCGTTGCTTCCAAGTGTTGCCTATGGTAAATATTGCTGGAGTGCAGGATTGCCAGCCTGTGATTTTTGATTTTCATTTTCTCAGGTGATAGACCCAGCAGTGGGTATGATTGATTGACTGGTACGGTAGCTCAACGCTTACCTTTTCAAGGCAACTCCATTGTGCTTTCATTAGTGGCTCTTACCACGTCCCCCTTAGAATCAAGGGTACGCATTTCTCCACAATCACGTCAGCATTTATTGTTGGCAGAATTTTTTTTGATGGCCATTATGACTGGTGTGAGCTGATAGGTTTTTGTAATTTGGGTTTACATGTCTGTAAAAATTCCTACAAATCATCATTTTTCCACGGCTTTTTCTTTTCTGTTAAAAGAAAAAAGCAAAAAAGTGTGAGTATAATATACCTCTTCAAATATTCTTTTTGGAAGGTTGCACTCTAGAATTTTTT
The DNA here is from genome assembly GCF_965194825.1 of Balaenoptera physalus. NCBI lineage: Eukaryota > Metazoa > Chordata > Mammalia > Artiodactyla > Balaenopteridae > Balaenoptera > Balaenoptera physalus. The sequence continues at coordinate 482,667 of NW_028126523.1, forward strand.
GGTCGATTTTCGACCTCAGTATTTTTTGGAGGGCAGGTGTCATTTACAGAACTGCAATTGGTGAATATTTAGTGACCTTTTGCAGTGGGTTTAAAGCTGCTGTTGTGGGAAACGGCCACAAGGATGCAGCATTTCTCCATTCCCAAATCTGGGTACTAGGGCAGCAGAGCCATTCTAGAAGTCGTTTGTCTATGTTGTAAATTTGAATGGAATGTGCCAGGAAAACCCCCCATAAGTCTATGTCTCATTACTCCTAGTTCGTTGTTTTAATTTTTTCAATTGGGGTAATGGTTAGAATGTTGCTTGTCCAAGGTGTACACACTCTGGTTCATCTACATATTCTACATACCTATTTATGTAGAGATCCTCTTCCCTTGTAAATTATTACAGTGTTCCGTAATCCTTCCTTGCTATATGGTCGGTCTTTTTGATATATGTATATAATATGTATTTGTATACATATGGTAACGCTAATCTTCATTTATCCATTCCCCCCACCTTTATTTTAGATAAGCATAGTTCTTTTTTAATAAGTCTGTGATTGACTTTCTGTGTGGAAATATGTTCATTTGTGTCAGTTATTAGATAACGCCTATAAGTGATATCATAGGATATAGGACTTTTGCTTTCCGACTTACCTCATGTTCTGTGATTATCTCCAAGATCATCTATGGGGCCTCAAAGAGCAGTGTTTCATTGTTTTCCATGGCTAGTATTCATTGTGTACATGGACCACTTCTTCTTTTTCCTTTCATCTGTAGATGGACATTTTGGTTGCTTCACTGTCTTGTCTATTGTGAATAAGGCTGCAGTGCAGCTTTTGCAGCCCGGGTCTTCTTCATTCTGGTCTTCTCAGGTGAGAGGCCCATTGGTGCGCCTGCTGGATTGACTGGTACCTCAATTTTTCCTTTTAAACGCAGCTCTTTCCTGTTCTCATTATTAGCGTTTAACCCTTTTACATCTCACCAGCAGCTAGAGGGTACACAGTTCTCTAAAACCTCTTCAGCATTTATTGTTTGTAGACTTTTTGCCAATGGTCAGTCGACTGGTGTGAGTTGAAGACTTTTTGTAGATTAGATTGCATGAGTCTAATACTTCCTGAGGCTGAGCTTTTATCCATTTTCCTTTCTTTAAAAAGAGAGTGAGTAAAACTTACCTCTTCATACTATCTTCTTGAAAATTTTGCCTGTTTTGAATTTTTTTTATCCATTCCCTACCTCAGCACAATTTTGAGGGCAGGTGTCCTTTACAGCCCTGAGTCCTTGTGAATGGTAAGTGACCATTAGCTGTGGGTTAAAAGCTGCTCTTGCGGGAATCGGCCACATGGCGGCAGCATTTCTCCTTTTCCAAATCTGGTTACTAGGTCAACAGAGCCTTACTGGAAGTGGTGTTCTAGGTTGTAAATTAGAATGGCATGTGAGAGGAAAACGCCCTTTAATGTATGTCTCATTACTTCTTGTTGGTATTTTTAACTTAATTTTTATTTTTTATCACAGCAAACTTGATTACAATGTTTTGTTTGTTCTAGGTGTGCAAGATGTGGTTCTTTCACACATATACATATATCTATTTTTCTTCGGAGCCTTTTCCCATGTAGGTTATGACACAATTTTGAGTAGTCTTCTCTTGGTATTGCGTAGGTCTTTGGTGATTACATATTTCACAGGTGTTTGTATCTCTCTGTTAACCTCAATACGGTAATGTATCCATTCCTCACACCTTTCTATTTGGTGAACCATACGTTTTTATATTGATTCTATGATAGTGTTTCTCTGTGGAAATATCTTTGTTTGTATCATTTTTTAGGTAACCCCTATATATGATATGATAGGATATGTGTCTTTCGCTTTCTCACTTACTCGAAGTTGCGTGATTACTTCTAGACTCATCTACGGTGCTGCAAATGGCATTGTTTCATTTTTTCACTAGCTCATATTCCATCTGTACAGGTAGCAGTTCTTCTTTGTCCACCCATCTGTCGGTGGACTTTTTGGTTACTTCCATATCTTGGCTATTGTAATAGTGTGCAATGCAGATTTGCGTGGCTGTGTCCTTCCAATTCTGTCTTCTTAGTTTATAGGTCCAGGAATAGGTCTGCTGGATCATATGGTAGCTCAATGTTTACTTTTTAAAGGCACCTCTGTTCTGTTCTCCTTAGTGGCTCTTTCCAGGTTACGTCCCACTTAAAGTGGAGGGCATGTATTTCTTCCCAGCACCTTCAGGATTTATTCTTTGTAGTTTTTGCTGATGATTATTCTGAGTGGTGTGAGCTGATACCTCTTTGTGGTTGAATTTGCATGTGTCTCATAATGCGTTGAAATTGAGCTTTAAGACATGATCTTTTTATTTTTCCAGCTGTGATTAGAGCTTATTTCTTCACAGTGTTTTCTTAAAGTATGTGTCACCATTTGAAATATTTTGGCCATTATCTCCCTCAAGACATTTTGAGGGCAGGTTTCATTTACAGCCCTGCAGTACTTGTTCATATGAAGTGACCATTAGCTCAGGCTTTAAACCTGCTTTTGCAGGTAACGGCCAGAGAGCGGCAGCCTTTCTACGTTACCCATGCTGGTACTAGGGAAACAGACCTACCGGCCAGTGGTGTTCTTCGGTTATAAATTAGAGTGCAATGTGCCCGGATAAACCCACAAATGTTGATGTCTCCTTGCTTTTGTTTGTTTTTAAATTGAGTTTATATTTATTATTAGAGTAACATTCCATTGTGTACGTGGACCACTTCTTCTTGGTGCATTCCTCGGTTGATGGACATTTTCATTGCTTCCAAGTGCTGGCTATGGTAAATCTTGCTGGCGTACAGGTTTGCCAGCCTGTGACTTTTTGATTCTCATTTTCTCAGGTGATAGGCCAAGCAGTGGTTGTGATTGATTGACTGGTAGCTCAATGTTTCCCTTTTCAAAGCACCTACACTGTGTTTTCATTAGTGGCTCTTTACAAGCCCCCCCTTACAACCGAAGGTACGCATTTCTCCACACTCCCTTCACGGTTTATTTTTTGCAGCATTTTTCCTAATGGCCATTCTGACTGCTGTGAGCTGATAGGTTTTTGTAATATGGGTATGCATGTCATTAAAATTTTTTTAAATTCGTCATATTCCTACCCCTTTTTCTTTTCTCTTAAAAGAAAAACCCGTGAGTACAATATAGCTCTTGAACTTGTCTTCTTCGAAGCTTGCCCTCTTTTGAATTTTTTGGTCGATTTTAGACCCCAGAAATTTTCTGGAGGGCAGGTATCATTTACAGAACTGCAAGTTGGTGAAAATTTAGTGACCTTTTGCAGTGGGTTCAAAGCTGCTGTTGTGGGAAACGGCCACAAGGAGGTAGCATTTCTCCATTCCCCAATCTGGGTACTAGGGCAGCAGAGCCTTTCTGGAAGTCATTGTCCTAGGTTGTAAATTAGAATGGAAATTGCCAGGAGGAATCCCCATAAGTTTATGTCTCATTACTTCTTCTGGGTTTTTAAATTTTTTTTAATCTGGGTAAAGTTTAGAATATTGTTTGTCCTAGGTGTACACAATCTGGTTCATTTGTACATTATGTATGTCTATTAATGTACAGATCCTCTTCCCATGTAAAATATTACAGTGTTCCGTCGACCTCCCTTGCTATATGTTCGGTGTTTTTGATACATGTATATAATATGTATTTGTATATGTATGGTAACACTAATGTTCATTTCTCAATTTCCCCCCTCCTTTCCTTTCAGATGAGCATAGTTTGTTTTCTAAGCCTGTGAGTGTCTTTCTCTTTGGAAATATGTTCATCTGTGTCAGTTATTAGATAATGCCATAAGTGATAATATAGGATATAGGTGTTTTGCTTTCCGACCTACTTCATGTTTTGTGATTATCTCCAGGCTCAAGTATGGTGCCTCAAAGAGCAGTGCTTCAATGTTTTCCATGGCTAATATTCCATTGTGTACATGGACCACTTCTTCTTGGTGCATTCCTCTGTCGATGGACATTTTCGTTGCTTCCAAGTGTTGCCTATGGTAAATATTGCTGGAGTGCAGGATTGCCAGCCTGTGATTTTTGATTTTCATTTTCTCAGGTGATAGACCCAGCAGTGGGTATGATTGATTGACTGGTACGGTAGCTCAACGCTTACCTTTTCAAGGCAACTCCATTGTGCTTTCATTAGTGGCTCTTACCACGTCCCCCTTAGAATCAAGGGTACGCATTTCTCCACAATCACGTCAGCATTTATTGTTGGCAGAATTTTTTTTGATGGCCATTATGAGTGGTGTGAGCTGATAGGTTTTTGTAATTTGGGTTTACATGTCTGAAAAAATTCCTACAATTCATCATTTTTCCATGGCTTTTTCTTTTCCATTAAAAGAAAAAAGCAAAAAAGTGTGAGTATAATATACCTCTTCAAATTTTCTTTTTGGAAGGTTGCACTCTAGAATTTTTTGGTCGATTTTCGACCTCAGTATTTTTTGGAGGGCAGGTGTCATTTACAGAACTGCAATTGGTGAATATTTAGTGACCTTTTGCAGTGGGTTTAAAGCTGCTGTTGTGGGAAACGGCACAAGGATGCAGCATTTCTCCATTCCCAAATCTGGGTATTAGGGCAGCAGAGCCATTCTGGAAGTCGTTTGTCTAGGTTGTAAATTTGAATGGAATGTGCCAGGAAAACCCCCCATAAGTCTATGTCTCATTACTCCTAGTTCGTTGTTTTAATTTTTTCAATTGGGGTAATGGTTAGAATGTTGCTTGTCCAAGGTGTACACACTCTGGTTCATCTACATATTCTACATACCTATTTATGTAGAGATCCTCTTCCCTTGTAAATTATTACAGTGATCCGTAATCCTTCCTTGCTATATGGTCGGTCTTTTTGATATATGTATATAATATGTATTTGTATACATATGGTAACGCTAATCTTCATTTATCCATTCCCCCCACCTTTACTTTTAGATAAGCATAGTTCTTTTTTAATAAGTCTGTGATTGACTTTCTGTGTGGAAATATGTTCATTTGTGTCAGTTATTAGATAACGCCTATAAGTGATATCATAGGATATAGGACTTTTGCTTTCCGACTTACCTCATGTTCTGTGATTATCTCCAAGATCATCTATGGGGCCTCAAAGAGCAGTGTTTCATTGTTTTCCATGGCTAGTATTCATTGTGTACATGGACCACTTCTTCTTTTTCCTTTCATCTGTAGATGGACATTTTGGTTGCTTCACTGTCTTGTCTATTGTGAATAAGGCTGCAGTGCAGCTTTTGCAGCCCGGGTCTTCTTCATTCTGGTCTTCTCAGGTGAGAGGCCCATTGGTGCGCCTGCTGGATTGACTGGTACCTCAATTTTTCCTTTTAAACGCAGCTCTTTCCTGTTCTCATTATTAGCGTTTAACCCTTTTACATCTCACCAGCAGCTAGAGGGTACACAGTTCTCTAAAACCTCTTCAGCATTTATTGTTTGTAGACTTTTTGCCAATGGTCAGTCGACTGGTGTGAGTTGAAGACTTTTTGTAGATTAAATTGCATGAGTCTAATACTTCCTGAGGCTGAGCTTTTATCCATTTTCCTTTCTTTAAAAAGAGAGTGAGTAAAACTTACCTCTTCATACTATCTTCTTGAAAATTTTGCCTGTTTTGAATTTTTTTTATCCATTCCCTACCTCAGCACAATTTTGAGGGCAGGTGTCCTTTACAGCCCTGAGTCCTTGTGAATGGTAAGTGACCATTAGCTGTGGGTTAAAAGCTGCTCTTGCGGGAATCGGCCACATGGCGGCAGCATTTCTCCTTTTCCAAATCTGGTTACTAGGTCAACAGAGCCTTACTGGAAGTGGTGTTCTAGGTTGTAAATTAGAATGGCATGTGAGAGGAAAACGCCCTTTAATGTATGTCTCATTACTTCTTGTTGGTATTTTTAACTTAATTTTTATTTTTTATCACAGCAAACTTGATTACAATGTTTTGTTTGTTCTAGGTGTGCAAGATGTGGTTCTTTCACACATATACATATATCTATTTTTCTTCGGAGCCTTTTCCCATGTAGGTTATGACACAATGTTGAGTAGTCTTCTCTTGGTATTGCGTAGGTCTTTGGTGATTACATATTTCACAGGTGTTTGTATCTCTCTGTTAACCTCAATACGGTAATGTATCCATTCCTCACACCTTTCTATTTGGTGAACCATACGTTTTTATATTGATTCTATGATAGTGTTTCTCTGTGGAAATATCTTTGTTTGTATCATTTTTTAGGTAACCCCTATATATGATATGATAGGATATGTGTCTTTCGCTTTCTCACTTACTCCAAGTTGCGTGATTACTTCTAGACTCATCTACGGTGCTGCAAATGGCATTGTTTCATTTTTTCACTAGCTCATATTCCATCTGTACAGGTAGCAGTTCTTCTTTGTCCACCCATCTGTCGGTGGACTTTTTGGTTACTTCCATATCTTGGCTATTGTAATAGTGTGCAATGCAGATTTGCGTGGCTGTGTCCTTCCAATTCTGTCTTCTTAGTTTATAGGTCCAGAAATAGGTCTGCTGGATCATATGGTAGCTCAATGTTTACTTTTTAAAGGCACCTCTGTTCTGTTCTCCTTAGTGGCTCTTTCCAGGTTACGTCCCACTTAAAGTGGAGGGCATGTATTTCTTCCCAGCACCTTCAGGATTTATTCTTTGTAGTTTTTGCTGATGATTATTCTGAGTGGTGTGAGCTGATACCTCTTTGTGGTTGAATTTGCATGTGTCTCATAATGCGTTGAAATTGAGCTTTAAGACATGATCTTTTTATTTTTCCAGCTGTGATTAGAGCTTATTTCTTCACAGTGTTTTCTTAAAGTATGTGTCACCATTTGAAATATTTTGGCCATTATCTCCCTCAAGACATTTTGAGGGCAGGTTTCATTTACAGCCCTGCAGTACTTGTTCACATGAAGTGACCATTAGCTCAGGCTTTAAACCTGCTTTTGCAGGTAACGGCCAGAGAGCGGCAGCCTTTCTACGTTACCCATGCTGGTACTAGGGAAACAGACCTACCGGCCAGTGGTGTTCTTCGGTTATAAATTAGAGTGCAATGTGCCCGGATAAACCCACAAATGTTGATGTCTCCTTGCTTTTGTTTGTTTTTAAATTGAGTTTATATTTATTATTAGAGTAACATTCCATTGTGTACGTGGACCACTTCTTCTTGGTGCATTCCTCGGTTGATGGACATTTTCATTGCTTCCAAGTGCTGGCTATGGTAAATCTTGCTGGCGTACAGGTTTGCCAGCCTGTGACTTTTTGATTCTCATTTTCTCAGGTGATAGGCCAAGCAGTGGTTGTGATTGATTGACTGGTAGCTCAATGTTTCCCTTTTCAAAGCACCTACACTGTGTTTTCATTAGTGGCTCTTTACATGCCCCCCCTTACAACCGAAGGTACGCATTTCTCCACACTCCCTTCACGGTTTATTTTTTGCAGCATTTTTCCTAATGGCCATTCTGACTGCTGTGAGCTGATAGGTTTTTGTAATATGGGTATGCATGTCATTAAAATTTTTTAAATTCGTCATATTCCTACCCCTTTTTCTTTTCTCTTAAAAGAAAAACCCGTGAGTACAATATAGCTCTTGAACTTGTCTTCTTCGAAGCTTGCCCTCTTTTGAATTTTTTGGTCGATTTTAGACCCCAGAAATTTTCTGGAGGGCAGGTATCATTTACAGAACTGCAAGTTGGTGAAAATTTAGTGACCTTTTGCAGTGGGTTCAAAGCTGCTGTTGTGGGAAACGGCCACAAGGAGGTAGCATTTCTCCATTCCCCAATCTGGGTACTAGGGCAGCAGAGCCTTTCTGGAAGTCATTGTCCTAGGTTGTAAATTAGAATGGAAATTGCCAGGAGGAATCCCCATAAGTTTATGTCTCATTACTTCTTCTGGGTTTTTAAATTTTTTTTAATCTGGGTAAAGTTTAGAATATTGTTTGTCCTAGGTGTACACAATCTGGTTCATTTGTACATTATGTATGTCTATTAATGTACAGATCCTCTTCCCATGTAAAATATTACAGTGTTCCGTCGACCTCCCTTGCTATATGTTCGGTGTTTTTGATACATGTATATAATATGTATTTGTATATGTATGGTAACACTAATGTTCATTTCTCAATTTCCCCCCTCCTTTCCTTTCAGATGAGCATAGTTTGTTTTCTAAGCCTGTGAGTGTCTTTCTCTTTGGAAATATGTTCATCTGTGTCAGTTATTAGATAATGCCATAAGTGATAATATAGGATATAGGTGTTTTGCTTTCCGACCTACTTCATGTTTTGTGATTATCTCCAGGCTCAAGTATGGTGCCTCAAAGAGCAGTGCTTCAATGTTTTCCATGGCTAATATTCCATTGTGTACATGGACCACTTCTTCTTGGTGCATTCCTCTGTCGATGGACATTTTCGTTGCTTCCAAGTGTTGCCTATGGTAAATATTGCTGGAGTGCAGGATTGCCAGCCTGTGATTTTTGATTTTCATTTTCTCAGGTGATAGACCCAGCAGTGGGTATGATTGATTGACTGGTACGGTAGCTCAACGCTTACCTTTTCAAGGCAACTCCATTGTGCTTTCATTAGTGGCTCTTACCACGTCCCCCTTAGAATCAAGGGTACGCATTTCTCCACAATCACGTCAGCATTTATTGTTGGCAGAATTTTTTTTGATGGCCATTATGAGTGGTGTGAGCTGATAGGTTTTTGTAATTTGGGTTTACATGTCTGTAAAAATTCCTACAATTCATCATTTTTCCATGGCTTTTTCTTTTCTATTAAAAGAAAAAAGCAAAAAAGTGTGAGTATAATATACCTCTTCAAATTTTCTTTTTGGAAGGTTGCACTCTAGAATTTTTTGGTCGATTTTCGACCTCAGTATTTTTTGGAGGGCAGGTGTCATTTACAGAACTGCAATTGGTGAATATTTAGTGACCTTTTGCAGTGGGTTTAAAGCTGCTGTTGTGGGAAACGGCACAAGGATGCAGCATTTCTCCATTCCCAAATCTGGGTACTAGGGCAGCAGAGCCATTCTGGAAGTCGTTTGTCTAGGTTGTAAATTTGAATGGAATGTGCCAGGAAAACCCCCCATAAGTCTATGTCTCATTACTCCTAGTTCGTTGTTTTAATTTTTTCAATTGGGGTAATGGTTAGAATGTTGCTTGTCCAAGGTGTACACACTCTGGTTCATCTACATATTCTACATACCTATTTATGTAGAGATCCTCTTCCCTTGTAAATTATTACAGTGATCCGTAATCCTTCCTTGCTATATGGTCGGTCTTTTTGATATATGTATATAATATGTATTTGTATACATATGGTAACGCTAATCTTCATTTATCCATTCCCCCCACCTTTACTTTTAGATAAGCATAGTTCTTTTTTAATAAGTCTGTGATTGACTTTCTGTGTGGAAATATGTTCATTTGTGTCAGTTATTAGATAACGCCTATAAGTGATATCATAGGATATAGGACTTTTGCTTTCCGACTTACCTCATGTTCTGTGATTATCTCCAAGATCATCTATGGGGCCTCAAAGAGCAGTGTTTCATTGTTTTCCATGGCTAGTATTCATTGTGTACATGGACCACTTCTTCTTTTTCCTTTCATCTGTAGATGGACATTTTGGTTGCTTCACTGTCTTGTCTATTGTGAATAAGGCTGCAGTGCAGCTTTTGCAGCCCGGGTCTTCTTCATTCTGGTCTTCTCAGGTGAGAGGCCCATTGGTGCGCCTGCTGGATTGACTGGTACCTCAATTTTTCCTTTTAAACGCAGCTCTTTCCTGTTCTCATTATTAGCGTTTAACCCTTTTACATCTCACCAGCAGCTAGAGGGTACACAGTTCTCTAAAACCTCTTCAGCATTTATTGTTTGTAGACTTTTTGCCAATGGTCAGTCGACTGGTGTGAGTTGAAGACTTTTTGTAGATTAGATTGCATGAGTCTAATACTTCCTGAGGCTGAGCTTTTATCCATTTTCCTTTCTTTAAAAAGAGAGTGAGTAAAACTTACCTCTTCATACTATCTTCTTGAAAATTTTGCCTGTTTTGAATTTTTTTTATCCATTCCCTACCTCAGCACAATTTTGAGGGCAGGTGTCCTTTACAGCCCTGAGTCCTTGTGAATGGTAAGTGACCATTAGCTGTGGGTTAAAAGCTGCTCTTGCGGGAATCGGCCACATGGCGGCAGCATTTCTCCTTTTCCAAATCTGGTTACTAGGTCAACAGAGCCTTACTGGAAGTGGTGTTCTAGGTTGTAAATTAGAATGGCATGTGAGAGGAAAACGCCCTTTAATGTATGTCTCATTACTTCTTGTTGGTATTTTTAACTTAATTTTTATTTTTTATCACAGCAAACTTGATTACAATGTTTTGTTTGTTCTAGGTGTGCAAGATGTGGTTCTTTCACACATATACATATATCTATTTTTCTTCGGAGCCTTTTCCCATGTAGGTTATGACACAATTTTGAGTAGTCTTCTCTTGGTATTGCGTAGGTCTTTGGTGATTACATATTTCACAGGTGTTTGTATCTCTCTGTTAACCTCAATACGGTAATGTATCCATTCCTCACACCTTTCTATTTGGTGAACCATACGTTTTTATATTGATTCTATGATAGTGTTTCTCTGTGGAAATATCTTTGTTTGTATCATTTTTTAGGTAACCCCTATATATGATATGATAGGATATGTGTCTTTCGCTTTCTCACTTACTCGAAGTTGCGTGATTACTTCTAGACTCATCTACGGTGCTGCAAATGGCATTGTTTCATTTTTTCACTAGCTCATATTCCATCTGTACAGGTAGCAGTTCTTCTTTGTCCACCCATCTGTCGGTGGACTTTTTGGTTACTTCCATATCTTGGCTATTGTAATAGTGTGCAATGCAGATTTGCGTGGCTGTGTCCTTCCAATTCTGTCTTCTTAGTTTATAGGTCCAGGAATAGGTCTGCTGGATCATATGGTAGCTCAATGTTTACTTTTTAAAGGCACCTCTGTTCTGTTCTCCTTAGTGGCTCTTTCCAGGTTACGTCCCACTTAAAGTGGAGGGCATGTATTTCTTCCCAGCACCTTCAGGATTTATTCTTTGTAGTTTTTGCTGATGATTATTCTGAGTGGTGTGAGCTGATACCTCTTTGTGGTTGAATTTGCATGTGTCTCATAATGCGTTGAAATTGAGCTTTAAGACATGATCTTTTTATTTTTCCAGCTGTGATTAGAGCTTATTTCTTCACAGTGTTTTCTTAAAGTATGTGTCACCATTTGAAATATTTTGGCCATTATCTCCCTCAAGACATTTTGAGGGCAGGTTTCATTTACAGCCCTGCAGTACTTGTTCATATGAAGTGACCATTAGCTCAGGCTTTAAACCTGCTTTTGCAGGTAACGGCCAGAGAGCGGCAGCCTTTCTACGTTACCCATGCTGGTACTAGGGAAACAGACCTACCGGCCAGTGGTGTTCTTCGGTTATAAATTAGAGTGCAATGTGCCCGGATAAACCCACAAATGTTGATGTCTCCTTGCTTTTGTTTGTTTTTAAATTGAGTTTATATTTATTATTAGAGTAACATTCCATTGTGTACGTGGACCACTTCTTCTTGGTGCATTCCTCGGTTGATGGACATTTTCATTGCTTCCAAGTGCTGGCTATGGTAAATCTTGCTGGCGTACAGGTTTGCCAGCCTGTGACTTTTTGATTCTCATTTTCTCAGGTGATAGGCCAAGCAGTGGTTGTGATTGATTGACTGGTAGCTCAATGTTTCCCTTTTCAAAGCACCTACACTGTGTTTTCATTAGTGGCTCTTTACAAGCCCCCCCTTACAACCGAAGGTACGCATTTCTCCACACTCCCTTCACGGTTTATTTTTTGCAGCATTTTTCCTAATGGCCATTCTGACTGCTGTGAGCTGATAGGTTTTTGTAATATGGGTATGCATGTCATTAAAATTTTTTTAAATTCGTCATATTCCTACCCCTTTTTCTTTTCTCTTAAAAGAAAAACCCGTGAGTACAATATAGCTCTTGAACTTGTCTTCTTCGAAGCTTGCCCTCTTTTGAATTTTTTGGTCGATTTTAGACCCCAGAAATTTTCTGGAGGGCAGGTATCATTTACAGAACTGCAAGTTGGTGAAAATTTAGTGACCTTTTGCAGTGGGTTCAAAGCTGCTGTTGTGGGAAACGGCCACAAGGAGGTAGCATTTCTCCATTCCCCAATCTGGGTACTAGGGCAGCAGAGCCTTTCTGGAAGTCATTGTCCTAGGTTGTAAATTAGAATGGAAATTGCCAGGAGGAATCCCCATAAGTTTATGTCTCATTACTTCTTCTGGGTTTTTAAATTTTTTTTAATCTGGGTAAAGTTTAGAATATTGTTTGTCCTAGGTGTACACAATCTGGTTCATTTGTACATTATGTATGTCTATTAATGTACAGATCCTCTTCCCATGTAAAATATTACAGTGTTCCGTCGACCTCCCTTGCTATATGTTCGGTGTTTTTGATACATGTATATAATATGTATTTGTATATGTATGGTAACACTAATGTTCATTTCTCAATTTCCCCCCTCCTTTCCTTTCAGATGAGCATAGTTTGTTTTCTAAGCCTGTGAGTGTCTTTCTCTTTGGAAATATGTTCATCTGTGTCAGTTATTAGATAATGCCATAAGTGATAATATAGGATATAGGTGTTTTGCTTTCCGACCTACTTCATGTTTTGTGATTATCTCCAGGCTCAAGTATGGTGCCTCAAAGAGCAGTGCTTCAATGTTTTCCATGGCTAATATTCCATTGTGTACATGGACCACTTCTTCTTGGTGCATTCCTCTGTCGATGGACATTTTCGTTGCTTCCAAGTGTTGCCTATGGTAAATATTGCTGGAGTGCAGGATTGCCAGCCTGTGATTTTTGATTTTCATTTTCTCAGGTGATAGACCCAGCAGTGGGTATGATTGATTGACTGGTACGGTAGCTCAACGCTTACCTTTTCAAGGCAACTCCATTGTGCTTTCATTAGTGGCTCTTACCACGTCCCCCTTAGAATCAAGGGTACGCATTTCTCCACAATCACGTCAGCATTTATTGTTGGCAGAATTTTTTTTGATGGCCATTATGAGTGGTGTGAGCTGATAGGTTTTTGTAATTTGGGTTTACATGTCTGAAAAAATTCCTACAATTCATCATTTTTCCATGGCTTTTTCTTTTCCATTAAAAGAAAAAAGCAAAAAAGTGTGAGTATAATATACCTCTTCAAATTTTCTTTTTGGAAGGTTGCACTCTAGAATTTTTTGGTCGATTTTCGACCTCAGTATTTTTTGGAGGGCAGGTGTCATTTACAGAACTGCAATTGGTGAATATTTAGTGACCTTTTGCAGTGGGTTTAAAGCTGCTGTTGTGGGAAACGGCACAAGGATGCAGCATTTCTCCATTCCCAAATCTGGGTATTAGGGCAGCAGAGCCATTCTGGAAGTCGTTTGTCTAGGTTGTAAATTTGAATGGAATGTGCCAGGAAAACCCCCCATAAGTCTATGTCTCATTACTCCTAGTTCGTTGTTTTAATTTTTTCAATTGGGGTAATGGTTAGAATGTTGCTTGTCCAAGGTGTACACACTCTGGTTCATCTACATATTCTACATACCTATTTATGTAGAGATCCTCTTCCCTTGTAAATTATTACAGTGATCCGTAATCCTTCCTTGCTATATGGTCGGTCTTTTTGATATATGTATATAATATGTATTTGTATACATATGGTAACGCTAATCTTCATTTATCCATTCCCCCCACCTTTACTTTTAGATAAGCATAGTTCTTTTTTAATAAGTCTGTGATTGACTTTCTGTGTGGAAATATGTTCATTTGTGTCAGTTATTAGATAACGCCTATAAGTGATATCATAGGATATAGGACTTTTGCTTTCCGACTTACCTCATGTTCTGTGATTATCTCCAAGATCATCTATGGGGCCTCAAAGAGCAGTGTTTCATTGTTTTCCATGGCTAGTATTCATTGTGTACATGGACCACTTCTTCTTTTTCCTTTCATCTGTAGATGGACATTTTGGTTGCTTCACTGTCTTGTCTATTGTGAATAAGGCTGCAGTGCAGCTTTTGCAGCCCGGGTCTTCTTCATTCTGGTCTTCTCAGGTGAGAGGCCCATTGGTGCGCCTGCTGGATTGACTGGTACCTCAATTTTTCCTTTTAAACGCAGCTCTTTCCTGTTCTCATTATTAGCGTTTAACCCTTTTACATCTCACCAGCAGCTAGAGGGTACACAGTTCTCTAAAACCTCTTCAGCATTTATTGTTTGTAGACTTTTTGCCAATGGTCAGTCGACTGGTGTGAGTTGAAGACTTTTTGTAGATTAAATTGCATGAGTCTAATACTTCCTGAGGCTGAGCTTTTATCCATTTTCCTTTCTTTAAAAAGAGAGTGAGTAAAACTTACCTCTTCATACTATCTTCTTGAAAATTTTGCCTGTTTTGAATTTTTTTTATCCATTCCCTACCTCAGCACAATTTTGAGGGCAGGTGTCCTTTACAGCCCTGAGTCCTTGTGAATGGTAAGTGACCATTAGCTGTGGGTTAAAAGCTGCTCTTGCGGGAATCGGCCACATGGCGGCAGCATTTCTCCTTTTCCAAATCTGGTTACTAGGTCAACAGAGCCTTACTGGAAGTGGTGTTCTAGGTTGTAAATTAGAATGGCATGTGAGAGGAAAACGCCCTTTAATGTATGTCTCATTACTTCTTGTTGGTATTTTTAACTTAATTTTTATTTTTTATCACAGCAAACTTGATTACAATGTTTTGTTTGTTCTAGGTGTGCAAGATGTGGTTCTTTCACACATATACATATATCTATTTTTCTTCGGAGCCTTTTCCCATGTAGGTTATGACACAATGTTGAGTAGTCTTCTCTTGGTATTGCGTAGGTCTTTGGTGATTACATATTTCACAGGTGTTTGTATCTCTCTGTTAACCTCAATACGGTAATGTATCCATTCCTCACACCTTTCTATTTGGTGAACCATACGTTTTTATATTGATTCTATGATAGTGTTTCTCTGTGGAAATATCTTTGTTTGTATCATTTTTTAGGTAACCCCTATATATGATATGATAGGATATGTGTCTTTCGCTTTCTCACTTACTCCAAGTTGCGTGATTACTTCTAGACTCATCTACGGTGCTGCAAATGGCATTGTTTCATTTTTTCACTAGCTCATATTCCATCTGTACAGGTAGCAGTTCTTCTTTGTCCACCCATCTGTCGGTGGACTTTTTGGTTACTTCCATATCTTGGCTATTGTAATAGTGTGCAATGCAGATTTGCGTGGCTGTGTCCTTCCAATTCTGTCTTCTTAGTTTATAGGTCCAGAAATAGGTCTGCTGGATCATATGGTAGCTCAATGTTTACTTTTTAAAGGCACCTCTGTTCTGTTCTCCTTAGTGGCTCTTTCCAGGTTACGTCCCACTTAAAGTGGAGGGCATGTATTTCTTCCCAGCACCTTCAGGATTTATTCTTTGTAGTTTTTGCTGATGATTATTCTGAGTGGTGTGAGCTGATACCTCTTTGTGGTTGAATTTGCATGTGTCTCATAATGCGTTGAAATTGAGCTTTAAGACATGATCTTTTTATTTTTCCAGCTGTGATTAGAGCTTATTTCTTCACAGTGTTTTCTTAAAGTATGTGTCACCATTTGAAATATTTTGGCCATTATCTCCCTCAAGACATTTTGAGGGCAGGTTTCATTTACAGCCCTGCAGTACTTGTTCACATGAAGTGACCATTAGCTCAGGCTTTAAACCTGCTTTTGCAGGTAACGGCCAGAGAGCGGCAGCCTTTCTACGTTACCCATGCTGGTACTAGGGAAACAGACCTACCGGCCAGTGGTGTTCTTCGGTTATAAATTAGAGTGCAATGTGCCCGGATAAACCCACAAATGTTGATGTCTCCTTGCTTTTGTTTGTTTTTAAATTGAGTTTATATTTATTATTAGAGTAACATTCCATTGTGTACGTGGACCACTTCTTCTTGGTGCATTCCTCGGTTGATGGACATTTTCATTGCTTCCAAGTGCTGGCTATGGTAAATCTTGCTGGCGTACAGGTTTGCCAGCCTGTGACTTTTTGATTCTCATTTTCTCAGGTGATAGGCCAAGCAGTGGTTGTGATTGATTGACTGGTAGCTCAATGTTTCCCTTTTCAAAGCACCTACACTGTGTTTTCATTAGTGGCTCTTTACATGCCCCCCCTTACAACCGAAGGTACGCATTTCTCCACACTCCCTTCACGGTTTATTTTTTGCAGCATTTTTCCTAATGGCCATTCTGACTGCTGTGAGCTGATAGGTTTTTGTAATATGGGTATGCATGTCATTAAAATTTTTTAAATTCGTCATATTCCTACCCCTTTTTCTTTTCTCTTAAAAGAAAAACCCGTGAGTACAATATAGCTCTTGAACTTGTCTTCTTCGAAGCTTGCCCTCTTTTGAATTTTTTGGTCGATTTTAGACCCCAGAAATTTTCTGGAGGGCAGGTATCATTTACAGAACTGCAAGTTGGTGAAAATTTAGTGACCTTTTGCAGTGGGTTCAAAGCTGCTGTTGTGGGAAACGGCCACAAGGAGGTAGCATTTCTCCATTCCCCAATCTGGGTACTAGGGCAGCAGAGCCTTTCTGGAAGTCATTGTCCTAGGTTGTAAATTAGAATGGAAATTGCCAGGAGGAATCCCCATAAGTTTATGTCTCATTACTTCTTCTGGGTTTTTAAATTTTTTTTAATCTGGGTAAAGTTTAGAATATTGTTTGTCCTAGGTGTACACAATCTGGTTCATTTGTACATTATGTATGTCTATTAATGTACAGATCCTCTTCCCATGTAAAATATTACAGTGTTCCGTCGACCTCCCTTGCTATATGTTCGGTGTTTTTGATACATGTATATAATATGTATTTGTATATGTATGGTAACACTAATGTTCATTTCTCAATTTCCCCCCTCCTTTCCTTTCAGATGAGCATAGTTTGTTTTCTAAGCCTGTGAGTGTCTTTCTCTTTGGAAATATGTTCATCTGTGTCAGTTATTAGATAATGCCATAAGTGATAATATAGGATATAGGTGTTTTGCTTTCCGACCTACTTCATGTTTTGTGATTATCTCCAGGCTCAAGTATGGTGCCTCAAAGAGCAGTGCTTCAATGTTTTCCATGGCTAATATTCCATTGTGTACATGGACCACTTCTTCTTGGTGCATTCCTCTGTCGATGGACATTTTCGTTGCTTCCAAGTGTTGCCTATGGTAAATATTGCTGGAGTGCAGGATTGCCAGCCTGTGATTTTTGATTTTCATTTTCTCAGGTGATAGACCCAGCAGTGGGTATGATTGATTGACTGGTACGGTAGCTCAACGCTTACCTTTTCAAGGCAACTCCATTGTGCTTTCATTAGTGGCTCTTACCACGTCCCCCTTAGAATCAAGGGTACGCATTTCTCCACAATCACGTCAGCATTTATTGTTGGCAGAATTTTTTTTGATGGCCATTATGAGTGGTGTGAGCTGATAGGTTTTTGTAATTTGGGTTTACATGTCTGTAAAAATTCCTACAATTCATCATTTTTCCATGGCTTTTTCTTTTCTATTAAAAGAAAAAAGCAAAAAAGTGTGAGTATAATATACCTCTTCAAATTTTCTTTTTGGAAGGTTGCACTCTAGAATTTTTTGGTCGATTTTCGACCTCAGTATTTTTTGGAGGGCAGGTGTCATTTACAGAACTGCAATTGGTGAATATTTAGTGACCTTTTGCAGTGGGTTTAAAGCTGCTGTTGTGGGAAACGGCACAAGGATGCAGCATTTCTCCATTCCCAAATCTGGGTACTAGGGCAGCAGAGCCATTCTGGAAGTCGTTTGTCTAGGTTGTAAATTTGAATGGAATGTGCCAGGAAAACCCCCCATAAGTCTATGTCTCATTACTCCTAGTTCGTTGTTTTAATTTTTTCAATTGGGGTAATGGTTAGAATGTTGCTTGTCCAAGGTGTACACACTCTGGTTCATCTACATATTCTACATACCTATTTATGTAGAGATCCTCTTCCCTTGTAAATTATTACAGTGATCCGTAATCCTTCCTTGCTATATGGTCGGTCTTTTTGATATATGTATATAATATGTATTTGTATACATATGGTAACGCTAATCTTCATTTATCCATTCCCCCCACCTTTACTTTTAGATAAGCATAGTTCTTTTTTAATAAGTCTGTGATTGACTTTCTGTGTGGAAATATGTTCATTTGTGTCAGTTATTAGATAACGCCTATAAGTGATATCATAGGATATAGGACTTTTGCTTTCCGACTTACCTCATGTTCTGTGATTATCTCCAAGATCATCTATGGGGCCTCAAAGAGCAGTGTTTCATTGTTTTCCATGGCTAGTATTCATTGTGTACATGGACCACTTCTTCTTTTTCCTTTCATCTGTAGATGGACATTTTGGTTGCTTCACTGTCTTGTCTATTGTGAATAAGGCTGCAGTGCAGCTTTTGCAGCCCGGGTCTTCTTCATTCTGGTCTTCTCAGGTGAGAGGCCCATTGGTGCGCCTGCTGGATTGACTGGTACCTCAATTTTTCCTTTTAAACGCAGCTCTTTCCTGTTCTCATTATTAGCGTTTAACCCTTTTACATCTCACCAGCAGCTAGAGGGTACACAGTTCTCTAAAACCTCTTCAGCATTTATTGTTTGTAGACTTTTTGCCAATGGTCAGTCGACTGGTGTGAGTTGAAGACTTTTTGTAGATTAAATTGCATGAGTCTAATACTTCCTGAGGCTGAGCTTTTATCCATTTTCCTTTCTTTAAAAAGAGAGTGAGTAAAACTTACCTCTTCATACTATCTTCTTGAAAATTTTGCCTGTTTTGAATTTTTTTTATCCATTCCCTACCTCAGCACAATTTTGAGGGCAGGTGTCCTTTACAGCCCTGAGTCCTTGTGAATGGTAAGTGACCATTAGCTGTGGGTTAAAAGCTGCTCTTGCGGGAATCGGCCACATGGCGGCAGCATTTCTCCTTTTCCAAATCTGGTTACTAGGTCAACAGAGCCTTACTGGAAGTGGTGTTCTAGGTTGTAAATTAGAATGGCATGTGAGAGGAAAACGCCCTTTAATGTATGTCTCATTACTTCTTGTTGGTATTTTTAACTTAATTTTTATTTTTTATCACAGCAAACTTGATTACAATGTTTTGTTTGTTCTAGGTGTGCAAGATGTGGTTCTTTCACACATATACATATATCTATTTTTCTTCGGAGCCTTTTCCCATGTAGGTTATGACACAATGTTGAGTAGTCTTCTCTTGGTATTGCGTAGGTCTTTGGTGATTACATATTTCACAGGTGTTTGTATCTCTCTGTTAACCTCAATACGGTAATGTATCCATTCCTCACACCTTTCTATTTGGTGAACCATACGTTTTTATATTGATTCTATGATAGTGTTTCTCTGTGGAAATATCTTTGTTTGTATCATTTTTTAGGTAACCCCTATATATGATATGATAGGATATGTGTCTTTCGCTTTCTCACTTACTCCAAGTTGCGTGATTACTTCTAGACTCATCTACGGTGCTGCAAATGGCATTGTTTCATTTTTTCACTAGCTCATATTCCATCTGTACAGGTAGCAGTTCTTCTTTGTCCACCCATCTGTCGGTGGACTTTTTGGTTACTTCCATATCTTGGCTATTGTAATAGTGTGCAATGCAGATTTGCGTGGCTGTGTCCTTCCAATTCTGTCTTCTTAGTTTATAGGTCCAGAAATAGGTCTGCTGGATCATATGGTAGCTCAATGTTTACTTTTTAAAGGCACCTCTGTTCTGTTCTCCTTAGTGGCTCTTTCCAGGTTACGTCCCACTTAAAGTGGAGGGCATGTATTTCTTCCCAGCACCTTCAGGATTTATTCTTTGTAGTTTTTGCTGATGATTATTCTGAGTGGTGTGAGCTGATACCTCTTTGTGGTTGAATTTGCATGTGTCTCATAATGCGTTGAAATTGAGCTTTAAGACATGATCTTTTTATTTTTCCAGCTGTGATTAGAGCTTATTTCTTCACAGTGTTTTCTTAAAGTATGTGTCACCATTTGAAATATTTTGGCCATTATCTCCCTCAAGACATTTTGAGGGCAGGTTTCATTTACAGCCCTGCAGTACTTGTTCACATGAAGTGACCATTAGCTCAGGCTTTAAACCTGCTTTTGCAGGTAACGGCCAGAGAGCGGCAGCCTTTCTACGTTACCCATGCTGGTACTAGGGAAACAGACCTACCGGCCAGTGGTGTTCTTCGGTTATAAATTAGAGTGCAATGTGCCCGGATAAACCCACAAATGTTGATGTCTCCTTGCTTTTGTTTGTTTTTAAATTGAGTTTATATTTATTATTAGAGTAACATTCCATTGTGTACGTGGACCACTTCTTCTTGGTGCATTCCTCGGTTGATGGACATTTTCATTGCTTCCAAGTGCTGGCTATGGTAAATCTTGCTGGCGTACAGGTTTGCCAGCCTGTGACTTTTTGATTCTCATTTTCTCAGGTGATAGGCCAAGCAGTGGTTGTGATTGATTGACTGGTAGCTCAATGTTTCCCTTTTCAAAGCACCTACACTGTGTTTTCATTAGTGGCTCTTTACATGCCCCCCCTTACAACCGAAGGTACGCATTTCTCCACACTCCCTTCACGGTTTATTTTTTGCAGCATTTTTCCTAATGGCCATTCTGACTGCTGTGAGCTGATAGGTTTTTGTAATATGGGTATGCATGTCATTAAAATTTTTTAAATTCGTCATATTCCTACCCCTTTTTCTTTTCTCTTAAAAGAAAAACCCGTGAGTACAATATAGCTCTTGAACTTGTCTTCTTCGAAGCTTGCCCTCTTTTGAATTTTTTGGTCGATTTTAGACCCCAGAAATTTTCTGGAGGGCAGGTATCATTTACAGAACTGCAAGTTGGTGAAAATTTAGTGACCTTTTGCAGTGGGTTCAAAGCTGCTGTTGTGGGAAACGGCCACAAGGAGGTAGCATTTCTCCATTCCCCAATCTGGGTACTAGGGCAGCAGAGCCTTTCTGGAAGTCATTGTCCTAGGTTGTAAATTAGAATGGAAATTGCCAGGAGGAATCCCCATAAGTTTATGTCTCATTACTTCTTCTGGGTTTTTAAAATTTTTTTAATCTGGGTAAAGTTTAGAATATTGTTTGTCCTAGGTGTACACAATCTGGTTCATTTGTACATTATGTATGTCTATTAATGTACAGATCCTCTTCCCATGTAAAATATTACAGTGTTCCGTCGACCTCCCTTGCTATATGTTCGGTGTTTTTGATACATGTATATAATATGTATTTGTATATGTATGGTAACACTAATGTTCATTTCTCAATTTCCCCCCTCCTTTCCTTTCAGATGAGCATAGTTTGTTTTCTAAGCCTGTGAGTGTCTTTCTCTTTGGAAATATGTTCATCTGTGTCAGTTATTAGATAATGCCATAAGTGATAATATAGGATATAGGTGTTTTGCTTTCCGACCTACTTCATGTTTTGTGATTATCTCCAGGCTCAAGTATGGTGCCTCAAAGAGCAGTGCTTCAATGTTTTCCATGGCTAATATTCCATTGTGTACATGGACCACTTCTTCTTGGTGCATTCCTCTGTCGATGGACATTTTCGTTGCTTCCAAGTGTTGCCTATGGTAAATATTGCTGGAGTGCAGGATTGCCAGCCTGTGATTTTTGATTTTCATTTTCTCAGGTGATAGACCCAGCAGTGGGTATGATTGATTGACTGGTACGGTAGCTCAACGCTTACCTTTTCAAGGCAACTCCATTGTGCTTTCATTAGTGGCTCTTACCACGTCCCCCTTAGAATCAAGGGTACGCATTTCTCCACAATCACGTCAGCATTTATTGTTGGCAGAATTTTTTTTGATGGCCATTATGAGTGGTGTGAGCTGATAGGTTTTTGTAATTTGGGTTTACATGTCTGAAAAAATTCCTACAATTCATCATTTTTCCATGGCTTTTTCTTTTCCATTAAAAGAAAAAAGCAAAAAAGTGTGAGTATAATATACCTCTTCAAATTTTCTTTTTGGAAGGTTGCACTCTAGAATTTTTTGGTCGATTTTCGACCTCAGTATTTTTTGGAGGGCAGGTGTCATTTACAGAACTGCAATTGGTGAATATTTAGTGACCTTTTGCAGTGGGTTTAAAGCTGCTGTTGTGGGAAACGGCACAAGGATGCAGCATTTCTCCATTCCCAAATCTGGGTATTAGGGCAGCAGAGCCATTCTGGAAGTCGTTTGTCTAGGTTGTAAATTTGAATGGAATGTGCCAGGAAAACCCCCCATAAGTCTATGTCTCATTACTCCTAGTTCGTTGTTTTAATTTTTTCAATTGGGGTAATGGTTAGAATGTTGCTTGTCCAAGGTGTACACACTCTGGTTCATCTACATATTCTACATACCTATTTATGTAGAGATCCTCTTCCCTTGTAAATTATTACAGTGATCCGTAATCCTTCCTTGCTATATGGTCGGTCTTTTTGATATATGTATATAATATGTATTTGTATACATATGGTAACGCTAATCTTCATTTATCCATTCCCCCCACCTTTACTTTTAGATAAGCATAGTTCTTTTTTAATAAGTCTGTGATTGACTTTCTGTGTGGAAATATGTTCATTTGTGTCAGTTATTAGATAACGCCTATAAGTGATATCATAGGATATAGGACTTTTGCTTTCCGACTTACCTCATGTTCTGTGATTATCTCCAAGATCATCTATGGGGCCTCAAAGAGCAGTGTTTCATTGTTTTCCATGGCTAGTATTCATTGTGTACATGGACCACTTCTTCTTTTTCCTTTCATCTGTAGATGGACATTTTGGTTGCTTCACTGTCTTGTCTATTGTGAATAAGGCTGCAGTGCAGCTTTTGCAGCCCGGGTCTTCTTCATTCTGGTCTTCTCAGGTGAGAGGCCCATTGGTGCGCCTGCTGGATTGACTGGTACCTCAATTTTTCCTTTTAAACGCAGCTCTTTCCTGTTTTCATTATTAGCGTTTAACCCTTTTACATCTCACCAGCAGCTAGAGGGTACACAGTTCTCTAAAACCTCTTCAGCATTTATTGTTTGTAGACTTTTTGCCAATGGTCAGTCGACTGGTGTGAGTTGAAGACTTTTTGTAGATTAAATTGCATGAGTCTAATACTTCCTGAGGCTGAGCTTTTATCCATTTTCCTTTCTTTAAAAAGAGAGTGAGTAAAACTTACCTCTTCATACTATCTTCTTGAAAATTTTGCCTGTTTTGAATTTTTTTTATCCATTCCCTACCTCAGCACAATTTTGAGGGCAGGTGTCCTTTACAGCCCTGAGTCCTTGTGAATGGTAAGTGACCATTAGCTGTGGGTTAAAAGCTGCTCTTGCGGGAATCGGCCACATGGCGGCAGCATTTCTCCTTTTCCAAATCTGGTTACTAGGTCAACAGAGCCTTACTGGAAGTGGTGTTCTAGGTTGTAAATTAGAATGGCATGTGAGAGGAAAACGCCCTTTAATGTATGTCTCATTACTTCTTGTTGGTATTTTTAACTTAATTTTTATTTTTTATCACAGCAAACTTGATTACAATGTTTTGTTTGTTCTAGGTGTGCAAGATGTGGTTCTTTCACACATATACATATATCTATTTTTCTTCGGAGCCTTTTCCCATGTAGGTTATGACACAATGTTGAGTAGTCTTCTCTTGGTATTGCGTAGGTCTTTGGTGATTACATATTTCACAGGTGTTTGTATCTCTCTGTTAACCTCAATACGGTAATGTATCCATTCCTCACACCTTTCTATTTGGTGAACCATACGTTTTTATATTGATTCTATGATAGTGTTTCTCTGTGGAAATATCTTTGTTTGTATCATTTTTTAGGTAACCCCTATATATGATATGATAGGATATGTGTCTTTCGCTTTCTCACTTACTCCAAGTTGCGTGATTACTTCTAGACTCATCTACGGTGCTGCAAATGGCATTGTTTCATTTTTTCACTAGCTCATATTCCATCTGTACAGGTAGCAGTTCTTCTTTGTCCACCCATCTGTCGGTGGACTTTTTGGTTACTTCCATATCTTGGCTATTGTAATAGTGTGCAATGCAGATTTGCGTGGCTGTGTCCTTCCAATTCTGTCTTCTTAGTTTATAGGTCCAGAAATAGGTCTGCTGGATCATATGGTAGCTCAATGTTTACTTTTTAAAGGCACCTCTGTTCTGTTCTCCTTAGTGGCTCTTTCCAGGTTACGTCCCACTTAAAGTGGAGGGCATGTATTTCTTCCCAGCACCTTCAGGATTTATTCTTTGTAGTTTTTGCTGATGATTATTCTGAGTGGTGTGAGCTGATACCTCTTTGTGGTTGAATTTGCATGTGTCTCATAATGCGTTGAAATTGAGCTTTAAGACATGATCTTTTTATTTTTCCAGCTGTGATTAGAGCTTATTTCTTCACAGTGTTTTCTTAAAGTATGTGTCACCATTTGAAATATTTTGGCCATTATCTCCCTCAAGACATTTTGAGGGCAGGTTTCATTTACAGCCCTGCAGTACTTGTTCACATGAAGTGACCATTAGCTCAGGCTTTAAACCTGCTTTTGCAGGTAACGGCCAGAGAGCGGCAGCCTTTCTACGTTACCCATGCTGGTACTAGGGAAACAGACCTACCGGCCAGTGGTGTTCTTCGGTTATAAATTAGAGTGCAATGTGCCCGGATAAACCCACAAATGTTGATGTCTCCTTGCTTTTGTTTGTTTTTAAATTGAGTTTATATTTATTATTAGAGTAACATTCCATTGTGTACGTGGACCACTTCTTCTTGGTGCATTCCTCGGTTGATGGACATTTTCATTGCTTCCAAGTGCTGGCTATGGTAAATCTTGCTGGCGTACAGGTTTGCCAGCCTGTGACTTTTTGATTCTCATTTTCTCAGGTGATAGGCCAAGCAGTGGTTGGGATTGATTGACTGGTAGCTCAATGTTTCCCTTTTCAAAGCACCTACACTGTGTTTTCATTAGTGGCTCTTTACATGCCCCCCCTTACAACCGAAGGTACGCATTTCTCCACACTCCCTTCACGGTTTATTTTTTGCAGCATTTTTCCTAATGGCCATTCTGACTGCTGTGAGCTGATAGGTTTTTGTAATATGGGTATGCATGTCATTAAAATTTTTTAAATTCGTCATATTCCTACCCCTTTTTCTTTTCTCTTAAAAGAAAAACCCGTGAGTACAATATAGCTCTTGAACTTGTCTTCTTCGAAGCTTGCCCTCTTTTGAATTTTTTGGTCGATTTTAGACCCCAGAAATTTTCTGGAGGGCAGGTATCATTTACAGAACTGCAAGTTGGTGAAAATTTAGTGACCTTTTGCAGTGGGTTCAAAGCTGCTGTTGTGGGAAACGGCCACAAGGAGGTAGCATTTCTCCATTCCCCAATCTGGGTACTAGGGCAGCAGAGCCTTTCTGGAAGTCATTGTCCTAGGTTGTAAATTAGAATGGAAATTGCCAGGAGGAATCCCCATAAGTTTATGTCTCATTACTTCTTCTGGGTTTTTAAATTTTTTTTAATCTGGGTAAAGTTTAGAATATTGTTTGTCCTAGGTGTACACAATCTGGTTCATTTGTACATTATGTATGTCTATTAATGTACAGATCCTCTTCCCATGTAAAATATTACAGTGTTCCGTCGACCTCCCTTGCTATATGTTCGGTGTTTTTGATACATGTATATAATATGTATTTGTATATGTATGGTAACACTAATGTTCATTTCTCAATTTCCCCCCTCCTTTCCTTTCAGATGAGCATAGTTTGTTTTCTAAGCCTGTGAGTGTCTTTCTCTTTGGAAATATGTTCATCTGTGTCAGTTATTAGATAATGCCATAAGTGATAATATAGGATATAGGTGTTTTGCTTTCCGACCTACTTCATGTTTTGTGATTATCTCCAGGCTCAAGTATGGTGCCTCAAAGAGCAGTGCTTCAATGTTTTCCATGGCTAATATTCCATTGTGTACATGGACCACTTCTTCTTGGTGCATTCCTCTGTCGATGGACATTTTCGTTGCTTCCAAGTGTTGCCTATGGTAAATATTGCTGGAGTGCAGGATTGCCAGCCTGTGATTTTTGATTTTCATTTTCTCAGGTGATAGACCCAGCAGTGGGTATGATTGATTGACTGGTACGGTAGCTCAACGCTTACCTTTTCAAGGCAACTCCATTGTGCTTTCATTAGTGGCTCTTACCACGTCCCCCTTAGAATCAAGGGTACGCATTTCTCCACAATCACGTCAGCATTTATTGTTGGCAGAATTTTTTTTGATGGCCATTATGAGTGGTGTGAGCTGATAGGTTTTTGTAATTTGGGTTTACATGTCTGTAAAAATTCCTACAATTCATCATTTTTCCATGGCTTTTTCTTTTCTATTAAAAGAAAAAAGCAAAAAAGTGTGAGTATAATACACCTCTTCAAATTTTCTTTTTGGAAGGTTGCACTCTAGAATTTTTTGGTCGATTTTCGACCTCAGTATTTTTTGGAGGGCAGGTGTCATTTACAGAACTGCAATTGGTGAATATTTAGTGACCTTTTGCAGTGGGTTTAAAGCTGCTGTTGTGGGAAATGGCACAAGGATGCAGCATTTCTCCATTCCCAAATCTGGGTACTAGGGCAGCAGAGCCATTCTGGAAGTCGTTTGTCTAGGTTGTAAATTTGAATGGAATGTGCCAGGAAAACCCCCCATAAGTCTATGTCTCATTACTCCTAGTTCGTTGTTTTAATTTTTTCAATTGGGGTAATGGTTAGAATGTTGCTTGTCCAAGGTGTACACACTCTGGTTCATCTACATATTCTACATACCTATTTATGTAGAGATCCTCTTCCCTTGTAAATTATTACAGTGATCCGTAATCCTTCCTTGCTATATGGTCGGTCTTTTTGATATATGTATATAATATGTATTTGTATACATATGGTAACGCTAATCTTCATTTATCCATTCCCCCCACCTTTACTTTTAGATAAGCATAGTTCTTTTTTAATAAGTCTGTGATTGACTTTCTGTGTGGAAATATGTTCATTTGTGTCAGTTATTAGATAACGCCTATAAGTGATATCATAGGATATAGGACTTTTGCTTTCCGACTTACCTCATGTTCTGTGATTATCTCCAAGATCATCTATGGGGCCTCAAAGAGCAGTGTTTCATTGTTTTCCATGGCTAGTATTCATTGTGTACATGGACCACTTCTTCTTTTTCCTTTCATCTGTAGATGGACATTTTGGTTGCTTCACTGTCTTGTCTATTGTGAATAAGGCTGCAGTGCAGCTTTTGCAGCCCGGGTCTTCTTCATTCTGGTCTTCTCAGGTGAGAGGCCCATTGGTGCGCCTGCTGGATTGACTGGTACCTCAATTTTTCCTTTTAAACGCAGCTC
The DNA here is from genome assembly GCF_965194825.1 of Balaenoptera physalus. NCBI lineage: Eukaryota > Metazoa > Chordata > Mammalia > Artiodactyla > Balaenopteridae > Balaenoptera > Balaenoptera physalus. Next base: position 510,166 of record NW_028126523.1, read on the forward strand.
TTTCCTGTTCTCATTATTAGCGTTTAACCCTTTTACATCTCACCAGCAGCTAGAGGGTACACAGTTCTCTAAAACCTCTTCAGCATTTATTGTTTGTAGACTTTTTGCCAATGGTCAGTCGACTGGTGTGAGTTGAAGACTTTTTGTAGATTAAATTGCATGAGTCTAATACTTCCTGAGGCTGAGCTTTTATCCATTTTCCTTTCTTTAAAAAGAGAGTGAGTAAAACTTACCTCTTCATACTATCTTCTTGAAAATTTTGCCTGTTTTGAATTTTTTTTATCCATTCCCTACCTCAGCACAATTTTGAGGGCAGGTGTCCTTTACAGCCCTGAGTCCTTGTGAATGGTAAGTGACCATTAGCTGTGGGTTAAAAGCTGCTCTTGCGGGAATCGGCCACATGGCGGCAGCATTTCTCCTTTTCCAAATCTGGTTACTAGGTCAACAGAGCCTTACTGGAAGTGGTGTTCTAGGTTGTAAATTAGAATGGCATGTGAGAGGAAAACTCCCTTTAATGTATGTCTCATTACTTCTTGTTGGTATTTTTAACTTAATTTTTATTTTTTATCACAGCAAACTTGATTACAATGTTTTGTTTGCTCTAGGTGTGCAAGATGTGGTTCTTTCACACATATACATATATCTATTTTTCTTCGGAGCCTTTTCCCATGTAGGTTATGACACAATGTTGAGTAGTCTTCTCTTGGTATTGCGTAGGTCTTTGGTGATTACATATTTCACAGGTGTTTGTATCTCTCTGTTAACCTCAATACGGTAATGTATCCATTCCTCACACCTTTCTATTTGGTGAACCATACGTTTTTATATTGATTCTATGATAGTGTTTCTCTGTGGAAATATCTTTGTTTGTATCATTTTTTAGGTAACCCCTATATATGATATGATAGGATATGTGTCTTTCGCTTTCTCACTTACTCCAAGTTGCGTGATTACTTCTAGACTCATCTACGGTGCTGCAAATGGCATTGTTTCATTTTTTCACTAGCTCATATTCCATCTGTACAGGTAGCAGTTCTTCTTTGTCCACCCATCTGTCGGTGGACTTTTTGGTTACTTCCATATCTTGGCTATTGTAATAGTGTGCAATGCAGATTTGCGTGGCTGTGTCCTTCCAATTCTGTCTTCTTAGTTTATAGGTCCAGAAATAGGTCTGCTGGATCATATGGTAGCTCAATGTTTACTTTTTAAAGGCACCTCTGTTCTGTTCTCCTTAGTGGCTCTTTCCAGGTTACGTCCCACTTAAAGTGGAGGGCATGTATTTCTTCCCAGCACCTTCAGGATTTATTCTTTGTAGTTTTTGCTGATGATTATTCTGAGTGGTGTGAGCTGATACCTCTTTGTGGTTGAATTTGCATGTGTCTCATAATGCGTTGAAATTGAGCTTTAAGACATGATCTTTTTATTTTTCCAGCTGTGATTAGAGCTTATTTCTTCACAGTGTTTTCTTAAAGTATGTGTCACCATTTGAAATATTTTGGCCATTATCTCCCTCAAGACATTTTGAGGGCAGGTTTCATTTACAGCCCTGCAGTACTTGTTCACATGAAGTGACCATTAGCTCAGGCTTTAAACCTGCTTTTGCAGGTAACGGCCAGAGAGCGGCAGCCTTTCTACGTTACCCATGCTGGTACTAGGGAAACAGACCTACCGGCCAGTGGTGTTCTTCGGTTATAAATTAGAGTGCAATGTGCCCGGATAAACCCACAAATGTTGATGTCTCCTTGCTTTTGTTTGTTTTTAAATTGAGTTTATATTTATTATTAGAGTAACATTCCATTGTGTACGTGGACCACTTCTTCTTGGTGCATTCCTCGGTTGATGGACATTTTCATTGCTTCCAAGTGCTGGCTATGGTAAATCTTGCTGGCGTACAGGTTTGCCAGCCTGTGACTTTTTGATTCTCATTTTCTCAGGTGATAGGCCAAGCAGTGGTTGTGATTGATTGACTGGTAGCTCAATGTTTCCCTTTTCAAAGCACCTACACTGTGTTTTCATTAGTGGCTCTTTACATGCCCCCCCTTACAACCGAAGGTACGCATTTCTCCACACTCCCTTCACGGTTTATTTTTTGCAGCATTTTTCCTAATGGCCATTCTGACTGCTGTGAGCTGATAGGTTTTTGTAATATGGGTATGCATGTCATTAAAATTTTTTAAATTCGTCATATTCCTACCCCTTTTTCTTTTCTCTTAAAAGAAAAACCCGTGAGTACAATATAGCTCTTGAACTTGTCTTCTTCGAAGCTTGCCCTCTTTTGAATTTTTTGGTCGATTTTAGACCCCAGAAATTTTCTGGAGGGCAGGTATCATTTACAGAACTGCAAGTTGGTGAAAATTTAGTGACCTTTTGCAGTGGGTTCAAAGCTGCTGTTGTGGGAAACGGCCACAAGGAGGTAGCATTTCTCCATTCCCCAATCTGGGTACTAGGGCAGCAGAGCCTTTCTGGAAGTCATTGTCCTAGGTTGTAAATTAGAATGGAAATTGCCAGGAGGAATCCCCATAAGTTTATGTCTCATTACTTCTTCTGGGTTTTTAAATTTTTTTTAATCTGGGTAAAGTTTAGAATATTGTTTGTCCTAGGTGTACACAATCTGGTTCATTTGTACATTATGTATGTCTATTAATGTACAGATCCTCTTCCCATGTAAAATATTACAGTGTTCCGTCGACCTCCCTTGCTATATGTTCGGTGTTTTTGATACATGTATATAATATGTATTTGTATATGTATGGTAACACTAATGTTCATTTCTCAATTTCCCCCCTCCTTTCCTTTCAGATGAGCATAGTTTGTTTTCTAAGCCTGTGAGTGTCTTTCTCTTTGGAAATATGTTCATCTGTGTCAGTTATTAGATAATGCCATAAGTGATAATATAGGATATAGGTGTTTTGCTTTCCGACCTACTTCATGTTTTGTGATTATCTCCAGGCTCAAGTATGGTGCCTCAAAGAGCAGTGCTTCAATGTTTTCCATGGCTAATATTCCATTGTGTACATGGACCACTTCTTCTTGGTGCATTCCTCTGTCGATGGACATTTTCGTTGCTTCCAAGTGTTGCCTATGGTAAATATTGCTGGAGTGCAGGATTGCCAGCCTGTGATTTTTGATTTTCATTTTCTCAGGTGATAGACCCAGCAGTGGGTATGATTGATTGACTGGTACGGTAGCTCAACGCTTACCTTTTCAAGGCAACTCCATTGTGCTTTCATTAGTGGCTCTTACCACGTCCCCCTTAGAATCAAGGGTACGCATTTCTCCACAATCACGTCAGCATTTATTGTTGGCAGAATTTTTTTTGATGGCCATTATGAGTGGTGTGAGCTGATAGGTTTTTGTAATTTGGGTTTACATGTCTGAAAAAATTCCTACAATTCATCATTTTTCCATGGCTTTTTCTTTTCCATTAAAAGAAAAAAGCAAAAAAGTGTGAGTATAATATACCTCTTCAAATTTTCTTTTTGGAAGGTTGCACTCTAGAATTTTTTGGTCGATTTTCGACCTCAGTATTTTTTGGAGGGCAGGTGTCATTTACAGAACTGCAATTGGTGAATATTTAGTGACCTTTTGCAGTGGGTTTAAAGCTGCTGTTGTGGGAAACGGCACAAGGATGCAGCATTTCTCCATTCCCAAATCTGGGTATTAGGGCAGCAGAGCCATTCTGGAAGTCGTTTGTCTAGGTTGTAAATTTGAATGGAATGTGCCAGGAAAACCCCCCATAAGTCTATGTCTCATTACTCCTAGTTCGTTGTTTTAATTTTTTCAATTGGGGTAATGGTTAGAATGTTGCTTGTCCAAGGTGTACACACTCTGGTTCATCTACATATTCTACATACCTATTTATGTAGAGATCCTCTTCCCTTGTAAATTATTACAGTGATCCGTAATCCTTCCTTGCTATATGGTCGGTCTTTTTGATATATGTATATAATATGTATTTGTATACATATGGTAACGCTAATCTTCATTTATCCATTCCCCCCACCTTTACTTTTAGATAAGCATAGTTCTTTTTTAATAAGTCTGTGATTGACTTTCTGTGTGGAAATATGTTCATTTGTGTCAGTTATTAGATAACGCCTATAAGTGATATCATAGGATATAGGACTTTTGCTTTCCGACTTACCTCATGTTCTGTGATTATCTCCAAGATCATCTATGGGGCCTCAAAGAGCAGTGTTTCATTGTTTTCCATGGCTAGTATTCATTGTGTACATGGACCACTTCTTCTTTTTCCTTTCATCTGTAGATGGACATTTTGGTTGCTTCACTGTCTTGTCTATTGTGAATAAGGCTGCAGTGCAGCTTTTGCAGCCCGGGTCTTCTTCATTCTGGTCTTCTCAGGTGAGAGGCCCATTGGTGCGCCTGCTGGATTGACTGGTACCTCAATTTTTCCTTTTAAACGCAGCTCTTTCCTGTTCTCATTATTAGCGTTTAACCCTTTTACATCTCACCAGCAGCTAGAGGGTACACAGTTCTCTAAAACCTCTTCAGCATTTATTGTTTGTAGACTTTTTGCCAATGGTCAGTCGACTGGTGTGAGTTGAAGACTTTTTGTAGATTAAATTGCATGAGTCTAATACTTCCTGAGGCTGAGCTTTTATCCATTTTCCTTTCTTTAAAAAGAGAGTGAGTAAAACTTACCTCTTCATACTATCTTCTTGAAAATTTTGCCTGTTTTGAATTTTTTTTATCCATTCCCTACCTCAGCACAATTTTGAGGGCAGGTGTCCTTTACAGCCCTGAGTCCTTGTGAATGGTAAGTGACCATTAGCTGTGGGTTAAAAGCTGCTCTTGCGGGAATCGGCCACATGGCGGCAGCATTTCTCCTTTTCCAAATCTGGTTACTAGGTCAACAGAGCCTTACTGGAAGTGGTGTTCTAGGTTGTAAATTAGAATGGCATGTGAGAGGAAAACGCCCTTTAATGTATGTCTCATTACTTCTTGTTGGTATTTTTAACTTAATTTTTATTTTTTATCACAGCAAACTTGATTACAATGTTTTGTTTGTTCTAGGTGTGCAAGATGTGGTTCTTTCACACATATACATATATCTATTTTTCTTCGGAGCCTTTTCCCATGTAGGTTATGACACAATGTTGAGTAGTCTTCTCTTGGTATTGCGTAGGTCTTTGGTGATTACATATTTCACAGGTGTTTGTATCTCTCTGTTAACCTCAATACGGTAATGTATCCATTCCTCACACCTTTCTATTTGGTGAACCATACGTTTTTATATTGATTCTATGATAGTGTTTCTCTGTGGAAATATCTTTGTTTGTATCATTTTTTAGGTAACCCCTATATATGATATGATAGGATATGTGTCTTTCGCTTTCTCACTTACTCCAAGTTGCGTGATTACTTCTAGACTCATCTACGGTGCTGCAAATGGCATTGTTTCATTTTTTCACTAGCTCATATTCCATCTGTACAGGTAGCAGTTCTTCTTTGTCCACCCATCTGTCGGTGGACTTTTTGGTTACTTCCATATCTTGGCTATTGTAATAGTGTGCAATGCAGATTTGCGTGGCTGTGTCCTTCCAATTCTGTCTTCTTAGTTTATAGGTCCAGAAATAGGTCTGCTGGATCATATGGTAGCTCAATGTTTACTTTTTAAAGGCACCTCTGTTCTGTTCTCCTTAGTGGCTCTTTCCAGGTTACGTCCCACTTAAAGTGGAGGGCATGTATTTCTTCCCAGCACCTTCAGGATTTATTCTTTGTAGTTTTTGCTGATGATTATTCTGAGTGGTGTGAGCTGATACCTCTTTGTGGTTGAATTTGCATGTGTCTCATAATGCGTTGAAATTGAGCTTTAAGACATGATCTTTTTATTTTTCCAGCTGTGATTAGAGCTTATTTCTTCACAGTGTTTTCTTAAAGTATGTGTCACCATTTGAAATATTTTGGCCATTATCTCCCTCAAGACATTTTGAGGGCAGGTTTCATTTACAGCCCTGCAGTACTTGTTCACATGAAGTGACCATTAGCTCAGGCTTTAAACCTGCTTTTGCAGGTAACGGCCAGAGAGCGGCAGCCTTTCTACGTTACCCATGCTGGTACTAGGGAAACAGACCTACCGGCCAGTGGTGTTCTTCGGTTATAAATTAGAGTGCAATGTGCCCGGATAAACCCACAAATGTTGATGTCTCCTTGCTTTTGTTTGTTTTTAAATTGAGTTTATATTTATTATTAGAGTAACATTCCATTGTGTACGTGGACCACTTCTTCTTGGTGCATTCCTCGGTTGATGGACATTTTCATTGCTTCCAAGTGCTGGCTATGGTAAATCTTGCTGGCGTACAGGTTTGCCAGCCTGTGACTTTTTGATTCTCATTTTCTCAGGTGATAGGCCAAGCAGTGGTTGTGATTGATTGACTGGTAGCTCAATGTTTCCCTTTTCAAAGCACCTACACTGTGTTTTCATTAGTGGCTCTTTACATGCCCCCCCTTACAACCGAAGGTACGCATTTCTCCACACTCCCTTCACGGTTTATTTTTTGCAGCATTTTTCCTAATGGCCATTCTGACTGCTGTGAGCTGATAGGTTTTTGTAATATGGGTATGCATGTCATTAAAATTTTTTAAATTCGTCATATTCCTACCCCTTTTTCTTTTCTCTTAAAAGAAAAACCCGTGAGTACAATATAGCTCTTGAACTTGTCTTCTTCGAAGCTTGCCCTCTTTTGAATTTTTTGGTCGATTTTAGACCCCAGAAATTTTCTGGAGGGCAGGTATCATTTACAGAACTGCAAGTTGGTGAAAATTTAGTGACCTTTTGCAGTGGGTTCAAAGCTGCTGTTGTGGGAAACGGCCACAAGGAGGTAGCATTTCTCCATTCCCCAATCTGGGTACTAGGGCAGCAGAGCCTTTCTGGAAGTCATTGTCCTAGGTTGTAAATTAGAATGGAAATTGCCAGGAGGAATCCCCATAAGTTTATGTCTCATTACTTCTTCTGGGTTTTTAAATTTTTTTTAATCTGGGTAAAGTTTAGAATATTGTTTGTCCTAGGTGTACACAATCTGGTTCATTTGTACATTATGTATGTCTATTAATGTACAGATCCTCTTCCCATGTAAAATATTACAGTGTTCCGTCGACCTCCCTTGCTATATGTTCGGTGTTTTTGATACATGTATATAATATGTATTTGTATATGTATGGTAACACTAATGTTCATTTCTCAATTTCCCCCCTCCTTTCCTTTCAGATGAGCATAGTTTGTTTTCTAAGCCTGTGAGTGTCTTTCTCTTTGGAAATATGTTCATCTGTGTCAGTTATTAGATAATGCCATAAGTGATAATATAGGATATAGGTGTTTTGCTTTCCGACCTACTTCATGTTTTGTGATTATCTCCAGGCTCAAGTATGGTGCCTCAAAGAGCAGTGCTTCAATGTTTTCCATGGCTAATATTCCATTGTGTACATGGACCACTTCTTCTTGGTGCATTCCTCTGTCGATGGACATTTTCGTTGCTTCCAAGTGTTGCCTATGGTAAATATTGCTGGAGTGCAGGATTGCCAGCCTGTGATTTTTGATTTTCATTTTCTCAGGTGATAGACCCAGCAGTGGGTATGATTGATTGACTGGTACGGTAGCTCAACGCTTACCTTTTCAAGGCAACTCCATTGTGCTTTCATTAGTGGCTCTTACCACGTCCCCCTTAGAATCAAGGGTACGCATTTCTCCACAATCACGTCAGCATTTATTGTTGGCAGAATTTTTTTTGATGGCCATTATGAGTGGTGTGAGCTGATAGGTTTTTGTAATTTGGGTTTACATGTCTGTAAAAATTCCTACAATTCATCATTTTTCCATGGCTTTTTCTTTTCTATTAAAAGAAAAAAGCAAAAAAGTGTGAGTATAATACACCTCTTCAAATTTTCTTTTTGGAAGGTTGCACTCTAGAATTTTTTGGTCGATTTTCGACCTCAGTATTTTTTGGAGGGCAGGTGTCATTTACAGAACTGCAATTGGTGAATATTTAGTGACCTTTTGCAGTGGGTTTAAAGCTGCTGTTGTGGGAAACGGCACAAGGATGCAGCATTTCTCCATTCCCAAATCTGGGTACTAGGGCAGCAGAGCCATTCTGGAAGTCGTTTGTCTAGGTTGTAAATTTGAATGGAATGTGCCAGGAAAACCCCCCATAAGTCTATGTCTCATTACTCCTAGTTCGTTGTTTTAATTTTTTCAATTGGGGTAATGGTTAGAATGTTGCTTGTCCAAGGTGTACACACTCTGGTTCATCTACATATTCTACATACCTATTTATGTAGAGATCCTCTTCCCTTGTAAATTATTACAGTGATCCGTAATCCTTCCTTGCTATATGGTCGGTCTTTTTGATATATGTATATAATATGTATTTGTATACATATGGTAACGCTAATCTTCATTTATCCATTCCCCCCACCTTTACTTTTAGATAAGCATAGTTCTTTTTTAATAAGTCTGTGATTGACTTTCTGTGTGGAAATATGTTCATTTGTGTCAGTTATTAGATAACGCCTATAAGTGATATCATAGGATATAGGACTTTTGCTTTCCGACTTACCTCATGTTCTGTGATTATCTCCAAGATCATCTATGGGGCCTCAAAGAGCAGTGTTTCATTGTTTTCCATGGCTAGTATTCATTGTGTACATGGACCACTTCTTCTTTTTCCTTTCATCTGTAGATGGACATTTTGGTTGCTTCACTGTCTTGTCTATTGTGAATAAGGCTGCAGTGCAGCTTTTGCAGCCCGGGTCTTCTTCATTCTGGTCTTCTCAGGTGAGAGGCCCATTGGTGCGCCTGCTGGATTGACTGGTACCTCAATTTTTCCTTTTAAACGCAGCTCTTTCCTGTTCTCATTATTAGCGTTTAACCCTTTTACATCTCACCAGCAGCTAGAGGGTACACAGTTCTCTAAAACCTCTTCAGCATTTATTGTTTGTAGACTTTTTGCCAATGGTCAGTCGACTGGTGTGAGTTGAAGACTTTTTGTAGATTAAATTGCATGAGTCTAATACTTCCTGAGGCTGAGCTTTTATCCATTTTCCTTTCTTTAAAAAGAGAGTGAGTAAAACTTACCTCTTCATACTATCTTCTTGAAAATTTTGCCTGTTTTGAATTTTTTTTATCCATTCCCTACCTCAGCACAATTTTGAGGGCAGGTGTCCTTTACAGCCCTGAGTCCTTGTGAATGGTAAGTGACCATTAGCTGTGGGTTAAAAGCTGCTCTTGCGGGAATCGGCCACATGGCGGCAGCATTTCTCCTTTTCCAAATCTGGTTACTAGGTCAACAGAGCCTTACTGGAAGTGGTGTTCTAGGTTGTAAATTAGAATGGCATGTGAGAGGAAAACGCCCTTTAATGTATGTCTCATTACTTCTTGTTGGTATTTTTAACTTAATTTTTATTTTTTATCACAGCAAACTTGATTACAATGTTTTGTTTGCTCTAGGTGTGCAAGATGTGGTTCTTTCACACATATACATATATCTATTTTTCTTCGGAGCCTTTTCCCATGTAGGTTATGACACAATGTTGAGTAGTCTTCTCTTGGTATTGCGTAGGTCTTTGGTGATTACATATTTCACAGGTGTTTGTATCTCTCTGTTAACCTCAATACGGTAATGTATCCATTCCTCACACCTTTCTATTTGGTGAACCATACGTTTTTATATTGATTCTATGATAGTGTTTCTCTGTGGAAATATCTTTGTTTGTATCATTTTTTAGGTAACCCCTATATATGATATGATAGGATATGTGTCTTTCGCTTTCTCACTTACTCCAAGTTGCGTGATTACTTCTAGACTCATCTACGGTGCTGCAAATGGCATTGTTTCATTTTTTCACTAGCTCATATTCCATCTGTACAGGTAGCAGTTCTTCTTTGTCCACCCATCTGTCGGTGGACTTTTTGGTTACTTCCATATCTTGGCTATTGTAATAGTGTGCAATGCAGATTTGCGTGGCTGTGTCCTTCCAATTCTGTCTTCTTAGTTTATAGGTCCAGAAATAGGTCTGCTGGATCATATGGTAGCTCAATGTTTACTTTTTAAAGGCACCTCTGTTCTGTTCTCCTTAGTGGCTCTTTCCAGGTTACGTCCCACTTAAAGTGGAGGGCATGTATTTCTTCCCAGCACCTTCAGGATTTATTCTTTGTAGTTTTTGCTGATGATTATTCTGAGTGGTGTGAGCTGATACCTCTTTGTGGTTGAATTTGCATGTGTCTCATAATGCGTTGAAATTGAGCTTTAAGACATGATCTTTTTATTTTTCCAGCTGTGATTAGAGCTTATTTCTTCACAGTGTTTTCTTAAAGTATGTGTCACCATTTGAAATATTTTGGCCATTATCTCCCTCAAGACATTTTGAGGGCAGGTTTCATTTACAGCCCTGCAGTACTTGTTCACATGAAGTGACCATTAGCTCAGGCTTTAAACCTGCTTTTGCAGGTAACGGCCAGAGAGCGGCAGCCTTTCTACGTTACCCATGCTGGTACTAGGGAAACAGACCTACCGGCCAGTGGTGTTCTTCGGTTATAAATTAGAGTGCAATGTGCCCGGATAAACCCACAAATGTTGATGTCTCCTTGCTTTTGTTTGTTTTTAAATTGAGTTTATATTTATTATTAGAGTAACATTCCATTGTGTACGTGGACCACTTCTTCTTGGTGCATTCCTCGGTTGATGGACATTTTCATTGCTTCCAAGTGCTGGCTATGGTAAATCTTGCTGGCGTACAGGTTTGCCAGCCTGTGACTTTTTGATTCTCATTTTCTCAGGTGATAGGCCAAGCAGTGGTTGTGATTGATTGACTGGTAGCTCAATGTTTCCCTTTTCAAAGCACCTACACTGTGTTTTCATTAGTGGCTCTTTACATGCCCCCCCTTACAACCGAAGGTACGCATTTCTCCACACTCCCTTCACGGTTTATTTTTTGCAGCATTTTTCCTAATGGCCATTCTGACTGCTGTGAGCTGATAGGTTTTTGTAATATGGGTATGCATGTCATTAAAATTTTTTAAATTCGTCATATTCCTACCCCTTTTTCTTTTCTCTTAAAAGAAAAACCCGTGAGTACAATATAGCTCTTGAACTTGTCTTCTTCGAAGCTTGCCCTCTTTTGAATTTTTTGGTCGATTTTAGACCCCAGAAATTTTCTGGAGGGCAGGTATCATTTACAGAACTGCAAGTTGGTGAAAATTTAGTGACCTTTTGCAGTGGGTTCAAAGCTGCTGTTGTGGGAAACGGCCACAAGGAGGTAGCATTTCTCCATTCCCCAATCTGGGTACTAGGGCAGCAGAGCCTTTCTGGAAGTCATTGTCCTAGGTTGTAAATTAGAATGGAAATTGCCAGGAGGAATCCCCATAAGTTTATGTCTCATTACTTCTTCTGGGTTTTTAAATTTTTTTTAATCTGGGTAAAGTTTAGAATATTGTTTGTCCTAGGTGTACACAATCTGGTTCATTTGTACATTATGTATGTCTATTAATGTACAGATCCTCTTCCCATGTAAAATATTACAGTGTTCCGTCGACCTCCCTTGCTATATGTTCGGTGTTTTTGATACATGTATATAATATGTATTTGTATATGTATGGTAACACTAATGTTCATTTCTCAATTTCCCCCCTCCTTTCCTTTCAGATGAGCATAGTTTGTTTTCTAAGCCTGTGAGTGTCTTTCTCTTTGGAAATATGTTCATCTGTGTCAGTTATTAGATAATGCCATAAGTGATAATATAGGATATAGGTGTTTTGCTTTCCGACCTACTTCATGTTTTGTGATTATCTCCAGGCTCAAGTATGGTGCCTCAAAGAGCAGTGCTTCAATGTTTTCCATGGCTAATATTCCATTGTGTACATGGACCACTTCTTCTTGGTGCATTCCTCTGTCGATGGACATTTTCGTTGCTTCCAAGTGTTGCCTATGGTAAATATTGCTGGAGTGCAGGATTGCCAGCCTGTGATTTTTGATTTTCATTTTCTCAGGTGATAGACCCAGCAGTGGGTATGATTGATTGACTGGTACGGTAGCTCAACGCTTACCTTTTCAAGGCAACTCCATTGTGCTTTCATTAGTGGCTCTTACCACGTCCCCCTTAGAATCAAGGGTACGCATTTCTCCACAATCACGTCAGCATTTATTGTTGGCAGAATTTTTTTTGATGGCCATTATGAGTGGTGTGAGCTGATAGGTTTTTGTAATTTGGGTTTACATGTCTGTAAAAATTCCTACAATTCATCATTTTTCCATGGCTTTTTCTTTTCTATTAAAAGAAAAAAGCAAAAAAGTGTGAGTATAATATACCTCTTCAAATTTTCTTTTTGGAAGGTTGCACTCTAGAATTTTTTGGTCGATTTTCGACCTCAGTATTTTTTGGAGGGCAGGTGTCATTTACAGAACTGCAATTGGTGAATATTTAGTGACCTTTTGCAGTGGGTTTAAAGCTGCTGTTGTGGGAAACGGCACAAGGATGCAGCATTTCTCCATTCCCAAATCTGGGTACTAGGGCAGCAGAGCCATTCTGGAAGTCGTTTGTCTAGGTTGTAAATTTGAATGGAATGTGCCAGGAAAACCCCCCATAAGTCTATGTCTCATTACTCCTAGTTCGTTGTTTTAATTTTTTCAATTGGGGTAATGGTTAGAATGTTGCTTGTCCAAGGTGTACACACTCTGGTTCATCTACATATTCTACATACCTATTTATGTAGAGATCCTCTTCCCTTGTAAATTATTACAGTGATCCGTAATCCTTCCTTGCTATATGGTCGGTCTTTTTGATATATGTATATAATATGTATTTGTATACATATGGTAACGCTAATCTTCATTTATCCATTCCCCCCACCTTTACTTTTAGATAAGCATAGTTCTTTTTTAATAAGTCTGTGATTGACTTTCTGTGTGGAAATATGTTCATTTGTGTCAGTTATTAGATAACGCCTATAAGTGATATCATAGGATATAGGACTTTTGCTTTCCGACTTACCTCATGTTCTGTGATTATCTCCAAGATCATCTATGGGGCCTCAAAGAGCAGTGTTTCATTGTTTTCCATGGCTAGTATTCATTGTGTACATGGACCACTTCTTCTTTTTCCTTTCATCTGTAGATGGACATTTTGGTTGCTTCACTGTCTTGTCTATTGTGAATAAGGCTGCAGTGCAGCTTTTGCAGCCCGGGTCTTCTTCATTCTGGTCTTCTCAGGTGAGAGGCCCATTGGTGCGCCTGCTGGATTGACTGGTACCTCAATTTTTCCTTTTAAACGCAGCTCTTTCCTGTTCTCATTATTAGCGTTTAACCCTTTTACATCTCACCAGCAGCTAGAGGGTACACAGTTCTCTAAAACCTCTTCAGCATTTATTGTTTGTAGACTTTTTGCCAATGGTCAGTCGACTGGTGTGAGTTGAAGACTTTTTGTAGATTAAATTGCATGAGTCTAATACTTCCTGAGGCTGAGCTTTTATCCATTTTCCTTTCTTTAAAAAGAGAGTGAGTAAAACTTACCTCTTCATACTATCTTCTTGAAAATTTTGCCTGTTTTGAATTTTTTTTATCCATTCCCTACCTCAGCACAATTTTGAGGGCAGGTGTCCTTTACAGCCCTGAGTCCTTGTGAATGGTAAGTGACCATTAGCTGTGGGTTAAAAGCTGCTCTTGCGGGAATCGGCCACATGGCGGCAGCATTTCTCCTTTTCCAAATCTGGTTACTAGGTCAACAGAGCCTTACTGGAAGTGGTGTTCTAGGTTGTAAATTAGAATGGCATGTGAGAGGAAAACGCCCTTTAATGTATGTCTCATTACTTCTTGTTGGTATTTTTAACTTAATTTTTATTTTTTATCACAGCAAACTTGATTACAATGTTTTGTTTGTTCTAGGTGTGCAAGATGTGGTTCTTTCACACATATACATATATCTATTTTTCTTCGGAGCCTTTTCCCATGTAGGTTATGACACAATGTTGAGTAGTCTTCTCTTGGTATTGCGTAGGTCTTTGGTGATTACATATTTCACAGGTGTTTGTATCTCTCTGTTAACCTCAATACGGTAATGTATCCATTCCTCACACCTTTCTATTTGGTGAACCATACGTTTTTATATTGATTCTATGATAGTGTTTCTCTGTGGAAATATCTTTGTTTGTATCATTTTTTAGGTAACCCCTATATATGATATGATAGGATATGTGTCTTTCGCTTTCTCACTTACTCCAAGTTGCGTGATTACTTCTAGACTCATCTACGGTGCTGCAAATGGCATTGTTTCATTTTTTCACTAGCTCATATTCCATCTGTACAGGTAGCAGTTCTTCTTTGTCCACCCATCTGTCGGTGGACTTTTTGGTTACTTCCATATCTTGGCTATTGTAATAGTGTGCAATGCAGATTTGCGTGGCTGTGTCCTTCCAATTCTGTCTTCTTAGTTTATAGGTCCAGAAATAGGTCTGCTGGATCATATGGTAGCTCAATGTTTACTTTTTAAAGGCACCTCTGTTCTGTTCTCCTTAGTGGCTCTTTCCAGGTTACGTCCCACTTAAAGTGGAGGGCATGTATTTCTTCCCAGCACCTTCAGGATTTATTCTTTGTAGTTTTTGCTGATGATTATTCTGAGTGGTGTGAGCTGATACCTCTTTGTGGTTGAATTTGCATGTGTCTCATAATGCGTTGAAATTGAGCTTTAAGACATGATCTTTTTATTTTTCCAGCTGTGATTAGAGCTTATTTCTTCACAGTGTTTTCTTAAAGTATGTGTCACCATTTGAAATATTTTGGCCATTATCTCCCTCAAGACATTTTGAGGGCAGGTTTCATTTACAGCCCTGCAGTACTTGTTCACATGAAGTGACCATTAGCTCAGGCTTTAAACCTGCTTTTGCAGGTAACGGCCAGAGAGCGGCAGCCTTTCTACGTTACCCATGCTGGTACTAGGGAAACAGACCTACCGGCCAGTGGTGTTCTTCGGTTATAAATTAGAGTGCAATGTGCCCGGATAAACCCACAAATGTTGATGTCTCCTTGCTTTTGTTTGTTTTTAAATTGAGTTTATATTTATTATTAGAGTAACATTCCATTGTGTACGTGGACCACTTCTTCTTGGTGCATTCCTCGGTTGATGGACATTTTCATTGCTTCCAAGTGCTGGCTATGGTAAATCTTGCTGGCGTACAGGTTTGCCAGCCTGTGACTTTTTGATTCTCATTTTCTCAGGTGATAGGCCAAGCAGTGGTTGTGATTGATTGACTGGTAGCTCAATGTTTCCCTTTTCAAAGCACCTACACTGTGTTTTCATTAGTGGCTCTTTACATGCCCCCCCTTACAACCGAAGGTACGCATTTCTCCACACTCCCTTCACGGTTTATTTTTTGCAGCATTTTTCCTAATGGCCATTCTGACTGCTGTGAGCTGATAGGTTTTTGTAATATGGGTATGCATGTCATTAAAATTTTTTAAATTCGTCATATTCCTACCCCTTTTTCTTTTCTCTTAAAAGAAAAACCCGTGAGTACAATATAGCTCTTGAACTTGTCTTCTTCGAAGCTTGCCCTCTTTTGAATTTTTTGGTCGATTTTAGACCCCAGAAATTTTCTGGAGGGCAGGTATCATTTACAGAACTGCAAGTTGGTGAAAATTTAGTGACCTTTTGCAGTGGGTTCAAAGCTGCTGTTGTGGGAAACGGCCACAAGGAGGTAGCATTTCTCCATTCCCCAATCTGGGTACTAGGGCAGCAGAGCCTTTCTGGAAGTCATTGTCCTAGGTTGTAAATTAGAATGGAAATTGCCAGGAGGAATCCCCATAAGTTTATGTCTCATTACTTCTTCTGGGTTTTTAAATTTTTTTTAATCTGGGTAAAGTTTAGAATATTGTTTGTCCTAGGTGTACACAATCTGGTTCATTTGTACATTATGTATGTCTATTAATGTACAGATCCTCTTCCCATGTAAAATATTACAGTGTTCCGTCGACCTCCCTTGCTATATGTTCGGTGTTTTTGATACATGTATATAATATGTATTTGTATATGTATGGTAACACTAATGTTCATTTCTCAATTTCCCCCCTCCTTTCCTTTCAGATGAGCATAGTTTGTTTTCTAAGCCTGTGAGTGTCTTTCTCTTTGGAAATATGTTCATCTGTGTCAGTTATTAGATAATGCCATAAGTGATAATATAGGATATAGGTGTTTTGCTTTCCGACCTACTTCATGTTTTGTGATTATCTCCAGGCTCAAGTATGGTGCCTCAAAGAGCAGTGCTTCAATGTTTTCCATGGCTAATATTCCATTGTGTACATGGACCACTTCTTCTTGGTGCATTCCTCTGTCGATGGACATTTTCGTTGCTTCCAAGTGTTGCCTATGGTAAATATTGCTGGAGTGCAGGATTGCCAGCCTGTGATTTTTGATTTTCATTTTCTCAGGTGATAGACCCAGCAGTGGGTATGATTGATTGACTGGTACGGTAGCTCAACGCTTACCTTTTCAAGGCAACTCCATTGTGCTTTCATTAGTGGCTCTTACCACGTCCCCCTTAGAATCAAGGGTACGCATTTCTCCACAATCACGTCAGCATTTATTGTTGGCAGAATTTTTTTTGATGGCCATTATGAGTGGTGTGAGCTGATAGGTTTTTGTAATTTGGGTTTACATGTCTGTAAAAATTCCTACAATTCATCATTTTTCCATGGCTTTTTCTTTTCTATTAAAAGAAAAAAGCAAAAAAGTGTGAGTATAATATACCTCTTCAAATTTTCTTTTTGGAAGGTTGCACTCTAGAATTTTTTGGTCGATTTTCGACCTCAGTATTTTTTGGAGGGCAGGTGTCATTTACAGAACTGCAATTGGTGAATATTTAGTGACCTTTTGCAGTGGGTTTAAAGCTGCTGTTGTGGGAAACGGCACAAGGATGCAGCATTTCTCCATTCCCAAATCTGGGTACTAGGGCAGCAGAGCCATTCTGGAAGTCGTTTGTCTAGGTTGTAAATTTGAATGGAATGTGCCAGGAAAACCCCCCATAAGTCTATGTCTCATTACTCCTAGTTCGTTGTTTTAATTTTTTCAATTGGGGTAATGGTTAGAATGTTGCTTGTCCAAGGTGTACACACTCTGGTTCATCTACATATTCTACATACCTATTTATGTAGAGATCCTCTTCCCTTGTAAATTATTACAGTGATCCGTAATCCTTCCTTGCTATATGGTCGGTCTTTTTGATATATGTATATAATATGTATTTGTATACATATGGTAACGCTAATCTTCATTTATCCATTCCCCCCACCTTTACTTTTAGATAAGCATAGTTCTTTTTTAATAAGTCTGTGATTGACTTTCTGTGTGGAAATATGTTCATTTGTGTCAGTTATTAGATAACGCCTATAAGTGATATCATAGGATATAGGACTTTTGCTTTCCGACTTACCTCATGTTCTGTGATTATCTCCAAGATCATCTATGGGGCCTCAAAGAGCAGTGTTTCATTGTTTTCCATGGCTAGTATTCATTGTGTACATGGACCACTTCTTCTTTTTCCTTTCATCTGTAGATGGACATTTTGGTTGCTTCACTGTCTTGTCTATTGTGAATAAGGCTGCAGTGCAGCTTTTGCAGCCCGGGTCTTCTTCATTCTGGTCTTCTCAGGTGAGAGGCCCATTGGTGCGCCTGCTGGATTGACTGGTACCTCAATTTTTCCTTTTAAACGCAGCTCTTTCCTGTTCTCATTATTAGCGTTTAACCCTTTTACATCTCACCAGCAGCTAGAGGGTACACAGTTCTCTAAAACCTCTTCAGCATTTATTGTTTGTAGACTTTTTGCCAATGGTCAGTCGACTGGTGTGAGTTGAAGACTTTTTGTAGATTAAATTGCATGAGTCTAATACTTCCTGAGGCTGAGCTTTTATCCATTTTCCTTTCTTTAAAAAGAGAGTGAGTAAAACTTACCTCTTCATACTATCTTCTTGAAAATTTTGCCTGTTTTGAATTTTTTTTATCCATTCCCTACCTCAGCACAATTTTGAGGGCAGGTGTCCTTTACAGCCCTGAGTCCTTGTGAATGGTAAGTGACCATTAGCTGTGGGTTAAAAGCTGCTCTTGCGGGAATCGGCCACATGGCGGCAGCATTTCTCCTTTTCCAAATCTGGTTACTAGGTCAACAGAGCCTTACTGGAAGTGGTGTTCTAGGTTGTAAATTAGAATGGCATGTGAGAGGAAAACGCCCTTTAATGTATGTCTCATTACTTCTTGTTGGTATTTTTAACTTAATTTTTATTTTTTATCACAGCAAACTTGATTACAATGTTTTGTTTGTTCTAGGTGTGCAAGATGTGGTTCTTTCACACATATACATATATCTATTTTTCTTCGGAGCCTTTTCCCATGTAGGTTATGACACAATGTTGAGTAGTCTTCTCTTGGTATTGCGTAGGTCTTTGGTGATTACATATTTCACAGGTGTTTGTATCTCTCTGTTAACCTCAATACGGTAATGTATCCATTCCTCACACCTTTCTATTTGGTGAACCATACGTTTTTATATTGATTCTATGATAGTGTTTCTCTGTGGAAATATCTTTGTTTGTATCATTTTTTAGGTAACCCCTATATATGATATGATAGGATATGTGTCTTTCGCTTTCTCACTTACTCCAAGTTGCGTGATTACTTCTAGACTCATCTACGGTGCTGCAAATGGCATTGTTTCATTTTTTCACTAGCTCATATTCCATCTGTACAGGTAGCAGTTCTTCTTTGTCCACCCATCTGTCGGTGGACTTTTTGGTTACTTCCATATCTTGGCTATTGTAATAGTGTGCAATGCAGATTTGCGTGGCTGTGTCCTTCCAATTCTGTCTTCTTAGTTTATAGGTCCAGAAATAGGTCTGCTGGATCATATGGTAGCTCAATGTTTACTTTTTAAAGGCACCTCTGTTCTGTTCTCCTTAGTGGCTCTTTCCAGGTTACGTCCCACTTAAAGTGGAGGGCATGTATTTCTTCCCAGCACCTTCAGGATTTATTCTTTGTAGTTTTTGCTGATGATTATTCTGAGTGGTGTGAGCTGATACCTCTTTGTGGTTGAATTTGCATGTGTCTCATAATGCGTTGAAATTGAGCTTTAAGACATGATCTTTTTATTTTTCCAGCTGTGATTAGAGCTTATTTCTTCACAGTGTTTTCTTAAAGTATGTGTCACCATTTGAAATATTTTGGCCATTATCTCCCTCAAGACATTTTGAGGGCAGGTTTCATTTACAGCCCTGCAGTACTTGTTCACATGAAGTGACCATTAGCTCAGGCTTTAAACCTGCTTTTGCAGGTAACGGCCAGAGAGCGGCAGCCTTTCTACGTTACCCATGCTGGTACTAGGGAAACAGACCTACCGGCCAGTGGTGTTCTTCGGTTATAAATTAGAGTGCAATGTGCCCGGATAAACCCACAAATGTTGATGTCTCCTTGCTTTTGTTTGTTTTTAAATTGAGTTTATATTTATTATAAGAGTAACATTCCATTGTGTACGTGGACCACTTCTTCTTGGTGCATTCCTCGGTTGATGGACATTTTCATTGCTTCCAAGTGCTGGCTATGGTAAATCTTGCTGGCGTACAGGTTTGCCAGCCTGTGACTTTTTGATTCTCATTTTCTCAGGTGATAGGCCAAGCAGTGGTTGTGATTGATTGACTGGTAGCTCAATGTTTCCCTTTTCAAAGCACCTACACTGTGTTTTCATTAGTGGCTCTTTACATGCCCCCCCTTACAACCGAAGGTACGCATTTCTCCACACTCCCTTCACGGTTTATTTTTTGCAGCATTTTTCCTAATGGCCATTCTGACTGCTGTGAGCTGATAGGTTTTTGTAATATGGGTATGCATGTCATTAAAATTTTTTAAATTCGTCATATTCCTACCCCTTTTTCTTTTCTCTTAAAAGAAAAACCCGTGAGTACAATATAGCTCTTGAACTTGTCTTCTTCGAAGCTTGCCCTCTTTTGAATTTTTTGGTCGATTTTAGACCCCAGAAATTTTCTGGAGGGCAGGTATCATTTACAGAACTGCAAGTTGGTGAAAATTTAGTGACCTTTTGCAGTGGGTTCAAAGCTGCTGTTGTGGGAAACGGCCACAAGGAGGTAGCATTTCTCCATTCCCCAATCTGGGTACTAGGGCAGCAGAGCCTTTCTGGAAGTCATTGTCCTAGGTTGTAAATTAGAATGGAAATTGCCAGGAGGAATCCCCATAAGTTTATGTCTCATTACTTCTTCTGGGTTTTTAAATTTTTTTTAATCTGGGTAAAGTTTAGAATATTGTTTGTCCTAGGTGTACACAATCTGGTTCATTTGTACATTATGTATGTCTATTAATGTACAGATCCTCTTCCCATGTAAAATATTACAGTGTTCCGTCGACCTCCCTTGCTATATGTTCGGTGTTTTTGATACATGTATATAATATGTATTTGTATATGTATGGTAACACTAATGTTCATTTCTCAATTTCCCCCCTCCTTTCCTTTCAGATGAGCATAGTTTGTTTTCTAAGCCTGTGAGTGTCTTTCTCTTTGGAAATATGTTCATCTGTGTCAGTTATTAGATAATGCCATAAGTGATAATATAGGATATAGGTGTTTTGCTTTCCGACCTACTTCATGTTTTGTGATTATCTCCAGGCTCAAGTATGGTGCCTCAAAGAGCAGTGCTTCAATGTTTTCCATGGCTAATATTCCATTGTGTACATGGACCACTTCTTCTTGGTGCATTCCTCTGTCGATGGACATTTTCGTTGCTTCCAAGTGTTGCCTATGGTAAATATTGCTGGAGTGCAGGATTGCCAGCCTGTGATTTTTGATTTTCATTTTCTCAGGTGATAGACCCAGCAGTGGGTATGATTGATTGACTGGTACGGTAGCTCAACGCTTACCTTTTCAAGGCAACTCCATTGTGCTTTCATTAGTGGCTCTTACCACGTCCCCCTTAGAATCAAGGGTACGCATTTCTCCACAATCACGTCAGCATTTATTGTTGGCAGAATTTTTTTTGATGGCCATTATGAGTGGTGTGAGCTGATAGGTTTTTGTAATTTGGGTTTACATGTCTGTAAAAATTCCTACAATTCATCATTTTTCCATGGCTTTTTCTTTTCTATTAAAAGAAAAAAGCAAAAAAGTGTGAGTATAATATACCTCTTCAAATTTTCTTTTTGGAAGGTTGCACTCTAGAATTTTTTGGTCGATTTTCGACCTCAGTATTTTTTGGAGGGCAGGTGTCATTTACAGAACTGCAATTGGTGAATATTTAGTGACCTTTTGCAGTGGGTTTAAAGCTGCTGTTGTGGGAAACGGCACAAGGATGCAGCATTTCTCCATTCCCAAATCTGGGTACTAGGGCAGCAGAGCCATTCTGGAAGTCGTTTGTCTAGGTTGTAAATTTGAATGGAATGTGCCAGGAAAACCCCCCATAAGTCTATGTCTCATTACTCCTAGTTCGTTGTTTTAATTTTTTCAATTGGGGTAATGGTTAGAATGTTGCTTGTCCAAGGTGTACACACTCTGGTTCATCTACATATTCTACATACCTATTTATGTAGAGATCCTCTTCCCTTGTAAATTATTACAGTGATCCGTAATCCTTCCTTGCTATATGGTCGGTCTTTTTGATATATGTATATAATATGTATTTGTATACATATGGTAACGCTAATCTTCATTTATCCATTCACCCACCTTTACTTTTAGATAAGCATAGTTCTTTTTTAATAAGTCTGTGATTGACTTTCTGTGTGGAAATATGTTCATTTGTGTCAGTTATTAGATAACGCCTATAAGTGATATCATAGGATATAGGACTTTTGCTTTCCGACTTACCTCATGTTCTGTGATTATCTCCAAGATCATCTATGGGGCCTCAAAGAGCAGTGTTTCATTGTTTTCCATGGCTAGTATTCATTGTGTACATGGACCACTTCTTCTTTTTCCTTTCATCTGTAGATGGACATTTTGGTTGCTTCACTGTCTTGTCTATTGTGAATAAGGCTGCAGTGCAGCTTTTGCAGCCCGGGTCTTCTTCATTCTGGTCTTCTCAGGTGAGAGGCCCATTGGTGCGCCTGCTGGATTGACTGGTACCTCAATTTTTCCTTTTAAACGCAGCTCTTTCCTGTTCTCATTATTAGCGTTTAACCCTTTTACATCTCACCAGCAGCTAGAGGGTACACAGTTCTCTAAAACCTCTTCAGCATTTATTGTTTGTAGACTTTTTGCCAATGGTCAGTCGACTGGTGTGAGTTGAAGACTTTTTGTAGATTAAATTGCATGAGTCTAATACTTCCTGAGGCTGAGCTTTTATCCATTTTCCTTTCTTTAAAAAGAGAGTGAGTAAAACTTACCTCTTCATACTATCTTCTTGAAAATTTTGCCTGTTTTGAATTTTTTTTATCCATTCCCTACCTCAGCACAATTTTGAGGGCAGGTGTCCTTTACAGCCCTGAGTCCTTGTGAATGGTAAGTGACCATTAGCTGTGGGTTAAAAGCTGCTCTTGCGGGAATCGGCCACATGGCGGCAGCATTTCTCCTTTTCCAAATCTGGTTACTAGGTCAACAGAGCCTTACTGGAAGTGGTGTTCTAGGTTGTAAATTAGAATGGCATGTGAGAGGAAAACGCCCTTTAATGTATGTCTCATTACTTCTTGTTGGTATTTTTAACTTAATTTTTATTTTTTATCACAGCAAACTTGATTACAATGTTTTGTTTGTTCTAGGTGTGCAAGATGTGGTTCTTTCACACATATACATATATCTATTTTTCTTCGGAGCCTTTTCCCATGTAGGTTATGACACAATGTTGAGTAGTCTTCTCTTGGTATTGCGTAGGTCTTTGGTGATTACATATTTCACAGGTGTTTGTATCTCTCTGTTAACCTCAATACGGTAATGTATCCATTCCTCACACCTTTCTATTTGGTGAACCATACGTTTTTATATTGATTCTATGATAGTGTTTCTCTGTGGAAATATCTTTGTTTGTATCATTTTTTAGGTAACCCCTATATATGATATGATAGGATATGTGTCTTTCGCTTTCTCACTTACTCCAAGTTGCGTGATTACTTCTAGACTCATCTACGGTGCTGCAAATGGCATTGTTTCATTTTTTCACTAGCTCATATTCCATCTGTACAGGTAGCAGTTCTTCTTTGTCCACCCATCTGTCGGTGGACTTTTTGGTTACTTCCATATCTTGGCTATTGTAATAGTGTGCAATGCAGATTTGCGTGGCTGTGTCCTTCCAATTCTGTCTTCTTAGTTTATAGGTCCAGAAATAGGTCTGCTGGATCATATGGTAGCTCAATGTTTACTTTTTAAAGGCACCTCTGTTCTGTTCTCCTTAGTGGCTCTTTCCAGGTTACGTCCCACTTAAAGTGGAGGGCATGTATTTCTTCCCAGCACCTTCAGGATTTATTCTTTGTAGTTTTTGCTGATGATTATTCTGAGTGGTGTGAGCTGATACCTCTTTGTGGTTGAATTTGCATGTGTCTCATAATGCGTTGAAATTGAGCTTTAAGACATGATCTTTTTATTTTTCCAGCTGTGATTAGAGCTTATTTCTTCACAGTGTTTTCTTAAAGTATGTGTCACCATTTGAAATATTTTGGCCATTATCTCCCTCAAGACATTTTGAGGGCAGGTTTCATTTACAGCCCTGCAGTACTTGTTCACATGAAGTGACCATTAGCTCAGGCTTTAAACCTGCTTTTGCAGGTAACGGCCAGAGAGCGGCAGCCTTTCTACGTTACCCATGCTGGTACTAGGGAAACAGACCTACCGGCCAGTGGTGTTCTTCGGTTATAAATTAGAGTGCAATGTGCCCGGATAAACCCACAAATGTTGATGTCTCCTTGCTTTTGTTTGTTTTTAAATTGAGTTTATATTTATTATTAGAGTAACATTCCATTGTGTACGTGGACCACTTCTTCTTGGTGCATTCCTCGGTTGATGGACATTTTCATTGCTTCCAAGTGCTGGCTATGGTAAATCTTGCTGGCGTACAGGTTTGCCAGCCTGTGACTTTTTGATTCTCATTTTCTCAGGTGATAGGCCAAGCAGTGGTTGTGATTGATTGACTGGTAGCTCAATGTTTCCCTTTTCAAAGCACCTACACTGTGTTTTCATTAGTGGCTCTTTACATGCCCCCCCTTACAACCGAAGGTACGCATTTCTCCACACTCCCTTCACGGTTTATTTTTTGCAGCATTTTTCCTAATGGCCATTCTGACTGCTGTGAGCTGATAGGTTTTTGTAATATGGGTATGCATGTCATTAAAATTTTTTAAATTCGTCATATTCCTACCCCTTTTTCTTTTCTCTTAAAAGAAAAACCCGTGAGTACAATATAGCTCTTGAACTTGTCTTCTTCGAAGCTTGCCCTCTTTTGAATTTTTTGGTCGATTTTAGACCCCAGAAATTTTCTGGAGGGCAGGTATCATTTACAGAACTGCAAGTTGGTGAAAATTTAGTGACCTTTTGCAGTGGGTTCAAAGCTGCTGTTGTGGGAAACGGCCACAAGGAGGTAGCATTTCTCCATTCCCCAATCTGGGTACTAGGGCAGCAGAGCCTTTCTGGAAGTCATTGTCCTAGGTTGTAAATTAGAATGGAAATTGCCAGGAGGAATCCCCATAAGTTTATGTCTCATTACTTCTTCTGGGTTTTTAAATTTTTTTTAATCTGGGTAAAGTTTAGAATATTGTTTGTCCTAGGTGTACACAATCTGGTTCATTTGTACATTATGTATGTCTATTAATGTACAGATCCTCTTCCCATGTAAAATATTACAGTGTTCCGTCGACCTCCCTTGCTATATGTTCGGTGTTTTTGATACATGTATATAATATGTATTTGTATATGTATGGTAACACTAATGTTCATTTCTCAATTTCCCCCCTCCTTTCCTTTCAGATGAGCATAGTTTGTTTTCTAAGCCTGTGAGTGTCTTTCTCTTTGGAAATATGTTCATCTGTGTCAGTTATTAGATAATGCCATAAGTGATAATATAGGATATAGGTGTTTTGCTTTCCGACCTACTTCATGTTTTGTGATTATCTCCAGGCTCAAGTATGGTGCCTCAAAGAGCAGTGCTTCAATGTTTTCCATGGCTAATATTCCATTGTGTACATGGACCACTTCTTCTTGGTGCATTCCTCTGTCGATGGACATTTTCGTTGCTTCCAAGTGTTGCCTATGGTAAATATTGCTGGAGTGCAGGATTGCCAGCCTGTGATTTTTGATTTTCATTTTCTCAGGTGATAGACCCAGCAGTGGGTATGATTGATTGACTGGTACGGTAGCTCAACGCTTACCTTTTCAAGGCAACTCCATTGTGCTTTCATTAGTGGCTCTTACCACGTCCCCCTTAGAATCAAGGGTACGCATTTCTCCACAATCACGTCAGCATTTATTGTTGGCAGAATTTTTTTTGATGGCCATTATGAGTGGTGTGAGCTGATAGGTTTTTGTAATTTGGGTTTACATGTCTGTAAAAATTCCTACAATTCATCATTTTTCCATGGCTTTTTCTTTTCTATTAAAAGAAAAAAGCAAAAAAGTGTGAGTATAATATACCTCTTCAAATTTTCTTTTTGGAAGGTTGCACTCTAGAATTTTTTGGTCGATTTTCGACCTCAGTATTTTTTGGAGGGCAGGTGTCATTTACAGAACTGCAATTGGTGAATATTTAGTGACCTTTTGCAGTGGGTTTAAAGCTGCTGTTGTGGGAAACGGCACAAGGATGCAGCATTTCTCCATTCCCAAATCTGGGTACTAGGGCAGCAGAGCCATTCTGGAAGTCGTTTGTCTAGGTTGTAAATTTGAATGGAATGTGCCAGGAAAACCCCCCATAAGTCTATGTCTCATTACTCCTAGTTCGTTGTTTTAATTTTTTCAATTGGGGTAATGGTTAGAATGTTGCTTGTCCAAGGTGTACACACTCTGGTTCATCTACATATTCTACATACCTATTTATGTAGAGATCCTCTTCCCTTGTAAATTATTACAGTGATCCGTAATCCTTCCTTGCTATATGGTCGGTCTTTTTGATATATGTATATAATATGTATTTGTATACATATGGTAACGCTAATCTTCATTTATCCATTCCCCCCACCTTTACTTTTAGATAAGCATAGTTCTTTTTTAATAAGTCTGTGATTGACTTTCTGTGTGGAAATATGTTCATTTGTGTCAGTTATTAGATAACGCCTATAAGTGATATCATAGGATATAGGACTTTTGCTTTCCGACTTACCTCATGTTCTGTGATTATCTCCAAGATCATCTATGGGGCCTCAAAGAGCAGTGTTTCATTGTTTTCCATGGCTAGTATTCATTGTGTACATGGACCACTTCTTCTTTTTCCTTTCATCTGTAGATGGACATTTTGGTTGCTTCACTGTCTTGTCTATTGTGAATAAGGCTGCAGTGCAGCTTTTGCAGCCCGGGTCTTCTTCATTCTGGTCTTCTCAGGTGAGAGGCCCATTGGTGCGCCTGCTGGATTGACTGGTACCTCAATTTTTCCTTTTAAACGCAGCTCTTTCCTGTTCTCATTATTAGCGTTTAACCCTTTTACATCTCACCAGCAGCTAGAGGGTACACAGTTCTCTAAAACCTCTTCAGCATTTATTGTTTGTAGACTTTTTGCCAATGGTCAGTCGACTGGTGTGAGTTGAAGACTTTTTGTAGATTAAATTGCATGAGTCTAATACTTCCTGAGGCTGAGCTTTTATCCATTTTCCTTTCTTTAAAAAGAGAGTGAGTAAAACTTACCTCTTCATACTATCTTCTTGAAAATTTTGCCTGTTTTGAATTTTTTTTATCCATTCCCTACCTCAGCACAATTTTGAGGGCAGGTGTCCTTTACAGCCCTGAGTCCTTGTGAATGGTAAGTGACCATTAGCTGTGGGTTAAAAGCTGCTCTTGCGGGAATCGGCCACATGGCGGCAGCATTTCTCCTTTTCCAAATCTGGTTACTAGGTCAACAGAGCCTTACTGGAAGTGGTGTTCTAGGTTGTAAATTAGAATGGCATGTGAGAGGAAAACGCCCTTTAATGTATGTCTCATTACTTCTTGTTGGTATTTTTAACTTAATTTTTATTTTTTATCACAGCAAACTTGATTACAATGTTTTGTTTGTTCTAGGTGTGCAAGATGTGGTTCTTTCACACATATACATATATCTATTTTTCTTCGGAGCCTTTTCCCATGTAGGTTATGACACAATGTTGAGTAGTCTTCTCTTGGTATTGCGTAGGTCTTTGGTGATTACATATTTCACAGGTGTTTGTATCTCTCTGTTAACCTCAATACGGTAATGTATCCATTCCTCACACCTTTCTATTTGGTGAACCATACGTTTTTATATTGATTCTATGATAGTGTTTCTCTGTGGAAATATCTTTGTTTGTATCATTTTTTAGGTAACCCCTATATATGATATGATAGGATATGTGTCTTTCGCTTTCTCACTTACTCCAAGTTGCGTGATTACTTCTAGACTCATCTACGGTGCTGCAAATGGCATTGTTTCATTTTTTCACTAGCTCATATTCCATCTGTACAGGTAGCAGTTCTTCTTTGTCCACCCATCTGTCGGTGGACTTTTTGGTTACTTCCATATCTTGGCTATTGTAATAGTGTGCAATGCAGATTTGCGTGGCTGTGTCCTTCCAATTCTGTCTTCTTAGTTTATAGGTCCAGAAATAGGTCTGCTGGATCATATGGTAGCTCAATGTTTACTTTTTAAAGGCACCTCTGTTCTGTTCTCCTTAGTGGCTCTTTCCAGGTTACGTCCCACTTAAAGTGGAGGGCATGTATTTCTTCCCAGCACCTTCAGGATTTATTCTTTGTAGTTTTTGCTGATGATTATTCTGAGTGGTGTGAGCTGATACCTCTTTGTGGTTGAATTTGCATGTGTCTCATAATGCGTTGAAATTGAGCTTTAAGACATGATCTTTTTATTTTTCCAGCTGTGATTAGAGCTTATTTCTTCACAGTGTTTTCTTAAAGTATGTGTCACCATTTGAAATATTTTGGCCATTATCTCCCTCAAGACATTTTGAGGGCAGGTTTCATTTACAGCCCTGCAGTACTTGTTCACATGAAGTGACCATTAGCTCAGGCTTTAAACCTGCTTTTGCAGGTAACGGCCAGAGAGCGGCAGCCTTTCTACGTTACCCATGCTGGTACTAGGGAAACAGACCTACCGGCCAGTGGTGTTCTTCGGTTATAAATTAGAGTGCAATGTGCCCGGATAAACCCACAAATGTTGATGTCTCCTTGCTTTTGTTTGTTTTTAAATTGAGTTTATATTTATTATTAGAGTAACATTCCATTGTGTACGTGGACCATTTCTTCTTGGTGCATTCCTCGGTTGATGGACATTTTCATTGCTTCCAAGTGCTGGCTATGGTAAATCTTGCTGGCGTACAGGTTTGCCAGCCTGTGACTTTTTGATTCTCATTTTCTCAGGTGATAGGCCAAGCAGTGGTTGTGATTGATTGACTGGTAGCTCAATGTTTCCCTTTTCAAAGCACCTACACTGTGTTTTCATTAGTGGCTCTTTACATGCCCCCCCTTACAACCGAAGGTACGCATTTCTCCACACTCCCTTCACGGTTTATTTTTTGCAGCATTTTTCCTAATGGCCATTCTGACTGCTGTGAGCTGATAGGTTTTTGTAATATGGGTATGCATGTCATTAAAATTTTTTAAATTCGTCATATTCCTACCCCTTTTTCTTTTCTCTTAAAAGAAAAACCCGTGAGTACAATATAGCTCTTGAACTTGTCTTCTTCGAAGCTTGCCCTCTTTTGAATTTTTTGGTCGATTTTAGACCCCAGAAATTTTCTGGAGGGCAGGTATCATTTACAGAACTGCAAGTTGGTGAAAATTTAGTGACCTTTTGCAGTGGGTTCAAAGCTGCTGTTGTGGGAAACGGCCACAAGGAGGTAGCATTTCTCCATTCCCCAATCTGGGTACTAGGGCAGCAGAGCCTTTCTGGAAGTCATTGTCCTAGGTTGTAAATTAGAATGGAAATTGCCAGGAGGAATCCCCATAAGTTTATGTCTCATTACTTCTTCTGGGTTTTTAAATTTTTTTTAATCTGGGTAAAGTTTAGAATATTGTTTGTCCTAGGTGTACACAATCTGGTTCATTTGTACATTATGTATGTCTATTAATGTACAGATCCTCTTCCCATGTAAAATATTACAGTGTTCCGTCGACCTCCCTTGCTATATGTTCGGTGTTTTTGATACATGTATATAATATGTATTTGTATATGTATGGTAACACTAATGTTCATTTCTCAATTTCCCCCCTCCTTTCCTTTCAGATGAGCATAGTTTGTTTTCTAAGCCTGTGAGTGTCTTTCTCTTTGGAAATATGTTCATCTGTGTCAGTTATTAGATAATGCCATAAGTGATAATATAGGATATAGGTGTTTTGCTTTCCGACCTACTTCATGTTTTGTGATTATCTCCAGGCTCAAGTATGGTGCCTCAAAGAGCAGTGCTTCAATGTTTTCCATGGCTAATATTCCATTGTGTACATGGACCACTTCTTCTTGGTGCATTCCTCTGTCGATGGACATTTTCGTTGCTTCCAAGTGTTGCCTATGGTAAATATTGCTGGAGTGCAGGATTGCCAGCCTGTGATTTTTGATTTTCATTTTCTCAGGTGATAGACCCAGCAGTGGGTATGATTGATTGACTGGTACGGTAGCTCAACGCTTACCTTTTCAAGGCAACTCCATTGTGCTTTCATTAGTGGCTCTTACCACGTCCCCCTTAGAATCAAGGGTACGCATTTCTCCACAATCACGTCAGCATTTATTGTTGGCAGAATTTTTTTTGATGGCCATTATGAGTGGTGTGAGCTGATAGGTTTTTGTAATTTGGGTTTACATGTCTGTAAAAATTCCTACAATTCATCATTTTTCCATGGCTTTTTCTTTTCTATTAAAAGAAAAAAGCAAAAAAGTGTGAGTATAATATACCTCTTCAAATTTTCTTTTTGGAAGGTTGCACTCTAGAATTTTTTGGTCGATTTTCGACCTCAGTATTTTTTGGAGGGCAGGTGTCATTTACAGAACTGCAATTGGTGAATATTTAGTGACCTTTTGCAGTGGGTTTAAAGCTGCTGTTGTGGGAAACGGCACAAGGATGCAGCATTTCTCCATTCCCAAATCTGGGTACTAGGGCAGCAGAGCCATTCTGGAAGTCGTTTGTCTAGGTTGTAAATTTGAATGGAATGTGCCAGGAAAACCCCCCATAAGTCTATGTCTCATTACTCCTAGTTCGTTGTTTTAATTTTTTCAATTGGGGTAATGGTTAGAATGTTGCTTGTCCAAGGTGTACACACTCTGGTTCATCTACATATTCTACATACCTATTTATGTAGAGATCCTCTTCCCTTGTAAATTATTACAGTGATCCGTAATCCTTCCTTGCTATATGGTCGGTCTTTTTGATATATGTATATAATATGTATTTGTATACATATGGTAACGCTAATCTTCATTTATCCATTCCCCCCACCTTTACTTTTAGATAAGCATAGTTCTTTTTTAATAAGTCTGTGATTGACTTTCTGTGTGGAAATATGTTCATTTGTGTCAGTTATTAGATAACGCCTATAAGTGATATCATAGGATATAGGACTTTTGCTTTCCGACTTACCTCATGTTCTGTGATTATCTCCAAGATCATCTATGGGGCCTCAAAGAGCAGTGTTTCATTGTTTTCCATGGCTAGTATTCATTGTGTACATGGACCACTTCTTCTTTTTCCTTTCATCTGTAGATGGACATTTTGGTTGCTTCACTGTCTTGTCTATTGTGAATAAGGCTGCAGTGCAGCTTTTGCAGCCCGGGTCTTCTTCATTCTGGTCTTCTCAGGTGAGAGGCCCATTGGTGCGCCTGCTGGATTGACTGGTACCTCAATTTTTCCTTTTAAACGCAGCTCTTTCCTGTTCTCATTATTAGCGTTTAACCCTTTTACATCTCACCAGCAGCTAGAGGGTACACAGTTCTCTAAAACCTCTTCAGCATTTATTGTTTGTAGACTTTTTGCCAATGGTCAGTCGACTGGTGTGAGTTGAAGACTTTTTGTAGATTAAATTGCATGAGTCTAATACTTCCTGAGGCTGAGCTTTTATCCATTTTCCTTTCTTTAAAAAGAGAGTGAGTAAAACTTACCTCTTCATACTATCTTCTTGAAAATTTTGCCTGTTTTGAATTTTTTTTATCCATTCCCTACCTCAGCACAATTTTGAGGGCAGGTGTCCTTTACAGCCCTGAGTCCTTGTGAATGGTAAGTGACCATTAGCTGTGGGTTAAAAGCTGCTCTTGCGGGAATCGGCCACATGGCGGCAGCATTTCTCCTTTTCCAAATCTGGTTACTAGGTCAACAGAGCCTTACTGGAAGTGGTGTTCTAGGTTGTAAATTAGAATGGCATGTGAGAGGAAAACGCCCTTTAATGTATGTCTCATTACTTCTTGTTGGTATTTTTAACTTAATTTTTATTTTTTATCACAGCAAACTTGATTACAATGTTTTGTTTGTTCTAGGTGTGCAAGATGTGGTTCTTTCACACATATACATATATCTATTTTTCTTCGGAGCCTTTTCCCATGTAGGTTATGACACAATGTTGAGTAGTCTTCTCTTGGTATTGCGTAGGTCTTTGGTGATTACATATTTCACAGGTGTTTGTATCTCTCTGTTAACCTCAATACGGTAATGTATCCATTCCTCACACCTTTCTATTTGGTGAACCATACGTTTTTATATTGATTCTATGATAGTGTTTCTCTGTGGAAATATCTTTGTTTGTATCATTTTTTAGGTAACCCCTATATATGATATGATAGGATATGTGTCTTTCGCTTTCTCACTTACTCCAAGTTGCGTGATTACTTCTAGACTCATCTACGGTGCTGCAAATGGCATTGTTTCATTTTTTCACTAGCTCATATTCCATCTGTACAGGTAGCAGTTCTTCTTTGTCCACCCATCTGTCGGTGGACTTTTTGGTTACTTCCATATCTTGGCTATTGTAATAGTGTGCAATGCAGATTTGCGTGGCTGTGTCCTTCCAATTCTGTCTTCTTAGTTTATAGGTCCAGAAATAGGTCTGCTGGATCATATGGTAGCTCAATGTTTACTTTTTAAAGGCACCTCTGTTCTGTTCTCCTTAGTGGCTCTTTCCAGGTTACGTCCCACTTAAAGTGGAGGGCATGTATTTCTTCCCAGCACCTTCAGGATTTATTCTTTGTAGTTTTTGCTGATGATTATTCTGAGTGGTGTGAGCTGATACCTCTTTGTGGTTGAATTTGCATGTGTCTCATAATGCGTTGAAATTGAGCTTTAAGACATGATCTTTTTATTTTTCCAGCTGTGATTAGAGCTTATTTCTTCACAGTGTTTTCTTAAAGTATGTGTCACCATTTGAAATATTTTGGCCATTATCTCCCTCAAGACATTTTGAGGGCAGGTTTCATTTACAGCCCTGCAGTACTTGTTCACATGAAGTGACCATTAGCTCAGGCTTTAAACCTGCTTTTGCAGGTAACGGCCAGAGAGCGGCAGCCTTTCTACGTTACCCATGCTGGTACTAGGGAAACAGACCTACCGGCCAGTGGTGTTCTTCGGTTATAAATTAGAGTGCAATGTGCCCGGATAAACCCACAAATGTTGATGTCTCCTTGCTTTTGTTTGTTTTTAAATTGAGTTTATATTTATTATTAGAGTAACATTCCATTGTGTACGTGGACCACTTCTTCTTGGTGCATTCCTCAGTTGATGGACATTTTCATTGCTTCCAAGTGCTGGCTATGGTAAATCTTGCTGGCGTACAGGTTTGCCAGCCTGTGACTTTTTGATTCTCATTTTCTCAGGTGATAGGCCAAGCAGTGGTTGTGATTGATTGACTGGTAGCTCAATGTTTCCCTTTTCAAAGCACCTACACTGTGTTTTCATTAGTGGCTCTTTACATGCCCCCCCTTACAACCGAAGGTACGCATTTCTCCACACTCCCTTCACGGTTTATTTTTTGCAGCATTTTTCCTAATGGCCATTCTGACTGCTGTGAGCTGATAGGTTTTTGTAATATGGGTATGCATGTCATTAAAATTTTTTAAATTCGTCATATTCCTACCCCTTTTTCTTTTCTCTTAAAAGAAAAACCCGTGAGTACAATATAGCTCTTGAACTTGTCTTCTTCGAAGCTTGCCCTCTTTTGAATTTTTTGGTCGATTTTAGACCCCAGAAATTTTCTGGAGGGCAGGTATCATTTACAGAGCTGCAAGTTGGTGAAAATTTAGTGACCTTTTGCAGTGGGTTCAAAGCTGCTGTTGTGGGAAACGGCCACAAGGAGGTAGCATTTCTCCATTCCCCAATCTGGGTACTAGGGCAGCAGAGCCTTTCTGGAAGTCATTGTCCTAGGGTGTAAATTAGAATGGAAATTGCCAGGAGGAATCCCCATAAGTTTATGTCTCATTACTTCTTCTGGGTTTTTAAAATTTTTTTAATCTGGGTAAAGTTTAGAATATTGTTTGTCCTAGGTGTACACAATCTGGTTCATTTGTACATTATGTATGTCTATTAATGTACAGATCCTCTTCCCATGTAAAATATTACAGTGTTCCGTCGACCTCCCTTGCTTATGTTCGGTGTTTTTGATACATGTATATAATATGTATTTGTATATGTATGGTAACACTAATGTTCATTTCTCAATTTCCCCCCTCCTTTCCTTTCAGATGAGCATAGTTTGTTTTCTAAGCCTGTGAGTGTCTTTCTCTTTGGAAATATGTTCATCTGTGTCAGTTATTAGATAATGCCATAAGTGATAATATAGGATATAGGTGTTTTGCTTTCCGACCTACTTCATGTTTTGTGATTATCTCCAGGCTCAAGTATGGTGCCTCAAAGAGCAGTGCTTCAATGTTTTCCATGGCTAATATTCCATTGTGTACATGGACCACTTCTTCTTGGTGCATTCCTCTGTCGATGGACATTTTCGTTGCTTCCAAGTGTTGCCTATGGTAAATATTGCTGGAGTGCAGGATTGCCAGCCTGTGATTTTTGATTTTCATTTTCTCAGGTGATAGACCCAGCAGTGGGTATGATTGATTGACTGGTACGGTAGCTCAACGCTTACCTTTTCAAGGCAACTCCATTGTGCTTTCATTAGTGGCTCTTACCACGTCCCCCTTAGAATCAAGGGTACGCATTTCTCCACAATCACGTCAGCATTTATTGTTGGCAGAATTTTTTTTGATGGCCATTATGAGTGGTGTGAGCTGATAGGTTTTTGTAATTTGGGTTTACATGTCTGTAAAAATTCCTACAATTCATCATTTTTCCATGGCTTTTTCTTTTCTATTAAAAGAAAAAAGCAAAAAAGTGTGAGTATAATATACCTCTTCAAATTTTCTTTTTGGAAGGTTGCACTCTAGAATTTTTTGGTCGATTTTCGACCTCAGTATTTTTTGGAGGGCAGGTGTCATTTACAGAACTGCAATTGGTGAATATTTAGTGACCTTTTGCAGTGGGTTTAAAGCTGCTGTTGTGGGAAACGGCACAAGGATGCAGCATTTCTCCATTCCCAAATCTGGGTACTAGGGCAGCAGAGCCATTCTGGAAGTCGTTTGTCTAGGTTGTAAATTTGAATGGAATGTGCCAGGAAAACCCCCCATAAGTCTATGTCTCATTACTCCTAGTTCGTTGTTTTAATTTTTTCAATTGGGGTAATGGTTAGAATGTTGCTTGTCCAAGGTGTACACACTCTGGTTCATCTACATATTCTACATATCTATTTATGTAGAGATCCTCTTCCCTTGTAAATTATTACAGTGATCCGTAATCCTTCCTTGCTATATGGTCGGTCTTTTTGATATATGTATATAATATGTATTTGTATACATATGGTAACGCTAATCTTCATTTATCCATTCCCCCCACCTTTACTTTTAGATAAGCATAGTTCTTTTTTAATAAGTCTGTGATTGACTTTCTGTGTGGAAATATGTTCATTTGTGTCAGTTATTAGATAACGCCTATAAGTGATATCATAGGATATAGGACTTTTGCTTTCCGACTTACCTCATGTTCTGTGATTATCTCCAAGATCATCTATGGGGCCTCAAAGAGCAGTGTTTCATTGTTTTCCATGGCTAGTATTCATTGTGTACATGGACCACTTCTTCTTTTTCCTTTCATCTGTAGATGGACATTTTGGTTGCTTCACTGTCTTGTCTATTGTGAATAAGGCTGCAGTGCAGCTTTTGCAGCCCGGGTCTTCTTCATTCTGGTCTTCTCAGGTGAGAGGCCCATTGGTGCGCCTGCTGGATTGACTGGTACCTCAATTTTTCCTTTTAAACGCAGCTCTTTCCTGTTCTCATTATTAGCGTTTAACCCTTTTACATCTCACCAGCAGCTAGAGGGTACACAGTTCTCTAAAACCTCTTCAGCATTTATTGTTTGTAGACTTTTTGCCAATGGTCAGTCGACTGGTGTGAGTTGAAGACTTTTTGTAGATTAAATTGCATGAGTCTAATACTTCCTGAGGCTGAGCTTTTATCCATTTTCCTTTCTTTAAAAAGAGAGTGAGTAAAACTTACCTCTTCATACTATCTTCTTGAAAATTTTGCCTGTTTTGAATTTTTTTTATCCATTCCCTACCTCAGCACAATTTTGAGGGCAGGTGTCCTTTACAGCCCTGAGTCCTTGTGAATGGTAAGTGACCATTAGCTGTGGGTTAAAAGCTGCTCTTGCGGGAATCGGCCACATGGCGGCAGCATTTCTCCTTTTCCAAATCTGGTTACTAGGTCAACAGAGCCTTACTGGAAGTGGTGTTCTAGGTTGTAAATTAGAATGGCATGTGAGAGGAAAACGCCCTTTAATGTATGTCTCATTACTTCTTGTTGGTATTTTTAACTTAATTTTTATTTTTTATCACAGCAAACTTGATTACAATGTTTTGTTTGTTCTAGGTGTGCAAGATGTGGTTCTTTCACACATATACATATATCTATTTTTCTTCGGAGCCTTTTCCCATGTAGGTTATGACACAATGTTGAGTAGTCTTATCTTGGTATTGCGTAGGTCTTTGGTGATTACATATTTCACAGGTGTTTGTATCTCTCTGTTAACCTCAATACGGTAATGTATCCATTCCTCACACCTTTCTATTTGGTGAACCATACGTTTTTATATTGATTCTATGATAGTGTTTCTCTGTGGAAATATCTTTGTTTGTATCATTTTTTAGGTAACCCCTCTATATGATATGATAGGATATGTGTCTTTCGCTTTCTCACTTACTCCAAGTTGCGTGATTACTTCTAGACTCATCTACGGTGCTGCAAATGGCATTGTTTCATTTTTTCACTAGCTCATATTCCATCTGTACAGGTAGCAGTTCTTCTTTGTCCACCCATCTGTCGGTGGACTTTTTGGTTACTTCCATATCTTGGCTATTGTAATAGTGTGCAATGCAGATTTGCGTGGCTGTGTCCTTCCAATTCTGTCTTCTTAGTTTATAGGTCCAGAAATAGGTCTGCTGGATCATATGGTAGCTCAATGTTTACTTTTTAAAGGCACCTCTGTTTTGTTCTCCTTAGTGGCTCCTTCCAGGTTACGTCCCACTTAAAGTGGAGGGCATGTATTTCTTCCCAGCACCTTCAGGGTTTATTCTTTGTAGTTTTTGCTGATGATTATTCTGAGTGGTGTGAGCTGATACCTCTTTGTGGTTGAATTTGCATGTGTCTCATAATGCGTTGAAATTGAGCTTTAAGACATGATCTTTTTATTTTTCCAGCTGTGATTAGAGCTTATTTCTTCACAGTGTTTTCTTAAAGTATGTGTCACCATTTGAAATATTTTGGCCATTATCTCCCTCAAGACATTTTGAGGGCAGGTTTCATTTACAGCTCTGCAGTACTTGTTCACATGAAGTGACCATTAGCTCAGGCTTTAAACCTGCTTTTGCAGGTAACGGCCAGAGAGCGGCAGCCTTTCTACGTTTCCCATGCTGGTACTAGGGAAACAGACCTACCGGCCAGTGGTGTTCTTCGGTTATAAATTAGAGTGCAATGTGCCCGGATAAACCCACAAATGTTGATGTCTCCTTGCTTTTGTTTGTTTTTAAATTGAGTTTATATTTATTATTAGAGTAACATTCCATTGTGTACGTGGACCACTTCTTCTTGGTGCATTCCTCGGTTGATGGACATTTTCATTGCTTCCAAGTGCTGGCTATGGTAAATCTTGCTGGCGTACAGGTTTGCCAGCCTGTGACTTTTTGATTCTCATTTTCTCAGGTGATAGGCCAAGCAGTGGTTGTGATTGATTGACTGGTAGCTCAATGTTTCCCTTTTCAAAGCACCTACACTGTGTTT
The DNA here is from genome assembly GCF_965194825.1 of Balaenoptera physalus. Lineage (NCBI taxonomy): Eukaryota > Metazoa > Chordata > Mammalia > Artiodactyla > Balaenopteridae > Balaenoptera > Balaenoptera physalus. The sequence continues at coordinate 547,608 of NW_028126523.1, forward strand.
TCATTAGTGGCTCTTTACATGCCCCCCCTTACAACCGAAGGTACGCATTTCTCCACACTCCCTTCACGGTTTATTTTTTGCAGCATTTTTCCTAATGGCCATTCTGACTGCTGTGAGCTGATAGGTTTTTGTAATATGGGTATGCATGTCATTAAAATTTTTTAAATTCGTCATATTCCTACCCCTTTTTCTTTTCTCTTAAAAGAAAAACCCGTGAGTACAATATAGCTCTTGAACTTGTCTTCTTCGAAGCTTGCCCTCTTTTGAATTTTTTGGTCGATTTTAGACCCCAGAAATTTTCTGGAGGGCAGGTATCATTTACAGAGCTGCAAGTTGGTGAAAATTTAGTGACCTTTTGCAGTGGGTTCAAAGCTGCTGTTGTGGGAAACGGCCACAAGGAGGTAGCATTTCTCCATTCCCCAATCTGGGTACTAGGGCAGCAGAGCCTTTCTGGAAGTCATTGTCCTAGGGTGTAAATTAGAATGGAAATTGCCAGGAGGAATCCCCATAAGTTTATGTCTCATTACTTCTTCTGGGTTTTTAAAATTTTTTTAATCTGGGTAAAGTTTAGAATATTGTTTGTCCTAGGTGTACACAATCTGGTTCATTTGTACATTATGTATGTCTATTAATGTACAGATCCTCTTCCCATGTAAAATATTACAGTGTTCCGTCGACCTCCCTTGCTTATGTTCGGTGTTTTTGATACATGTATATAATATGTATTTGTATATGTATGGTAACACTAATGTTCATTTCTCAATTTCCCCCCTCCTTTCCTTTCAGATGAGCATAGTTTGTTTTCTAAGCCTGTGAGTGTCTTTCTCTTTGGAAATATGTTCATCTGTGTCAGTTATTAGATAATGCCATAAGTGATAATATAGGATATAGGTGTTTTGCTTTCCGACCTACTTCATGTTTTGTGATTATCTCCAGGCTCAAGTATGGTGCCTCAAAGAGCAGTGCTTCAATGTTTTCCATGGCTAATATTCCATTGTGTACATGGACCACTTCTTCTTGGTGCATTCCTCTGTCGATGGACATTTTCGTTGCTTCCTAGTGTTGCCTATGGTAAATATTGCTGGAGTGCAGGATTGCCAGCCTGTGATTTTTGATTTTCATTTTCTCAGGTGATAGACCCAGCAGTGGGTATGATTGATTGACTGGTACGGTAGCTCAACGTTTACCTTTTCAAGGCAACTCCATTGTGCTTTCATTAGTGGCTCTTACCACGTCCCCCTTAGAATCAAGGGTACGCATTTCTCCACAATCACGTCAGCATTTATTGTTGGCAGAATTTTTTTTGATGGCCATTATGAGTGGTGTGAGCTGATAGGTTTTTGTAATTTGGGTTTACATGTCTGTAAAAATTCCTACAATTCATCATTTTTCCATGGCTTTTTCTTTTCTATTAAAAGAAAAAAGCAAAAAAGTGTGAGTATAATATACCTCTTCAAATTTTCTTTTTGGAAGGTTGCACTCTAGAATTTTTTGGTCGATTTTCGACCTCAGTATTTTTTGGAGGGCAGGTGTCATTTACAGAACTGCAATTGGTGAATATTTAGTGACCTTTTGCAGTGGGTTTAAAGCTGCTGTTGTGGGAAACGGCACAAGGATGCAGCATTTCTCCATTCCCAAATCTGGGTACTAGGGCAGCAGAGCCATTCTGGAAGTCGTTTGTCTAGGTTGTAAATTTGAATGGAATGTGCCAGGAAAACCCCCCATAAGTCTATGTCTCATTACTCCTAGTTCGTTGTTTTAATTTTTTCAATTGGGGTAATGGTTAGAATGTTGCTTGTCCAAGGTGTACACACTCTGGTTCATCTACATATTCTACATACCTATTTATGTAGAGATCCTCTTCCCTTGTAAATTATTACAGTGATCCGTAATCCTTCCTTGCTATATGGTCGGTCTTTTTGATATATGTATATAATATGTATTTGTATACATATGGTAACGCTAATCTTCATTTATCCATTCCCCCCACCTTTACTTTTAGATAAGCATAGTTCTTTTTTAATAAGTCTGTGATTGACTTTCTGTGTGGAAATATGTTCATTTGTGTCAGTTATTAGATAACGCCTATAAGTGATATCATAGGATATAGGACTTTTGCTTTCCGACTTACCTCATGTTCTGTGATTATCTCCAAGATCATCTATGGGGCCTCAAAGAGCAGTGTTTCATTGTTTTCCATGGCTAGTATTCATTGTGTACATGGACCACTTCTTCTTTTTCCTTTCATCTGTAGATGGACATTTTGGTTGCTTCACTGTCTTGTCTATTGTGAATAAGGCTGCAGTGCAGCTTTTGCAGCCCGGGTCTTCTTCATTCTGGTCTTCTCAGGTGAGAGGCCCATTGGTGCGCCTGCTGGATTGACTGGTACCTCAATTTTTCCTTTTAAACGCAGCTCTTTCCTGTTCTCATTATTAGCGTTTAACCCTTTTACATCTCACCAGCAGCTAGAGGGTACACAGTTCTCTAAAACCTCTTCAGCATTTATTGTTTGTAGACTTTTTGCCAATGGTCAGTCGACTGGTGTGAGTTGAAGACTTTTTGTAGATTAAATTGCATGAGTCTAATACTTCCTGAGGCTGAGCTTTTATCCATTTTCCTTTCTTTAAAAAGAGAGTGAGTAAAACTTACCTCTTCATACTATCTTCTTGAAAATTTTGCCTGTTTTGAATTTTTTTTATCCATTCCCTACCTCAGCACAATTTTGAGGGCAGGTGTCCTTTACAGCCCTGAGTCCTTGTGAATGGTAAGTGACCATTAGCTGTGGGTTAAAAGCTGCTCTTGCGGGAATCGGCCACATGGCGGCAGCATTTCTCCTTTTCCAAATCTGGTTACTAGGTCAACAGAGCCTTACTGGAAGTGGTGTTCTAGGTTGTAAATTAGAATGGCATGTGAGAGGAAAACGCCCTTTAATGTATGTCTCATTACTTCTTGTTGGTATTTTTTTTTTTTTTTTTTTTTTTTTTTTTTATTAATTTATTTATTTTTGGCTGTGTTGGGTCTTCGTTTCTGTGCGAGGGCTTTCTCTAGTTGCGGCGAGCGGGGGCCACTCTTCATCGCGGTGCGCGGGCCTCTCACTATCGCGGCCTCTCTTGTTGCGGAGCACAGGCTCCAGACGCGCAGGCTCAGTAGTTGTGGCTCACGGGCCCAGTTGCTCCGTGGCATGTGGGATCTTCCCAGACCAGGGCTCGAACCCGTGTCCCCTGCATTAGCAGGCAGATTCTCAACCACTGCGCCACCAGGGAAGCCCCTTGTTGGTATTTTTAACTTAATTTTTATTTTTTATCACAGCAAACTTGATTACAATGTTTTGTTTGTTCTAGGTGTGCAAGATGTGGTTCTTTCACACATATACATATATCTATTCTTCTTCGGAGCCTTTTCCCATGTAGCTTATGACACAATGTTGAGTAGTCTTCTCTTGGTATTGCGTAGGTCTTTGGTGATTACATATTTCACAGGTGTTTGTATCTCTCTGTTAACCTCAATACGGTAATGTATCCATTCCTCACACCTTTCTATTTGGTGAACCATACGTTTTTATATTGATTCTATGATAGTGTTTCTCTGTGGAAATATCTTTGTTTGTATCATTTTTTAGGTAACCCCTATATATGATATGATAGGATATGTGTCTTTCGCTTTCTCACTTACTCCAAGTTGCGTGATTACTTCTAGACTCATCTACGGTGCTGCAAATGGCATTGTTTCATTTTTTCACTAGCTCATATTCCATCTGTACAGGTAGCAGTTCTTCTTTGTCCACCCATCTGTCGGTGGACTTTTTGGTTATTTCCATATCTTGGCTATTGTAATAGTGTGCAATGCAGATTTGCGTGGCTGTGTCCTTCCAATTCTGTCTTCTTAGTTTATAGGTCCAGGAATAGGTCTGCTGGATCATATGGTAGCTCAATGTTTACTTTTTAAAGGCACCTCTGTTCTGTTCTCCTTAGTGGCTCTTTCCAGGTTACGTCCCACTTAAAGTGGAGGGCATGTATTTCTTCCCAGCACCTTCAGGATTTATTCTTTGTAGTTTTTGCTGATGATTATTCTGAGTGGTGTGAGCTGATACCTCTTTGTGGTTGAATTTGCATGTGTCTCATAATGCGTTGAAATTGAGCTTTAAGACATGATCTTTTTATTTTTCCAGCTGTGATTAGAGCTTATTTCTTCACAGTGTTTTCTTAAAGTATGTGTCACCATTTGAAATATTTTGGCCATTATCTCCCTCAAGACATTTTGAGGGCAGGTTTCATTTACAGCCCTGCAGTACTTGTTCATATGAAGTGACCATTAGCTCAGGCTTTAAACCTGCTTTTGCAGGTAATGGCCAGAGAGCGGCAGCCTTTCTACGTTTCCCATGCTGGTACTAGGGAAACAGACCTACCGGCCAGTGGTGTTCTTCGGTTATAAATTAGAGTGCAATGTGCCCGGATAAACCCACAAATGTTGATGTCTCCTTGCTTTTGTTTGTTTTTAAATTGAGTTTATATTTATTATTAGAGTAACATTCCATTGTGTACGTGGACCACTTCTTCTTGGTGCATTCCTCGGTTGATGGACATTTTCATTGCTTCCAAGTGCTGGCTATGGTAAATCTTGCTGGCGTACAGGTTTGCCAGCCTGTGACTTTTTGATTCTCATTTTCTCAGGTGATAGGCCAAGCAGTGGTTGTGATTGATTGACTGGTAGCTCAATGTTTCCCTTTTCAAAGCACCTACACTGTGTTTTCATTAGTGGCTCTTTACATGCCCCCCCTTACAACCGAAGGTACGCATTACTCCACACTCCCTTCACGGTTTATTTTTTGCAGCATTTTTCCTAATGGCCATTCTGACTGCTGTGAGCTGATAGGTTTTTGTAATATGGGTATGCATGTCATTAAAATTTTTTAAATTCGTCATATTCCTACCCCTTTTTCTTTTCTCTTAAAAGAAAAACCCGTGAGTACAATATAGCTCTTGAACTTGTCTTCTTCGAAGCTTGCCCTCTTTTGAATTTTTTGGTCGATTTTAGACCCCAGAAATTTTCTGGAGGGCAGGAATCATTTACAGAACTGCAAGTTGGTGAAAATTTAGTGACCTTTTGCAGTGGGTTCAAAGCTGCTGTTGTGGGAAACGGCCACAAGGAGGTAGCATTTCTCCATTCCCCAATCTGGGTACTAGGGCAGCAGAGCCTTTCTGGAAGTCATTGTCCTAGGTTGTAAATTAGAATGGAAATTGCCAGGAGGAATCCCCATAAGTTTATGTCTCATTACTTCTTCTGGGTTTTTAAAATTTTTTTAATCTGGGTAAAGTTTAGAATATTGTTTGTCCTAGGTGTACACAATCTGGTTCATTTGTACATTATGTATGTCTATTAATGTACAGATCCTCTTCCCATGTAAAATATTACAGTGTTCCGTCGACCTCCCTTGCTATATGTTCGGTGTTTTTGATACATGTATATAATATGTATTTGTATATGTATGGTAACACTAATGTTCATTTCTCAATTTCCCCCCTCCTTTCCTTTCAGATGAGCATAGTTTGTTTTCTAAGCCTGTGAGTGTCTTTCTCTTTGGAAATATGTTCATCTGTGTCAGTTATTAGATAATGCCATAAGTGATAATATAGGATATAGGTGTTTTGCTTTCCGACCTACTTCATGTTTTGTGATTATCTCCAGGCTCAAGTATGGTGCCTCAAAGAGCAGTGCTTCAATGTTTTCCATGGCTAATATTCCATTGTGTACATGGACCACTTCTTCTTGGTGCATTCCTCTGTCGATGGACATTTTCGTTGCTTCCTAGTGTTGCCTATGGTAAATATTGCTGGAGTGCAGGATTGCCAGCCTGTGATTTTTGATTTTCATTTTCTCAGGTGATAGACCCAGCAGTGGGTATGATTGATTGACTGGTACGGTAGCTCAACGTTTACCTTTTCAAGGCAACTCCATTGTGCTTTCATTAGTGGCTCTTACCACGTCCCCCTTAGAATCAAGGGTACGCATTTCTCCACAATCACGTCAGCATTTATTGTTGGCAGAATTTTTTTTGATGGCCATTATGACTGGTGTGAGCTGATAGGTTTTTGTAATTTGGGTTTACATGTCTGTAAAAATTCCTACAATTCATCATTTTTCCATGGCTTTTCCTTTTCTATTAAAAGAAAAAAGCAAAAAAGTGTGAGTATAATATACCTCTTCAAATTTTCTTTTTGGAAGGTTGCACTCTAGAATTTTTTGGTCGATTTTCGACCTCAGTATTTTTTGGAGGGCAGGTGTCATTTACAGAACTGCAATTGGTGAATATTTAGTGACCTTTTGCAGTGGGTTTAAAGCTGCTGTTGTGGGAAACGGCACAAGGATGCAGCATTTCTCCATTCCCAAATCTGGGTACTAGGGCAGCAGAGCCATTCTGGAAGTCGTTTGTCTAGGTTGTAAATTTGAATGGAATGTGCCAGGAAAACCCCCATAAGTCTATGTCTCATTACTCCTAGTTCGTTGTTTTAATTTTTTCAATTGGGGTAATGGTTAGAATGTTGCTTGTCCAAGGTGTACACACTCTGGTTCAACTACATATTCTACATACCTATTTATGTAGAGATCCTCTTCCCTTGTAAATTATTACAGTGATCCGTAATCCTTCCTTGCTATATGGTCGGTCTTTTTGATATATGTATATAATATGTATTTGTATACATATGGTAACGCTAATCTTCATTTATCCATTCCCCCCACCTTTACTTTTAGATAAGCATAGTTCTTTTTTAATAAGTCTGTGATTGACTTTCTGTGTGGAAATATGTTCATTTGTGTCAGTTATTAGATAACGCCTATAAGTGATATCATAGGATATAGGACTTTTGCTTTCCGACTTACCTCATGTTCTGTGATTATCTCCAAGATCATCTATGGGGCCTCAAAGAGCAGTGTTTCATTGTTTTCCATGGCTAGTATTCATTGTGTACATGGACCACTTCTTCTTTTTCCTTTCATCTGTAGATGGACATTTTGGTTGCTTCACTGTCTTGTCTATTGTGAATAAGGCTGCAGTGCAGCTTTTGCAGCCCGGGTCTTCTTCATTCTGGTCTTCTCAGGTGAGAGGCCCATTGGTGCGCCTGCTGGATTGACTGGTACCTCAATTTTTCCTTTTAAACGCAGCTCTTTCCTGTTCTCATTATTAGCGTTTAACCCTTTTACATCTCACCAGCAGCTAGAGGGTACACAGTTTTCTAAAACCTCTTCAGCATTTATTGTTTGTAGACTTTTTGCCAATGGTCAGTCGACTGGTGTGAGTTGAAGACTTTTTGTAGATTAGATTGCATGAGTCTAATACTTCCTGAGGCTGAGCTTTTATCCATTTTCCTTTCTTTAAAAAGAGAGTGAGTAAAACTTACCTCTTCATACTATCTTCTTGAAAATTTTGCCTGTTTTGAATTTTTTTTATCCATTCCCTACCTCAGCACAATTTTGAGGGCAGGTGTCCTTTACAGCCCTGAGTCCTTGTGAATGGTAAGTGACCATTAGCTGTGGGTTAAAAGCTGCTCTTGCGGGAATCGGCCACATGGCGGCAGCATTTCTCCTTTTCCAAATCTGGTTACTAGGTCAACAGAGCCTTACTGGAAGTGGTGTTCTAGGTTGTAAATTAGAATGGCATGTGAGAGGAAAACGCCCTTTAATGTATGTCTCATTACTTCTTGTTGGTATTTTTAACTTAATTTTTATTTTTTATCACAGCAAACTTGATTACAATGTTTTGTTTGTTCTAGGTGTGCAAGATGTGGTTCTTTCACACATATACATATATCTATTCTTCTTCGGAGCCTTTTCCCATGTAGGTTATGACACAATGTTGAGTAGTCTTCTCTTGGTATTGCGTAGGTCTTTGGTGATTACATATTTCACAGGTGTTTGTATCTCTCTGTTAACCTCAATACGGTAATGTATCCATTCCTCACACCTTTCTATTTGGTGAACCATACGTTTTTATATTGATTCTATGATAGTGTTTCTCTGTGGAAATATCTTTGTTTGTATCATTTTTTAGGTAACCCCTATATATGATATGATAGGATATGTGTCTTTCGCTTTCTCACTTACTCCAAGTTGCGTGATTACTTCTAGACTCATCTACGGTGCTGCAAATGGCATTGTTTCATTTTTTCACTAGCTCATATTCCATCTGTACAGGTAGCAGTTCTTCTTTGTCCACCCATCTGTCGGTGGACTTTTTGGTTACTTCCATATCTTGGCTATTGTAATAGTGTGCAATGCAGATTTGCGTGGCTGTGTCCTTCCAATTCTGTCTTCTTAGTTTATAGGTCCAGGAATAGGTCTGCTGGATCATATGGTAGCTCAATGTTTACTTTTTAAAGGCACCTCTGTTCTGTTCTCCTTAGTGGCTCTTTCCAGGTTACGTCCCACTTAAAGTGGAGGGCATGTATTTCTTCCCAGCACCTTCAGGATTTATTCTTTGTAGTTTTTGCTGATGATTATTCTGAGTGGTGTGAGCTGATACCTCTTTGTGGTTGAATTTGCATGTGTCTCATAATGCGTTGAAATTGAGCTTTAAGACATGATCTTTTTATTTTTCCAGCTGTGATTAGAGCTTATTTCTTCACAGTGTTTTCTTAAAGTATGTGTCACCATTTGAAATATTTTGGCCATTATCTCCCTCAAGACATTTTGAGGGCAGGTTTCATTTACAGCCCTGCAGTACTTGTTCATATGAAGTGACCATTAGCTCAGGCTTTAAACCTGCTTTTGCAGGTAACGGCCAGAGAGCGGCAGCCTTTCTACGTTTCCCATGCTGGTACTAGGGAAACAGACCTACCGGCCAGTGGTGTTCTACGGTTATAAATTAGAGTGCAATGTGCCCGGATAAACCCACAAATGTTGATGTCTCCTTGCTTTTGTTTGTTTTTAAATTGAGTTTATATTTATTATTAGAGTAACATTCCATTGTGTACGTGGACCACTTCTTCTTGGTGCATTCCTCGGTTGATGGACATTTTCATTGCTTCCAAGTGCTGGCTATGGTAAATCTTGCTGGCGTACAGGTTTGCCAGCCTGTGACTTTTTGATTCTCATTTTCTCAGGTGATAGGCCAAGCAGTGGTTGTGATTGATTGACTGGTAGCTCAGTGTTTCCCTTTTCAAAGCACCTACACTGTGTTTTCATTAGTGGCTCTTTACATGCCCCCCCTTACAACCGAAGGTACGCATTTCTCCACACTCCCTTCACGGTTTATTTTTTGCAGCATTTTCCCTAATGGCCATTCTGACTGCTGTGAGCTGATAGGTTTTTGTAATATGGGTATGCATGTCATTAAAATTTTTTAAATTCGTCATATTCCTACCCCTTTTTCTTTTCTCTTAAAAGAAAAACCCGTGAGTACAATATAGCTCTTGAACTTGTCTTCTTCGAAGCTTGCCCTCTTTTGAATTTTTTGGTCGATTTTAGACCCCAGAAATTTTCTGGAGGGCAGGAATCATTTACAGAACTGCAAGTTGGTGAAAATTTAGTGACCTTTTGCAGTGGGTTCAAAGCTGCTGTTGTGGGAAACGGCCACAAGGAGGTAGCATTTCTCCATTCCCCAATCTGGGTACTAGGGCAGCAGAGCCTTTCTGGAAGTCATTGTCCTAGGTTGTAAATTAGAATGGAAATTGCCAGGAGGAATCCCCATAAGTTTATGTCTCATTACTTCTTCTGGGTTTTTAAAATTTTTTTAATCTGGGTAAAGTTTAGAATATTGTTTGTCCTAGGTGTACACAATCTGGTTCATTTGTACATTATGTATGTCTATTAATGTACAGATCCTCTTCCCATGTAAAATATTACAGTGTTCCATCGACCTCCCTTGCTATATGTTCGGTGTTTTTGATACATGTATATAATATGTATTTGTATATGTATGGTAACACTAATGTTCATTTCTCAATTTTCCCCCTCCTTTCCTTTCAGATGAGCATAGTTTGTTTTCTAAGCCTGTGAGTGTCTTTCTCTTTGGAAATATGTTCATCTGTGTCAGTTATTAGATAATGCCATAAGTGATAATATAGGATATAGGTGTTTTGCTTTCCGACCTACTTCATGTTTTGTGATTATCTCCAGGCTCAAGTATGGTGCCTCAAAGAGCAGTGCTTCAATGTTTTCCATGGCTAATATTCCATTGTGTACATGGACCACTTCTTCTTGGTGCATTCCTCTGTTGATGGACATTTTCGTTGCTTCCAAGTGTTGCCTATGGTAAATATTGCTGGAGTGCAGGATTGCCAGCCTGTGATTTTTGATTTTCATTTTCTCAGGTGATAGACCCAGCAGTGGGTATGATTGATTGACTGGTACGGTAGCTCAACGTTTACCTTTTCAAGGCAACTCCATTGTGCTTTCATTAGTGGCTCTTACCACGTCCCCCTTAGAATCAAGGGTACGCATTTCTCCACAATCACGTCAGCATTTATTGTTGGCAGAATTTTTTTTGATGGCCATTATGACTGGTGTGAGCTGATAGGTTTTTGTAATTTGGGTTTACATGTCTGTAAAAATTCCTACAATTCATCATTTTTCCATGGCTTTTTCTTTTCTATTAAAAGAAAAAAGCAAAAAAGTGTGAGTATAATATACCTCTTCAAATTTTCTTTTTGGAAGGTTGCACTCTAGAATTTTTTGGTCGATTTTCGACCTCAGTATTTTTTGGAGGGCAGGTGTCATTTACAGAACTGCAATTGGTGAATATTTAGTGACCTTTTGCAGTGGGTTTAAAGCTGCTGTTGTGGGAAACGGCACAAGGATGCAGCATTTCTCCATTCCCAAATCTGGGTACTAGGGCAGCAGAGCCATTCTGGAAGTCGTTTGTCTAGGTTGTAAATTTGAATGGAATGTGCCAGGAAAACCCCCCATAAGTCTATGTCTCATTACTCCTAGTTCGTTGTTTTAATTTTTTCAATTGGGGTAATGGTTAGAATGTTGCTTGTCCAAGGTGTACACACTCTGGTTCAACTACATATTCTACATACCTATTTATGTAGAGATCCTCTTCCCTTGTAAATTATTACAGTGATCCGTAATCCTTCCTTGCTATATGGTCGGTCTTTTTGATATATGTATATAATATGTATTTGTATACATATGGTAACGCTAATCTTCATTTATCCATTCCCCCCACCTTTACTTTTAGATAAGCATAGTTCTTTTTTAATAAGTCTGTGATTGACTTTCTGTGTGGAAATATGTTCATTTGTGTCAGTTATTAGATAACGCCTATAAGTGATATCATAGGATATAGGACTTTTGCTTTCCGACTTACCTCATGTTCTGTGATTATCTCCAAGATCATCTATGGAGCCTCAAAGAGCAGTGTTTCATTGTTTTCCATGGCTAGTATTCATTGTGTACATGGACCACTTCTTCTTTTTCCTTTCATCTGTAGATGGACATTTTGGTTGCTTCACTGTCTTGTCTATTGTGAATAAGGCTGCAGTGCAGCTTTTGCAGCCCGGGTCTTCTTCATTCTGGTCTTCTCAGGTGAGAGGCCCATTGGTGCGCCTGCTGGATTGACTGGTACCTCAATTTTTCCTTTTAAACGCAGCTCTTTCCTGTTCTCATTATTAGCGTTTAACCCTTTTACATCTCACCAGCAGCTAGAGGGTACACAGTTCTCTAAAACCTCTTCCGCATTTATTGTTTGTAGACTTTTTGCCAATGGTCAGTCGACTGGTGTGAGTTGAAGACTTTTTGTAGATTAGATTGCATGAGTCTAATACTTCCTGAGGCTGAGCTTTTATCCATTTTCCTTTCTTTAAAAAGAGAGTGAGTAAAACTTACCTCTTCATACTATCTTCTTGAAAATTTTGCCTGTTTTGAATTTTTTTTATCCATTCCCTACCTCAGCACAATTTTGAGGGCAGGTGTCCTTTACAGCCCTGAGTCCTTGTGAATGGGAAGTGACCATTAGCTGTGGGTTAAAAGCTGCTCTTGCGGGAATCGGCCACATGGCGGCAGCATTTCTCCTTTTCCAAATCTGGTTACTAGGTCAACAGAGCCTTACTGGAAGTGGTGTTCTAGGTTGTAAATTAGAATGGCATGTGAGAGGAAAACGCCCTTTAATGTATGTCTCATTACTTCTTGTTGGTATTTTTAACTTAATTTTTATTTTTTATCACAGCAAACTTGATTACAATGTTTTGTTTGTTCTAGGTGTGCAAGATGTGGTTCTTTCACACATATACATATATCTATTCTTCTTCGGAGCCTTTTCCCAGGTAGGTTATGACACAATGTTGAGTAGTCTTCTCTTGGTATTGCGTAGGTCTTTGGTGATTACATATTTCACAGGTGTTTGTATCTCTCTGTTAACCTCAATACGGTAATGTATCCATTCCTCACACCTTTCTATTTGGTGAACCATACGTTTTTATATTGATTCTATGATAGTGTTTCTCTGTGGAAATATCTTTGTTTGTATCATTTTTTAGGTAACCCCTATATATGATATGATAGGATATGTGTCTTTCGCTTTCTCACTTACTCCAAGTTGCGTGATTACTTCTAGACTCATCTACGGTGCTGCAAATGGCATTGTTTCATTTTTTCACTAGCTCATATTCCATCTGTACAGGTAGCAGTTCTTCTTTGTCCACCCATCTGTCGGTGGACTTTTTGGTTACTTCCATATCTTGGCTATTGTAATAGTGTGCAATGCAGATTTGCGTGGCTGTGTCCTTCCAATTCTGTCTTCTTAGTTTATAGGTCCAGGAATAGGTCTGCTGGATCATATGGTAGCTCAATGTTGACTTTTTAAAGGCACCTCTGTTCTGTTCTCCTTAGTGGCTCTTTCCAGGTTACGTCCCACTTAAAGTGGAGGGCATGTATTTCTTCCCAGCACCTTCAGGATTTATTCTTTGTAGTTTTTGCTGATGATTATTCTGAGTGGTGTGAGCTGATACCTCTTTGTGGTTGAATTTGCATGTGTCTCATAATGCGTTGAAATTGAGCTTTAAGACATGATCTTTTTATTTTTCCAGCTGTGATTAGAGCTTATTTCTTCACAGTGTTTTCTTAAAGTATGTGTCACCATTTGAAATATTTTGGCCATTATCTCCCTCAAGACATTTTGAGGGCAGGTTTCATTTACAGCCCTGCAGTACTTGTTCATATGAAGTGACCATTAGCTCAGGCTTTAAACCTGCTTTTGCAGGTAACGGCCAGAGAGCGGCAGCCTTTCTACGTTTCCCATGCTGGTACTAGGGAAACAGACCTACCGGCCAGTGGTGTTCTTCGGTTATAAATTAGAGTGCAATGTGCCCGGATAAACCCACAAATGTTGATGTCTCCTTGCTTTTGTTTGTTTTTAAATTGAGTTTATATTTATTATTAGAGTAACATTCCATTGTGTACGTGGACCACTTCTTCTTGGTGCATTCCTCGGTTGATGGACATTTTCATTGCTTCCAAGTGCTGGCTATGGTAAATCTTGCTGGCGTACAGGTTTGCCAGCCTGTGACTTTTTGATTCTCATTTTCTCAGGTGATAGGCCAAGCAGTGGTTGTGATTGATTGACTGGTAGCTCAATGTTTCCCTTTTCAAAGCACCTACACTGTGTTTTCATTAGTGGCTCTTTACATGCCCCCCCTTACAACCGAAGGTACGCATTTCTCCACACTCCCTTCACGGTTTATTTTTTGCAGCATTTTTCCTAATGGCCATTCTGACTGCTGTGAGCTGATAGGTTTTTGTAATATGGGTATGCATGTCATTAAAATTTTTTAAATTCGTCATATTCCTACCCCTTTTTCTTTTCTCTTAAAAGAAAAACCCGTGAGTACAATATAGCTCTTGAACTTGTCTTCTTCGAAGCTTGCCCTCTTTTGAATTTTTTGGTCGATTTTTGACCCCAGAAATTTTCTGGAGGGCAGGTATCATTTACAGAACTGCAAGTTGGTGAAAATTTAGTGACCTTTTGCAGTGGGTTCAAAGCTGCTGTTGTGGGAAACGGCCACAAGGAGGTAGCATTTCTCCATTCCCCAATCTGGGTACTAGGGCAGCAGAGCCTTTCTGGAAGTCATTGTCCTAGGTTGTAAATTAGAATGGAAATTGCCAGGAGGAATCCCCATAAGTTTATGTCTCATTACTTCTTCTGGGTTTTTAAAATTTTTTTAATCTGGGTAAAGTTTAGAATATTGTTTGTCCTAGGTGTACACAATCTGGTTCATTTGTACATTATGTATGTCTATTAATGTACAGATCCTCTTCCCATGTAAAATATTACAGTGTTCCGTCGACCTCCCTTGCTATATGTTCGGTGTTTTTGATACATGTATATAATATGTATTGGTATATGTATGGTAACACTAATGTTCATTTCTCAATTTCCCCCCTCCTTTCCTTTCAGATGAGCATAGTTTGTTTTCTAAGCCTGTGAGTGTCTTTCTCTTTGGAAATATGTTCATCTGTGTCAGTTATTAGATAATGCCATAAGTGATAATATAGGATATAGGTGTTTTGCTTTCCGACCTACTTCATGTTTTGTGATTATCTCCAGGCTCAAGTATGGTGCCTCAAAGAGCAGTGCTTCAATGTTTTCCATGGCTAATATTCCATTGTGTACATGGACCACTTCTTCTTGGTGCATTCCTCTGTCGATGGACATTTTCGTTGCTTCCAAGTGTTGCCTATGGTAAATATTGCTGGAGTGCAGGATTGCCAGCCTGTGATTTTTGATTTTCATTTTCTCAGGTGATAGACCCAGCAGTGGGTATGATTGATTGACTGGTACGGTAGCTCAACGTTTACCTTTTCAAGGCAACTCCATTGTGCTTTCATTAGTGGCTCTTACCACGTCCCCCTTAGAATCAAGGGTACGCATTTCTCCACAATCACGTCAGCATTTATTGTTGGCAGAATTTTTTTTGATGGCCATTATGACTGGTGTGAGCTGATAGGTTTTTGTAATTTGGGTTTACATGTTTGTAAAAATTCCTACAATTCATCATTTTTCCACGGCTTTTTCTTTTCTGTTAAAAGAAAAAAGCAAAAAAGTGTGAGTATAATATACCTCTTCAAATATTCTTTTTGGAAGGTTGCACTCTAGAATTTTTTGGTCGATTTTCGACCTCAGTATTTTTTGGAGGGCAGGTGTCATTTACAGAACTGCAATTGGTGAATATTTAGTGACCTTTTGCAGTGGGTTTAAAGCTGCTGTTGTGGGAAACGGCCACAAGGATGCAGCATTTCTCCATTCCCAAATCTGGGTACTAGGGCAGCAGAGCCATTCTAGAAGTCGTTTGTCTAGGTTGTAAATTTGAATGGAATGTGCCAGGAAAACCCCCCATAAGTCTATGTCTCATTACTCCTAGTTCGTTGTTTTAATTTTTTCAATTGGGGTAATGGTTAGAATGTTGCTTGTCCAAGGTGTACACACTCTGGTTCATCTACATATTCTACATACCTATTTATGTAGAGATCCTCTTCCCTTGTAAATTATTACAGTGTTCCGTAATCCTTCCTTGCTATATGGTCGGTCTTTTTGATATACGTATATAATATGTATTTGTATACATATGGTAACGTTAATCTTCATTTATCCATTCCCCCCACCTTTACTTTTAGATAAGCATAGTTCTTTTTTAATAAGTCTGTGATTGACTTTCTGTGTGGAAATATGTTCATTTGTGTCAGTTATTAGATAACGCCTATAAGTGATATCATAGGATATAGGACTTTTGCTTTCCGACTTACCTCATGTTCTGTGATTATCTCCAAGATCATCTATGGGGCCTCAAAGAGCAGTGTTTCATTGTTTTCCATGGCTAGTATTCATTGTGTACATGGACCACTTCTTCTTTATCCTTTCATCTGTAGATGGACATTTTGGTTGCTTCACTGTCTTGTCTATTGTGAATAAGGCTGCAGTGCAGCTTTTGCAGCCCGGGTCTTCTTCATTCTGGTCTTCTCAGGTGAGAGGCCCATTGATGCGCCTGCTGGATTGACTGGTACCTCAATTTTTCCTTTTAAACGCAGCTCTTTCCTGTTCTCATTATTAGCGTTTAAGCCTTTTACATCTCACCAGCAGCTAGAGGGTACACAGTTCTCTAAAACCTCTTCAGCATTTATTGTTTGTAGACTTTTTGCCAATGGTCAGTCGACTGGTGTGAATTGAAGACTTTTTGTAGATTAGATTGCATGAGTCTAATACTTCCTGAGGCTGAGCTTTTATCCATTTTCCTTTCTTTAAAAAGAGAGTGAGTAAAACTTACCTCTTCATACTATCTTCTTGAAAATTTTGCCTGTTTTGAATTTTTTTTATCCATTCCCTACCTCAGCACAATTTTGAGGGCAGGTGTCCTTTACAGCCCTGAGTCCTTGTGAATGGTAAGTGACCATTAGCTGTGGGTTAAAAGCTGCTCTTGCGGGAATCGGCCACATGGCGGCAGCATTTCTCCTTTACCAAATCTGGTTACTAGGTCAACAGAGCCTTACTGGAAGTGGTGTTCTAGGTTGTAAATTAGAATGGCATGTGAGAGGTAAACGCCCTTTAATGTATGTCTCATTACTTCTTGTTGGTATTTTTAACTTAATTTTTATTTTTTATCACAGCAAACTTGATTACAATGTTTTGTTTGTTCTAGGTGTGCAAGATGTGGTTCTATCACACATATACATATATCTATTCTTCTTCGGAGCCTTTTCCCAGGTAGGTTATGAAACAATGTTGTGTAGTCTTCTCTTGGTATTGCGTAGGTCTTTGGTGATTACATATTTCACAGGTGTTTGTATCTCTCTGTTAACCTCAATACGGTAATGTATCCATTCCTCACACCTTTCTATTTGGTGAACCATACGTTTTTATATTGATTCTATGATAGTGTTTCTCTGTGGAAATATCTTTGTTTGTATCATTTTTTAGGTAACCCCTATATATGATATGATAGGATATGTGTCTTTCGCTTTCTCACTTACTCCAAGTTGCGTGATTACTTCTAGACTCATCTACGGTGCTGCAAATGGCATTGTTTCATTTTTTCACTAGCTCATATTCCATCTGTACAGGTAGCAGTTCTTCTTTGTCCACCCATCTGTCGGTGGACTTTTTGGTTACTTCCATATCTTGGCTATTGTAATAGTGTGCAATGCAGATTTGCGTGGCTGTGTCCTTCCAATTCTGTCTTCTTAGTTTATAGGTCCAGGAATAGGTCTGCTGGATCATATGGTAGCTCAATGTTGACTTTTTAAAGGCACCTCTGTTCTGTTCTCCTTAGTGGCTCTTTCCAGGTTACGTCCCACTTAAAGTGGAGGGCATGTATTTCTTCCCAGCACCTTCAGGATTTATTCTTTGTAGTTTTTGCTGATGATTATTCTGAGTGGTGTGAGCTGATACCTCTTTGTGGTTGAATTTGCATGTGTCTCATAATGCGTTGAAATTGAGCTTTAAGACATGATCTTTTTATTTTTCCAGCTGTGATTAGAGCTTATTTCTTCACAGTGTTTTCTTAAAGTATGTGTCACCATTTGAAATATTTTGGCCATTATCTCCCTCAAGACATTTTGAGGGCAGGTTTCATTTACAGCCCTGCAGTACTTGTTCATATGAAGTGACCATTAGCTCAGGCTTTAAACCTGCTTTTGCAGGTAACGGCCAGAGAGCGGCAGCCTTTCTACGTTTCCCATGCTGGTACTAGGGAAACAGACCTACCGGCCAGTGGTGTTCTTCGGTTATAAATTAGAGTGCAATGTGCCCGGATAAACCCACAAATGTTGATGTCTCCTTGCTTTTGTTTGTTTTTAAATTGAGTTTATATTTATTATTAGAGTAACATTCCATTGTGTACGTGGACCACTTCTTCTTGGTGCATTCCTCGGTTGATGGACATTTTCATTGCTTCCAAGTGCTGGCTATGGTAAATCTTGCTGGCGTACAGGTTTGCCAGCCTGTGACTTTTTGATTCTCATTTTCTCAGGTGATAGGCCAAGCAGTGGTTGTGATTGATTGACTGGTAGCTCAATGTTTCCCTTTTCAAAGCACCTACACTGTGTTTTCATTAGTGGCTCTTTACATGCCCCCCCTTACAACCGAAGGTACGCATTTCTCCACACTCCCTTCACGGTTTATTTTTTGCAGCATTTTTCCTAATGGCCATTCTGACTGCTGTGAGCTGATAGGTTTTTGTAATATGGGTATGCATGTCATTAAAATTTTTTAAATTCGTCATATTCCTACCCCTTTTTCTTTTCTCTTAAAAGAAAAACCCGTGAGTACAATATAGCTCTTGAACTTGTCTTCTTCGAAGCTTGCCCTCTTTTGAATTTTTTGGTCGATTTTTGACCCCAGAAATTTTCTGGAGGGCAGGTATCATTTACAGAACTGCAAGTTGGTGAAAATTTAGTGACCTTTTGCAGTGGGTTCAAAGCTGCTGTTGTGGGAAACGGCCACAAGGAGGTAGCATTTCTCCATTCCCCAATCTGGGTACTAGGGCAGCAGAGCCTTTCTGGAAGTCATTGTCCTAGGTTGTAAATTAGAATGGAAATTGCCAGGAGGAATCCCCATAAGTTTATGTCTCATTACTTCTTCTGGGTTTTTAAAATTTTTTTAATCTGGGTAAAGTTTAGAATATTGTTTGTCCTAGGTGTACACAATCTGGTTCATTTGTACATTATGTATGTCTATTAATGTACAGATCCTCTTCCCATGTAAAATATTACAGTGTTCCGTCGACCTCCCTTGCTATATGTTCGGTGTTTTTGATACATGTATATAATATGTATTTGTATATGTATGGTAACACTAATGTTCATTTCTCAATTTCCCCCCTCCTTTCCTTTCAGATGAGCATAGTTTGTTTTCTAAGCCTGTGAGTGTCTTTCTCTTTGGAAATATGTTCATCTGTGTCAGTTATTAGATAATGCCA
The DNA here is from genome assembly GCF_965194825.1 of Balaenoptera physalus. NCBI lineage: Eukaryota > Metazoa > Chordata > Mammalia > Artiodactyla > Balaenopteridae > Balaenoptera > Balaenoptera physalus. Next base: position 566,513 of record NW_028126523.1, read on the forward strand.
TAAGTGATAATATAGGATATAGGTGTTTTGCTTTCCGACCTACTTCATGTTTTGTGATTATCTCCAGGCTCAAGTATGGTGCCTCAAAGAGCAGTGCTTCAATGTTTTCCATGGCTAATATTCCATTGTGTACATGGACCACTTCTTCTTGGTGCATTCCTCTGTCGATGGACATTTTCGTTGCTTCCAAGTGTTGCCTATGGTAAATATTGCTGGAGTGCAGGATTGCCAGCCTGTGATTTTTGATTTTCATTTTCTCAGGTGATAGACCCAGCAGTGGGTATGATTGATTGACTGGTACGGTAGCTCAACGTTTACCTTTTCAAGGCAACTCCATTGTGCTTTCATTAGTGGCTCTTACCACGTCCCCCTTAGAATCAAGGGTACGCATTTCTCCACAATCACGTCAGCATTTATTGTTGGCAGAATTTTTTTTGATGGCCATTATGACTGGTGTGAGCTGATAGGTTTTTGTAATTTGGGTTTACATGTCTGTAAAATTCCTACAATTCATCATTTTTCCATGGCTTTTTCTTTTCTATTAAAAGAAAAAAGCAAAAAAGTGTGAGTATAATATACCTCTTCAAATTTTCCTTTTGGAAGGTTGCACTCTAGAATTTTTTGGTCGATTTTCGACCTCAGTATTTTTTGGAGGGCAGGTGTCATTTACAGAACTGCAATTGGTGAATATTTAGTGACCTTTTGCAGTGGGTTTAAAGCTGCTGTTGTGGGAAACGGCACAAGGATGCAGCATTTCTCCATTCCCAAATCTGGGTACTAGGGCAGCAGAGCCATTCTGGAAGTCGTTTGTCTAGGTTGTAAATTTGAATGGAATGTGCCAGGAAAACCCCCCATAAGTCTATGTCTCATTACTCCTAGTTCGTTGTTTTAATTTTTTCAATTGGTGTAATGGTTAGAATGTTGCTTGTCCAAGGTGTACACACTCTGGTTCAACTACATATTCTACATACCTATTTATGTAGAGATCCTCTTCCCTTGTAAATTATTACAGTGATCCGTAATCCTTCCTTGCTATATGGTCGGTCTTTTTGATATATGTATATAATATGTATTTGTATACATATGGTAACGCTAATCTTCATTTATCCATTCCCCCCACCTTTACTTTTAGATAAGCATAGTTCTTTTTTAATAAGTCTGTGATTGACTTTCTGTGTGGAAATATGTTCATTTGTGTCACTTATTAGATAACGCCTATAAGTGATATCATAGGATATAGGACTTTTGCTTTCCGACTTACCTCATGTTCTGTGATTATCTCCAAGATCATCTATGGGGCCTCAAAGAGCAGTGTTTCATTGTTTTCCATGGCTAGTATTCATTGTGTACATGGACCACTTCTTCTTTTTCCTTTCATCTGTAGATGGACATTTTGGTTGCTTCACTGTCTTGTCTATTGTGAATAAGGCTGCAGTGCAGCTTTTGCAGCCCGGGTCTTCTTCATTCTGGTCTTCTCAGGTGAGAGGCCCATTGGTGCGCCTGCTGGATTGACTGGTACCTCAATTTTTCCTTTTAAACGCAGCTCTTTCCTGTTCTCATTATTAGCGTTTAACCCTTTTACATCTCACCAGCAGCTAGAGGGTACACAGTTCTCTAAAACCTCTTCCGCATTTATTGTTTGTAGACTTTTTGCCAATGGTCAGTCGACTGGTGTGAGTTGAAGACTTTTTGTAGATTAGATTGCATGAGTCTAATACTTCCTGAGGCTGAGCTTTTATCCATTTTCCTTCCTTTAAAAAGAGAGTGAGTAAAACTTACCTCTTCATACTATCTTCTTGAAAATTTTGCCTGTTTTGAATTTTTTTTATCCATTCCCTACCTCAGCACAATTTTGAGGGCAGGTGTCCTTTACAGCCCTGAGTCCTTGTGAATGGTAAGTGACCATTAGCTGTGGGTTAAAAGCTGCTCTTGCGGGAATCGGCCACATGGCGGCAGCATTTCTCCTTTACCAAATCTGGTTACTAGGTCAACAGAGCCTTACTGGAAGTGGTGTTCTAGGTTGTAAATTAGAATGGCATGTGAGAGGAAAACGCCCTTTAATGTATGTCTCATTACTTCTTGTTGGTATTTTTAACTTAATTTTTATTTTTTATCACAGCAAACTTGATTACAATGTTTTGTTTGTTCTAGGTGTGCAAGATGTGGTTCTATCACACATATACCTATATCTATTCTTCTTCGGAGCCTTTTCCCAGGTAGGTTATGAAACAATGTTGAGTAGTCTTCTCTTGGTATTGCTTAGGTCTTTGGTGATTACATATTTCACAGGTGTTTGTATCTCTCTGTTAACCTCAATACGGTAATGTTTCCATTCCTCACACCTTTCTATTTGGTGAACCATACGTTTTTATATTGATTCTATGATAGTGTTTCTCTGTGGAAATATCTTTGTTTGTATCATTTTTTAGGTAACCCCTATATATGATATGATAGGATATGTGTCTTTCGCTTTCTCACTTACTCCAAGTTGCGTGATTACTTCTAGACTCATCTACGGTGCTGCAAATGGCATTGTTTCATTTTTTCACTAGCTCATATTCCATCTGTACAGGTAGCAGTTCTTCTTTGTCCACCCATCTGTCGGTGGACTTTTTGGTTACTTCCATATCTTGGCTATTGTAATAGTGTGCAATGCAGATTTGCGTGGCTGTGTCCTTCCAATTCTGTCTTCTTAGTTTATAGGTCCAGGAATAGGTCTGCTGGATCATATGGTAGCTCAATGTTGACTTTTTAAAGGCACCTCTGTTCTGTTCTCCTTAGTGGCTCTTTCCAGGTTACGTCCCACTTAAAGTGGAGGGCATGTATTTCTTCCCAGCACCTTCAGGATTTATTCTTTGTAGTTTTTGCTGATGATTATTCTGAGTGGTGTGAGCTGATACCTCTTTGTGGTTGAATTTGCATGTGTCTCATAATGCGTTGAAATTGAGCTTTAAGACATGATCTTTTTATTTTTCCAGCTGTGATTAGAGCTTATTTCTTCACAGTGTTTTCTTAAAGTATGTGTCACCATTTGAAATATTTTGGCCATTATCTCCCTCAAGACATTTTGAGGGCAGGTTTCATTTACAGCCCTGCAGTACTTGTTCATATGAAGTGACCATTAGCTCAGGCTTTAAACCTGCTTTTGCAGGTAACGGCCAGAGAGCGGCAGCCTTTCTACGTTTCCCATGCTGGTACTAGGGAAACAGACCTACCGGCCAGTGGTGTTCTTCGGTTATAAATTAGAGTGCAATGTGCCCGGATAAACCCACAAATGTTGATGTCTCCTTGCTTTTGTTTGTTTTTAAATTGAGTTTATATTTATTATTAGAGTAACATTCCATTGTGTACGTGGACCACTTCTTCTTGGTGCATTCCTCGGTTGATGGACATTTTCATTGCTTCCAAGTGCTGGCTATGGTAAATCTTGCTGGCGTACAGGTTTGCCAGCCTGTGACTTTTTGATTCTCATTTTCTCAGGTGATAGGCCAAGCAGTGGTTGTGATTGATTGACTGGTAGCTCAATGTTTCCCTTTTCAAAGCACCTACACTGTGTTTTCATTAGTGGCTCTTTACATGCCCCCCCTTACAACCGAAGGTACGCATTTCTCCACACTCCCTTCACGGTTTATTTTTTGCAGCATTTTTCCTAATGGCCATTCTGACTGCTGTGAGCTGATAGGTTTTTGTAATATGGGTATGCATGTCATTAAAATTTTTTAAATTCGTCATATTCCTACCCCTTTTTCTTTTCTCTTAAAAGAAAAACCCGTGAGTACAATATAGCTCTTGAACTTGTCTTCTTCGAAGCTTGCCCTCTTTTGAATTTTTTGGTCGATTTTAGACCCCAGAAATTTTCTGGAGGGCAGGTATCATTTACAGAACTGCAAGTTGGTGAAAATTTAGTGACCTTTTGCAGTGGGTTCAAAGCTGCTGTTGTGGGAAACGGCCACAAGGAGGTAGCATTTCTCCATTCCCCAATCTGGGTACTAGGGCAGCAGAGCCTTTCTGGAAGTCATTGTCCTAGGTTGTAAATTAGAATGGAAATTGCCAGGAGGAATCCCCATAAGTTTATGTCTCATTACTTCTTCTGGGTTTTTAAAATTTTTTTAATCTGGGTAAAGTTTAGAATATTGTTTGTCCTAGGTGTACACAATCTGGTTCATTTGTACATTATGTATGTCTATTAATGTACAGATCCTCTTCCCATGTAAAATATTACAGTGTTCCGTCGACCTCCCTTGCTATATGTTCGGTGTTTTTGATACATGTATATAATATGTATTGGTATATGTATGGTAACACTAATGTTCATTTCTCAATTTCCCCCCTCCTTTCCTTTCAGATGAGCATAGTTTGTTTTCTAAGCCTGTGAGTGTCTTTCTCTTTGGAAATATGTTCATCTGTGTCAGTTATTAGATAATGCCATAAGTGATAATATAGGATATAGGTGTTTTGCTTTCCGACCTACTTCATGTTTTGTGATTATCTCCAGGCTCAAGTATGGTGCCTCAAAGAGCAGTGCTTCAATGTTTTCCATGGCTAATATTCCATTGTGTACATGGACCACTTCTTCTTGGTGCATTCCTCTGTCGATGGACATTTTCGTTGCTTCCAAGTGTTGCCTATGGTAAATATTGCTGGAGTGCAGGATTGCCAGCCTGTGATTTTTGATTTTCATTTTCTCAGGTGATAGACCCAGCAGTGGGTATGATTGATTGACTGGTACGGTAGCTCAACGTTTACCTTTTCAAGGCAACTCCATTGTGCTTTCATTAGTGGCTCTTACCACGTCCCCCTTAGAATCAAGGGTACGCATTTCTCCACAATCACGTCAGCATTTATTGTTGGCAGAATTTTTTTTGATGGCCATTATGACTGGTGTGAGCTGATAGGTTTTTGTAATTTGGGTTTACATGTCTGTAAAAATTCCTACAATTCATCATTTTTCCATGGCTTTTTCTTTTCTATTAAAAGAAAAAAGCAAAAAAGTGTGAGTATAATATACCTCTTCAAATTTTCTTTTTGGAAGGTTGCACTCTAGAATTTTTTGGTCGATTTTCGACCTCAGTATTTTTTGGAGGGCAGGTGTCATTTACAGAACTGCAATTGGTGAATATTTAGTGACCTTTTGCAGTGGGTTTAAAGCTGCTGTTGTGGGAAACGGCACAAGGATGCAGAATTTCTCCATTCCCAAATCTGGGTACTAGGGCAGCAGAGCCATTCTGGAAGTCGTTTGTCTAGGTTGTAAATTTGAATGGAATGTGCCAGGAAAACCCCCCATAAGTCTATGTCTCATTACTCCTAGTTCGTTGTTTTAATTTTTTCAATTGGTGTAATGGTTAGAATGTTGCTTGTCCAAGGTGTACACACTCTGGTTCAACTACATATTCTACATACCTATTTATGTAGAGATCCTCTTCCCTTGTAAATTATTACAGTGATCCGTAATCCTTCCTTGCTATATGGTCGGTCTTTTTGATATATGTATATAATATGTATTTGTATACATATGGTAACGCTAATCTTCATTTATCCATTCCCCCCACCTTTACTTTTAGATAAGCATAGTTCTTTTTTAATAAGTCTGTGATTGACTTTCTGTGTGGAAATATGTTCATTTGTGTCAGTTATTAGATAACGCCTATAAGTGATATCATAGGATATAGGACTTTTGCTTTCCGACTTACCTCATGTTCTGTGATTATCTCCAAGATCATCTATGGGGCCTCAAAGAGCAGTGTTTCATTGTTTTCCATGGCTAGTATTCATTGTGTACATGGACCACTTCTTCTTTTTCCTTTCATCTGTAGATGGACATTTTGGTTGCTTCACTGTCTTGTCTATTGTGAATAAGGCTGCAGTGCAGCTTTTGCAGCCCGGGTCTTCTTCATTCTGGTCTTCTCAGGTGAGAGGCCCATTGGTGCGCCTGCTGGATTGACTGGTACCTCAATTTTTCCTTTTAAACGCAGCTCTTTCCTGTTCTCATTATTAGCGTTTAACCCTTTTACATCTCACCAGCAGCTAGAGGGTACACAGTTCTCTAAAACCTCTTCCGCATTTATTGTTTGTAGACATTTTGCCAATGGTCAGTCGACTGGTGTGAGTTGAAGACTTTTTGTAGATTAGATTGCATGAGTCTAATACTTCCTGAGGCTGAGCTTTTATCCATTTTCCTTCCTTTAAAAAGAGAGTGAGTAAAACTTACCTCTTCATACTATCTTCTTGAAAATTTTGCCTGTTTTGAATTTTTTTTATCCATTCCCTACCTCAGCACAATATTGAGGGCAGGTGTCCTTTACAGCCCTGAGTCCTTGTGAATGGTAAGTGACCATTAGCTGTGGGTTAAAAGCTGCTCTTGCGGGAATCGGCCACATGGCGGCAGCATTTCTCCTTTTCCAAATCTGGTTACTAGGTCAACAGAGCCTTACTGGAAGTGGTGTTCTAGGTTGTAAATTAGAATGGCATGTGAGAGGAAAACGCCCTTTAATGTATGTCTCATTACTTCTTGTTGGTATTTTTAACTTAATTTTTATTTTTTATCACAGCAAACTTGATTACAATGTTTTGTTTGTTCTAGGTGTGCAAGATGTGGTTCTTTCACACATATACATATATCTATTCTTCTTCCGAGCCTTTTCCCAGGTAGGTTATGACACAATGTTGAGTAGTCTTCTCTTGGTATTGCGTAGGTCTTTGGTGATTACATATTTCACAGGTGTTTGTATCTCTCTGTTAACCTCAATACGGTAATGTATCCATTCCTCACACCTTTCTATTTGGTGAACCATACGTTTTTATATTGATTCTATGATAGTGTTTCTCTGTGGAAATATCTTTGTTTGTATCATTTTTTAGGTAACCCCTATATATGATATGATAGGATATGTGTCTTTCGCTTTCTCACTTACTCCAAGTTGCGTGATTACTTCTAGACTCATCTACGGTGCTGCAAATGGCATTGTTTCATTTTTTCACTAGCTCATATTCCATCTGTACAGGTAGCAGTTCTTCTTTGTCCACCCATCTGTCGGTGGACTTTTTGGTTACTTCCATATCTTGGCTATTGTAATAGTGTGCAATGCAGATTTGCGTGGCTGTGTCCTTCCAATTCTGTCTTCTTAGTTTATAGGTCCAGGAATAGGTCTGCTGGATCATATGGTAGCTCAATGTTGACTTTTTAAAGGCACCTCTGTTCTGTTCTCCTTAGTGGCTCTTTCCAGGTTACGTCCCACTTAAAGTGGAGGGCATGTATTTCTTCCCAGCACCTTCAGGATTTATTCTTTGTAGTTTTTGCTGATGATTATTCTGAGTGGTGTGAGCTGATACCTCTTTGTGGTTGAATTTGCATGTGTCTCATAATGCGTTGAAATTGAGCTTTAAGACATGATCTTTTTATTTTTCCAGCTGTGATTAGAGCTTATTTCTTCACAGTGTTTTCTTAAAGTATGTGTCACCATTTGAAATATTTTGGCCATTATCTCCCTCAAGACATTTTGAGGGCAGGTTTCATTTACAGCCCTGCAGTACTTGTTCATATGAAGTGACCATTAGCTCAGGCTTTAAACCTGCTTTTGCAGGTAACGGCCAGAGAGCGGCAGCCTTTCTACGTTTCCCATGCTGGTACTAGGGAAACAGACCTACCGGCCAGTGGTGTTCTTCGGTTATAAATTAGAGTGCAATGTGCCCGGATAAACCCACAAATGTTGATGTCTCCTTGCTTTTGTTTGTTTTTAAATTGAGTTTATATTTATTATTAGAGTAACATTCCATTGTGTACGTGGACCACTTCTTCTTGGTGCATTCCTCGGTTGATGGACATTTTCATTGCTTCCAAGTGCTGGCTATGGTAAATCTTGCTGGCGTACAGGTTTGCCAGCCTGTGACTTTTTGATTCTCATTTTCTCAGGTGATAGGCCAAGCAGTGGTTGTGATTGATTGACTGGTAGCTCAATGTTTCCCTTTTCAAAGCACCTACACTGTGTTTTCATTAGTGGCTCTTTACATGCCCCCCCTTACAACCGAAGGTACGCATTTCTCCACACTCCCTTCACGGTTTATTTTTTGCAGCATTTTTCCTAATGGCCATTCTGACTGCTGTGAGCTGATAGGTTTTTGTAATATGGGTATGCATGTCATTAAAATTTTTTAAATTCGTCATATTCCTACCCCTTTTTCTTTTCTCTTAAAAGAAAAACCCGTGAGTACAATATAGCTCTTGAACTTGTCTTCTTCGAAGCTTGCCCTCTTTTGAATTTTTTGGTCGATTTTAGACCCCAGAAATTTTCTGGAGGGCAGGTATCATTTACAGAACTGCAAGTTGGTGAAAATTTAGTGACCTTTTGCAGTGGGTTCAAAGCTGCTGTTGTGGGAAACGGCCACAAGGAGGTAGCATTTCTCCATTCCCCAATCTGGGTACTAGGGCAGCAGAGCCTTTCTGGAAGTCATTGTCCTAGGTTGTAAATTAGAATGGAAATTGCCAGGAGGAATCCCCATAAGTTTATGTCTCATTACTTCTTCTGGGTTTTTAAAATTTTTTTAATCTGGGTAAAGTTTAGAATATTGTTTGTCCTAGGTGTACACAATCTGGTTCATTTGTACATTATGTATGTCTATTAATGTACAGATCCTCTTCCCATGTAAAATATTACAGTGTTCCGTCGACCTCCCTTGCTATATGTTCGGTGTTTTTGATACATGTATATAATATGTATTGGTATATGTATGGTAACACTAATGTTCATTTCTCAATTTCCCCCCTCCTTTCCTTTCAGATGAGCATAGTTTGTTTTCTAAGCCTGTGAGTGTCTTTCTCTTTGGAAATATGTTCATCCGTGTCAGTTATTAGATAATGCCATAAGTGATAATATAGGATATAGGTGTTTTGCTTTCCGACCTACTTCATGTTTTGTGATTATCTCCAGGCTCAAGTATGGTGCCTCAAAGAGCAGTGCTTCAATGTTTTCCATGGCTAATATTCCATTGTGTACATGGACCACTTCTTCTTGGTGCATTCCTCTGTCGATGGACATTTTCGTTGCTTCCAAGTGTTGCCTATGGTAAATATTGCTGGAGTGCAGGATTGCCATCCTGTGATTTTTGATTTTCATTTTCTCAGGTGATAGACCCAGCAGTGGGTATGATTGATTGACTGGTACGGGAGCTCAACGTTTACCTTTTCAAGGCAACTCCATTGTGCTTTCATTAGTGGCTCTTACCACGTCCCCCTTAGAATCAAGGGTACGCATTTCTCCACAATCACGTCAGCATTTATTGTTGGCAGAATTTTTTTTGATGGCCATTATGACTGGTGTGAGCTGATAGGTTTTTGTAATTTGGGTTTACATGTCTGTAAAAATTGATACAATTCATCATTTTTCCATGGCTTTTTCTTTTCTTTTAAAAGAAAAAAGCAAAAAAGTGTGAGTATAATATACCTCTTCAAATTTTCTTTTTGGAAGGTTGCACTCTAGAATTTTTTGGTCGATTTTCGACCTCAGCATTTTTTGGAGGGCAGGTGTCATTTACAGAACTGCAATTGGTGAATATTTAGTGACCTTTTGCAGTGGGTTTAAAGCTGCTGTTGTGGGAAACGGCACAAGGATGCAGCATTTCTCCATTCCCAAATCTGGGTACTAGGGCAGCAGAGCCATTCTGGAAGTCGTTTGTCTAGGTTGTAAATTTGAATGGAATGTGCCAGGAAAACCCCCCATAAGTCTATGTCTCATTACTCCTAGTTCGTTGTTTTAATTTTTTCAATTGGGGTAATGGTTAGAATGTTGCTTGTCCAAGGTGTACACACTCTGGTTCAACTACATATTCTACATACCTATTTATGTAGAGATCCTCTTCCCTTGTAAATTATTACAGTGATCCGTAATCCTTCCTTGCTATATGGTCGGTCTTTTTGATATATGTATATAATATGTATTTGTATACATATGGTAACGCTAATCTTCATTTATCCATTCCCCCCACCTTTACTTTTAGATAAGCATAGTTCTTTTTTAATAAGTCTGTGATTGACTTTCTGTGTGGAAATATGTTCATTTGTGTCAGTTATTAGATAACGCCTATAAGTGATATCATAGGATATAGGACTTTTGCTTTCCGACTTACCTCATGTTCTGTGATTATCTCCAAGATCATCTATGGGGCCTCAAAGAGCAGTGTTTCATTGTTTTCCATGGCTAGTATTCATTGTGTACATGGACCACTTCTTCTTTTTCCTTTCATCTGTAGATGGACATTTTGGTTGCTTCACTGTCTTGTCTATTGTGAATAAGGCTGCAGTGCAGCTTTTGCAGCCCGGGTCTTCTTCATTCTGGTCTTCTCAGGTGAGAGGCCCATTGGTGCGCCTGCTGGATTGACTGGTACCTCAATTTTTCCTTTTAAACGCAGCTCTTTCCTGTTCTCATTATTAGCGTTTAACCCTTTTACATCTCACCAGCAGCTAGAGGGTACACAGTTCTCTAAAACCTCTTCCGCATTTATTGTTTGTAGACTTTTTGCCAATGGTCAGTCGACTGGTGTGAGTTGAAGACTTTTTGTAGATTAGATTGCATGAGTCTAATACTTCCTGAGGCTGAGCTTTTATCCATTTTCCTTCCTTTAAAAAGAGAGTGAGTAAAACTTACCTCTTCATACTATCTTCTTGAAAATTTTGCCTGTTTTGAATTTTTTTTATCCATTCCCTACCTCAGCACAATTTTGAGGGCAGGTGTCCTTTACAGCCCTGAGTCCTTGTGAATGGGAAGTGACCATTAGCTGTGGGTTAAAAGCTGCTCTTGCGGGAATCGGCCACATGGCGGCAGCATTTCTCCTTTTCCAAATCTGGTTACTAGGTCAACAGAGCCTTACTGGAAGTGGTGTTCTAGGTTGTAAATTAGAATGGCATGTGAGAGGAAAACGCCCTTTAATGTATGTCTCATTACTTCTTGTTGGTATTTTTAACTTAATTTTTATTTTTTATCACAGCAAACTTGATTACAATGTTTTGTTTGTTCTAGGTGTGCAAGATGTGGTTCTTTCACACATATACATATATCTATTCTTCTTCGGAGCCTTTTCCCAGGTAGGTTATGACACAATGTTGAGTAGTCTTCTCTTGGTATTGCGTAGGTCTTTGGTGATTACATATTTCACAGGTGTTTGTATCTCTCTGTTAACCTCAATACGGTAATGTATCCATTCCTCACACCTTTCTATTTGGTGAACCATACGTTTTTATATTGATTCTATGATAGTGTTTCTCTGTGGAAATATCTTTGTTTGTATCATTTTTTAGGTAACCCCTATATATGATATGATAGGATATGTGTCTTTCGCTTTCTCACTTACTCCAAGTTGCGTGATTACTTCTAGACTCATCTACGGTGCTGCAAATGGCATTGTTTCATTTTTTCACTAGCTCATATTCCATCTGTACAGGTAGCAGTTCTTCTTTGTCCACCCATCTGTCGGTGGACTTTTTGGTTACTTCCATATCTTGGCTATTGTAATAGTGTGCAATGCAGATTTGCGTGGCTGTGTCCTTCCAATTCTGTCTTCTTAGTTTATAGGTCCAGGAATAGGTCTGCTGGATCATATGGTAGCTCAATGTTTACTTTTTAAAGGCACCTCTGTTCTGTTCTCCTTAGTGGCTCTTTCCAGGTTACGTCCCACTTAAAGTGGAGGGCATGTATTTCTTCCCAGCACCTTCAGGATTTATTCTTTGTAGTTTTTGCTGATGATTATTCTGAGTGGTGTGAGCTGATACCTCTTTGTGGTTGAATTTGCATGTGTCTCATAATGCGTTGAAATTGAGCTTTAAGACATGATCTTTTTATTTTTCCAGCTGTGATTAGAGCTTATTTCTTCACAGTGTTTTCTTAAAGTATGTGTCACCATTTGAAATATTTTGGCCATTATCTCCCTCAAGACATTTTGAGGGCAGGTTTCATTTACAGCCCTGCAGTACTTGTTCATATGAAGTGACCATTAGCTCAGGCTTTAAACCTGCTTTTGCAGGTAACGGCCAGAGAGCGGCAGCCTTTCTACGTTTCCCATGCTGGTACTAGGGAAACAGACCTACCGGCCAGTGGTGTTCTTCGGTTATAAATTAGAGTGCAATGTGCCCGGATAAACCCACAAATGTTGATGTCTCCTTGCTTTTGTTTGTTTTTAAATTGAGTTTATATTTATTATTAGAGTAACATTCCATTGTGTACGTGGACCACTTCTTCTTGGTGCATTCCTCGGTTGATGGACATTTTCATTGCTTCCAAGTGCTGGCTATGGTAAATCTTGCTGGCGTACAGGTTTGCCAGCCTGTGACTTTTTGATTCTCATTTTCTCAGGTGATAGGCCAAGCAGTGGTTGTGATTGATTGACTGGTAGCTCAATGTTTCCCTTTTCAAAGCACCTACACTGTGTTTTCATTAGTGGCTCTTTACATGCCCCCCCTTACAACCGAAGGTACGCATTTCTCCACACTCCCTTCACGGTTTATTTTTTGCAGCATTTTTCCTAATGGCCATTCTGACTGCTGTGAGCTGATAGGTTTTTGTAATATGGGTATGCATGTCATTAAAATTTTTTAAATTCGTCATATTCCTACCCCTTTTTCTTTTCTCTTAAAAGAAAAACCCGTGAGTACAATATAGCTCTTGAACTTGTCTTCTTCGAAGCTTGCCCTCTTTTGAATTTTTTGGTCGATTTTAGACCCCAGAAATTTTCTGGAGGGCAGGTATCATTTACAGAACTGCAAGTTGGTGAAAATTTAGTGACCTTTTGCAGTGGGTTCAAAGCTGCTGTTGTGGGAAACGGCCACAAGGAGGTAGCATTTCTCCATTCCCCAATCTGGGTACTAGGGCAGCAGAGCCTTTCTGGAAGTCATTGTCCTAGGTTGTAAATTAGAATGGAAATTGCCAGGAGGAATCCCCATAAGTTTATGTCTCATTACTTCTTCTGGGTTTTTAAAATTTTTTTAATCTGGGTAAAGTTTAGAATATTGTTTGTCCTAGGTGTACACAATCTGGTTCATTTGTACATTATGTATGTCTATTAATGTACAGATCCTCTTCCCATGTAAAATATTACAGTGTTCCGTCGACCTCCCTTGCTATATGTTCGGTGTTTTTGATACATGTATATAATATGTATTGGTATATGTATGGTAACACTAATGTTCATTTCTCAATTTCCCCCCTCCTTTCCTTTCAGATGAGCATAGTTTGTTTTCTAAGCCTGTGAGTGTCTTTCTCTTTGGAAATATGTTCATCTGTGTCAGTTATTAGATAATGCCATAAGTGATAATATAGGATATAGGTGTTTTGCTTTCCGACCTACTTCATGTTTTGTGATTATCTCCAGGCTCAAGTATGGTGCCTCAAAGAGCAGTGCTTCAATGTTTTCCATGGCTAATATTCCATTGTGTACATGGACCACTTCTTCTTGGTGCATTCCTCTGTCGATGGACATTTTCGTTGCTTCCAAGTGTTGCCTATGGTAAATATTGCTGGAGTGCAGGATTGCCAGCCTGTGATTTTTGATTTTCATTTTCTCAGGTGATAGACCCAGCAGTGGGTATGATTGATTGACTGGTACGGTAGCTCAACGTTTACCTTTTCAAGGCAACTCCATTGTGCTTTCATTAGTGGCTCTTACCACGTCCCCCTTAGAATCAAGGGTACGCATTTCTCCACAATCACGTCAGCATTTATTGTTGGCAGAATTTTTTTTGATGGCCATTATGACTGGTGTGAGCTGATAGGTTTTTGTAATTTGGGTTTACATGTCTGTAAAAATTCCTACAATTCATCATTTTTCCATGGCTTTTTCTTTTCTATTAAAAGAAAAAAGCAAAAAAGTGTGAGTATAATATACCTCTTCAAATTTTCTTTTTGGAAGGTTGCACTCTAGAATTTTTTGGTCGATTTTCGACCTCAGTATTTTTTGGAGGGCAGGTGTCATTTACAGAACTGCAATTGGTGAATATTTAGTGACCTTTTGCAGTGGGTTTAAAGCTGCTGTTGTGGGAAACGGCACAAGGATGCAGCATTTCTCCATTCCCAAATCTGGGTACTAGGGCAGCAGAGCCATTCTGGAAGTCGTTTGTCTAGGTTGTAAATTTGAATGGAATGTGCCAGGAAAACCCCCCATAAGTCTATGTCTCATTACTCCTAGTTCGTTGTTTTAATTTTTTCAATTGGGGTAATGGTTAGAATGTTGCTTGTCCAAGGTGTACACACTCTGGTTCAACTACATATTCTACATACCTATTTATGTAGAGATCCTCTTCCCTTGTAAATTATTACAGTGATCCGTAATCCTTCCTTGCTATATGGTCGGTCTTTTTGATATATGTATATAATATGTATTTGTATACATATGGTAACGCTAATCTTCATTTATCCATTCCCCCCACCTTTACTTTTAGATAAGCATAGTTCTTTTTTAATAAGTCTGTGATTGACTTTCTGTGTGGAAATATGTTCATTTGTGTCAGTTATTAGATAACGCCTATAAGTGATATCATAGGATATAGGACTTTTGCTTTCCGACTTACCTCATGTTCTGTGATTATCTCCAAGATCATCTATGGGGCCTCAAAGAGCAGTGTTTCATTGTTTTCCATGGCTAGTATTCATTGTGTACATGGACCACTTCTTCTTTTTCCTTTCATCTGTAGATGGACATTTTGGTTGCTTCACTGTCTTGTCTATTGTGAATAAGGCTGCAGTGCAGCTTTTGCAGCCCGGGTCTTCTTCATTCTGGTCTTCTCAGGTGAGAGGCCCATTGGTGCGCCTGCTGGATTGACTGGTACCTCAATTTTTCCTTTTAAACGCAGCTCTTTCCTGTTCTCATTATTAGCGTTTAACCCTTTTACATCTCACCAGCAGCTAGAGGGTACACAGTTCTCTAAAACCTCTTCCGCATTTATTGTTTGTAGACTTTTTGCCAATGGTCAGTCGACTGGTGTGAGTTGAAGACTTTTTGTAGATTAGATTGCATGAGTCTAATACTTCCTGAGGCTGAGCTTTTATCCATTTTCCTTCCTTTAAAAAGAGAGTGAGTAAAACTTACCTCTTCATACTATCTTCTTGAAAATTTTGCCTGTTTTGAATTTTTTTTTATCCATTCCCTACCTCAGCACAATTTTGAGGGCAGGTGTCCTTTACAGCCCTGAGTCCTTGTGAATGGTAAGTGACCATTAGCTGTTGGTTAAAAGCTGCTCTTGCGGGAATCGGCCACATGGCGGCAGCATTTCTCCTTTTCCAAATCTGGTTACTAGGTCAACAGAGCCTTACTGGAAGTGGTGTTCTAGGTTGTAAATTAGAATGGCATGTGAGAGGAAAACGCCCTTTAATGTATGTCTCATTACTTCTTGTTGGTATTTTTAACTTAATTTTTATTTTTTATCACAGCAAACTTGATTACAATGTTTTGTTTGTTCTAGGTGTGCAAGATGTGGTTCTTTCACACATATACATATATCTATTCTTCTTCGGAGCCTTTTCCCAGGTAGGTTATGACACAATGTTGAGTAGTCTTCTCTTGGTATTGCGTAGGTCTTTGGTGATTACATATTTCACAGGTGTTTGTATCTCTCTGTTAACCTCAATACGGTAATGTATCCATTCCTCACACCTTTCTAATTGGTGAACCATAAGTTTTTTTATTGATTCTATGATAGTGTTTCTCTGTGGAAATATCTTTGTTTGTATCATTTTTTAGGTAACCCCTATATATGATATGATAGGATATGTGTCTTTCGCTTTCTCACTTACTCCAAGTTGCGTGATTACTTCTAGACTCATCTACGGTGCTGCAAATGGCATTGTTTCATTTTTTCACTAGCTCATATTCCATCTGTACAGGTAGCAGTTCTTCTTTGTCCACCCATCTGTCGGTGGACTTTTTGGTTACTTCCATATCTTGGCTATTGTAATAGTGTGCAATGCAGATTTGCGTGGCTGTGTCCTTCCAATTCTGTCTTCTTAGTTTATAGGTCCAGGAATAGGTCTGCTGGATCATATGGTAGCTCAATGTTGACTTTTTAAAGGCACCTCTGTTCTGTTCTCCTTAGTGGCTCTTTCCAGGTTACGTCCCACTTAAAGTGGAGGGCATGTATTTCTTCCCAGCACCTTCAGGATTTATTCTTTGTAGATTTGCTGATGATTATTCTGAGTGGTGTGAGCTGATACCTCTTTGTGGTTGAATTTGCATGTGTCTCATAATGTGTTGAAATTGAGCTTTAAGACATGATCTTTTTATTTTTCCAGCTGTGATTAGAGCTTATTTCTTCACAGTGTTTTCTTAAAGTATGTGTCACCATTTGAAATATTTTGGCCATTATCTCCCTCAAGACATTTTGAGGGCAGGTTTCATTTACAGCCCTGCAGTACTTGTTCATATGAAGTGACCATTAGCTCAGGCTTTAAACCTGCTTTTGCAGGTAACGGCCAGAGAGCGGCAGCCTTTCTACGTTTCCCATGCTGGTACTAGGGAAACAGACCTACCGGCCAGTGGTGTTCTTCGGTTATAAATTAGAGTGCAATGTGCCCGGATAAACCCACAAATGTTGATGTCTCCTTGCTTTTGTTTGTTTTTAAATTGAGTTTATATTTATTATTAGAGTAACATTCCATTGTGTACGTGGACCACTTCTTCTTGGTGCATTCCTCGGTTGATGGACATTTTCATTGCTTCCAAGTGCTGGCTATGGTAAATCTTGCTGGCGTACAGGTTTGCCAGCCTGTGACTTTTTGATTCTCATTTTCTCAGGTGATAGGCCAAGCAGTGGTTGTGATTGATTGACTGGTAGCTCAATGTTTCCCTTTTCAAAGCACCTACACTGTGTTTTCATTAGTGGCTCTTTACATGCCCCCCCTTACAACCGAAGGTACGCATTTCTCCACACTCCCTTCACGGTTTATTTTTTGCAGCATTTTTCCTAATGGCCATTCTGACTGCTGTGAGCTGATAGGTTTTTGTAATATGGGTATGCATGTCATTAAAATTTTTTAAATTCGTCATATTCCTACCCCTTTTTCTTTTCTCTTAAAAGAAAAACCCGTGAGTACAATATAGCTCTTGAACTTGTCTTCTTCGAAGCTTGCCCTCTTTTGAATTTTTTGGTCGATTTTAGACCCCAGAAATTTTCTGGAGGGCAGGTATCATTTACAGAACTGCAAGTTGGTGAAAATTTAGTGACCTTTTGCAGTGGGTTCAAAGCTGCTGTTGTGGGAAACGGCCACAAGGAGGTAGCATTTCTCCATTCCCCAATCTGGGTACTAGGGCAGCAGAGCCTTTCTGGAAGTCATTGTCCTAGGTTGTAAATTAGAATGGAAATTGCCAGGAGGAATCCCCATAAGTTTATGTCTCATTACTTCTTCTGGGTTTTTAAAATTTTTTTAATCTAGGTAAAGTTTAGAATATTGTTTGTCCTAGGTGTACACAATCTGGTTCATTTGTACATTATGTATGTCTATTAATGTACAGATCCTCTTCCCATGTAAAATATTACAGTGTTCCGTCGACCTCCCTTGCTATATGTTCGGTGTTTTTGATACATGTATATAATATGTATTGGTATATGTATGGTAACACTAATGTTCATTTCTCAATTTCCCCCCTCCTTTCCTTTCAGATGAGCATAGTTTGTTTTCTAAGCCTGTGAGTGTCTTTCTCTTTGGAAATATGTTCATCTGTGTCAGTTATTAGATAATGCCATAAGTGATAATATAGGATATAGGTGTTTTGCTTTCCGACCTACTTCATGTTTTGTGATTATCTCCAGGCTCAAGTATGGTGCCTCAAAGAGCAGTGCTTCAATGTTTTCCATGGCTAATATTCCATTGTGTACATGGACCACTTCTTCTTGGTGCATTCCTCTGTCGATGGACATTTTCGTTGCTTCCAAGTGTTGCCTATGGTAAATATTGCTGGAGTGCAGGATTGCCAGCCTGTGATTTTTGATTTTCATTTTCTCAGGTGATAGACCCAGCAGTGGGTATGATTGATTGACTGGTACGGTAGCTCAACGTTTACCTTTTCAAGGCAACTCCATTGTGCTTTCATTAGTGGCTCTTACCACGTCCCCCTTAGAATCAAGGGTACGCATTTCTCCACAATCACGTCAGCATTTATTGTTGGCAGAATTTTTTTTGATGGCCATTATGACTGGTGTGAGCTGATAGGTTTTTGTAATTTGGGTTTACATGTCTGTAAAAATTCCTACAATTCATCATTTTTCCATGGCTTTTTCTTTTCTATTAAAAGAAAAAAGCAAAAAAGTGTGAGTATAATATACCTCTTCAAATTTTCTTTTTGGAAGGTTGCACTCTAGAATTTTTTGGTCGATTTTCGACCTCAGTATTTTTTGGAGGGCAGGTGTCATTTACAGAACTGCAATTGGTGAATATTTAGTGACCTTTTGCAGTGGGTTTAAAGCTGCTGTTGTGGGAAACGGCACAAGGATGCAGCATTTCTCCATTCCCAAATCTGGGTACTAGGGCAGCAGAGCCATTCTGGAAGTCGTTTGTCTAGGTTGTAAATTTGAATGGAATGTGCCAGGAAAACCCCCCATAAGTCTATGTCTCATTACTCCTAGTTCGTTGTTTTAATTTTTTCAATTGGTGTAATGGTTAGAATGTTGCTTGTCCAAGGTGTACACACTCTGGTTCAACTACATATTCTACATACCTATTTATGTAGAGATCCTCTTCCCTTGTAAATTATTACAGTGATCCGTAATCCTTCCTTGCTATATGGTCGGTCTTTTTGATATATGTATATAATATGTATTTGTATACATATGGTAACGCTAATCTTCATTTATCCATTCCCCCCACCTTTACTTTTAGATAAGCATAGTTCTTTTTTAATAAGTCTGTGATTGACTTTCTGTGTGGAAATATGTTCATTTGTGTCAGTTATTAGATAACGCCTATAAGTGATATCATAGGATATAGGACTTTTGCTTTCCGACTTACCTCATGTTCTGTGATTATCTCCAAGATCATCTATGGGGCCTCAAAGAGCAGTGTTTCATTGTTTTCCATGGCTAGTATTCATTGTGTACATGGACCACTTCTTCTTTTTCCTTTCATCTGTAGATGGACATTTTGGTTGCTTCACTGTCTTGTCTATTGTGAATAAGGCTGCAGTGCAGCTTTTGCAGCCCGGGTCTTCTTCATTCTGGTCTTCTCAGGTGAGAGGCCCATTGGTGCGCCTGCTGGATTGACTGGTACCTCAATTTTTCCTTTTAAACGCAGCTCTTTCCTGTTCTCATTATTAGCGTTTAACCCTTTTACATCTCACCAGCAGCTAGAGGGTACACAGTTCTCTAAAACCTCTTCCGCATTTATTGTTTGTAGACTTTTTGCCAATGGTCAGTCGACTGGTGTGAGTTGAAGACTTTTTGTAGATTAGATTGCATGAGTCTAATACTTCCTGAGGCTGAGCTTTTATCCATTTTCCTTCCTTTAAAAAGAGAGTGAGTAAAACTTACCTCTTCATACTATCTTCTTGAAAATTTTGCCTGTTTTGAATTTTTTTTTATCCATTCCCTACCTCAGCACAATTTTGAGGGCAGGTGTCCTTTACAGCCCTGAGTCCTTGTGAATGGTAAGTGACCATTAGCTGTTGGTTAAAAGCTGCTCTTGCGGGAATCGGCCACATGGCGGCAGCATTTCTCCTTTTCCAAATCTGGTTACTAGGTCAACAGAGCCTTACTGGAAGTGGTGTTCTAGGTTGTAAATTAGAATGGCATGTGAGAGGAAAACGCCCTTTAATGTATGTCTCATTACTTCTTGTTGGTATTTTTAACTTAATTTTTATTTTTTATCACAGCAAACTTGATTACAATGTTTTGTTTGTTCTAGGTGTGCAAGATGTGGTTCTTTCACACATATACATATATCTATTCTTCTTCGGAGCCTTTTCCCAGGTAGGTTATGACACAATGTTGAGTAGTCTTCTCTTGGTATTGCGTAGGTCTTTGGTGATTACATATTTCACAGGTGTTTGTATCTCTCTGTTAACCTCAATACGGTAATGTATCCATTCCTCACACCTTTCTAATTGGTGAACCATAAGTTTTTTTATTGATTCTATGATAGTGTTTCTCTGTGGAAATATCTTTGTTTGTATCATTTTTTAGGTAACCCCTATATATGATATGATAGGATATGTGTCTTTCGCTTTCTCACTTACTCCAAGTTGCGTGATTACTTCTAGACTCATCTACGGTGCTGCAAATGGCATTGTTTCATTTTTTCACTAGCTCATATTCCATCTGTACAGGTAGCAGTTCTTCTTTGTCCACCCATCTGTCGGTGGACTTTTTGGTTACTTCCATATCTTGGCTATTGTAATAGTGTGCAATGCAGATTTGCGTGGCTGTGTCCTTCCAATTCTGTCTTCTTAGTTTATAGGTCCAGGAATAGGTCTGCTGGATCATATGGTAGCTCAATGTTTACTTTTTAAAGGCACCTCTGTTCTGTTCTCCTTAGTGGCTCTTTCCAGGTTACGTCCCAGTTAAAGTGGAGGGCATGTATTTCTTCCCAGCACCTTCAGGATTTATTCTTTGTAGATTTGCTGATGATTATTCTGAGTGGTGTGAGCTGATACCTCTTTGTGGTTGAATTTGCATGTGTCTCATAATGTGTTGAAATTGAGCTTTAAGACATGATCTTTTTATTTTTCCAGCTGTGATTAGAGCTTATTTCTTCACAGTGTTTTCTTAAAGTATGTGTCACCATTTGAAATATTTTGGCCATTATCTCCCTCAAGACATTTTGAGGGCAGGTTTCATTTACAGCCCTGCAGTACTTGTTCATATGAAGTGACCATTAGCTCAGGCTTTAAACCTGCTTTTGCAGGTAACGGCCAGAGAGCGGCAGCCTTTCTACGTTTCCCATGCTGGTACTAGGGAAACAGACCTACCGGCCAGTGGTGTTCTTCGGTTATAAATTAGAGTGCAATGTGCCCGGATAAACCCACAAATGTTGATGTCTCCTTGCTTTTGTTTGTTTTTAAATTGAGTTTATATTTATTATTAGAGTAACATTCCATTGTGTACGTGGACCACTTCTTCTTGGTGCATTCCTCGGTTGATGGACATTTTCATTGCTTCCAAGTGCTGGCTATGGTAAATCTTGCTGGCGTACAGGTTTGCCAGCCTGTGACTTTTTGATTCTCATTTTCTCAGGTGATAGGCCAAGCAGTGGTTGTGATTGATTGACTGGTAGCTCAATGTTTCCCTTTTCAAAGCACCTACACTGTGTTTTCATTAGTGGCTCTTTACATGCCCCCCCTTACAACCGAAGGTACGCATTTCTCCACACTCCCTTCACGGTTTATTTTTTGCAGCATTTTTCCTAATGGCCATTCTGACTGCTGTGAGCTGATAGGTTTTTGTAATATGGGTATGCATGTCATTAAAATTTTTTAAATTCGTCATATTCCTACCCCTTTTTCTTTTCTCTTAAAAGAAAAACCCGTGAGTACAATATAGCTCTTGAACTTGTCTTCTTCGAAGCTTGCCCTCTTTTGAATTTTTTGGTCGATTTTAGACCCCAGAAATTTTCTGGAGGGCAGGTATCATTTACAGAACTGCAAGTTGGTGAAAATTTAGTGACCTTTTGCAGTGGGTTCAAAGCTGCTGTTGTGGGAAACGGCCACAAGGAGGTAGCATTTCTCCATTCCCCAATCTGGGTACTAGGGCAGCAGAGCCTTTCTGGAAGTCATTGTCCTAGGTTGTAAATTAGAATGGAAATTGCCAGGAGGAATCCCCATAAGTTTATGTCTCATTACTTCTTCTGGGTTTTTAAAATTTTTTTAATCTGGGTAAAGTTTAGAATATTGTTTGTCCTAGGTGTACACAATCTGGTTCATTTGTACATTATGTATGTCTATTAATGTACAGATCCTCTTCCCATGTAAAATATTACAGTGTTCCGTCGACCTCCCTTGCTATATGTTCGGTGTTTTTGATACATGTATATAATATGTATTTGTATATGTATGGTAACACTAATGTTCATTTCTCAATTTCCCCCCTCCTTTCCTTTCAGATGAGCATAGTTTGTTTTCTAAGCCTGTGAGTGTCTTTCTCTTTGGAAATATGTTCATCTGTGTCAGTTATTAGATAATGCCATAAGTGATAATATAGGATATAGGTGTTTTGCTTTCCGACCTACTTCATGTTTTGTGATTATCTCCAGGCTCAAGTATGGTGCCTCAAAGAGCAGTGCTTCAATGTTTTCCATGGCTAATATTCCATTGTGTACATGGACCACTTCTTCTTGGTGCATTCCTCTGTCGATGGACATTTTCGTTGCTTCCAAGTGTTGCCTATGGTAAATATTGCTGGAGTGCAGGATTGCCAGCCTGTGATTTTTGATTTTCATTTTCTCAGGTGATAGACCCAGCAGTGGGTATGATTGATTGACTGGTACGGTAGCTCAACGTTTACCTTTTCAAGGCAACTCCATTGTGCTTTCATTAGTGGCTCTTACCACGTCCCCCTTAGAATCAAGGGTACGCATTTCTCCACAATCACGTCAGCATTTATTGTTGGCAGAATTTTTTTTGATGGCCATTATGACTGGTGTGAGCTGATAGGTTTTTGTAATTTGGGTTTACATGTCTGTAAAATTCCTACAATTCATCATTTTTCCATGGCTTTTTCTTTTCTATTAAAAGAAAAAAGCAAAAAAGTGTGAGTATAATATACCTCTTCAAATTTTCCTTTTGGAAGGTTGCACTCTAGAATTTTTTGGTCGATTTTCGACCTCAGTATTTTTTGGAGGGCAGGTGTCATTTACAGAACTGCAATTGGTGAATATTTAGTGACCTTTTGCAGTGGGTTTAAAGCTGCTGTTGTGGGAAACGGCACAAGGATGCAGCATTTCTCCATTCCCAAATCTGGGTACTAGGGCAGCAGAGCCATTCTGGAAGTCGTTTGTCTAGGTTGTAAATTTGAATGGAATGTGCCAGGAAAACCCCCCATAAGTCTATGTCTCATTACTCCTAGTTCGTTGTTTTAATTTTTTCAATTGGGGTAATGGTTAGAATGTTGCTTGTCCAAGGTGTACACACTCTGGTTCAACTACATATTCTACATACCTATTTATGTAGAGATCCTCTTCCCTTGTAAATTATTACAGTGATCCGTAATCCTTCCTTGCTATATGGTCGGTCTTTTTGATATATGTATATAATATGTATTTGTATACATATGGTAATGCTAATCTTCATTTATCCATTCCCCCCACCTTTACTTTTAGATAAGCATAGTTCTTTTTTAGTAAGTCTGTGATTGACTTTCTGTGTGGAAATATGTTCATTTGTGTCACTTATTAGATAACGCCTATAAGTGATATCATAGGATATAGGACTTTTGCTTTCCGACTTACCTCATGTTCTGTGATTATCTCCAAGATCATCTATGGGGCCTCAAAGAGCAGTGTTTCATTGTTTTCCATGGCTAGTATTCATTGTGTACATGGACCACTTCTTCTTTTTCCTTTCATCTGTAGATGGACATTTTGGTTGCTTCACTGTCTTGTCTATTGTGAATAAGGCTGCAGTGCAGCTTTTGCAGCCCGGGTCTTCTTCATTCTGGTCTTCTCAGGTGAGAGGCCCATTGGTGCGCCTGCTGGATTGACTGGTACCTCAATTTTTCCTTTTAAACGCAGCTCTTTCCTGTTCTCATTATTAGCGTTTAACCCTTTTACATCTCACCAGCAGCTAGAGGGTACACAGTTCTCTAAAACCTCTTCCGCATTTATTGTTTGTAGACTTTTTGCCAATGGTCAGTCGACTGGTGTGAGTTGAAGACTTTTTGTAGATTAGATTGCATGAGTCTAATACTTCCTGAGGCTGAGCTTTTATCCATTTTCCTTCCTTTAAAAAGAGAGTGAGTAAAACTTACCTCTTCATACTATCTTCTTGAAAATTTTGCCTGTTTTGAATTTTTTTTATCCATTCCCTACCTCAGCACAATTTTGAGGGCAGGTGTCCTTTACAGCCCTGAGTCCTTGTGAATGGTAAGTGACCATTAGCTGTGGGTTAAAAGCTGCTCTTGCGGGAATCGGCCACATGGCGGCAGCATTTCTCCTTTTCCAAATCTGGTTACTAGGTCAACAGAGCCTTACTGGAAGTGGTGTTCTAGGTTGTAAATTAGAATGGCATGTGAGAGGAAAACGCCCTTTAATGTATGTCTCATTACTTCTTGTTGGTATTTTTAACTTAATTTTTATTTTTTATCACAGCAAACTTGATTACAATGTTTTGTTTGTTCTAGGTGTGCAAGATGTGGTTCTTTCACACATATACATATATCTATTCTTCTTCGGAGCCTTTTCCCAGGTAGCTTATGACACAATGTTGAGTAGTCTTCTCTTGGTATTGCGTAGGTCTTTGGTGATTACATATTTCACAGGTGTTTGTATCTCTCTGTTAACCTCAATACGGTAATGTATCCATTCCTCACACCTTTCTATTTGGTGAACCATACGTTTTTATATTGATTCTATGATAGTGTTTCTCTGTGGAAATATCTTTGTTTGTATCATTTTTTAGGTAACCCCTATATATGATATGATAGGATATGTGTCTTTCGCTTTCTCACTTACTCCAAGTTGCGTGATTACTTCTAGACTCATCTACGGTGCTGCAAATGGCATTGTTTCATTTTTTCACTAGCTCATATTCCATCTGTACAGGTAGCAGTTCTTCTTTGTCCACCCATCTGTCGGTGGACTTTTTGGTTACTTCCATATCTTGGCTATTGTAATAGTGTGCAATGCAGATTTGCGTGGCTGTGTCCTTCCAATTCTGTCTTCTTAGTTTATAGGTCCAGGAATAGGTCTGCTGGATCATATGGTAGCTCAATGTTGACTTTTTAAAGGCACCTCTGTTCTGTTCTCCTTAGTGGCTCTTTCCAGGTTACGTCCCACTTAAAGTGGAGGGCATGTATTTCTTCCCAGCACCTTCAGGATTTATTCTTTGTAGTTTTTGCTGATGATTATTCTGAGTGGTGTGAGCTGATACCTCTTTGTGGTTGAATTTGCATGTGTCTCATAATGCGTTGAAATTGAGCTTTAAGACATGATCTTTTTATTTTTCCAGCTGTGATTAGAGCTTATTTCTTCACAGTGTTTTCTTAAAGTATGTGTCACCATTTGAAATATTTTGGCCATTATCTCCCTCAAGACATTTTGAGGGCAGGTTTCATTTACAGCCCTGCAGTACTTGTTCATATGAAGTGACCATTAGCTCAGGCTTTAAACCTGCTTTTGCAGGTAACGGCCAGAGAGCGGCAGCCTTTCTACGTTTCCCATGCTGGTACTAGGGAAACAGACCTACCGGCCAGTGGTGTTCTTCGGTTATAAATTAGAGTGCAATGTGCCCGGATAAACCCACAAATGTTGATGTCTCCTTGCTTTTGTTTGTTTTTAAATTGAGTTTATATTTATTATTAGAGTAACATTCCATTGTGTACGTGGACCACTTCTTCTTGGTGCATTCCTCGGTTGATGGACATTTTCATTGCTTCCAAGTGCTGGCTATGGTAAATCTTGCTGGCGTACAGGTTTGCCAGCCTGTGACTTTTTGATTCTCATTTTCTCAGGTGATAGGCCAAGCAGTGGTTGTGATTGATTGACTGGTAGCTCAATGTTTCCCTTTTCAAAGCACCTACACTGTGTTTTCATTAGTGGCTCTTTACATGCCCCCCCTTACAACCGAAGGTACGCATTTCTCCACACTCCCTTCACGGTTTATTTTTTGCAGCATTTTTCCTAATGGCCATTCTGACTGCTGTGAGCTGATAGGTTTTTGTAATATGGGTATGCATGTCATTAAAATTTTTTAAATTCGTCATATTCCTACCCCTTTTTCTTTTCTCTTAAAAGAAAAACCCGTGAGTACAATATAGCTCTTGAACTTGTCTTCTTCGAAGCTTGCCCTCTTTTGAATTTTTTGGTCGATTTTAGACCCCAGAAATTTTCTGGAGGGCAGGTATCATTTACAGAACTGCAAGTTGGTGAAAATTTAGTGACCTTTTGCAGTGGGTTCAAAGCTGCTGTTGTGGGAAACGGCCACAAGGAGGTAGCATTTCTCCATTCCCCAATCTGGGTACTAGGGCAGCAGAGCCTTTCTGGAAGTCATTGTCCTAGGTTGTAAATTAGAATGGAAATTGCCAGGAGGAATCCCCATAAGTTTATGTCTCATTACTTCTTCTGGGTTTTTAAAATTTTTTTAATCTGGGTAAAGTTTAGAATATTGTTTGTCCTAGGTGTACACAATCTGGTTCATTTGTACATTATGTATGTCTATTAATGTACAGATCCTCTTCCCATGTAAAATATTACAGTGTTCCGTCGACCTCCCTTGCTATATGTTCGGTGTTTTTGATACATGTATATAATATGTATTGGTATATGTATGGTAACACTAATGTTCATTTCTCAATTTCCCCCCTCCTTTCCTTTCAGATGAGCATAGTTTGTTTTCTAAGCCTGTGAGTGTCTTTCTCTTTGGAAATATGTTCATCTGTGTCAGTTATTAGATAATGCCATAAGTGATAATATAGGATATAGGTGTTTTGCTTTCCGACCTACTTCATGTTTTGTGATTATCTCCAGGCTCAAGTATGGTGCCTCAAAGAGCAGTGCTTCAATGTTTTCCATGGCTAATATTCCATTGTGTACATGGACCACTTCTTCTTGGTGCATTCCTCTGTCGATGGACATTTTCGTTGCTTCCAAGTGTTGCCTATGGTAAATATTGCTGGAGTGCAGGATTGCCAGCCTGTGATTTTTGATTTTCATTTTCTCAGGTGATAGACCCAGCAGTGGGTATGATTGATTGACTGGTACGGTAGCTCAACGTTTACCTTTTCAAGGCAACTCCATTGTGCTTTCATTAGTGGCTCTTACCACGTCCCCCTTAGAATCAAGGGTACGCATTTCTCCACAATCACGTCAGCATTTATTGTTGGCAGAATTTTTTTTGATGGCCATTATGACTGGTGTGAGCTGATAGGTTTTTGTAATTTGGGTTTACATGTCTGTAAAAATTCCTACAATTCATCATTTTTCCATGGCTTTTTCTTTTCTATTAAAAGAAAAAAGCAAAAAAGTGTGAGTATAATATACCTCTTCAAATTTTCTTTTTGGAAGGTTGCACTCTAGAATTTTTTGGTCGATTTTCGACCTCAGTATTTTTTGGAGGGCAGGTGTCATTTACAGAACTGCAATTGGTGAATATTTAGTGACCTTTTGCAGTGGGTTTAAAGCTGCTGTTGTGGGAAACGGCACAAGGATGCAGCATTTCTCCATTCCCAAATCTGGGTACTAGGGCAGCAGAGCCATTCTGGAAGTCGTTTGTCTAGGTTGTAAATTTGAATGGAATGTGCCAGGAAAACCCCCCATAAGTCTATGTCTCATTACTCCTAGTTCGTTGTTTTAATTTTTTCAATTGGGGTAATGGTTAGAATGTTGCTTGTCCAAGGTGTACACACTCTGGTTCAACTACATATTCTACATACCTATTTATGTAGAGATCCTCTTCCCTTGTAAATTATTACAGTGATCCGTAATCCTTCCTTGCTATATGGTCGGTCTTTTTGATATATGTATATAATATGTATTTGTATACATATGGTAACGCTAATCTTCATTTATCCATTCCCCCCACCTTTACTTTTAGATAAGCATAGTTCTTTTTTAATAAGTCTGTGATTGACTTTCTGTGTGGAAATATGTTCATTTGTGTCAGTTATTAGATAACGCCTATAAGTGATATCATAGGATATAGGACTTTTGCTTTCCGACTTACCTCATGTTCTGTGATTATCTCCAAGATCATCTATGGGGCCTCAAAGAGCAGTGTTTCATTGTTTTCCATGGCTAGTATTCATTGTGTACATGGACCACTTCTTCTTTTTCCTTTCATCTGTAGATGGACATTTTGGTTGCTTCACTGTCTTGTCTATTGTGAATAAGGCTGCAGTGCAGCTTTTGCAGCCCGGGTCTTCTTCATTCTGGTCTTCTCAGGTGAGAGGCCCATTGGTGCGCCTGCTGGATTGACTGGTACCTCAATTTTTCCTTTTAAACGCAGCTCTTTCCTGTTCTCATTATTAGCGTTTAACCCTTTTACATCTCACCAGCAGCTAGAGGGTACACAGTTCTCTAAAACCTCTTCCGCATTTATTGTTTGTAGACTTTTTGCCAATGGTCAGTCGACTGGTGTGAGTTGAAGACTTTTTGTAGATTAGATTGCATGAGTCTAATACTTCCTGAGGCTGAGCTTTTATCCATTTTCCTTTCTTTAAAAAGAGAGTGAGTAAAACTTACCTCTTCATACTATTTTCTTGAAAATTTTGCCTGTTTTGAATTTTTTTTATCCATTCCCTACCTCAGCACAATTTTGAGGGCAGGTGTCCTTTACAGCCCTGAGTCCTTGTGAATGGTAAGTGACCATTAGCTGTGGGTTAAAAGCTGCTCTTGCGGGAATCGGCCACATGGCGGCAGCATTTCTCCTTTTCCAAATCTGGTTACTAGGTCAACAGAGCCTTACTGGAAGTGGTGTTCTAGGTTGTAAATTAGAATGGCATGTGAGAGGAAAACGCCCTTTAATGTATGTCTCATTACTTCTTGTTGGTATTTTTAACTTAATTTTTATTTTTTATCACAGCAAACTTGATTACAATGTTTTGTTTGTTCTAGGTGTGCAAGATGTGGTTCTTTCACACATATACATATATCTATTCTTCTTCCGAGCCTTTTCCCAGGTAGGTTAAGACACAATGTTGAGTAGTCTTCTCTTGGTATTGCGTAGGTCTTTGGTGATTACATATTTCACAGGTGTTTGTATCTCTCTGTTAACCTCAATACGGTAATGTATCCATTCCTCACACCTTTCTATTTGGTGAACCATACGTTTTTATATTGATTCTATGATAGTGTTTCTCTGTGGAAATATCTTTGTTTGTATCATTTTTTAGGTAACCCCTATATATGATATGATAGGATATGTGTCTTTCGCTTTCTCACTTACTCCAAGTTGCGTGATTACTTCTAGACTCATCTACGGTGCTGCAAATGGCATTGTTTCATTTTTTCACTAGCTCATATTCCATCTGTACAGGTAGCAGTTCTTCTTTGTCCACCCATCTGTCGGTGGACTTTTTGGTTACTTCCATATCTTGGCTATTGTAATAGTGTGCAATGCAGATTTGCGTGGCTGTGTCCTTCCAATTCTGTCTTCTTAGTTTATAGGTCCAGGAATAGGTCTGCTGGATCATATGGTAGCTCAATGTTGACTTTTTAAAGGCACCTCTGTTCTGTTCTCCTTAGTGGCTCTTTCCAGGTTACGTCCCACTTAAAGTGGAGGGCATGTATTTCTTCCCAGCACCTTCAGGATTTATTCTTTGTAGTTTTTGCTGATGATTATTCTGAGTGGTGTGAGCTGATACCTCTTTGTGGTTGAATTTGCATGTGTCTCATAATGCGTTGAAATTGAGCTTTAAGACATGATCTTTTTATTTTTCCAGCTGTGATTAGAGCTTATTTCTTCACAGTGTTTTCTTAAAGTATGTGTCACCATTTGAAATATTTTGGCCATTATCTCCCTCAAGACATTTTGAGGGCAGGTTTCATTTACAGCCCTGCAGTACTTGTTCATATGAAGTGACCATTAGCTCAGGCTTTAAACCTGCTTTTGCAGGTAACGGCCAGAGAGCGGCAGCCTTTCTACGTTTCCCATGCTGGTACTAGGGAAACAGACCTACCGGCCAGTGGTGTTCTTCGGTTATAAATTAGAGTGCAATGTGCCCGGATAAACCCACAAATGTTGATGTCTCCTTGCTTTTGTTTGTTTTTAAATTGAGTTTATATTTATTATTAGAGTAACATTCCATTGTGTACGTGGACCACTTCTTCTTGGTGCATTCCTCGGTTGATGGACATTTTCATTGCTTCCAAGTGCTGGCTATGGTAAATCTTGCTGGCGTACAGGTTTGCCAGCCTGTGACTTTTTGATTCTCATTTTCTCAGGTGATAGGCCAAGCAGTGGTTGTGATTGATTGACTGGTAGCTCAATGTTTCCCTTTTCAAAGCACCTACACTGTGTTTTCATTAGTGGCTCTTTACATGCCCCCCCTTACAACCGAAGGTACGCATTTCTCCACACTCCCTTCACGGTTTATTTTTTGCAGCATTTTTCCTAATGGCCATTCTGACTGCTGTGAGCTGATAGGTTTTTGTAATATGGGTATGCATGTCATTAAAATTTTTTAAATTCGTCATATTCCTACCCCTTTTTCTTTTCTCTTAAAAGAAAAACCCGTGAGTACAATATAGCTCTTGAACTTGTCTTCTTCGAAGCTTGCCCTCTTTTGAATTTTTTGGTCGATTTTAGACCCCAGAAATTTTCTGGAGGGCAGGTATCATTTACAGAACTGCAAGTTGGTGAAAATTTAGTGACCTTTTGCAGTGGGTTCAAAGCTGCTGTTGTGGGAAACGGCCACAAGGAGGTAGCATTTCTCCATTCCCCAATCTGGGTACTAGGGCAGCAGAGCCTTTCTGGAAGTCATTGTCCTAGGTTGTAAATTAGAATGGAAATTGCCAGGAGGAATCCCCATAAGTTTATGTCTCATTACTTCTTCTGGGTTTTTAAAATTTTTTTAATCTGGGTAAAGTTTAGAATATTGTTTGTCCTAGGTGTACACAATCTGGTTCATTTGTACATTATGTATGTCTATTAATGTACAGATCCTCTTCCCATGTAAAATATTACAGTGTTCCGTCGACCTCCCTTGCTATATGTTCGGTGTTTTTGATACATGTATATAATATGTATTGGTATATGTATGGTAACACTAATGTTCATTTCTCAATTTCCCCCCTCCTTTCCTTTCAGATGAGCATAGTTTGTTTTCTAAGCCTGTGAGTGTCTTTCTCTTTGGAAATATGTTCATCTGTGTCAGTTATTAGATAATGCCATAAGTGATAATATAGGATATAGGTGTTTTGCTTTCCGACCTACTTCATGTTTTGTGATTATCTCCAGGCTCAAGTATGGTGCCTCAAAGAGCAGTGCTTCAATGTTTTCCATGGCTAATATTCCATTGTGTACATGGACCACTTCTTCTTGGTGCATTCCTCTGTCGATGGACATTTTCGTTGCTTCCAAGTGTTGCCTATGGTAAATATTGCTGGAGTGCAGGATTGCCAGCCTGTGATTTTTGATTTTCATTTTCTCAGGTGATAGACCCAGCAGTGGGTATGATTGATTGACTGGTACGGGAGCTCAACGTTTACCTTTTCAAGGCAACTCCATTGTGCTTTCATTAGTGGCTCTTACCACGTCCCCCTTAGAATCAAGGGTACGCATTTCTCCACAATCACGTCAGCATTTATTGTTGGCAGAATTTTTTTTGATGGCCATTATGACTGGTGTGAGCTGATAGGTTTTTGTAATTTGGGTTTACATGTCTGTAAAAATTGATACAATTCATCATTTTTCCATGGCTTTTTCTTTTCTTTTAAAAGAAAAAAGCAAAAAAGTGTGAGTATAATATACCTCTTCAAATTTTCTTTTTGGAAGGTTGCACTCTAGAATTTTTTGGTCGATTTTCGACCTCAGCATTTTTTGGAGGGCAGGTGTCATTTACAGAACTGCAATTGGTGAATATTTAGTGACCTTTTGCAGTGGGTTTAAAGCTGCTGTTGTGGGAAACGGCACAAGGATGCAGCATTTCTCCATTCCCAAATCTGGGTACTAGGGCAGCAGAGCCATTCTGGAAGTCGTTTGTCTAGGTTGTAAATTTGAATGGAATGTGCCAGGAAAACCCCCCATAAGTCTATGTCTCATTACTCCTAGTTCGTTGTTTTAATTTTTTCAATTGGGGTAATGGTTAGAATGTTGCTTGTCCAAGGTGTACACACTCTGGTTCAACTACATATTCTACATACCTATTTATGTAGAGATCCTCTTCCCTTGTAAATTATTACAGTGATCCGTAATCCTTCCTTGCTATATGGTCGGTCTTTTTGATATATGTATATAATATGTATTTGTATACATATGGTAACGCTAATCTTCATTTATCCATTCCCCCCACCTTTACTTTTAGATAAGCATAGTTCTTTTTTAATAAGTCTGTGATTGACTTTCTGTGTGGAAATATGTTCATTTGTGTCAGTTATTAGATAACGCCTATAAGTGATATCATAGGATATAGGACTTTTGCTTTCCGACTTACCTCATGTTCTGTGATTATCTCCAAGATCATCTATGGGGCCTCAAAGAGCAGTGTTTCATTGTTTTCCATGGCTAGTATTCATTGTGTACATGGACCACTTCTTCTTTTTCCTTTCATCTGTAGATGGACATTTTGGTTGCTTCACTGTCTTGTCTATTGTGAATAAGGCTGCAGTGCAGCTTTTGCAGCCCGGGTCTTCTTCATTCTGGTCTTCTCAGGTGAGAGGCCCATTGGTGCGCCTGCTGGATTGACTGGTACCTCAATTTTTCCTTTTAAACGCAGCTCTTTCCTGTTCTCATTATTAGCGTTTAACCCTTTTACATCTCACCAGCAGCTAGAGGGTACACAGTTCTCTAAAACCTCTTCCGCATTTATTGTTTGTAGACTTTTTGCCAATGGTCAGTCGACTGGTGTGAGTTGAAGACTTTTTGTAGATTAGATTGCATGAGTCTAATACTTCCTGAGGCTGAGCTTTTATCCATTTTCCTTCCTTTAAAAAGAGAGTGAGTAAAACTTACCTCTTCATACTATCTTCTTGAAAATTTTGCCTGTTTTGAATTTTTTTTATCCATTCCCTACCTCAGCACAATTTTGAGGGCAGGTGTCCTTTACAGCCCTGAGTCCTTGTGAATGGGAAGTGACCATTAGCTGTGGGTTAAAAGCTGCTCTTGCGGGAATCGGCCACATGGCGGCAGCATTTCTCCTTTTCCAAATCTGGTTACTAGGTCAACAGAGCCTTACTGGAAGTGGTGTTCTAGGTTGTAAATTAGAATGGCATGTGAGAGGAAAACGCCCTTTAATGTATGTCTCATTACTTCTTGTTGGTATTTTTAACTTAATTTTTATTTTTTATCACAGCAAACTTGATTACAATGTTTTGTTTGTTCTAGGTGTGCAAGATGTGGTTCTTTCACACATATACATATATCTATTCTTCTTCGGAGCCTTTTCCCAGGTAGGTTATGACACAATGTTGAGTAGTCTTCTCTTGGTATTGCGTAGGTCTTTGGTGATTACATATTTCACAGGTGTTTGTATCTCTCTGTTAACCTCAATACGGTAATGTATCCATTCCTCACACCTTTCTATTTGGTGAACCATACGTTTTTATATTGATTCTATGATAGTGTTTCTCTGTGGAAATATCTTTGTTTGTATCATTTTTTAGGTAACCCCTATATATGATATGATAGGATATGTGTCTTTCGCTTTCTCACTTACTCCA